>NC_073388.1:40486623-41086623 GCF_028641065.1 Leucoraja erinaceus
CTGTTTAGGAGGGAGGAGACCGCAGGAGACTCCTGCACTACCTGCCTACTGCTTTGCTGGCTATTGGCCACGCATTCCCTTTCTGTCCTCTTACCTTTTACCTGCGGTGTGACCAACTCGCTGTACGTGCTATTCACGACTTTCTCAGCGTCGTGGATGCTCCAGTATGAATCCAGCCGCAGCTCCAATTGTTCAATGCGGTCTGCCAGGAGCTGCAGCTGGAGACACTTCCTGCAAACGTAGTCACCAGGGACACTGACAATATCCCTGATCTCCCACATGTTGCAGGCTGAGCAAACCACGGGGCCAATCTCCACTGACATAGCTTACTCCCAAATTAACTCTATATTAAATATTTTTTTTAAAAACGTTATCCTTTAAACTGTACTTTTACTAATAAATTTAGTGGCGGCGCCTAACGGCAGCGGCTCGACTACAGTCGTCTGTCTTTTTTTATTTTGTCTTGTTAAATGTATGTCTTGAGTTAGTTTTTATTATTTTTTTTAGCTGTGTATATGTGGGGGGTGGTGGGGGTGCTGTGCGGGAAAACTTTTAAATCTCTTCCCTGTGCGGGGACCCGACTATTCCCTGTCGGGTCTCGGATGTCGTTGGGCCTAACATCGTGGAGCCGGTGGCAACCTCCGGCCGGGACTAACCTGAGGGCTCCAGTTGCAGAGCGTGCGGAACTGACATCGCGGAGCAGGCCAACTTCGGAGCGGGAAGAGCTGTGTATGGCGTGCGGCTGCGACCCGACTTTGGAGTTCAGCACCGGCCGCAGACCCGGTGGACGGGAACATCGGGGGCTCCAAGTCCCTGGTGGGAGACCGCTTTTCCGAGCTCCGCAACGGCGACTTCTCCCGCTGGAATCGTGGGTTTAAGGACATGGAGCTGGGGCCTAACATCGCCCGGCATGGCTTAAACGGCCTCAGGATTTACCATCGCCCGCCGGGGGCTTTAACATCAGAGCCCCAGTTTGCCTTGACACTGCAGTTGGACTGCTGGACCACGGGAGAAGGAACAAAGGGAAGAGATAAAGACTTTGCCTTCCATCACAGTGAGGAGATGTTGGAGACACACTGTGATGGTTGTTTATGTAAACTGTGTTATGTGTGGGTCTTGGATTGTTTGGTAAAGTAAAAAAAAACTGTAGAAATGATATTTCGTTCAAACCTAGGTTTGAATGACAATAAATTGCATTCTATTCTATTCTATTCTAAATACTGTACCCTTAACTCCCAGGATCCTTAACTCCCAGAATCCTTAACTCCCAGAATCTTTAACTCCCAGAACCCTTAACCTGAAAGCAGAAATGGAAACCTGGGGTTGCACCCAATCAGCTGCTTCCTCTGGTCCTCTTCCACACAATCAGAGGCTTCCACCAGACTCCTTCTCTGGAAGTGAGATGGAACGTTGCAGATTTTGGTAACTCCTCCTCTCACCAACGGCTCCCCGGGCCTCTGTAAAAGCAAGCCCCGCGCTGGATTTTATACTCACAGCCCAGGTAACTCCTCCTCTCATCAACGGCTCCCTGGGCCTCTGTAAAAGCAAGCCCCACACTGGATTTTATACTCACAGCCCAGGTAACTCCTCCTCTCACCAACGGCTCCCCGGGCCTCTGTAAAAGAAAGCCCCGCGCTGGATTTTATACTCACAGCCCAGGTAACTCCTCCTCTCACCAACGGGTCCCCGGGCCTCCCAACGGCTCCCCGTTTTAACTCAAAGAAGAATTTGTTTCCTGGTGTCTGGACACATATTAATCCCTCAATCGATACAAATAACATGTTTACTGGTTTATTAATTCTACTGACTTGTGGCAGCTTGTTATCTGCAAATTTGCAATTTTCTTTCCATAAGTGACCACAATTCAAAAATAATTTCAATGACTTTACACCATTTTATTGTGCCATGAGTTTAATAACACTTTTTTAATGAATATCTTTCTACTCAATAGTCTTAGAGTCTTACAGCGTGGAAAAGGGCCCTTCGACCCAACTTGACAACAATACCTAACGTGCCCCATCCACACTAGTGCCACCTGCCTGTATTTGGCCCACATCCCTCTAAACCTGTCCTATCAATGTGACTGTCTAAATGTTTCTCAAACATTGTGATAGTACCTCCGGCAGCTCATTCCATACACCCACCACCCTTTGTGTGAAAAAGTTACCCCTCATATTCATACTAAATCTTTTCCCCCCCCTTCACGTTAAACCTTTGTCCTCTGGTTCTCAATTCCCCTAATCTGGACAAGGCACTCTGTGCATCTACTCGATTTGATTTTGTATACCTCTAGGATCACACCTCATTCTCCTGCACTCCAAGGAATAAAGTCCTAGCCTGCTCAACCCCTCCCCAAAGCTCCCTAAATGCACCCTTTCCAGCTTAATATCTTTCTTATAACATGATGCCCAAAAATGAACAGAATTCTCCAAATGCAGCCTCACCAACATATTGTATAACTGCAACATGACCTTCCAACTTCTATTCTTTCTGGAGATTGATAGCATTGTGCAGACCTGCAATAAAAAGTATCCACAATATGGACACTTAAGTGACTTTTAAATATCAAAAGGTTGGATATATTTATTAAAGTAACATCTCGTTCATTGGTCATTCTAGCCTGTTTCTTTATAATTAGACAAGGCACCATTGTAATGAATGTAGCACAGTTGATAAAGTGTCAAGTAATGAATACATTATTCTCTTCTTCCTTTCATTCTCTCAACACTTGTCTCTTTGCTCGTCCTCAATCACTCCCTAGTCATTCACGTTTCAAACTCTGTCTTATTAAGATAAACCAACTCCTGAAAAATATAATTAATTATATTGTGAAGCAACTGTTTAACACTATTGCAGTGTGCTGAAGAGGTTTAGAGTCACAGAGTTGTACAACATGAAACAGGCCCTTCAGCCCAACTCATCCATGCCATCCAAAATGCCCCATTTAAGCTCAGCCCATTTACCTGTATTTGGCCCATATCTCTCTAAACCTTTACTAGCCATATACATGTCCAAGCATATTTTAAATGCTCCTCTGGCAGTTCAGTCCATCTACTCTGAATGAAAAAGTTGGCCCTTGCCTTTGTGTGAAATCTTTCCCCTCTCGTCTTAAAGCAATGTCCTCTGGTTCTTGATTCCCCTGCACTGGGTAAAAGACTATCAATTCTCCTCATGTTTTGATACACTTCTACCCTTAGCTCCAGAGAATACTGAGTTGCAGGGAGCATATTCCAAGCCTGCTCAACCTCTCCCAATAGCTCAGGGTCAATAACACTGGAACCATCCTTGTAAATCTTCTCTGCATTCTTTCCAGCTTAATGATCAGAGGGGACCGTGGCTCAGAGGGGACCGTGCCTTTGCTGTGTCGGCACCCAAATTATGGAACGATCTGCCTCTCCACATTAAACAGGCCTCTTCTCTGTCTGTTTTTAAATCACTTCTTAAAACTCATCTCTTCTCCGTGGCCTTTGATACCCAGTAAGATGTCAACTTTATTTATTTACTTGATTTAATTTCTTTTTTTTTTTTGATTGCTTTTATTCTGTGGCTATTATTTTTATTCATGTTTTATGTCTTTTAATTTATTGTTGTATTTCATATGTAATTTTTGCGCCTCATGTGAGCTGTTATGGTGTCTATTTATGATGTCTTGTTTATTCTTCTGTACAACACTTTGGTCAACATTGGCTGTTTTAAAGTGCTTAACAAATAAAGTTGGATTGGATTGGATTGGATCAAACAGTACTCCAAATGTGACCTCATCATTGTCTTGTACAACTGTAATATATTGTCCTAATCTCTCTACTCAGTACCGTGACTGATGAAGGTCAATGTACCAAAAGCCTATCTACATTTGCACCACTTTCAAGGAACTCTGTCCCTATTTCTGTCCCTACACTTGTCCCTTTACCTCCCCCCTCGACTCCGTTCAAGGACCCAAGCAATCGTTCCAGGTGCGACAGAGGTTTACCTGCATCTCTTCCAACCTCATCTATTGCGTCCGCTGCTCTAGATGCCAGCAGATCTATATCGGTGAGACCAAGCGGAGGTTGGGCGATCGTTTCGCCGAACACCTCCGCTCGGTCCGCAATAACCAAGCTGACCTCCCGGTGGCTCAGCACTTCAACTCCCCCTCCCACTCCGCCTCCGACCTCTCTGTCCTGGGTCTCCTCCATGGCCACAGCGAGCAGCACCGGAAATTGGAGGAACAGCACCTCATATTCCGTTTGGGGAGTCTGCACCCCCGGGGCATGAACATCGAATTCTCCCAATTCTGTTAGTCCTTGCTGTCTCCTCCCCTTCCTCAGCTCCCCTGCTGTCTCCTCCCACCCTCCAGCCTTCTGGCTACTCCTCCTTTTCCCTTTCTTGTCCCCACCCACCCCCACCCCCGATCAGTCTGAAGAAGGGTTTCGGCCCGAAACGTTGCCTATTTCCTTCGCTCCATAGATACTGCTGCACCCGCTGAGTTTCTCCAGCTTTTCTGTGTAACCTCTGTCCCTATATTGTTGGATCTCTCTGCTTTATAGCATTCCCCTGGACTCGACCATTCACTGTGAATTGGGCCCTAGGTTATCCATGTACCTGTCCAAGCGTCTTAAAGAACCCACCTCAACTACCTCCTCTGGCAGCTTGTTCCATATACACACCACCATCTGAGTGAAAAAGTTGCCCCTCAGGATTGCCATTGAGCACAGTGGTACAGGGTTCACAGTGGTACACAGTGGTTCCATTGTTGGTACAGGGTTACATCTCTACCTGAATCTCATAGAACAACTGGCCTTTATATCTCTTAATAACTGAAGCACTTTGAGCCTCTTACTGTCTCAGGATTAACTGCTGCCTTTTCTCTGCCATTTCTCTGCTTTATTGCACATCACAACCTTTTGTAAATTGCTAATGCTGCAACAATACATCTTCCACCACTGGAGTTGCTACTTTATTAGATATTTTATTTTAACATGAGCTAAGTGAAACTACAGGACCCAAGCATTACCGATCCATTTTCTCCAGAGATGCTACCTGATTTGTTGAGTTACTCCGGCATTTTGTGTCTATCTCTGCTATTTGGTCATTGCATTCCTGTACTGATGTATGATTGTGTTTATGTATACACTGATGTTACTAGATTTTTTGGCAAAATGAAGTATTTCACTGTATCTAGGTGCAGGTGTCAATAAAGTACTATTAAAACATTGTCCCTGTCTTTTGAATCTTCTACCACAGCTGACACTATCATCTCAGGCCATTAAAGCAAGTTTATCACTTTGCTTTCCATCCAAACAAAAAGTTGTTTGACAGAAATAGACACAAATTGCTGGAGTAACTCAGTGGGTCAGACAGCATATCTGGAGAACATGAAAAGGTAATGTTTTGGATCTTTAGACTGAGGAAGATACCGAACCCAAAAACATCTATCCATGTTCTCCGGACATGCCACCTGACCCGCTGAGTTACTCCAGCACTTTGTGACTTTTTAAAATAAACCAGCATCTGCAGTTCCTTGTTTCTCAGTTGCTTGATATAGTTGGCAGCTGATCACTGTCCTGAAAATATAAACAGAATAGAATAGAATGAATTGAATAGAATGCCTTTTATTGTCATTCAAACAGCTTGCATTTTCTACAGTCTTACATTACAAAAAAAACCCAAGACCCACACTTAACACAGCTTACATAAACATCCTTCACAGTGAATCTCCAACATCTCCTCACTGTGATGAAAGACAAAGTCTTATCTTTTCCCTTTGTTCTTCTCCCGCGGTCCAGCAGTCCAACTGCAGCGTCGAGGCGAACTTGGGCTCCTGTTAAAACCCCCGGTGAGCGATGTTAAGTCCTATGGCCGTTTAAGCCACGCCGGGCGATGTTAGGCCCCGCTCCGAGTCCTTTAAATCCCGCGATTCCAGCAGGATAAGTTGCCATTGTAGGAGCTCCGAAAAACTAGGGACCTGCGAGCTCCCGATGTTCCTGTCCACCGGGCCTGCGGCCGGAGCCTCTGTAGCTCCGAAGTCAGGTCGCAGCCGCATGCCACCACACCTCTCCCCGCTCCGAAGACGGCCAGCTCCGCGATGTCAGGTCCGCAGGCTCTGCGACTGGAGCCCTCAGGTAGGTCCTGGCTGGAGGCCGCCACCGGCTTCACGATGTTAGGCCCAATGACACCGGAGACCCGACAGGGAAAAAGTCAGGTCCCTGTACAGGGAAGAAATTAACGGTCCCCCCACCCCCCACATACACACAGCTAAGGAAAAATAATAAAAACTAAAGTCAAGACATACATTTGACAAGACAAAAATTAAATAAAGACAGACAGACTGTAGTCAAGCCACTGCCAATAGGTACCGCCACACCACACCATCACACAGGATGTCTTTCAAGAGTAAATGAAACGTTGCCAGTGGCATCGACTGACGACTTTTCCATTCCCCACACATTATTAGCCCTTTGATCATGTGCCACTATCAACACTTGCAAAAGCAAGAAAGATTTCTCAGACAAGACCAATTACTGGCATCCCTGCTGGACACAGATTAATTAAACTTTCGCAAGCGAGCTCTTGGAGAGCAGCAGCAAGGGTAGCTTGTAGTTTGGTTGGCGGAGTGTGGGTGAAGAGGATTGGGGATGACCAGCACTCTTGTGGCCTCAAGAGGATACAGGATTGAGAAATAAATGTAGAAACAAGGAACTGAAGATGCTGGTTTACAAAAATAAGACACTAAGTGTTGGAGTAACTCAGCAAGTCAACAGCATTTTGGTGATGCTTTGGGTCAGGACCCTTCTTCAGACTAATGAATGGACCAATCCAAAACATCACCCATCCATGTTCTCCAAAGATGCTGCCTGAGTCTGAAGAAGTGCCCTGACCTGAAATGTCACTTATCTGCTGCCTGAGTTACTCCAGCACGTTGTGTCTTTTTATTGAGAAATAAATGTTGACTTTGCTGAGGACGTCCATATATTTTTTTTTTAAATCAGCTGCTAATTTTTAATTTAATTAATTAAAAATCTGCCACAGTTATGTTTAGTGTGGTTTAGTTTAGAGATACCGCATGGAAACAGGCCATTCAGCCCACCAAATCCATGCTGACCATCAATAACCCATAAGCTGTTTCCATCCTACAGACTAGGGACAATTTGCAGAAGCCAATTAACAAACAAACCTGCATGTCTTTGGACTGTGATAGGAAACCGGAGTACCCAGAGAAAACCCACATGGTCACAGGAAGAACTGGCGCTGTAAGGCAGCAACTCAACCACTGCGCCACCGTGCCACCACTCCATACCCTTGTTCAGACGGCATTACGTAGCCTGGCTGAATACGGCGGTTTGTACTTCTGGGACTAGGGAAGGATTTAGGATGATCTCCAGTGTACACAAATTTCATGGTTTTTCCCTGTCTCAGTGAATTTCTATAAATGCAAAAGATTAACAACCTTGACAATATGACACCCAAATCCTCAGGAGGATACATGGGAATCATTGCAAATGCAATAGAAGCTCATAAAATTATCAAACTTGTGACAGCACAGCTGTCTCGTAGCGACCAACATTTAATTAAGCGCTGACATATTCATTACCGTGACAGGATGGCACATATATCAGTTGCAGAGATGCTCCGCTCATTGTCCAATCATCACTCCACAGTCAAAATTGTAATTTTAGAATACAACGTTTATGGTCTGTGATAGATTATTCCACGATAAATATTTGTTTCATGGAAATCTTTCTACGAACAATAACATCCATCTCTTTCTGAGAGTTCTGACATGTCCCTTTGGGCATTGCATAGCACATCTACAAATATCTCGCTCTCTCTCTCCCCCTCTCTGTCTCTCTCTCTCTCTCATGCACTCTCTCACGCACAAAAACTGACAGCGATACACACACAAATACACACACGTAAACACATAAACACACACACACAGAAACAGGCAGACACACACAAATACACATTTGAATGCACACACACGGACACAGATATACATACAGAGGCACAGAAACACACACACACGTACATACACATGAGCGAGCATGTACAGACACACATGGACACAGACACATACAGACACACACGCGCACACATACAAGCACACACACACATACACAGATATTTTAATATCCAATATATAGGTGCATATTTATCTGTCAATCAACTTGACTACAAACATTATAGAACAGCACATGAACAGACCCTTTGTCCTACAATATCTGTTTCGATCATGATGCCAAGTCCATAACTTATCTGCCTGTACAGATTCCATATCCCTCCATTTCCTCCATTTCCTACATTCCTCCTATCCAAAAGTCTGTTAATCACCACTATCATATCTGTAACAACCTCCTCCCACGGCAGTGTACTGCAGTGCCTAGCACCTCTGTGTAAAAGTCTTGCCCCATACATCTCCATTAAACCTTCATCTTAAAGCTATGCCCTCTAGTATTTGATTTTTTCCATCCTGGGAAAAGGTTCCGACTGTCTACCCTATCTATGCCTCTCATAATTGCATATACTTCTATCAGGCCTCCCCACAATCTCCGGCATTCCAGAGAAAATAATCCAAGTCTTTTCCACATCTCCCTGTAGCTAATTCCCTCCAATACAGGCATCATTCTGGTAAATGTCCGCAGCACCCTTGCCTTAGCCTTCACATCCTTCCTGTAATGGTGTGATCAGAAACGCACGCAATACTTCAAATAACTAAAAATAAATTGAAATATGATCGCGGGTGCTGACCTCCCCACCACGGAAGGGATCTACAAGAGTTGCTGCCTCAAAAAGGCAGCCAGCATCATCAGAGACCCACACCACCCTGGTCACGCTCTCATTTCACTGCCTTCATGAAGAAGGTACAGGAGCCTAAAAACGGTAGCGTCCAGGTTCAGGAGCAGCTTCTTCCCTAACCATCAGGACACCTCATAAATAGGCTCTGAACCATATAGACATGGGGACATTAATTTTGACAATGCACTATTGTCTATTTATTTGTCTGATTTGTTAAATCTATATGCACTGTACTTTTGTTGTTGTTTATTACAAGTTTTACAGAGTACTATGTTTACATATCTGTTGTGCTTTTGCAAGCGAGAAATTAATTGTTCCGTTTCGGGACACATGACAATAAAACACTTTTGACTTGACTCGTGAATCGTTTGACCAATATCATGGTACAGTTTTGGGGAACGATATGGGAATTAAGTTAATGTGTTATTTGTACTAAACCCAAAACAAATTTCCCTTAGCTTTCAACTTTTTCTGCATATAGTTGAAGAATTTCCTGCCAAGCTTTTAGGAAATGACAGAAGATAATTTTGAAGAATGATGCAGATAAATTCATATAACATTCTTTCTGCTATTGAGACAAATGGTTTGGAGCAGAATCTCTGAATAATTGTCAGTTTCTGGAATGAACAATTACATTTTTCTCGGTGTAGTGGATACTTTTCATCACATGCATCTGTGTTCCGTAGTTATCAGATACTTTTTGTGTTTTGATTGATAATAGTGATATAACTCACAGTTTTATACTGAAGGATGCTCTATCAAATCTCTCCTTGAAATATAACAATCAAAAAAGAAGGCTTCTTTTTATATACACTTCCACATTATAAATCCATAGTGAAATTGGCAGAGGAGGCGCAGAAGCCCAACAACAGCCGGGTAATCGAGCAGATCGAGCGCAGTCTGCAGCATCTGCACGGAGAAGCGGTGGAAGGAGCCAACGGCATCACGCTGGGCTGTGCCGACCCTCACTTTATTGATCTAGTGCCACCAGGGCACCGCTCCTTAAAGTGAGAAAATATGGGGTATGGTATTTTATTTGTCACATGCGCGTAGGTACAGTGAAATTAATGCTTGTACACAGTTCTGTACAAGTATCACTATACATAAGCACTTAGGTATATCTTAGAGAAGAATCTCTAAGGTGGACATGGTGGTGCAGCGGTAGAGATGTTGCCTTACAACCAGAGACCCGGGTTCGATCCTGGATATGGCTGCTTGTCTGTACGGAGTTTGTATATTCTCTCCATGACCTACATGGGTTTTCTCTGAGAACTTCGGTTTCCTCCCATACTCCAAAGACATGCAGGTTTGTAGTTTAATTGGCTTGGTTTATTAAACAAAAATGTTTTTAAAAATTGCCTTTGGTGTAGGATAGTGTTAACGTGGATGACTGGTCGGTGCGGACTCAGTGGGCTGAAGGGCCTGTTTCCACGCTGTATCTCTATGTTGAACATCTTAGATACACTACAAGTGCATAGCATTTTATATCCATTACAAGACATTGCAGATTGATATACAGATATACAGATACAGATATACAGATACAAATATAAGACATTGCAGATTGATATACAAATATGACAAGATCGGACCAGAAGTTGTAAGATGGCACTGGAATATGGCGACTCTCTGCTTGCTGTATCAGAAGAGGATCTATTGTACTCATATAGAAACAAGGAACTAGAGATGCTGGTTTTCAAAAGAAGACACATAGTGTTGGAGTAACTCAACGGGTCAGGCAGCATCTCTGAAGAACATGGAGAGGTGATGTACAAAATCATGAGAGGAATAGATTGGGTAAATGCATGGACCCTCTTGCCCAGAGTAATGGAATTGAGAACCAGAGGAGATACATTTAAGATTAGGGGGATAGATATAATAGGAACCTCTGAGGCAATTTTTTTACACAAACGGTGGTGGGTGTATGGAATGAGCTGCCGGAGGAGGTAATTGATGCAGGTATTATTGCAACATTTAAGAAACATTTAGACTGGTACATGGATGTGACAAGTTACGGGGGATACGGGCAAAGCACAGGCAGGTGGGAATAGTGTAGATGGGACATGATGGTTGGTTGTGGCAAGTTGAGCTGAAGGACCCGTTTCTATGCTGCATGACTCTTTGTTTTGGGTTGGGTTCTTTAATCTAAACATGAAGGGCAATTTGCAGCGAGCAATTGCGCCCCATACCCACACTCTCTTCTTTGCCCCCATACCCCCCTCCTCAGCACCTTCCCAAAGGAAAATCATTTAATTTTGAGGTTATGACCTCTGGTCCTAGACTCTCCCACTAAGTGGAAACATTTTCTCCACATTTATTCTATCCACACTGCTCTATGCCCATCCCAAGCTGTACTCATAAGGCCATAAGTGATAGGAGCAGAATTAGACCATTTGGCCCAACAAGTCTACTCCGCCATTCAATCATGGCTGATCTATCTATCTCTCCTAACCCATTCTTCTGCCTTCTCCACATAACTCCTGACACCCACACTAATGAAGAATCCATCTATCTCTGCCTTAAAAATATCCATTGATTTAGCCTCCATTGCCTTCTGTGGCAAATAATCCACAGATTCACCACCCTCTGACTAAAGCAATTCCTCCTCATATTCCTAAAGAACATCCTTTAATTCTGAGGCTATGACCCCAAATCCTAGACTCTCCCACAAGTGAAAACATCCTCTCCACATCCAGTCTATCCAAGCCTTTTACTTTTCTGTATGTTTCAATGAGGTCCCCCCCCCTTCATTCTTCTAAACTCCAGCAAGTACAGAGCCAGTGCCATCAAATGCTCATCATGTATTAACCCACTCATTCCTGGGATCATTCTTATAAACATCCTCTGGACCTTCTCGAGGGCCAGCGCATCCTTCCTCAGATATGGTTCCCACAATTATTCACAATTGATCTATATTCATCCCATGTTATGCTGTTCTATATTCATCCCTATATTCATTCTGTTCTATGGTCATCTTGTGCCGAACTGCTCTGTGTTCACTCTGTGCCGTACTGCCATCAGTTCAGAACATAAAAGCTCACTCTCAGGCAAGAATTCATAAACTCCCTGAGACTGCAATTTAAATTATGCCCTGCTAAGTGTTCTTAATTCATCACAGACCATTATCCTTTAGTATGTATAATGAATCACCAGATGATAAAGTTAAACACAAAAAATATAAAGCAGGGAGAGTAACATAAATCCATGAAGTTATTTTTCAGGAAAACATTCATTGTTGTTCATTATGATTTGGACGCGATTTGTTCTTCACTCTTTCGGTGAGATCCTGGCCAAATGGTAAGATGGCGCACCAATAGCGCCAGAGACCTAGGTTTGATCCTGACCACGGGTGCTGTCTGTACTGAGTTTGTATGTTCTCTCTGTGACTGTGTGGGTTTTCTCTGTGCTCTAGTTTCCTCACACACTACAAAGATGTACAGATTTGTAGGTTAATTGACCTGTAAATTGTCCCTCATGCGTCAGTTTGCTCTTGTGTGTGGGGTGATCGCTCATCAGCATGGACTCATGGGTCTGAAGGACCTGAATCCATGCTGTATCTCAAAACTCTAAAGTTTCAGACCTGGCTTATGGATGAGGAACCACCAGGCTATCAGGACGTAGAAACAAGGAACTGTAGATGTTGCTTTACCTAAAAAATACACAAAGTGCTGGAGTAACCCAGCGGGTCAGGGAGCATCTCTGGAAATCATGGACAGATGACGTTTCAGGTTGGGACCCTTCTTCAGACTGAGCTCAGACTTAGTCTGAAAAAGGTCCCCGACCCAAAATGTTACTTCGGAAAAAAAAAACTCTCTTGATATATTCAAGAGAGATTTATATATAGCTCTTAGGGCTAATGGAATCAAGGTATATGGGGAGAAAGCAGGAGCAGGGTACTCATTTTGAACGATCAGCCATGATCATATTGAATGGCAGTGTTGGCTCGAAGGGCCGAATGGCCTATTCCTGCACCTATTGTCCATGTTTCTATATTTCTATGTCACCTGTACATGTTCTCCAGAGATTTTCAGGAGCAAGGTCTTCACTGAGGAAACAGATATTTCAACCAGCAGGCTCAATTCAGTAAGATTCTCTGTCACACCGTTCAACAAATAAACACATTAAGATTATGTACAAAGCATCCTCTAACCATCAACATATGACAGATTTGAAGCATGTTTAATTACAATTTTTAATTAAAATGATAGTGGCTCCAGATGTCCAAGGCACATGCAGAGAATCTAAAGCATAGAAAGAGTCCATTTGGTGCAACTTCATATTTTAGTGTTTGTATCCCTGTATCCCTTCGTTATCACATCTTCCCCAGCCAACAATGGGCCATTATGGGCTCCACCCTTCCTTGGTCACCTATTGCCAGCCCTGATTTGTTCCGGCCTTTTCCTACCTCCAGTTACATCCACCACCACTCCCCCCCACCCTCCGCCCCTCCCTCTACCTTTAGTCTGAAGGAGGGTTCTGACTCGAAACATCACCCATCCTATTTCTCCAGAAATGCTGCCTGACCTGCTGAGTTTCTCTGAGTTACTCCTGCATTTTGTGTCTCTCTTCTGCTTATATTAGTGTACACAAACATGAATATCTAATTTTCTGGACTGCGGATATGGTCGTCTCGTTGTTAAGGTCAGGGTTTTTGATCCAGACCCATTAATTATGGATCCTACTTTAAATGAGGCTGGAATGACAGTAAAAAATATCATTCGCCTTTATCAACAAGTTTGGAATGTTTTGTTACAAATCAATATCCAACATTTTTCATCAAAAAACAATCTTGTGAGGACTGAATCATCAGTTTGTGGACAGGACATTATAAATTCAGATATGTAAGAAGGAACTGCAGTTTACACTGAAGGTAGGCATAACATGCTGGAGTAATTCAGCAGGTCAGGCAGCATCTCTGGAGAAAAGGAATATGTGACGTTTCGGATTGAGAGTCAGGTGAGAGGGAAACTAGAGGAATGATAAGGTACAAAGAACAAATGAATGAAATGTATGAAAAGACCAAATCAAAGCCAGAGCTAGACACAACGTGCTGACGTAACTTCAGTCCAAAGAAGGGTCCCGAGCCGAAACATCACACGCCGTGTTCTCTAGAGATGCTGCCTGACCTGCTGAGTTATTCCAGCACTTTGTGTCTATCTTTGATATAAACCTGCATTTGCAGTTCATTCTACACAATGAGTTCAGTGTGAACAGAATGAACTGCCAATTCTGTTTACAAAAAAAACCACAAAGCGCTAAAGTAACTCAACCGGTCAGGCAGCATCTCTTTACTATAAAAGTGCTGGGGTACTAAAAAAAAGAGACAAAAAATGACTTAAAGGTCAAGCCGAAAAATTATTACGTTAAAGTTTCAGGTCAAAGAGGCATTGACCTGAAACATTAACTCAGTTTCTCTCTCCACAACCGGCTAGCTCAGCCAGTAGAGCAGGAGACTCTTCATCTCAGGGCCATCGGTTCATGTCCCGCGTTGGGCGATAATCTCTTTAATATAGGGCAGCACAGTGGTGCAGCAGTAGAGCTGCTACCTTACAATACATGAGGTTCAATCTTGATTAAGTGTGCTGTCTGTATGGAGTTTGTACGTTCTCCCACACTCCAAAGAAGTACCAGCTTGTAGGTTAATTGGCTTCAGTAAAAATTGTAAATTGTTCCTAGTGTGTACGATAGTTTAGTGTAACTGGTCACTGGTCGGCGCAGACTCGATGGGCCGAAGGGCCTGTTTCCTCACTGTATCTTTAAACTAAAAACTAAACTATACTAATCTCAACACATATCAGTTACTTTGTTTCCACCATAATCTTCGGCTCAAAATCTCTTCCCCCCCCCACCTTATTTCCCCCACACCCTTTAATTTAGATCTATATCCACTAGTTTTATCCATCATGAAGGGGAAAAGATTCCTGGATTCTGCCTTATATCTGTACCCCTCATGATTTTATACACCTTTATCATATCCCACCTAACCTCTTCCACTCCAGGGAGAACAGACCTAGCGATGGCCAGAACTGCACAAAGTACTCCAGCAAAGGCCAAGGCTCAAGCTGTATTTCTAATCTGTTTCCTCAAATGTGGCACAGTGGTGCAGCGGTAGAGTTGCTGCCCTACAACGCTAAAGACACGGGTTTGATCCTGACTATGGGTGCTGTCTGTATGGAGTTTGTACGTTTTCCCTGCGACTGCGTGGGTTTTCTCCGGGTGATCTGGTTTCCTCCCACACTCCAAAGACGTGCGAGTTTGTAGGTTAATTAGTTTCCGTAAACATTTTAAATTGTCCCTAATGTGTAGGATAGTGTTAGTGTAGGGGGTGATCGCTGGTCAGTGCGGATTTGGTGGGCCAAAGGGCCTGTTTCCCCATTGTATCTCTAAACTAAACTAAACTAAACTAGCAAAATTCGAATTTTTGCAAACGAGGCAACTGCAAACTAAGGTACTGTCCAATTCACCTCTACCTTATTGTGGACATTGGACTCTTTCTCTGGAAAACAGCTTTTCAATGCAAAACTGCTTTTCACTACACCTCGGCACATATTACAATAATAAAGTTAAACCTTCTGTGCTAAACTGCTCTGATAAATTTAAAGCCCTGACTAAATCATCCTAACGGAAAATACCTAGCAGAGTGCTGAATATCACTGCAGTCAACCGATCTGTCAGGAAGCATTGAAGTGGCTGTGAGAAATATTAATGAGATCTCCAGTAACCTTCTGACTTTTTAATGGCAACTCTTTATTTTCCTTTGGCAAGACAATAAAACATGTGCAGAGAAGCTATTCTTCCCTGTCAGCCTTATTCCCTTCATGTTACAATGGGTTACCTGATGTTAAAAAGCCAGAAGAGGATACTTTGCCAGTCATACAAAAAACTGTTCTTCCTAATTTTCTAAATTTGCATTAGATCAAAAGAATGAAAAACAAAAACGTTGGAGGTTCGTAACATATCAAGCGGTGACTGCAGGAAGAGAAACAGTTCATCCTTCAGATCAATGACTAATTGACATAGAGCATAGAACAGTGTAGCAAAACAACAGGCAGTTTTGTTCACAATATCTGTGCTGAACATGATGCCGACCATTTCTTGTCTGCCAGGGGCGGCACAGTGGTGCAGCGGTAGAGTTGCTGCCTTACAGTGCAGATTCGGGTCCAATACCGACTATGGCTGCTGTATGGAGTTTGTACGTTCTCTCTGTGACTGCGTGGGTTTTCTTTGGGAGCTCTGGTTTCCTCTCACATTCCAGGTTTGTATGTTAATTGGATTTGATAAAATTGTAACTTGTCCCTAGTGTGTAGGATAATGCCAGTGTACGGGGATCACTGGTTGGTGCAGACTCAGTGGGCCTTAACTAAACTAACCTAACCTAAACTAATGCACAAATATAAATCAAGCCAAACTCAAGTGCAATGCATAGAGCCATGGGGAAGCTACAGAGTGCAAGGATATAGTTCTCAGTATTGTAGTCTTTGACATGGGAGGAAATCAGAGCACCTTATGGAAACTTAAGTGGTCACAGGGAGAACGTGCAAACTTCACACAGGCAGCACCTGAGACCAGGATCGAACCACGGTCTCTGCGCAGTAAGGCAGCAGCTCCACTGTTGTGCCACCATGCCACCATTATTTTATTATCTGTTCTGATTGGATAGCATGCAAAACAAACCTTTTCATTGCACCTCGGTAAACATGACAATAATTGAACCTAAACCAAAAGCTAGTACAGTGTAGGTTTTTAAGTTTAATTACCCTCTGTAAACCATGTATACTGAGTGGATGGAAAGTAGGAATACATTGAACGTGTAAATGGTTCGGCATAAACTCGGTGGGCCGAATGGCCTGTTTTGATGCTACATATATTTCAGTCAAATCTCCCTATGAAGAAAATGATAATTCCAAATCTGTTAGTGACGTTGCACACATTCTATTATTCTGGGGCAGAACTGATTTATTGAGATGTACATATTTACCTCAATGATAAAATATGAATGAGAAGACAATTTGCAGTAATTGACTTTAATTTGTTATTAACAGGAGGTCTGCAGTTCCGAAACTCCCTTGAGGAAGTGGTCTTGATGCCCGGGATTTATCATAAGCAGCTTCAATTACCAGGCATCCATAAATCACTTCCACCGCACACTTACTACATCAGCACATCCAAATCACAAAACATTGCTCAAATCCTTTTGCTGGGGATTCAATTCTCCAGACATTAATGAAGAAATATCCTTCCATTTGACTTGCCCTTTGTCCTTTCTAAGTGTTAATTTTGAGCAGAAAATGAGGGAAACGGTGGACCATTTAACCCCTTGAGCTGGTCTAACCAAGTCGAGTTTATTGTCATCTGCACAAGGACAGTGAGGTACAGGTACAATGAAAATCTTGCTTGCAGCAGCATCACGGGCACACAGACGATGCACAAAATACATGAATTATATATCAAAAAACACAATAATTCTACAAAACTGAAAAGAAAAGAATGTGCAAAAAATGACATTAGTCTCCAAAGATGTAGGTTAATTTGGCTTTGGTAAAATTGTAAATTGTCCCTAGTGTGAAGGATAGTGCAGTGTATGGGGATTTGGTGGCTGGCCTGGACTCAGTAGGCTGAAGGGCCTGTTTCTACAATGTATCTCTAAACTAAACTAAAAAATAATAGTGTAAAAATACACAATTAGCAACAAGTCCCATCTTAGTGCAATTGGTGGTTTAATGTTCTGTGCTGCAATTGGATTAGAAATATGCAGTCTGAAGAAGGGTCCAAACCAAAATGTCACCCATCCTTTTCTCCAGAGATGCTGCCTGACCAGCTGAGTTATTCCAGCACTTTGTTCCAGAGCCTTTATAGAAAAGTAGCTGTTTCTAAGCAGCAGTGGAAAACCCTGCTACAACTTTGCTTGGCCAGGCCAGCCCCAAGACAACGGGCCTTTATGGCAAACTGCACTTAACGCAACTTGGCCTTTCACAATGGTGCCAATCTTGTATATTGTCTCAGTGGACTATTTCTATACACTTTGTACTTAATCTAAGATTGTGCCTAGGTAAAATAATACTTTACTTGAATTGTATGCAAGAAAAATAATTTCACTGTACCTCGGTAAATGTGGCAATAAAAAATAATTGAACCGTGGAACCTGGTGGTGTAGGATCTCTCTCTCTCTCTCTCTCTCTCTCTCTCTCTCATCTCTCTCTCTCTCTCTCTCTCTCTCTCTCTCTCTCTCTCTCTCTCTCTCTCTCTCTCTCTCTCTCTCTCTCTCTCTCTCTCTCTCTCTCTCTCTCTCTCCCTCTCTCTCTCTCTCTCTCTCCCCCCTCTCCCCCCCCCCCCCCTTTTCCAAGGAGCCTTGAAATAGTAGTTAACTAAGAATTACTTAGAGGTTCCTCAGAGCAGATGCAGACATAATTTTATTATAGTCTTTCTTGCATTCTGACGATTCTCCCAGTCTTGCACCTCTATGTATTTCCATGTGTTTAATTCATTGTTCTCTTAAATAGTATGATCAGTCAGAGTTAATGATTCAGAGAGGTGAATCAACCCTGTGAGCAGATTGTTAGCAGTTTTAATGGCTGGCTAAAGAACAGATTGGTTAAAAAGTGAACATGACAAATTCTGACGGCTGAGACAGCTACTTTCTTCATCATTCTAAGAGATCACCCATGCGTTTAAAGTATTTGACCGTGTGGATGTGGATGAAAAGTTGGAAGAGAGCGACCAAAATTAGGGGTCGTAAATTTGAGATGGTTGCCAACAAGTCGAACATGGAAGTTAAGAAAATCTGCTTTGTGAAACGCTTGGTGCAAAGTGATCTTAAAGATGCAATAGAAATAGACATAGAAACATAGAAACATAGAAATTAGGTGCAGGAGTAGGCCATTCGGCCCTTCGAGCCTGCACAGCCATTCAATATGATCATGGCTGATCATCCAACTCAGTATCCCGTACCTGCCTTCTCTCCATACCCTCTGATCCCCTTAGCCACAAGGGTCACATCTAACTCCCTCTTAAATATAGCCAATGAACTGGCCTCAACTACCCTCTGCGGCAGAGAGTTCCAGAGACTCACCACTCTCTGTGTGAAAAACGTTCTTCTCATCTCGGTTTTAAAGGATTTCCCCTTTATTTACATATAAATGCAAAGAGCTATAAATCCTGCATTGACACAAATACTAGGATAACTCAGTGGGTCGTGTAGTATCTCTGCAGAGCATGGATAGACAAAGTTTTGGGTCGAGACTGTTCTTATAAATCGTGGACCAGATCAAGGCCTAGACTGAGAAATTCAACTAAGTTGACAACATTTTCTAGTAACCTGCATATGGCCTGTGCTACATTTGCCTTCATTAGTCAGGACATTGAGTATAAGAGTGAAGAAGTTGTGTTGCAGCTTTATAGGACTTCGGTTAGGTTGTATTTGGAGTATTGCGTGCAGTTCTGGTCGTCCCATTACAGGATATGGAGGCGTTAGAGAGGGTGCAGAGGAGGTTTACCAGAATGCTGACACAAAGAACAGCAGATGCTGGTTTACAAAAAAAAGGCACAAAGTGACGGAGTAACTTAGCAAGTCAGGCAGCATCTCTGGAGAACATGGATGGGTAACGTTTCCAGACTTTCTAAACACCCTTCTACAGACTCCAGGATTTTGTGTATTTTCCTTTTACCAGAATACCGCTGGAATTAGAAGTTATCGAGAGATTGGAAAACATTGGATTGTTTCCTTTGGTGCATGAAGGATGAGGGAAACAGGATAGAAGTATATAAAATTATGAGAGGCATGGGTAGGATAGGCAGTCAGAACTTTTTTCACAGAGTGGAAAACTCAAATACTAGAGGGGATAGTTTTAAGGTGAGAGGGACAAATTTTAAAGGAGACATGCGGGGCAGGTTTGCACTGAGACAAAAAAATTGCACTTTAGTTAACTTTAGTTATGCACATGGACATGCAGGGAACAGAGGCATATGGATCACTCGTAGGCCGAGGAGATTAGGTTCACATGGTTTGATGTATGTTCGCACGGACATTGTGGGTCGAAGGGTCTGTTCCTCTGCTGTACTGTTCTGTGTTCTAGAGTGTTTAAGAAGGAACTGCAGATGCTGGAAAATGGAAGGTATACATGAGTCTGAAGAAGGGTTTCGGCCCGAAACGTTGCCTATTTCCTTCACTCCATAGATGTTGCTGCACCCACTGAGTTTCTCCAGCATTTTTGTGTACCTGTTCTGTGTTCTACTAGTTGAGACAGACTTACACATCACAGCCCATATCATAAATCCTCAGCACATAATCTATCACAAAGATAAGCAATAGAGAAATAAACAGAATTCAATAATGTAATTATCAGTTGTGTTAATGCCAGCTATACACTTTTTCCCAATGGTGGCAATCAGCTGAAGCAACTTCCAGATCAAATATTATTTTCTCTTCTATTCATCTTCTCAAATGAACCTGTCGATTATTACCACTAAGTGGGAAGGACTAGCTTGACACTTAAAAGAAGCCTGCTAATGAATTGCCTCTTTCCTTGCCCGATGGGCAAGAGTACTCACAGAATAAACTCAAGGAGATTAAATGCAAATTGTGCAGTAATATGGATGTCAAGTGGAAGCTAATGAGTCAGAGGATGAGTGGTAAAATATCTTAATGAAGATTAATTGATTAAATAGAACAGTGATTTGACTGCAGGTTGGAACCTTACTTGAAAATAATCCAACATGAGGTGCTTGCCAATGCATTTGTCCCTAAGAACTGTACCTGCCCACAGTGGCGCGGAGGCAGAGTTGCTGCCTCACAGCACCACAGACCTGGGTTCGATCCTGACTCCGGGTGCTGTCTGTACAGAGTTTGCACATTCTCCCCATCACCGTTTGGGTTTTCTCCAGTTTCCTCACACACTCCAAAGACATACAGGTTAGTAGGTTAATTGATTTTGACTTTAAATTGTAAATTGCCCCTACTATGTAGGATAGTGCTAATGTGCAGGGTGATCGCTGGTCGGCGCAGACTCAGTGGGCTGATGGGCCTGTTTCCACGCTGTATCTGTAAACTAAACAAAAAAACAGACAATGCTGAGAGCATCAGTGGGGAGAGAAATTGAATTTTGAGAAAAAAGACACAAAGTGCTGGGGTAACTAGTGGAGGAAGGTATGGCTTATACCAAAGATAGACACAAAACGTTGGAGTAACTCAAGCAGCATCTCTGGAGAAAAAGGATGCGTGATGTTTCCTGTTGGAACCTTTCTTGTAACTCAGCAGGTCAGGCAGCATCTCTGGAGAACATGGATAGCTGACCTTTTGGATCGGGACCTTTCTTTAGACTGATTCTGTGTGAAGAAGGATCCCAAACCGAAACGTCACCTATCCATGTTCTCCAGAGATGCTACCTGACCCGTTGAGTAACTCCATCACTTTGTATCCTTTTGCGTATTACATCTAGATAAATTGGGTTAAGTTAATGATTCAGGTCTGAAACACTGATTCAGTTTTTCTCACCACAGATGCCGCTTGATCTTCTGTGTGCTTCCAGGATCTGTTGTTTTCAGTCCAAATTTCAAACTTCACTCGAAAGAAGGGTCCCAACCTGAAACATTCCCTCCGTTGACACTGCCAGACACACTAAGTTCCTCCAGTACTTTGAATTTTGCTCAGAATTTCAACATCTGATGCTCCTTGTGGCTCTGCTGTTTTTTGTGCTTTGTTCTTCTGCACTAGTTCTAACACAACAATCTTAGTTTAGAGGTACAGCATGGAAACAACCCATCATGTCCACGCTGACCACTGATCATTAGTTTGCACTAGTTCTCTGTTATCCCAATTTCTCATACACTCCCTACACACGAGAGACAATTTACCCTCAAACCTGTATACCAATTAACCTCCAAACTTGTACATTTTTTGGATGTGGGACGAAGCTGAAGCACCCAGAGGAAACCCACTCAATGCCTACATACCCAGCGACTGCCTTGCCCCTAGTTTCATTTTGAGAAGAAAATTTCAATGTACATCTTTGTTATAGGGTTCAGGGAGTGGTGTGTTAATTCAAAGCATGCTCCCATAGAATCATGGAGTCGTGGAGCATGGAAACAGGCTCTTCCAGCCAACATGCCATGCTTACCAACATGCCCCACCTACACTAATCCCACCTGTCTGTGCTTGGCTGATAACCCACTAAACCTATCCTCGCCAGGTACCTGTCCAAATGTCTATTAAATGTTAGGATAGTACCTGCCTCAACTACCTCTTCTGGCAGCTCGTAACATACACCCACAACCCTTTTGTATGAAAAAGTCACCCCTCAGGTTCCTATTAAATTTTCCTCCTTATCTTAAACGTATGTCCCCTGGTTCTCGATTCCCCTACTCTGGGCAAAGGTTTCTGTGCACCTACCCAATCATTTCACATGGTTTTGTTCACCTTTATAAGGTAACCCCTCATCCTCCTGCACTTCAAGGAACATGGTCTTAGCCTGCTCAACCTCTCCCTGTAGCTCAGGCCCTTGAGTACTGAGCAGTGTGTCCGTTAACCTCCATTTCGTTGCCTATCTTTGCCCCTTTTCTGCGTCAGGAAACAGGAATGGTGAACTAATCATGGTCTTCATGGAAGCATTACCAAGCTGACAAACGTAGCTCATTCGATCCAAATCTGTACGTAACGGGTTGGTGCAGCTGCTGAAGCACCGTCATTCATTTCTTGCCCTTTCTTTCCGTAATGAAAGCGACATTCTGTATAATCTGCAAACAAAGAGCACATTATGCATCCTCGACTTTTGAATGCACTTCAGTAGAATGGCTGTTTCATGGGCTATGATGAGGCATTAGGAAAATGCAAGGAAAAAAATGATGTAAAAATATCAAATAGAGTGGAGTTTCTCAGTCGGAGAAACATCTCTTATCAGAAGGTGCTTCACAGCCTTAAATATTATTCTCTGTGATTTTTCAATGGTGTGCTGAAGTGCTGTTTAGCATGGTAAAGCATTCAGGTACCGTTCACTAAGCCTGTCTATTTTCAGCTCATGGGTGCGAGGAAGTGCTGTGATTGTCATAGCGTGGAAGAACAAAAGCAGGTAGTTATAGAGTTATAGAGTCACAGCACACAAACAGGCCCTTCGGCCCAGCTTGTCCATGTCAACCAAGATGCCTCATCTACAATAGTCGCATTTGCCCAGTATCCCTCTCATCCTTTCTTATCCATGTACCTGTCCGAGAGACTTTTAAATGCTGTTATAGTACCTGCCTCAACTACTTCCTCCGGCAGCTCATTCCATATCCATGTGTGAAAAAGTTGACCCTCAGGTTCCTGTTAAATATTTCCCCTCTCACCTTAAACCTTTGCCCTTTGGCTCTTGATTCCCCTACTCTAGGTAAAATACTCTGTATATTCACCCTATCTATTCCTCTCATGATATTATAAGTCTCTATATGATCACCCCTCATGTGCTCCAAGGTATGAGGTCCAAAGGTCCTAAAGTCCCAAGGAATAAATAATTGTAATAGAATTAGTGATTGGTTGGTGGATTGTCAAGGAGAGATGAGGGAATCATAAAGACCAAACACAAAACATGAGTTTATCAAGATTTAAAACAACCTTATATTAACAGGGTGAGTCTCCAGATTGATCAGTAACAGCACAGTCTGATGTTATAGTTACCTGTCAGATCTCCGGAAACATTAGTAAGAGTGGTAACACAGCTTGAAGGAGTGGGCAAGATGGCATTCTTGCCTTCATAGTTCGGGACATAGAATAAAAGGGATTATGCTGCAATTTTATGCCAAATGCAGGTCAGGCCGTTGATTACACTGTGTGGTTCTAGATGACACACTATAACAAAGATGGAGGCACAAAGAACTGCAGACGCTGGAATCTTGAGCAAACACAAAATGCTGGAGTAACTCAGCGGGCGTGGAGGGAATGGACAGGTGGCATTTCAGGTCGGGACCCTCTTCAGACTTTCTTGGACAACACATTAAGCGCTCAAGGAACTCAATGGGTTGGGCAGCATCTGTCCTATAAAACCAAGCTCTGGAGGTGTCTGAAGAAGGGACCCAACCTGAAATATTGTCTGTGCATTCCTTTCACAAATGCTGCCTGACCAGCAGAGTACCTCCAGCGCTATGTGTTTTGTTCACCATCAATGTCATTATAGAGTAATAGAGTCATACAGTGTGTAAACAGGCCCTTCGGCCCAACTTGCCAGCACTGACCAACATGCCCCATCTATACTAGTCCCACCCGTCTGCATTTGGCCCATATCCCTCTAAACCTGTCCTATCCATGTACCTGTCTAAATGTTCCTTATATGTCGTGATAGCACCTGCCTCAACTACCACCTCTGGCAGCTTGTTCCATACATCCACCACCCTTTGTGAAAAAAAGTTACCCCTCAGGTTCCTATTAAATCTTTCCGCCCTCACCTGAAATGTATGTCCTCTGGTTCTCGATTCCTTTCCTGTGGGCGAGACTGTGCATTTACCCAATCTATTCCTCTCATGATTTTGTACACCTCTGTAAAATCAACCCCATCCTCCTGCACTCCAAGGAATAGAATCCTAGCCTGCTCATCCTCCCTCTATAACAGGCCCTCGAGTACTGGAAACATCCTCGTAAATCTTCTCTGCACCCTTTCCAGCTTGACGACATCTTTCCTATAACAGAGTGCCCAAATCTGAGCACAATCTATATAATTAAAACTCTGATCTTGACCACTTCTTGTTTACATTTCACATTGATTTTAGAAAAAACGCTACCACTTATGGCTGTGATTTTTGGCCATCTTTCTCAGAGCTTCCCTCTGCTGCGCAGGAAAAGAGGATTTTTCCCATAGATAAAAAATAAAAGATTTATTAATGTTTAAAAAATGTTGAGATTCTGCTTTGAAAATGAAAATGATGGTTGGTTTGAAAATGAAAATGGTGGTTGCATTGAAAATGAAAATGGTGGTTGCTTTAAAAATGAGGTTGCCTTGCAGCCTGCCTGAAGTGGCATGAAACGGCATTTGCGTTTGGTGGCCTTGCATTAGTCAACTGCTGCCAGCACACCAGGCTTGAGTGATTGAGCTGCCAGCCCAAGAATCCATTCGGCCCATAACAGCCATATTAGCACGCTAAAAGCCCCCCCCCCCCCCACTGGCCACCAATATTGGAATTGATGGAGAGGTGGAATATTGCATTTCAATGCAATATTCCAGCCAGCCCTCATGTGTGAAGCAGGGACCCAATGGCTCCCACTTCATCTAATACTCTATAAATGAAGCCTCACCAAAGTCTAAAATAAATTGTTATGGTCTGCAGATTTTTTTATGTTTTGCTCTGATGCCATATAACCATTGTGCCTGAATAAAAAGTTTCAAATGTTACTTTAGGAGTCGGCAAATAATTGAGAATTCAGTGATCCTACACACGCTTCTTCTTCTTGTGTTTGAGGCAGCAGCAGTCTGCAGCAGGGTGATGCCATCCAGTTCCACATCCGTAGATGCCCGCCCTCAAAAGAGCGCATGCTCCGGGTTATCATCAAGCTGCGGTGCTGCTGCTGTCTCTGTTTGTTGTTGTTTGCCTGACTGAGGTCGGTTGACAGGGTTCACCACGGGGAGGTCGACGACACGCTCCATACCAAACCCCTACACACGCTCATATACTAAACGTGGAGTTTGTGTTTCAACATACCGTATCTAGGGTCTGCCCACCTGAAATGTTTCTTCACAGATCATGGATGGAGTGGGATGGAAGGGCAGTGCAGGGAAAGAGGAAGGGAAAGTGAGAAGCTTTAATGACTTGACTCAAAGCCAGCCCTACCCCTCTCTGCGGAATCCCTCAGAGATGCACGGATTAAGAACCACAAATTAGATGGAAACACAGAAACAAAACATAATATATTCTCTTCAAGTGCTGAAATCACTGGCCTCTCTTTCCTGATCTATTCAGAATGAATTAACCTTATTTCAGTGCCCTGTGAAATTACAAGAGGCCAGGATAGGGTAGACAGAACCTTTCTCCCTGTGTAGAAACTTCAAACATAAAAAGGGCATATTTTTACATTGAGAGGGACAAAGTTTAAAAGAGATGTGTGCGGTAGGTTATTTACATTGATGGGTGGGTGCCTGGATCCTGCTGCCAGGGGTGGTAATGGAGTCAGATACGGTAACAACATTTAGATTGGAACATGGATATGCAGGGAATGGTGTGATATGCATCACGTGCAGTCAGAGGAGATTAGTTTAGCTTAGCATCATGTTTGGCTCCGGCATTGTGGACTAAAGGGCCCATTCCTATGCTGTACAGTACTATAGTCTATACTGTAGGGACGATAATTTGGTTATGCAAATATTTAACTATTTGCTATATTTAGGTGGAACATGAAATGTACGCACACGTATTCAACCTTATGCGTGCTCACACATGCATACATTCATTCACATATGTACTTACTTACTTACTGCCTATTATGCCTCCTGGCATGTAGGGCAGCAATGAAGGTCCTGCACTCCTGTCTGGTCTGGGCTAGCTTCTGGACACTGGCCCAGGTCAGTTCCATTGTTTTCATTTCCCTGGAAGTCCATCACGCCCAGTAGTGTTGATTCCTTCAGATGCTGTTTCCATAACATATTTGTTTTACGAGACAGGGTTGTTAGCCCTGTGCTCAACCCCCAACCTGTTGGACCAGTGGATTGCTCTTCGTCTCGCCTCTACCCTTCGACCTGTCCAGCATGGGAGACCCTTAACAGGAGACGAATCTCCCGCTGGCATTGCTCTAGGGGTCACTGAGACACACAAGCTCCCCGACCACGACAAGGTTGCAATCCAACGGGGAGATTCACATATGTAGGGGCGGCAAAATGGTGCAGCTGGTAGAGTAGCTGCCTCACAGCGCCAGAGAATGAGGTTTGATCCTGATTTCCAGGTGCTGTTTATGTGGAGGTTGCATGTTTCAGTCAAGAACCAGAGACTTCAGGTGAGGTGAAACATGAGGAATCAGGCCCCTCGGCCCACCAAGTCCATGTCGAACATCAACCACCCGTTCACACATAGTTCTATGTTACCCACATTTGCAACCACTCCATATACACTGCGGACAATATATCGAGACCAATTAGTCTCCAACCCGCATATCTTTGGGAAGTAGGAGGGAACCACTGCACCTGGAGAAAACCCACACAGTCACAGGGAGAATGCGCAAACTCAGCACAGCCAGCACTAGAGGTCAGGATCGAAACCAGTTATCTGGCGCAATGAGGTAGCAGCACTACCACTGTAACACCACATTTAATAGGGACAACTTTTTCACACACAAAGCGATGGGTATATGAAATGAGCTGCCAGAAGAGATAGGTGAGGCAGCTACTATAACAGCATTTAAAAGATGCTTGGACTGGTACAACAGGATAAGAAAGGTGTGGATAGACATGGGTCAAATGTCGGCAAATGGGGTTGGCTTAGATGGGGCACCTTGGTCGGCGTACACAAGTTGGGTTGAAGGGCCTGTTTCTGTGCTGTATGACTCTATGACTCTATGAAATTGAGCTAGCAGAGAAAGGCAGCAAATCCAGTAAAATGTCACGGAGATGCTTTTAAATCTTCCGAATGACAAGTTCAAGAGCAGCAGAGAAATATTGAGCAATCTAACATTAACACCCCTGTTCCCTGAAGAGCAGAGGTTTGCTGATTTCCATGTGAAATGTAAGGCAATGTTTTGATTTGCAGCCCCAAGCACTCAAGAGCACGCAGCATATTTTGTGAGTAATTGAATCAAATTTAAATTACTAAGATTTCAGAAAATTGTCAAAGGACAAAGTCACTGTAATGTTCAGAAATATAATCTAGCTCAAGGCTTCAGAATTAGCAGCAGCAGAACTATAAAATCACTTACATTACTTAATCGCTTGTATAATTGCATGTAAGAGCAGTAAACAATTTTACATATTTCCCGTGCCACAACATAACACCCACATTTTGTTGATTTAAAAGAATAAATAAAAGCATCAAAAGTTGGCCTCTCAATCCTCCCCCACCATTTAACAAGATTGTAACTGCTCTTTAAATATAGGGCGGCACAGTTTCACAGCTTCCTCAAAGCGCCAGAGACGTGGGTTTGATCCTGATCTCGGGTGTTACCCACGTGGAGTTTGCACGCTCTCCCTGTGACCGTGTGGGTTTCCTCCGGGTGTTCCTGTTTCGTCTTACATCCCAAAGACGTGCAAAATGCCCTCTGTAAAGTGTCCCTTGTGTGTCGGAGTTAATGGAAAAGTGGGATAACATTGAACCAGTCTCAATGAGTGATCGATGGGTGGCGTGGACGCGGTGGAAATGTAAGGCAAATCAAATCATTGCCTTACATTTTACATGGAAATCAGCAAATCTCCTGGTCTTCAGGGAACAGGGATATGTTAATGTTAGATTGCTCATTATTTCTCTGTTACTCTTGAACTTGTCAATCCGAAGACTTAAAAGCATCTCAGTGACATGTTTCCAAACTGTATCTTCCAATCAATCATTCAAACTATAAGAACATAGATCGCAGAATAGCACAGGAACAGGCCCAGCTGCCCACAATGTCGGTGCTGAACATGTTGCCAAGACCAAATCTTATATGCCTGCTTTAGTTTAGTTTAGAGATACAGCATGGAAACAGGCCCTTCTGCCCACCAAGTCCATGCTAACCATCGATTTATCCAATCGCACTAGTTCCATGTTATCAATGTTTTTGTGAAAAGGCTACCCCTCAGGTTCCTATTAAAGGTTTCCCTTCGTACCTTAAACCAGTGCCCTCTGGCTCTTGGTTCCCCTGCTGTGGGTAAAAGAGTTTATGCATTCACTCTACCTATTCCCTTCAGGATTGTATACACTTACATAACATCACCCCTCAACCTCTTGAGCACCAAGGAATAAAGTCCAAACCTACCCAAACCATAGCTCCGATCCTCGTATCCTGGCAATGTCCTTTTACATCTTCTTTGCACTCTTTCTAGCTTCATGATCTATAGCAAAGTGACCGAAATGGAATGCATTCCTCCAAATGCAGCTTCATCAACATTTTGTACATCTTGTAACCTATCTATTCTTCAATCTGTCTGAAGATTCACCTATCTATGTTCTCCAGGGATGCTGTCTAATCCACTGAGTTACTCCAGCACATTGTGCCTTTTTTGTTTGTAAACCAGCATCTGAAGTTTCTTGTTTTTACCTTCTATCTATTCTTGTGCAGGATTAAAGGCCAATATGGTCTCATCCAGTCCCTTCACACTGCCTTGGCAAGGCCACCAGCATAATCAAGGACGAGTCTCAACCCGGTCGCTTCCTCTTCTCCCCTCTCCCAGCAGTCAAGAGGTACAGAAATGCGAAAATGCATTTCTCCAGATATAGAAACACTTTCTCCCCAGCTGTTATCAGGCAAATACACCATTCTATCAACAAACAATGGTCTTGAGTTACCATATCCATCATTGGAGATCCTCGGACTATCTTTAATCGCTTTTGCTGGACGCTATTTTGCGATAAACATTATTCCCTTTATTCTGTATCTGTATTCCCTGGATGGCTTGTTTATAATCACGTATAGTCTGTTCGCTGACTGGATATCAAGCAACAACAAGCTTTTCACTGTACCTCAGTACATGTGACAATAAATTTAGCTAAGCTAAACTATGTCTTTAGTTTAGACTCTCACTCTGATAAAAGGTCTGATGCCGAAATGTCACCTATTCCTTTTCTCCATAGTTGCTGCCTGACCGCTGAGTTACTCCAGCATTTTGTGTCTCTCCTTGGTTTAAATTATGTCTTACATCCTTATGCTCGGCACAACCAGGGTGTGAAGGACGGGTGAATTGATTGTTGTGTGGTGTATGCTGAGCCATGCATGCCATGGCTGTTGAGCGGATTATGTCTGAACCATGAAAGCATTCATGGGACAAAGTGCTCTGTGGATTTTCTATGCTTTAATTGACTTATGACACTCTTATCTCACCCAGGTAAAGCATTCACTGGATGACTAAACCGACCCATTGTGCTCCTTGAGAAAAAAAATATAATGAAGCTGTCAGTTCTTCAAGTGGCTCATCAATCATTGGATGAATGCAAATGGACACACTGGAATGGCTAATAACATCAAATACAAAATCTCTTGATACCTGGATCAAGACTGAAAGGTAAAAACAGAGGACAGCAATGATTTAATTGTTACAGTCCCCCAATACACAAAAGCAACTGTTAATTATTTAAGGGAGACAAAAATGCTGGAGAAACTCAGCAGGTAAGGCAGCACCTATGGAGCGAAGGAAATAGGCAACGTTTCGGGTCAAGACCCTTCTTCAGACTGCTGTGAGGGTGGGGGGAGGGGGCGGGAAGAAGAAAGGAAGAGGAAGAGACAGTGGGCTGAGGGAGAACTGGGACAGGGAGGAGAAAGCTGGGACTACCTGAAATTAGAGAAGTCAATGTTCATACCGCTGGGGTGTAAACTGCCCAAGCGAAATATGAGGTGCTGCTCCTCCAGTTTACGGTGGGCCTCCCTCTGGCCATGGAGGAGGCCCAGGGCAGAAAGGTCGGAATAGGAATGGGAGGGTGAGTTAAAGTGCTGAGCCACCGGGAGAACAGGTAGCTTACTGCAAGCCTATGCTTGTTCACACCGACGTGGAGCAGCTGACACCTAGAGCAGCGGATGCAATAAATGAGGTTGGAGGAGGTGCAGGTGAACTTCTGCCGCACCTGGAAAGACTGCTTAGGTCCTTGAATGGAGTCAAGTGGGGAGGTAAAGCGACAAGTGTAGCATTTCCTGCGGTTGCAAGGGAAAGTGCCAGGAGAGGGGGTGCTTTGGGTGGGAAGGGACGAATTGACCAGTGAGTTATGGAGGGAGTGGTCTCTGCGAAAAGCAGACGGGGAGAAGATGAGAAGATGTGGCCAGTGGTAGGATCACGATAGAGGTGGCAAAAATGTTGGAGGATTATTTGTTGAATGTGATGGTTGGTAGGTTGGAAGTTGAGGACTAGGGGGACTCTGCCCTTGTTACGAGTGGGGGGGATGGGGAGAGAGAGCAGTGTTATGCGGTATCGAAGAAACGCCGATGAGAGCCGCATCTATGGTAGGAGAGGGGATCCCCCGTTCCCTGAAGAATGAGGACACCATCACCATAAATAAAACAAAGTAAGAAAAACAGCAATCAAAATAAAAAAATAAGTAGATAGGGGGGAAAAAAAAGAAATAAATAAATTAAAAAAATTGGAATAAGACCGTGTGGTTCACTTACCAAATTAAAAAAAGAAAAAACATTACATTGATTAGTTATCTGGAGATAATTCAATATTCATACAAACATACCATCTAGTTCTATATAACGCAATCTTCCCATATCTAGCTCGGCATTTATCTAATTGGTGTCATGGCTCAAATAAACGGTCCATTTTTCCCAAATCTTCTCAAATTAATTCTCCTTGACTCTCAAGGAATATGTCAATTTCTCCATGCCAGATGGAAGTTAGTGGTGAAATGGATGAAGTCAGATTGTTCAACGTATCCTATAAAGAGACAGGCATAGCTTGGGCCCATGCGCGTGCCCATAGCTACGCCTTGTAATTGGAGGAAATGGGAGGAGTCAAACGAAAAGTTGTTAAGAGTAAGGACCAGCTCCGCTAGGTGGAGGAGAGTATCAGTAGATGGGGATACATTATTATATAGTAATACATTATTTAATGTATGTTCCCAGCTGACGGCACAGTGGCGCTGCGGTAGAGTTGGTGCCTTGCAGCACCAGAGACCCGAGTTTAATCCTGACCACGGGTACTGTCTGTATGGAATTTGTACGTTCTCTCTCCGACTGCATGGGCTTTCTCTGGGTGCTCCGGTTTCCTCCCACGCTCCAGACGTACAGGTTTGTTGGTTAGTTGACTTTGATAAAATTGTAAATTGTCCCTAGTGTGTTGGATAGTGTTAGTGTACGAGGTGATTGCTGGTCGGTGCAGTCTAGGTGGGCTGAAGGCCCTGTGTACATACTGAATCTCCAAGCTCTGAAGTCTAAAGCTGGTTGCCAAAAGGGTAAGGAGAAAATAGACATTGAGCTAGAGGAATAGACTTGAGAAGAAATGTCATGGATAAAGTTATAGATTCATTCAGCACGGAAACAGACTAATTGCCCCAACATGTCCATGCCGACCAAACATGCAACTATACTAGTCCCAACACTATAAACAGATGCAAAATTTGTAAGGGGCTTGAGAATGTGATGTGGAATTTCCCCTGTCACCGTAATTCTGCAGAATCCAGTCTCACAATAAAATGTAGACATTCAGAATGGTAATAAGAGTGAATTTCTTCACCCAGAGAGTTTTGAATCTTTAGAATTTTCTACCTAAGAGGGCCGAGCAGGTTTAGTTCAGTGTATATATTCAAGGTAAAGTGAGAGAGTCATAGAATCATACCATAGGCAACAGGCCCTTCGGCCCAATTTGTTCATGCCGCCCCATCTATTCCAGTACCACCTGCTAGTATTTGGCCCGTAAATTTCTAAACCTTTCCTATCCAGGTTCCAGTGAGATATATAATAGTGTAGCTGGAAAGAAAATAATTATGGCAAATGATACTGATGAATTTGGAAAGATTGTTCTAATGAGAGCAGAACCATGGTTGAGTAGGCCAATCGGGTACTACCAAAATACCAGACGCAGAGTCTTGCTAGATTTTCACGTTCCTGCACCCCCTGCACACTTGATTTCTGTTCTGCAAACCCCTCTTCAGGATCAGCCCAGAACTGACCCCCAGTACTCCCCTCTGACTAGGGAGAAGCACTGTGCAGCCCTACAAGAGGTGCTGCTGTGGGTTTTACATAAAGCCCACAGTGACTCGACTCCATCTCCCGGAGCCTGTCACGTTGGAGCAAATGCTCCACACACCGCTCCATCCGGCTCCAGCACTCACGGTCGCTGGCCGCCCGCGGCTGCTCAAAGTCGGACTCATCTGAGTCCACGGCTTTGATGGTTTTTTGTTTTGCCTTACCGCCCGGCCGCGGAGTGAATCTGGCCGGTGCGGAGGCGACATCGGGCACAGCTGATCCCATTATAGGTGATTCAAGTGCCGCTGGCCGCTGCTGGCCCAGCAGCTTTGTCGCAGCCCTCGTTGGTTTCTTCGACTTTTCCATGCTCCCTACCTGTAATCAGCATGAGAAAACACAAAAAGACCGCAGAGTACTCTTACCTGCGGGTCCTGGTTTAAATTGTCGCTACGGGGGAACGTCGTTCCACCCCTCCTCCTGCTGTTTTCGACTTGTCAAAGTCGACGCCCCATTCTGAATTGTCTCCCGCCCGGCCGTGGTGTTCTGGCCGGCGCGGGACCAAAGTTCGGCACAGCTGATCCCACTTATGGGGCTTGTGCCTTCAGCTGCTGCTGGCTCCCGCAGTCCTCTTTGCGGTCCTCCCCAGCCAGCTTTACTCGCAGCACTTGTGGACACTATTTTGTCCAGCTTCCCCCCCCCTGTGTTAAAACAGCGCGGGGACAAAAAACTACCGCAGAGTAAATCACTTACCTGCAGGTCGCTGTTTCAAACTTAACGCTGCGGGGGAACGCTCCACCCCGCCTGTCGTTTCGCAAGCGTGAAAGCGATATGACTCGCATGCGTCCTGGCAGGGTTTTTCACGTAGTCACTCACGTGACTCCGAAGTAAAATTAGTGTATGGCTGATCGCTGGTCGGAGTGAACTAGGTGGGGCAGTTTCCACGCTGCACCTCTGAATTATACTAAGGTAATAGTTTATCTCAACATTGTGTTTGGCATGGACTTTGTAAGGGCTTGTTCCAGTGCTGCACTGTTGTATGTTTTGTATGTTCTAATTAATAACTTTTCCTATTCCTAAAGTGACTCAACTTTGGAAACCAATATCATGTGACATAGAACACACACTGACAATGTAGGAAATACTCTGCATGCCAGGCAGCATCTGCAGAGACAGTTAAACTTTCAGGTTTGGAAAATGTTCATTAGAACTGGGAAATAAATATTTTAAAAATATTAAGACATAAAATACTGGAGTAACTCAGCGGGTCAGGCAGCATCTTTAGTTTAGTTTAGAGATACAGCACGGAAACAGCCTCTTTGGCCCACAGAGTCCACATCGACCAGTGATCCCAGCCCACTAACACTATCCTACACACAACTAGGCCAAGCCACTTAGCCTGGAAACCGCAGAATCCAAAGAAAATCCATGCCGGTCACCGTCTCAAGTGCTGTAAGGCAGCAACTCTCCTGCTGTGCCATGTGCTGCCCAAGTGAGAACACTGAACAGTTGCTTTGGGTTGGGACCTTTCTTCAGGCTGAGTCGGTCAGGAGTCTTTTACAGATTGACTCAGACCTAAAATGTCACCGATCCATGTTCTCCAGAGATACTGCCTGACCCGTTGAGTTACTCCAACCATTTGTATGCTTTTTTTGTAAACCTGCATCTGCAGTTCCTTGTTTCTACATTTAAAGCAAATTAGTCTGATATTGCGGGGAAGGGTAGGGGTGGGGTCAATAGAGCAAAAATAATATTTCTGAAAGGGTGAGGCTAGTGGTTGTCATGGTAATAGGCCATTGGTGAAGTCATCTTCTGCATGATGTCGATGGCATGGATTTACACAGTGGAAAGCCACTGCTGATTGTCTCATTGTGGTTACATCTCCAAGCCTATCAGGGTCTGGTAAACGTCTTGGAAACTAGTGATTAAGTCAATGTCATTTTGACATTTTCGATGCATGGAAATTAACTAATCTTCCTATTCATTTTTCTGGCACTAAATCACATCGCCTCCAAGCATCAAAGGAATAATGAGCGTATTTGTAAGTAAATTAGGGTCATCTATTTTAGTTTAGAAGTCAAGCTTGATTTTAATTTGAATGTTAATGTCTACACTGTGAGTGTAACTATTTTCCTGAGGCTCCTAATGTTGCCTTATCATTATTACATCAATACTCCCATTTTCCATTATTTAATTACAGTAATTGGGCAAATCGTGCCTGTGAAATTAAATTCTTGTGAAAGAGAATCTGACAAAACCATTCAAGGTAGCTACATGCTACCATTTATATTAAAAATAATGGTTCATTAAAATGTACAATACTATTTTAATTTCTGCTGTGTATCAAACCCATTGAGCTTATCGTAATCTATAACCCATTAAAAATCTCGAGCAATGCTCAATTATGGCTTATTTTACATTATGTATTCTTCTGTCCACATTTCATTAGAAGCAACCTCTGTTTGCAGGCTTTGCTGTAATTACACCTTGTCACCAGAGACAGCAGTGTAGCCGGAATAAGAGTGTGACATTTACATAGCATTCCTGATATATATGTACAATGGCAAATTGTGATAGGGTAACCTAATGATTTATGCATACGTTTTTTTCACATTATTTCCGCATGTCTAACCCTACATGAGAAGTATCTTTGGCCATGGTTTACCAAGACAGTTAAGATCTTTGATAGACACAAAATGCTGGAGTAACTAAGCGGGTCAGGCAGCATCTTTGGAGAAAGGGTATACGTGATGTTTTACTTCGGAGTCACGTGAGTGACTACGTGAAGAACCTGCTTCCAACGCATGCGTGCCATATCGCTACACGCATTGCAACGCGTCATACAGGGGGAACGACGTTCCCAGCGGGAGAATTTGAAAGTCGGGAACAGCAGGTAAGAGACTCTGCGTTCCTTTCCACTTACCTTTTAGGTGGAGACATGGACCGGATCCATGAAGGCTGCGGAAAGCTGGCGAGGGAGAACCGCGGAGTGCGGGCAGCCGGCAGGAGCAGCAACGGCACCAATTTCCTGGAGAAAACCTGTGCCCGACTTCGCTCCCGCACCTGCAAAATTCATTTCTCGGCCGGGGCGGGAAGCGAAGCAAAGACGTCTCAGGCGAGACTGGCTTGGAGCAGTCGCTAGCGGCCAGCCCCGGGGCTGCAGGACAGAGAGCAACGAGGAACCAGTGCTGTAAGTACCGGGGGTACACAGGAGAAGCTCAGCGGGTGCAGCGGCATCTATGGAGCAAAGGAAGTGGGGACGTTTTCGGGCCGAAACCCTGCTTCAGACGGTAAGTACCGGGGTTGGTCCGAGGGGTCCCTAGAAGCAGCCGGGAGCGGCCAGGGCTGAGGGAACAGCCGGGTTTACCGACTGCAGAACTGCCGCGAGGGACCAGTCCCATGAACACCGGGGTCGGTCCGAGCAGCTCGAACCCGACATGCAGGGAACGACGTTCACCAGCGGGAAAATTTGAAAGTCGGGAACAGCAGGTAAGAGACTCTGCGTTCCTTCCACTTACATTTTAGGTGCAGACATGGACCGGGTCCATGAAGGCTGCAGACAGCTGGCGGGGGAGAACCGCGGAGTGCGGGCAGCCGGCAGGAACAGCAACGGCACACCGATTTCCGAAGACACCTGTGCCCGACTTCGCTCCCGCAGGGGGGGGGGGGGGGGGGGGGGGGGGGAATTCACTTATTCACTTCTCGGCCGGGCGGGCAGCAAAGCAAAGATAAGTACAAAGTATGCCAGTCTCGCTTTGGAAGCGAGTCTGGTTTGAAGCAGCGCTAGCGGCCAGCGCCGAGGCTCACAGAACTGAGGACATTGGAGGGAAGTTGACCGGCTGCAAACGACCGCGAGGGACCAGTACCATGAGTACTGGGGTCGGTCCCAGCGGGTTAAGTTACAGAGAGCGGGAGCGCCCAGAACTGAGGGCATTGGAGTGGGGTTGACCGGCTGCAACGACCACTAGGGACCAGTACCGTGAGTACTGGGGTCGGGTCCCAGTGGTCTGAGATAAACGAGCAGCCAGGAGCGCTGAGAGCGTTGGGGCCAGTTTTGACCGGGCTACACAGCAAAATCCCGAAGAATCGGGTACAACCCCACGGACCCCATTGAATTGATTGGCGGTGCAGGTTCGAGGGGCTGAATGGCCTGCTCCTGCACCTAATTTCTATGTTTTTTCTAAGTTACTATGACCCTTATTATAGGTATGTGGGAAAATGGCGTAGACCTAAAAATAGGGTTTTTTTCATAAAATCTGTTTGTTAATCCTTTGGTTAAAGTATTAGATGGGTCCAGGGCGCCGGAAGTACGGAGACGGCGTGGACCCGCTAGCCCCCGCTGGAGGAAGCCGGTACGAGTGGCTGCAGCATGACAGCAGCCAGCACAGGTGCCTGTGAGTACCGGGACCGTGTGGAGAGGTGGACCTACATACAAGACCGGTGTAGCCAGCGGTGGGGCGAGGAAAACCCGCAAACCAGTGCCCGTGTGTACGGGGGACGGAAACAGTGGGGGAAAAAAGGAGCTCCTTCACAGTAGCAGTCACATGGATGTGGAGACTAGCCACAGTGGGCAGGAGGTAAGCCCCACATGGGTACCCCGTGCGGGACCCCTAGAGATCTCTAACTCTATAAAAAAGAGTAGGCAGGACCCTGATGGGCCAGAGCCTGGTAATACAGCGTCCCATGATCCTAAAACAGCAGGGACTCTGCTGGACATGGTGGCTGATTACTTTAAACCAAGTCAAACAGGGGTAGACTTGGATCCCAGGATGGCAATAGTATTAACTATATGTCTGGCCACAAACTCCAACAAGAAATATTTACAGAGACTGGCCAGACATCTGCCACCTGGCAACTGTGAGGCATTACAGGTGCCCAGTGTAAACCAATGCATTTGGCAGCATATGGGGAGGAACATCAGGAACCAGGACCTCAAGATCCAGAAAACCTTAAAGGGACTGACGGCAGGGATCACAGCATACACCCGCACCCTGGACAAAACAGAGCTAACCAAAGACCATCAAGACGCACTAGCTCTGTTTTGCAATGTGCAATATGAGCTGAATTACATGCGGAAGGCTGCCATTCAGCCAGCACTGGACCCCTAATATGCTACCATTTGCAAACAAAGAACCGCAAATACCTCAACCCTTTTTGTTTGGACAAGACTTGACCGCACAAGTCAAAAAACTGGATGACGAAGCCAAGACACTGGGGCTCATCAAGGCCAGCGCAAAGGCCTATTTTTGAGCACGATACCAGCCACATGCAAGACCATAAAAATGTGGCTCATACCAGTGGCAGTGCCAAAAATCAATATTACACGCAGCAGCCTTTTTTAGGATATGGCCAGGGGTGACCACCCTGGAAGATGCGGAAGTCTCAACCTCCCACACAACCCCGAACAAGAGATATCAAACCAGAACCCCCCCCTTTCAAAAAACCAAGGAAATAACACAACCACCAGTAACCATGGAGGTAGGTGGGTGTGGTTCTTCTGTAAAAAGGGACCCACAACGGTGGAGGGGGGGAGGTTGCAATACTACAGTTATGAATGGTGTAAAATCACTACAGACTCATATATTCTAAGCAGTATTCAGGGTTATCTGATAGAATTACTTATCCCAATAACCCCCCAGTACAACATACACCAGAAAGGCATTTTGTCCTTACAAAAAAACGAACAATCTAAAGCCCACATGGTGCTACAAAGATTGTACACAACAGGTGTGATTGAGCATACTATTCATGGGAAAAAATTAGAATTTGTATCAAACATATTTATTAAAAATAAAAAAGATGGGGGTTGCAGGATTATCATTGACCTTTCAACCCTAAACACATTTGTTCAATATGTTCATTTTAAGATGGATACTCTTATTACTGCTAAAGAATTAGTGTCAGCTGGGTTTCTATATGGCAGGCATTGACTCAAAAGATGCATACTATACAGTACCCATCAGAGGGGATCACAGACGGTATTTGAAATTTAACTGGATGGGGGAACTTTGGCAATATAGAGCTTTACCAAAAGGGGCAAACATCAGCCCCCAGAAGATTTACTAAAATTCTAAAACCAGCTTGGCATTGTTACGTAAACAAAGCCATAGGGTAATGCATTTCCCCCGTTCTGCCTCATCAATCGGGTACTAAGAAAAATTCAACAAGACTCGGCATCTGGGATTCTCATAGTACCCGACTGGCCTACTCAACCGTGGTATTACAGAGACAACGAAATGCATTTACTATTGTATACATATAGGGGATGGTGTTAGAACCTTGTTCCCTTATGGACATAGCCCGAATTTATTAATTCATCCAGTGACTGGGGGCAGTCATCCATGCCATAAGACTAGGGATTTGTTGATCTGTAGAGTCTGAAAGACCCACTACACGGCATGGGGCTGCCAGACAGGACGATGAATCTCATCTCATCTGCACAAAGACTGTCAACACGGAAGCAGTACCTTGGACACATCAAGAAATGGGGCATATACTGCTTGGACAACAACCTCGACCAAAAGGCCAAGAACATTCCGGCCGTATTGGAATTTTAACAAGCCTCCATTATGATAATCGATTGGGCTACAGTGCCATCAATAGTGCCAGAAGTGCACTCTCCAATTACCTATCACAAGGAACGGAGCGGCACACGGTGGGAACACACCCCCTGGTAACAAAACTCATGAGGGGCATATTCAATGCAAATCCCCCTAAAACCAGGTACTCCAAAATCTGGGAGGTGGGTGTCGTTCTAAACATGCTGAGGAGCTGGTCGCCCATAACAGCATTGTCACTTCAGTAACGGACCATGAAGATGGTTATGCTCATGGCGTTAGTTACCGCACAACGAGTCCAGTCATCAAGCAAACTGAGCCTGGACTCCCTGATCATCTCACCCGAGAAACTGGTGTTTGTCATACAGGATTTAATAAAACAAAAAAGACCAGGTTCATCGGGTCAAGTGATTGAATTTATGGCATATCCATATGACGAACGACTGTGTATAGCAAGACACATCCAATTATACATAGAATATACTAAGAGCATTCGAGGTCAGGAAATGGCGTTGTTAATCTCTTACAAGAAACCGCACAAAAGGGTCATGACCCAAACTATCAAGGTGGCTCAACTATGTCCTAAAGATGGCAGGAATAGACACTAATGTTTTTAAATCTCATTTCACCAGGGCTGCAGCAAAATCAGCAGCAAAAATTCTAGAGGTACCCACAGACCAAATCCTCAGAATGGCAGGATGGTCACCCGAAAGGACTTTCCAAAGGTTTTATAATAAACCAGTTTTGGAGCCATCATCGTGTTCGGAAACCATTTTACGTTCAACAATATAATTTGCCCGAAAGGTTACAGGGCTATGATTTTCAATTAATTTATTTTTTCGTTATACCACACAACTCTTTGTATAAGTGTGTTTTAAAATTACTAATGATACTCTCTCCCAATACCCAAGGCAGTTGTGAAGCATGGACTCGTTCCACGGCATGAGGTCACAGAGCTTTGAAATCTTCACGTAGTCACTCACGTGACTCTGAAGTAAAATAGTAAGATTAAACGAGAACTTACCAGTTTGAAGTTTGATCTGTATTTTATGAGGAGGAACGTTGAGGGAATACGTGCCCTCCGCTCCCACCCTCCTATGATCATATCAAAAACTGGTATCTCTTTGATAATCTTACTATGTTAGGTCATTATAGGTTTCTGTGACCTCACACCGCTGCTTTGAAGAATGACACGCATGCGTTGGAAGCGGGTTCTTCACGTATTCCCTCAACGTTCCTCCTCATAAAATACAGATCAAACTTCAAACTGGTATGTTCTCGTTTAATCTTACTATTTTGGGTCGAGACTCTCCTTCGGGTCTGAAGAAAGATCTTAAACCAAAACTTATATTCTCCAGAGATGCAGCCTGACCCGCTGAGTTACTCGAGAACTTTGTGTCTATCTTCGTTGTAAACCAGCATCTTCAGTTCCTTTCTACACAGTTAAGACCTTTGCCTATAATCTGCAACCACAAATAGTCCAGATGAAACAAGAGGCTGATTTCATTCTTAGTACTATATTTGCTTACAAGATGTAAAGTGGTCATTCGGTCCATGCTATCTCTCAGGTTCCTGTCAATTCCATTTCCTCATTTGTGTTCTTGTAACCTATCCTTTCTCACAATTCCCTTCAAGAACAATATTCAGGCTGGATGTCTGTGACCTGTAGAGTTCTGCAGGGATCTATGCTGGGACCTCTGCTGTTGTGATAAGTATAAATGACTTGGACGTAAATGTAGACGGGTTGGTTAGTAAGCTTGTAGATGACACCTGGATTGCTGGGATTGCAGACTGTGAGAAAGGCTGTCAAAGTATACAGCAGGATATAGATCTGATATCGAAATGGGCAAAATAATAACAGGTGGAGTGTGTGTGAAGGTGCTGCACTTTGGGAAGTCAAATGTAGGGGAAAATATACAATTAATGGCATTACCCTTAACAGCAAGTGTTGTCTGCGGAGGGCGCTCAGCATCGCCAAGGACTGCTCTCACCCCAACCATGGACTGTTTACCCTCCTACCATCCGGGAGGCGCTACAGGTCTCTCCGTTGCCGAACCAGCAGGTCGAGGAACAGCTTCTTCCCGGCGGCTGTCACTCTACTCAACAACGTACCTCGGTGACTGCCAATCACCACCCCCCCCCGGACACTTATTATTATTTATTCAAATCATTTGCTATGTCGCTCTTCCAGGGAGATGCTAAATGCATTTCGTTGTCTCTGTACTGTACACTGACAATGACAATTAAAATTGAATCTGAATCTGAATCTGAACAACAGAATTTCCCTTCTAGGATAAGTAAAGTTATATCATATCGTAACATATCGTACAGAAGGATCTTGTGGTTTAAGTCCATAATTTCCTAAAAGTGGCAACAGAAATAGACAGTGTGGAGAAGAAGACCTATGGTAAGCTTGACTTCATTGATTAGGGCATTGAATTTAAGAGTCAGGAAGTCACAAGTTGATAGGAACTTTTACTGTGGAACGGGGAATCCGTCTGAAGGCTGGTTTGACGTCGGACATGCATCCTGTCCTGGAAGACCAATCAAGTTGCATCTTTTAGAAACAGGACAAAAGAAGCGTGAAACTCAAAATTGTGGTGCAGGAGCATAACATCTCAAGCTGTAATTGTTCTTAATTGTCATTATACAGCAAAAAGCACCACTTGTCCCCAAAGAACCCCCCTCCACTAAAGTACGCAATGTTCAATCTTATTCCCTCCAAAATGCTGTTCAGCAGAAATAATCCCACAAACCTGCCACTGGTGTGGAAAGTTTTTTTTCTCTCTTCCTCATGCCCCAGTTCATAATTTTGATATATCAGCAAAATATAATATCACAGTTTAGTTGGCAACAACTCTGCCCAAGGCCACAAGAAATTGCAGGGAGCTGTACATAAAAATGTGTCCCTCAATCAAGATCAGAAGTACCTTCTGTTCATTTTACTTTTTATTTTTAGTTTTAGTTTTAGTTTTAGAATACAGCGTGGAAACAGGCCCTTCGGCCCATTAAGTCCACACTGACCAGCAAATACCATTCCTAGTTCTATCCTACACACTAGAGACAATATACAGAAGTCAATTAACCTACAAACCTGTGCATCTTTGGAGTGTGGAAGGAAACCGGTGCACCCGGAGAAAATCCAAGCAAACATACAAACTCCACCCAGACAGCATCCGAGGTCGGGATCGAACTCAGGTATCTTTTAGAACCTTGTTTGTTCAACGTGTTGCGCATTACAATAACCATACTTCTACTCAACCTTGTTGTTTACTCTGGTCCAAACAGAAGACACTTTACACAGACTGACAGTCTTCCATTTTTATGGGCATATATATTGTGAACATTACATTGCATTGAAAGAAAATCAAATCTACACAAGACTACATTGACCACTGTCCTACCTGCCACTGTTGTGTGGCACAGTCTCATAGCACCAGAGACCCAAGACCTTTTTACACAGAGAGTGGTGAATCTGTGGAATTCTCTGCCACAGAAGGTAGTTGAGGCCAGTTCATTGGCTATATTTAAGAGATAGTTAGATGTGGCCATTGTGACTAAAGGGATCACGGGGTATGGAGAGAAGGCAGGTATGGGATATTGATTTGGATGATCAGCCATGATCATATTGAGTGGCGGTGCAGGCTCGTGCCGAATGGCCGACTCCTGCACCTATTTTCTATGTTTCTATGTTTCTAATGACCCAGATTTGATCCTGACTTCGGGTGCTGTCTGTGTGGAATTTACACGTTCTCCCTGTGACCGCATATGTTTCCTCCCGGTTCCCTGGTTTCCTCTCACATCCCAAAGACGTGCAGGTTTGTAAGTTTGTAGGTTAATTATATTCCATCAATTGCCTCGAGTTGTAGGATGTGAAAGTGCGATAACAGAGAATTACTGTATGGGTGTTTAAGAAGGAACTGCAGATGCTGGAAAATCAGTTGACAAAAAAGCTGGAGAAATCAGCGGGTGAGGCAGCATCTATGGAGCGAAGGAAATAGGCAACTTTTCAGGTTGAGACCCTTCTTCAGACTGATGTGAGGATGGGGGTGGGGGGGGGCAGGAAGATGAAAGGAAGAGGCGGAGACGGTGGACTGAGGGAAAGCTGATAAGGGGAGGAGAAAACAGGGACTACCTGAAATAGAGAAGTCAATGTTCATACCACTGGGGTGCAAACTGCCCAAGCAAAATATGAGGTGCTGCTTCTCCAATTTACGGTGGTCCTCACTCTGGCCATGAAGGAGGCCCAGGACAGAAACGTCAAATTCGGAATGGGAGGGGGGGTTGAAGTGCTGAGCCACCGGGAGATCGGGTTTGTTATTGCGAACCAAGCGGAGGTGTTGGGCGAAGCGATCGCCAAGCCTACGCTTGGTCTCACCGATGTAGAGCAGCTGACATCTAAAGCAGCGGATGCAATAAATGAGGTTGGAGGAGGTGCATGTGAACCTCTGTCGCACCTGGAAAGACTGCTTAAATCCTTGAATAGAGTCAATGGGGGAGGCAAAACGACAAGTGTAGCATTTCCTGCGGTTGCAAGGGAAAGTGCCAGGAGAGGGGGTGGTTTGGGTGGGAAGGGACAAATTGACCAGGGAGTTATGGAAAGAGTGGAAAGCAGACAGGGGAGGCAATGGGAAGATGTGGCCAGTGGTAGGATCCCGTCGGAGGTGGCAAAAATGTCGGAGGATTATTTGTTGTATGTGATGGCTGTAGGGTGGAAGGTGAGGACATGGGGGACTCTGCCCTTGTTATGAGTAGGGGGATGGGTAGTGAGAGCAGAGTTACAGGGTATAGAAGAGACCCTGGTGAGAGCCTCATCTGTAGTAGAAGAAGGGAACCCCCTTTCCCTGAAGAATGAGGTCATCTCCGATACCCTCGTGTGGAACACCTCATCACACAGATGCAGCATAAATGGAGGAATTTGGAGTAGGGGATGGAGTTCTTACAGGAAGCAGGGTGGGAAGAAGTGTAGTCCAGATAGCCATGGTAGTCAGTGGGTTTATAGTGGATGTCGGTCAGTAGTCTTTCAACTGCGAAGGAGATAGTAAGGACTAGAAATGGTAGGGAAATGTCGGAAATGGTCCAGGTGTATTTGAGTGCCGGATGGAAGTTAGTGGTGAAATGGATGGGTGATCGATGGTCAGCGTAGACTCGATTCGAGTCACGCTGTACTGTTCCATGTAGAGAGATTCAGCATGGAAACAGGCCCTGCGGCCCACAATGTCTGTGTTAAATATGGTGCCTAGGTAAATTACATGTGATCCATATCTCACCATTCCCTGCATATCCAGGTGCCTAAAAAAAAACACGTAAATGCCACTATCATAATTGGCCCTCTGTAAATTACCCGAGAGTGTTTGGAGTGGATGAGAAAGTGGGATAACATAGTACTAGTATGAATGGGTGATCATTGGTCAGTGTGGACTCAGTGGGCCGAAGGATCTATTTCCATGTTGTATCTCTAAACTAAACTGAAATACAGAGGATACCACTAATAAAATTTGCTGTCAAAGTACAATATGATTCAATTCAACAGCATCTGCAGTTCTTTCTTAAGCAAAATGATTCAATTGTTCTGTGGTGTACTGTCACACAACGGCGATAGAACATAGAACATGGAACAGCATAGAAACAGGCAATATCCGTGCTGAAGATGATGCCAAGCTAAACTAATTCCCTCTGCCTGCACGTGGTCCATATCTCTCTATTGCCTACAAATCCATGTGCCTAACTAATTACAAGTAAGTTTCCCCAGCAAACCATAGAAATATACGAGATAGAAACAAGGAACTGCAAATGCTGGTTGACAGAAAAAAGATACAAAGTGCAGGAGCAACTCAGCGGGTCAGGCAGCATCTATGCAGAACATGGAAAGGTGATGTTTGGGTCGGGACTCTTCATCAGGCTCCTTCTTCAGATATATAAAATGGAACTAGGATGAGACCATTTAGTCCCTCATGCCAGCTGCCCCTTTTAATAAGATCATGGCTGATCTTTTACCTCAGCACCTTATTCCTGCACAAAATCTTACCTCTTAATTCCCTTAATATACGTCGTCCATCGATTTCAAAGTAACTGGTGGTCCCGTACCTCCTTTAATCCATATAAAATTGTGTGAGAGAGCACTGTAAATCACCCACTGAAATCCCCCCAAAATTGTAACGCCCAGGTCAGCAGAGGTGGCCAATCCTGACCTCATTGTGACATCCGTGCTGAACGGCATGTCGAATTTGCATCCTGCGGCGGGGACTCTGGAACTCCGGCCTGGCCAGAGCCGGCAGATCTGTTCCCAAAGACAACTTTGTGGGCGTACCCTTGGTGGCCTTGGCGGAGTGTTTCTGTACTGTTCGACTCCTCTCAGAGGCCGTGACCACTGTTGGTCTGGCAAAACGGATAATACAGAACGGTTCTGGAGCCAAAGTTTCTGGAAAATCGGTAGTTGACCTGTGCCTGAAGATCTGTTGATCAATTTATAATCAGTGCTCTATGCTACAATTCACAAAAACAGGTCAATCACACAAACCCTTGGATGCAATTCATAGCACCAACTGTTTCTAGACAGATGTCAAGATCAGTTTACTCATACTACAATATCGGAAATGGTTGTCTGAACTTACAATACAATCTTTGTTAACTTAATTGCAGATCGGTAAAATAATTAGTCATGTCAGCTGTTTCAGGGGCTCTTGTAGCAAAGTTTGGTTTAGTTTAGAGATACAGTGTGGAAACTGCGGGCCCTTTGGCCCATTCGAGTCCATGCCAACCAGTGATCCCTCTACACTAGCACTATCCTACATATTAGGGACAATAGACAATCTTTGCCAAAGCCAATTATCCTACAAACTTGCACATTTTTGGAGTGTGGGAAGGCCACCCGGGGAAGAGCACCAGGGGAAAACCCATGCAGTCACAAGGAGAACATACAAATTCCATACAGGCAGCATCTGTAGTTGAACTCAGGTCTCTGGCGCTGTGAGGCAACAACTCTACTACTGTACCACCGTGCCACCCATGCTCCTTTAAAGAGGTGTTGGGGGGAACGTTTTTTTACACAAAGAGTGGTGGGTCCCTGGAACGTGTTGCCAGGGGTGGTGGTGGAGGCAGAGACTATGTGCCCTACAGCATAGAAAAATGCCCTTTGGCCCACAATGTCCATGCCAATTCATGTTATTCCTACAACCAATGAGATTTAAGCTGACCATGTGTAGGTTGTTGAAAATACCACCAGAGAACATCCTCACCTAGACCAGATGCCTGAGGAAAGACATAATTTCCCCGCTGCAATGCATTCCTGGGTGAGGTTGTTAAACAAAACATCACCCAACATTGGACAGTATAGCACAGGAACAGGCCCTTCAGCCTACACCTGATCCATATCTGTCCATTCCTTGCATAATTATGTGCCTATAAAAAAATTCTTAAAGGCCACTATCGTGTCTGCCTCCACCACCATTGAACATGATTTCAAGACCATCTATTATCTACCTGTATGTGATCCATATCCCTCCATATTCTGCATATCCATGTGCCCATTCAAAAGCCTCTTAAACATCGCTATCATATCTGCCTCTGTAAATAGCTCATTCTAAGCTTCTTCCCTGTCCAGTTTCAGTCAATAAGATACTGAGTCAAGCACTTAGCATATCTAAACTTTATTTTGGAAAAACACGATAACAGTTCCCCACTACTATACCTAACCACTGCAGGTTCGATCATTGTATCTGCTTGGCCAAGCCCTCCTAGCCTCGTGCAAGCAGAGACACTCCAAAAGGTCATGCAGTCCTAAGCGTTCTCCCAGAAGATCGACACAGGACCTTGTGGGAGCTACCTTTTACAGGTCCCCGAACCTTGAGAGGCCGGACCATATGGGGGTGGTCTCTATACAGTTCAATAACAGATATCGATTAACACAGTGCATGATAGACATTTCCCTAACCCAATTAATAATACAGTAACCAATACATTGTATTCAAATGGAGCTTCTGGAAGGAAGCATACATAGCAACATTTGCCCAGATATTCAAGAAACCCAGACAAGGCTCAACACTTAATCCAATCAACATCTAGCAAAGTAGACCTTTGCAACAATATTTACAATGTGTATGGCTGGTTTGCATTCACCCAATCCGTTTCATGCAATTTACACTTAATTGTAAGATTCTGCACATGTCCCATTCCTTACCTGCAACTCTTATCTAGGCTCAAGACAAGCTGGCACCATTCTGCAGCTTGTCCCATTTCTGCAGAAGGCACATTTACGTTGACCAAATGGCCTAGCAGCCCAGAAGCCTTTACTCAATTTTAGTGTCCTGGCATCCCCAATTTGGCCAGAATTAACATTTCCACCACCCGTGGGAGTGTGTTCCAGGAAGTCACTACTCTCTGTGTAAAAAATGCCCCCCATACCTATTCTAAATTTTGTCCCTCTCACTTTAAAGCTATGACCTCTAGTCTTTGACTTTATGTCTCAGATGTACTGAATTTTCAAACTTAAGACCAAACATAGTTATTAGTATGTCATACTATAACCAAAAATGCAGCTAGCATTAACAAGGACTCACACCATCCTTCCCACGCTTTGACTTGACTCCTGCCATCGGGAAGAAGGTACAGAAGTCTGAACACCCTGACATCTGGGTTCAGGAATAGGTTCTTCCCAACAACCATCAGGCTCTTGAACACTGCAAACACCAACTATCTATGAACTTTGCACTGTCTACCATGCAATAAAAACGGTTGCACTAAACTTGTTTTTCTAAAATTCTTTGATTTATTTTTGTTTATTATGTTATTTACAAGCATTGTGTTCGCAGTCATGTTATGCTGTTGCAAGTAAAATATTTAATTGTTCCTTTTTTCAGTACATATAACAATTAAACACTATTGACTCCTAATCTCAACAGAACCCAATCCACAACCAGTTGCTTTTATACACAGGCAGAACATTGCTGAACGCACTTAGCACCAGGCACTTTGATCAATGAGGAGTTGCTCTCTATCAGTTTTGGAACAATGATTTAGTTTCAAGATACCATTTAACCTTAGCATTCACACCATTTAACCTTGATGTCCATGATTGACAGGTGAAGATGTAGTGCTCAGAGGAATGAGTTTTTCTGATTGTACAACTCCACTTGCTAACTTTAATTCAGATATTGATGCAAGTCCTTTTAAAAGAGTTCACCAGGGCAACATCAATAGCTTCTGATGGCTTTCAGTTCAATGCAGTCATTACTCGAGGACCAAGGTTTTCCTTTGCATTATTTGAGGCCAATTAATGCTCACTTGCTTTTTACTATCCTGGGCTTTCAGCCAGTTAAATAATAAATTGGTATTATTAAACTGGAAGGAGTGGAGAAAAGGTTTGCAAGAATGTTACCATGTCTGTTGGCTTTGAGTTATAAAGAGTGGCTGGATAGGTTGGGTATTGTTTCCTTGAAGTGTAGATGGCTGAAGGGCAACCTTATGGACGTTTAATTTGAGCACAGGGGAGTGGTGGTGTGGTGATGTGGTGGTGTGCTGGGGTGGGTGGTGGTGGGGGGGGGGTTAAAGGGGAGAGTTATATGGGGGAGAAGGAAGAGGGGAAAAGTTACTTTATTATCTGAGATTGGAGAATTCAATGTTCATACTAATCGGTACACAAAAATGCTGGAGAAACGTTTCGGGCCGAAACGTTGCCTATTTCCTTCACTCCTTAGATGCTGCTGCACCCGCTGAGTTTTTCCAGCTTTCCTTTGATTTTCCAGCATCTGCAGTTCCTTCTTAAACACTCATTGGGTTGTAAGATACCCAAGCGGAATAAAGTAAGCAAGTAAAATCAGTAACTAATTCCTAACTTGTAACTAAAAACTCTTGGGAGAGTCCAGGATGAGAGGCCATAGCCTCAGAATAAAAGGGCATACCTTAAGAAAAACGATGAGAAGGAACATCAGAGGGCGGTGAATTTGTGGGATTCATTGCCACAGACGGCTGTGGAGGCCAAGTCAATGGATATTTTGCAGATGCAGATTGACAGATGCTTGATTAGTTCGGGCATCAGGAGTTATGGGATGACGGCAGGAGATTGGGTTTTTGCGGGAAAGATAGATCAGCTATGATTGAATGACGGAGTAGGTTTGATGGGCTAAATGGCCTAATTCAGCTCCTAGAACTTATGAACATATTCTCCATCTCTTAGTTTCCAATGAAAACACTTGCTGGGCAACATCAAAGTGTAGAAACAAGGAACTGCAGAGGTTGGTTTACAAAATAGGACATCAAGTGCTGGAGTAACTCGATGGGTTAGGCAGTATCTCTGGAGAACATGGATCAGTGACTGTGCAGACTAGTTGGATACAAGGAACTGCAGATGCTGGTTGACAAAAAAAGGCACACCAAACTGGAGTAATACAGCTCGTCAGGTGACATCTCTGGAGACTATGGATAGGTGATGTTTCTAGTTGGGACCCTTTTTCAGTTGTATCTATGTTCTCCAGAGATGCTGCCTGAACCATTGAGTTACTCCAGGACTTTGTGTCAAGTCTAGTTTTTTTTCTCAGCTAACCTTCATCTAGATCGGGCTCCATTCCATATGACCTAGAGCGTGGACTAGACTTTGAAAATGGCGCCAAAACATGGCGACTCTTGCATGCGGATTCTGTGGACTACTTCTGTTCTATTTGTTAATTGGGGATTGGGTTTAGGAATGCCACAAAATGCCGACTACTAGTTTAAACAGGTTCTTTGAGCTGTAAACGTCGAGCGGGCAGCCTACAATTACATTGGGAATCTATATTTCTTGAGCTGGACCCTTTGTATCAGTACAACTCTTTTGAAACTATACAAAAACAACAAATTAGTGACCAGATTATAACTGAAAGGACTGAGAGTCAACATCAAAGGGTATTTTTCTAGTTGGCAAAATGCAATGAGTGATGTGCCACAGGGGCGAATTCAGTTATATTAATTACTTGAATGAACACACTGAAGGACTGGTTATTAAATCTGTGGCTTACACAGAGACAGGGAGGAGTGTGAAGAGGACATAAGGAAGTTTCAAAGGGATAGTTAAGGGAATAGAGAAAGATTTGTAAAGTGGAAAATGATGTGGGTAATAAAAAGAAGCATATTATCAAAATAGTGAGATATTACAGACCTCAGACCCAGCGAGATCTGGATGAGGCACAAAGTGCTAGAGGAAATTAATGGGTGAAGCAGCTTTGTAGAAGGAATAAACAGATGACTTTTTAAGTCGAGACCTTTCTTCAGACTAGGGTGGCACAGTGGCGCAGCGGTAGAATTGCTGCCTTACAATGCCAGACATCTGGGTTTGATCCTGACTGGATGCTGTCCATTTGGAGATGGTACATTCTTCCTGTGACCCTGTGGGTTTCTGCCGGGTGCCACGTATTCCACCCACACACCAAAGACATGCAGGTTTGTAGGTTAATTGGATTCTGTAAATTGAGCTTAGTGTGCAAGATAGAACTAGTGTAGGAGTGATCGTAAGTCAACGTGAACTTGGTGGGTCAAAGAGCCTGTTTCCGCACTGTACCTCTAACAAAACTAAACTAAATACTTCTGAGTATCTTGTGTTTGTGTTCGTGGCCTTAAATATTTGAAACCAATATTTTAGTAAATAATTAAACCATAATTTAAACGTCGCTCATCTATTCCTTCCACAGATACTACCTCACTTATCGAGCCTTGCATATTTTAAACACATCGCACGATCACAAACCAAGCCATTCCTGCTTGTTGCACTCTCAAGTTTGATTGTTTCATTACTATAGGCTACTCAACTGCCTTCATTGGTCAGGGGCATTGAGTATGAGAGTTGGGATATTATAAAATATCTATCCATTCCCTCAACAGATGCTGCCTGGCCTGTTGGGATCCTCTCCAGTAGTTTGATTTTCTCTGAGGATTCAAACATCTGCATTTCCTCGTGTTTCACAGAATGAATCTTGTAGGTTTATGATCATAAAGAAATAAGGTCACAAGGAATAGCAGTAGAATTAGGCCACTTGGCCCATCAAGTCTACTCTGCCATTCAATTGTGGCTGATTTATCTCTCCCTCCTAACTCCATTCTCCTGCCTTCTCCCCATAACCTCTAACACCTGTACTAAGCACGAATCTATCTATGTCTGCCTTAAAAATATCCACTGACTTGGCCTCCACAGCCTTCTGTGGCAAAGAATTCCACAGATTCACCACCATCTGATGAAATAAATGTCTCATCATCTCCTTCCTAAAAGAACGTCCTTTAATTCTAAGGCTTTGACCTTTAGTCTGAGACTCTCCCACTAGAGGAAGCATCCCCTCCATTTCCACTTCATCGAAGTCTTTCACTATGTTTCAATGAGGTTTCCGTCATTTTTCAAAACTCCAGTGAGTACAGGCCTAGGGCCAACAAACGCTCATCATACAGTGGGTTAACCTACTCATTCCTGGGACCAATCTTATAAACCTCCTCTGGATCCTCTCCAGAGCCAGCACATCTTTCCTCAGATGTGGTGCCCAAAATTGTTCACAATACTCCAAATGTGGCCTTACCATCGCCTTAATGAGCTTCAACATTATATCCCTGTTTTGTATATAAGCCTTCTTTAAATAAATGCTAGCATTGAGTTTGCTTTCTTTACTACTGATTCGACTTGCAAATTAACCTTTTGGGAATCCTGCTCCAGCACTCCCAAGTCCCTTTGTCACACCCAATTTAGAAAATAGTCTATGCCTTTATTCCTTCAACCAATACGCATGTCTCCACACTTTGCTACACTATATTCCATTTGCCACTTCTCTGCCCACTCTCCCAATCTGTCCAAGTCGTTCTGCAGAGTCCCTGCTTTCTCTGCACTACCTGCCCCTCCACCTATTTTGGTATCATCCGCAAACATGGCCACAAAACCTTCAATCCCCTCACACAAATCATTCATATACAACGTGATGAGTGGCGGACCCTTGTGGGACCACTACTCACTGGCTGCCAACCAGAAAAAGCCCCCTTTATTGCCACTCTTTGTCACCTGCCATCCAGCCAACCTGCTATCCATGCTTGTATCTGCCCTTTGATACCGTGGGCTCTCATCTTCCTCAGCAGCTTAATGTGTGGAATCTTCACAAAGGCTTTCTGAAAATCTAAGTAAACAAGATCCACTGCCTCTCCTTTGGCTGTCCTGCTCTTTATTTCTTCAAAGAATTCCAGCAAAATTTTCAAGCAAGACCTCCCTTCACAAAGCCATGTAGACTTCGGCCAACTTTATCGTGAACTACTAAGTACTCCGTAACCTCATCGTTTACAATGGGCTCTAAAATCTCACCAATCACCGGTCAGATGAACCAGCCAATAGTTCCCACTATTCTGCCTTGCTCCATTTTAGTGCAGTGGGGTAATATTGGCAATCATCTGGGACCACTCCTGACTCTAATGATTTCTGAAATATCACTATCAATGCCTCCACAATCTATAAAGCCACCTCTTTCAGAACCCCAGGGTGCAGTCCATCCGGCCCAGGTGACTTTCAGCTTACCAAGCACCTTCTCCTTGATAATAGCCACTCCACTAACTTCCACCCCCTGACTCTTGAATTTCAGGCATGTTACTGGTGTATTCCAGTGTAGACTGTTGCCAAAAAGTTATTCAATTCCTCTGCCATTTCTTTATTCCCTATTATCAGTTCTTCTGCATCATTCCCCAGCTGTCCAGAGAGAAGAGGGAGAGAGAAGGGAGAGAGAGGGGGTGAGAGAAAAGAGAGGAGAGGGAGAAAGAGGGGAGAGAGAGGAGAGCGAGAGGAGGAGAGAGAGAGAAGGGAGAGAGAGAAAGGGAGAGAGAGAAGGGAGAGAGAGAGGGAGAGAGAAGAGAGAGAAGCGGAGAGAGAGAAGGAGAGAGACTGGGCAATCTGAACCCAAGCACCACGTTGGAAACGGCTGAAGGTGTGCATCCCTCGGGACAGCCCCCACTCTCCCACGGCCACCCTCCGCGGGCTGCGGGTCGGGTGGAGCGGAGGTTTGGGACAATGTTCATGCCTTCACAGTGATGTGATGGACGCGGGGGTCTGGACCGATCGCTGACAAGTTCCGCCCCCCAGCAACGTCAAGTCCGTTATTGGACTTTTCTGTTGAGCGGCAGTCGGTCCTTTGGCCTGTAGGCGACGCCGCCTTTCGGGTAGGTGGCGTTTCGACTGAGCGGCCATTCGGTAAGTTTGCTTTTAGGCGACGCAGCCTTTCAATTCGTAGGTGTTTAGGCGTCCCGCCCTTTCGGTTAGTTTGCATTTAGGCGTCCTATCCTTTTGGTTAGTAGGCGTTTCGTCTTTGGGCCCTTTCGGTTCATTGGCGTTTCAGCCTCGTATCTATTCGGTTCTTTGGCTTCGGCTTCTTTACTTCGGCCTCTTGTCTATCGGCACCACGTTCGCACACGATATATTGCACTCTGTAGCTTCCTTTTTGCTCTATCTATTGTACTTAAGTTTAACTGGATTACCGGTATATGTTTGTGTAATATTATCTGATCTGATTGGATAGCGTGCAAAAAAAAACTTTTCACTGTACCTTAGAACCCACTAAATCTAATCCTAACCCTAAATGGAAAAACAGAGACAGGCCTGGTGATACTAACAAACACACATACTAAGAAACAGAGGTGGACCAGTTTGTACATAAAGACTGCAATATTTTAAGATAAACATGGCTGATCTGACTGTAATGTCAACTCTGCATTTTGGTCTATTTTAGTTATCTTTCAGCCTGTTGCTTGTCAGAAATCATTCAAATTATGGGTGGCACAGTGGCTCAGCTGGTAGAGCTGGTAGAGCTGCTACCTCACAGCGCCTGAGACCCGGGTTCGATTCTGACCTCAGGTGTTCCCTGCATGGGGTTTGCACATTCCCCATGTGACCCCTTAGCTATCCTCTGGGTAAATTGCCTGTAAAGTGGAGGGAGTGGGTGAGAGTGGTGTAACATAGAAATAGTGTAAACGGGTGATTGATAGTCAGCATGAATTTGGTGGGCCAGTGGACCTGTTTTCATGCTGTATCTCTAAATTATTAAACAAAAACTAAACCTTAACTTTGAAATCCTCTGTTCCAACCCTACTTAGCAGAAAAAAATTCCAAAATCTCCTGATCTCATGCTGTTCTCTTAGTCCACACTCCTGCAATGCCTACATTGGCAATTCCTATTGAAAGTTGTTGAATTTCCTTTGCCACCCTATCAAATAATACAATTTAATCATTGCAAAAAGGATTCAGCTTATGTCCCCTCTGGCTCTTTTATCATTCAATTTTAAGATTTTCCTAAACTTCTGCATTTTATCAAGGCTCGCTTTTTTCGAATGAAGAGGGTGATAGTGATGTCTTCAGAAATAATGAGAAAAGTTTATAACTCTTAAAAGAATGATTATCTTCTTGGTTTCAGGCAAGCATTCAAAACACAACAAGTTCCATGTTTTCTAAAATAGGCATTTGTGTGTTACAGTACTGTGCAGGAAGGAACTGCAGGTGCTGGTTTACACCGATGATATTCACAAAATGCTGGAGTACCTCAGCGGATCAGACAGCATCGCTGGAGAAAAGGAACAGGTGACATTTCAGATCAAGACCCATCTTCAGGCTGAGGATCAGCTCGGCTAGGTATAGGGATGTGTTCATAGAGGGAAATTGGTTGTTTCGGCAGTGAGGAAGAAACGGATTAAGGCAGTCCTGGTGGGGGATTCAGGTATAGAGTGATTGAATTTCCATAGTAAAGATGAGGGAATGGGGGCCTGGAAAACAGATGTCATTAAGGAGATGAAGGGTGTATGAGGTGTGAGACTGAAGAAGGGATAGAGATAAGAGATAAATTAATATTCAAATCACATTCTTTTAGTGGTCTGAGAAACGACTACTGGAGTTTTCAACAGATCTTTATTGGAAAGTTCAAGTTGCAGCATACAGGCTTATCAGACACATCTGCACACAATGGTGGTCAGCGCTGAACTAACGTGCGCAAGGGAAAAACCGCGCAAAAACTACAGCTCCTCCCGAGTCACGTGACCGCGGCTTCCGAACACCTGGTTCGATATCTGCGTGCGCTAGCAGGCACTGCTACATTCTCCCCATTTATTCTTTGAACATAGAATGCAGAACGACACAGCAGAGGAGCAGGCTCTATGGCCAGCTAAGTCCCTGCTGAACAAGATGCCAAGATAAACTACCCTAAACTGCGTACACTAGCACTATCCAACATACAAGGGCCAATTTCCAATTTTTACCAAAGCCAATTAACCTACAGACCTGGACAACTTTGGAGTGTAGGAGGAAACCGAAGCACCAGGAGAAACCCCACATGGTCACAGGGAGAACGTTCAAACTCCGTACAGACAGCACCCACAGTCAGGATCAAACCTGGATTTCTGGCGCTGTTAGGCAGCAACTCTACCACTGTACCACTGTGCCGCCCTTGTGTCTTTGACACAATTTGATTACCATTGCTATTTGGAGGGTATTTCAGAATAAAATAAATCCCCAATGAAAAGATGATGTCTCCTGATTCACTGGGTTGAAGTTCGTTCATTTACATTTGGATGAATCCTTTGGACCTTCAGATGTCCTTTTGAAAACACTGAATTTGGCGCTGAAGTGTTCTGGCACTGTTGAATATTTTATATCTAAGCTCAATTACTGAAATATTCATGTCAAGATTCAAGAATTAAGACCAGACGAGGTCACCCAGGCAAGTAAAGAAGCTATGGAGACTTATTAAATTTCCAGATGAATAATTAAATGCCTGAACTTAGATTAATATACTTCCCAGATTTACAAGCCTCATCAAGGAGAATTCTTCTGGGCCTTAGAACACAAAACTGATCATGTCTCTTCAGATAATTCAGCACTTAATCCAAGCAGACCTTCTGCCTGAAAGACAAAGAGACTGTTGTAGTTTCCATCTAAATTCCAGGTGATGGAAAACATGGATAAGTGGCGTTTCTGGTCAAGAGCCTTAGTTAGACTCCTGGTCCGGAACTAGGCCTGGAATCCAGGTGAGTTGACGATGAGTGACGATGATCGGTGAAGTGAATGGTCATGGTGTGTAGGTGGCTGGGATGCGGGCAAGGGTCGGTGGTGGTGCGGCAGCGACAGACGCAGCCTGGAAGCAGCCAAGGTAGCGGGACGGGCCCGGAATGCGGAGGCAGCCCGGCCTGGCGGTGAAGGTCAGTAGGTCCTACGGCAATAGCCGAAATCTGTTGCATAGAGGTCCGTAAAAATGAAGGTTTATTGTAGTGTTAACATTTCAAAGTGGAGCAGTGGGGGTGAACACCGACAACATCGCCAACGATGAACCCTGCAACTCCAACCCAGTGCCACCGCCAAGATATGACTCCATTTTAAGAACAAGATTGCACAAGTGCGATTAATTGTGTACTGCCTCAGTGAAGTCTACTATACTTGCACGACAATCATTGCAATATTGCACTTATTTATGATTGTGTTTATGAATAGTATAATTGTAATAAATTGTATGCAAAACATTTTGCTGCATCTAAGTTCATGTGACAATTAAGTATCATTGAACCATTGAACCTTTAAGATGATAACCAATGTATTCCACTTGTTGGATTCAAAGTGCATCAAATATAATTTTGGGACCTCAGGACTAACACATGGAGCTCCTCAAAGCAGACAAACCACAAGCTAACAGTAGACCTGACAAGCCTGTTGAATATATTAGTGAGAGAAGTTTAGGTCTTGGTTTATTATTGTCACAGCAGTAAATAATGCTACACATAAATACAATCGTCAAGCTCAAGTACAATAGATAGCGCAAATGGAAGGATACAGAGTATAGTAGCATTGTAGCGCACCAGTTTCAGAGACAAAATTACTATATTCTTGCACAAAATGGGGTAGTGATGAATTGGACAGTACCCTTGCGGAAGGATCATTCAGAAGCCTGATAACAGAGAGAAGAAAGCTGTTCCTGAGTCTGCAAGAAACTATTGAATCTGAGAGGAAGATAAGTTTGACTGCTGCCCCACAACGCACACATACACACCCCACCTAAAACACACAAGCGCTGCACTGGCACCTTACATCAATATCAACCATTATCCACCTTGCACCTCAGCCCCGTGAGGAACGCCATTTCGTTCAAACGTATACTTATATGTTAGAATGACAAATAAATTATTGTATTATTATTAGTTTAGTTTAGTTAATTTATTATTATCACCTGTACCAACATACAATGAAAAGCTTTTTTGTTGCGTGTTATCCATTCGGCCGTAAGACTGCATGATTACAATTAAGCCGTCCACTGTGTACAAATACAGGGCAAAGGGAACAGCTTTTAGTGCAAGATAAAGTCCAGTAAAGTCTGATTAAAGATAGTTTGAGAGTTTACAATGAGGTAGATGATAGGTCTGGCCCACCCTCTGGTTGGTTCAGTTGCCTGATAATAGCTGGAAATAAACTGTCCCTGAATCTGAAGGTATGCGTTTCCACACTTAGCAACGATATATGAATAACCAATCCCGATGACAAATTCTGAATCAATATTTCAGAATATGAATAGAAACATAGAAACATAGAAACATAGAAACTAGGTGCAGGAGGATGCCATTCGGCCCTTCGAGCCAGCACCGCCATTCATTGTGATCATAGCTGATTGTCCCCAATCAATAACCCGTGCCTGCCTTCTCCCCATATCCCTTGACTCCACTAGCCCCTAGAGCTCTATCTAACTCTCTCTTAAATCCATCCAGTGAATTGGCCTCCACTGCCCCCTGTGGCAGGGAATTCCATAAATTCACTACTCTTTGGGTGAAAACGTTTTTTCTCACCTCAGTCTTAAATGACCTCCCCTTATTTCCAAGAATCTACCACAATATAGTATTAACTCTAATTCGATATGTTCTAACTTTGTTCACTAACATCTTATGTGCGACCTATTTAAAATCTTCTAAATATGCATAGACACTACAAACACTGTTCCCATGAGTAGTTCTATCCTCAAAGAACTCTGGTAGATCAATTAAATATCATGTTCCTTACATAGAACATAGAAAAATACAGCACAGGAACGGGCCTTTCGGACCACAATCTTTGTGCCAAGTCTCATCTGTCTGTACACGATCCATGTTCCTCTATTCCCTGCACTTCCATGTGCCAATCCTAAAGCCTCTGTAATGCCACTATCATATTGGCTTCCACACACACCCCTGTCAGCGCGCTCCAGGCAACCACCAAACCCTGTGTAAATACTTGCCCCGCATATCGCCTCTAAACTTTCTCCCTCTCATTTTATAACTATGCCCTCTAAGGTTGGACATTTTATCCTGGGAGAAAGGTTCTGACCATCCATGCATTTCATAATTTTATATGCTACTATCATCTCTCCTCAATCTCCAACGTTCCAAAGAAAACAATTCCAGGATATCCAAATTCTCTCTATAGCCTTCTCCCAAACCCATCACACCTTTCCTGTCTTGAGGTGACCAGAACTGCACACAATACATCAAATGCAGCCTGACCAAAGTCCTATAGAGCTGCATCATAACTTCCTGAAAATCTTCCTTGTGTAAATCAATATTGGAAGCAGGATAATGGGAGTAGATTCACATTTGTCATTACAGACTTCAGCAGTTTCCCTATCTTTGATTAGTTTAGAGATACAACATGGAAACAGGCCCTTTGGCTCACCGAGTCCCTGCCAACCATCAATCCGTTCACACTAGTTCGGTTATCCCAATTTCTCATCCACTCCCTGCACACAAGGGACAATTTACAAAGGCTAATTGACCGACAAACCCACTCGTTTTTGGGATGTGGGAGGAAAATGGTGCATCCAAAGGAAACTCATGCGGTCACAGGGTGAACGTGCAAACTCCACACAGCCAGCACCTGAGTCAGGATCAAACCTCAGGCACCATGAGGCAATAACTCTACCAGCTGCAAAGCTGTGCAGCCCTTAAATTAAGCTAACATGTTTACAGGCGTCCACATTGACTCCTGCTCCTTATTTTAACGGTAGGAGCACACTTGCAGCCCTCTATTCCCCAGAAATAATTCCAGAATCTTGGAAAATGATTACCAGACCATTCACTATCTCTGGAGCCACCTCTTTCAACACTGTCTGAAGAAGGGTCTCGATCCAAAATGTCACCTGTCCATGTACTCCAGAAATGCTGCCTAACCCGCTGAGTTACTCCAGCACATCTTTGTCCACCTCTTTCAAAACTCTGGGATGTAGATCATAGTGTCTTTAGCATCTCATTACTTTTATTCTCATCAATACTTAGAGCGTTTCTTTTTGCAAATAATTATTCCTTCATTCTTTGTTCTCCAGAAGATTTCTGAGGCTTCCATTGAAACAGAAAAAGCATTTGCTTAATCCTCAACGATTTACTTGTACTTTTTTAAATTCTTTGTTGTTTTTTAGCTGTCATGCACTTCTAAAAGCTAAAATGTTTTTTTTTCAATGCTTCTTGAAAGTTTTATTCTAATTTTACATCTTGCCATCAATTTCTTGTACTTTTTATTGCACTGAGTTCCAAAATTCTCCCTATCCTCATGCCTAGTGTCATTTCTGGCAAATTTCTCTACCTTTTATCATGGTTTTCACAAACTCTTTAATTTCTCCTGTCGGTCACCGATACATCACTTTTCCCTTTGGGAATTCATTTCCTCAAATAACACATTATTTTTCTGCAAATTATACATTATCTCTTTAAATGTTAGCCATTGCCTGACAACTGTCATACCACTCATTCCCAATTGATCACAGCAAACTTTCCTTTGTGCCTTTGTTCAGATCTCAGATCCTATTTTTCCAAGTGGTACATAAAACTTTCCAACAATGTATCATTCTATCATACTTGATTCTAGCTGAGAGTTTCTTTCCAAGGTTATTATTAATTAAACCTTTATCATTACACAACAGCACAATGGCACAGCGGTAGAATTGCTGCCTTACAGCGCCAGAGACTGGTGTTCATGGGTTACATCTGTACAAAGTTTGTATATTCTCCCTGTGACTGCGTCGGTTTTCACCAGATGCTCCAGTTTCTTCCTACATTCCAAAGATGTGCAGCTTTGGAGGTTAATTGTCTTCTGTAAATTGTCCCTAGTGTGTAGGATAGAACTACTGTGTAGGTGAATGGCCCACGTGAACTCAATGGGCTGAAGGACCTGTTTCCACGCTAAATCTCCAAAACTTTTTTTTTTTTTAAACTCTAAAACATGAGAATCAAGTGATCTTTCCCATGGTTAGTTCCACAAAGTTTCTGCAAGAAATTTCTGCAAGAGTTGTGGATGTAGTTGTGGAAGAGTTGTCTATCACACAGACAAGACTCCCCACCACTCAATCTACACTTCACATTGCCTCAGGAAACAAGCTGATATAATCAAAAACTTTCACACATCAGTCATTTCCTTCTTCTACCAACTCCGATCCGACAGATGGTACAGAAGCTTGAAAGCACTCACTACCAGACTCAGGAACAGCTTCTTCCCCTCTGTAATCAGGATTCTGCATGGTCCTTCCATAAGCCAGTTCCATAAGTCTGATTCAACTCTATCGCATTGCAGACTTTGGACTTTGTCTCTGGAACTGATGTGCTACAATGCTGAGAACTATATTCTACACTCTTTATCTTTTCCTCCACTGTACCTATTGTACCTGCGTTTGGATGGAATGTATTTATGTACAATATTATCTGATTTGATTGGATGGCATGCACAATAAAGCTTTTCAATGTACCTTGGTACACATGACAATAATAAAACTATTCCTAATCCTACATTGCCTCAAGTGTATGGATGAGTGATGTGGAAGCGAGTGGGGGGAGCTGATGGGAATGCGGGAATTATTTTAAAATGAGATTAGTGTAAATGGGTGCTTGGTGTTTACCATTTGCTGTGCTTTACTTCGAACTAAGCACCACCAACCATTTGCTGTGCTTTACTTCGAACTAACCACCACCAACCATTTGCTGTCATTTATTTCAAACTAACCACCACCAACCATTTGCTGTGATATATTTCAAAGCAACCACCACCAACCATAGTCTCTCCGGAAGGGGCGTGGCCTTCAGGAGAGAGAATATCAACATTGTTTAAACACTAATAACTCTTTTATTTTTCATCAATGGGAAATATCCTCTTGTCTGGCGCAGTGGAGGGGGTCTCTGAGTAAGATGGCCAAAAACCACAACAGTAAGTGGCAGCGTTTTTTCTAAAATCAATATAAAGAACAACAGGAAGTGGTCAAGATCCAAATTTCAGTAATATAGATCCCAATAATTAGCCAGTTCTATAAAATACAATATCCACTGACCTGTCCCGCCACTGTCCACTGACGTCATCATGCCGCATCATGCTGCACCACGCCACATATTTTTCGGTGACAATGCTGGCAGTCGCCGAAAAAATTGCCAAGTGGGACAAGCCCTTAAGTGACCATAACACTATATCAGGCCTCAAATTAGTACTAATTATTTCCTGCGGAACAACAAGCTTCCTTCCAATTCAACCTGCATTTCACAATCATTGGCTCCTGGTAATTGGCCTAACTCGTTATCATCTGAAAACTTCTCTCCTCTACCTTTCTCTCTTTCACGGACAAAATAAATCACTGTACTCTCAGTCCTGATGCCTACTGAATTCACATGCTCTTCTACTCTCAATTGCTGCAACAAAACACTTCAAGATCTGGTTATGCTGCCAAGTATACCGACCCTGAGAAAGACTTGTCCTACATCATGACAAAATATGCCTCAAAGTTGCCACCTCTGAACACAGGGGACATGCTGGGTCCCCACCTACCCATTGATTGAGGCTCTGCAGTGAAGGTACACACCATAAATATCATGTACTTTTCTATGTTCCATCCTTGGTTGTCCTAGGAATATGCCAATGAGCCTTATTCAGAGTTATTCAAGTTATATACTGATGAAACTGAGTGGTTTGAAGAGTCCCTTTAGAAGTAAAGCCAATTTATCATGCCTGAATAGAATTGTAACAGCCTAGATTTTATGGAGAACTGTTCGTGCTTTCAAATACAAGTGCTTTGGAGAGTCCCATTATGTGTTCATGGACATGGTAGTATGAATTTTCAACCAGCATCTTTGATTATATTCTGCTGATGGAGTTAGCCGGTAAGGCCATAAGACATCAGAGCAGAAACAAGCCATTTGGCCCATCAAGTCTGCTCCACCATTCGATCATGACTGATCTATTTTTTCACTCAACCCCATTCTCCTGCCTTTCACTGCCCAGGATTGAAGAAGATTGCAAAAAATGTTGAACACAGCCTGGTCCACCACAGATACTGACCCCACCACCATCGAAGGGATCTATAGGAGCTGCTGACAGTCAGCATCAGCAAAGACCCACACCATCCTGGCCATGCTCCCATTTCACACCTGCCATTGGGAAGAAGGTATAGGAGCCTGAAAGCTGTAACATCCATGTGTAGGAGCAGCTTCTTCCTTACAACCATCAGGCTATTAAACACTACAACCTCAAAATTCATTTTTCCGTTTCGGGACATATAGCAATAAAACATTTTTGGATCTTGACTCTCTCCCCACAAGTTATGACATCCTTATAAATCAAGAATCTGTCAAACTCTGCTTTCAATATACCCAATGCCTTGGCCTCTGCTGCCGTTTGTGGCAATGAATTCCACAGATTCACCACCCTTTGGCTAAAGGAATTCCTCTACATTTCTATACTTAAGGTATTATACGTCCTTATAATCAGAGGCTGTGCCTTCTCATTTTGGACTCTCCCACCACTGGAAACATCCTTTTTATGTGCACTCTGTGTAGGCGTTTCATTATTCCTCATGGACTGCACACCAAGTCCAACAGCAGTGACGTTGGGTGACAGTAACTCCTGGGCACATGTCCTGGTCATTCTGCTGATCCATTATAAAATCTGGTGATAGAAGAGCACTGCTGTTGTGATGGACCTAGATTCTCAAACTGTGGCTTTTAGATTCATAGAGACATACAGCACAGAATAGGCCCTTCAGCCCTATTTGTCCTTTAGGTATGCAAAGAGGAAAACATTAGTCAAGAGCAAAGTTGGATCCTTGAAGACTGAAAAAAGTGAATTTATTATGGGGACCAGGGAGATGAGTTGAACAGGCACTTTGAATCCATCTTCACTAACAAGGACACAAACAATCTTCCTGATGTATTGGATCTATTCAGAGGATGATGTACAGAGGATCTGGGGTGATGGAGGAACAGAAGGAAATCCACATTAGGCATGAAATGGTGTTGGGTAGACTTATAGGACTGAAGGGCCTGGTGGTCTGCATACCTGGGTACTTAAGGCAGAGGCTCTAGAAATTGTGGACGCATTGGTGATAAATTTTCCAATGTTCTAAAGATTCAGCATTAGCTCCTGTGGATTGGAGGAGAGCCACTTTGTTATCCCACTTTTTAAGAAAGGCAGGAGAGAGAAAACAGGGAATTATAAACCAGTTAGCCTGCCATCAGTGGTGGGGAAGATGAAATAGCAGCAAATTTGGATAGCAGTAACAGGATCAGTCCAAGTCAGGGGTGGCATCATGCTTGACTAATCTTCCAGAATTTTTTGAGGATGTAACAAGGAAAATGGACAAGGAAGAGCCAATGGATGTAGTGTACCTGCACTTTCAGAAAGCATTTGATAAGATCCCACGTAGGAGATTAGTGGGCAAAATTAGGGCTCTTGTTATTGGGAGTAGAGTGCTGACATGGATAGAAAATTGGTTGGCAGAAAGGAAACAAAGAGTAGGGATTAACGGGTCCCTTTCTGAATGGCAGGCAGTGACTAGTGGAGTACCGCAAGGCTCGGTGCTGGGACTGCAGCTATTTACAATATACATCAATGGTTTAGATGAAGGGATTCAAAATAACATGAGCAAATTTGCAGAGTGACTTGGATAGGTTGGATGAGTGTGCAGATGCATGGCAGATGCAGTTTAATGTGGATAAATGTGAGGTTATCCATTTTGGTAGCAAAAACAGGAAGGCAGATTATTGTCTAAATGGTGTCAAGTTGGGAAAAGGAGAAGTACAACGGGATCCAGGGGTCCTTGTTCATCAGTCAATGAAAGTAAGCATGCAGATACAGCAGGCAGTGAAGAAAGCGAATGGCATGTTGGCCTTCATAACAAGAGGAGTTGAGTATAGGAGCAAGTTGTACAGGGCCATAGTGAGACCACACCTGGAGTATTGAGTGCAGTATTGGTCCCTCTAATTTGAGGAAGGACTTTCTTGGTATTGAGGGAGGGCAGCGTAGGTTTACAAAGTTAATTCCCGCGATGGCGGGACTGTTATATGCTGAGAGAATGGCGCGGCTGAGCTTGTATACACTGGAATTTAGAAGGATGAGAGGGTATCTTATTGAAACATATAAGATTATTAAGGGTTTGGACACGCTAGAGGCAGCAAACATGTTCCCGATGTTGGGGGAGTCCAGAACCAGCGGCCACAGTTTAAGAATAAGGGGTAAGCCATTTAGAACGCAGATGAGAAATAACTTTTTAACACAGAGAGTTGTGAGTCTGTGGAATTCTCTGCTTCAGAGGGTGGTGGAGGCCGGTTCTCTGAATGCTTTCAAGAGAGAGCTCGATAGGGCTCTTAAAAATAGCGGCGTCAGGGGATATGGGGAGAAGGCAGGAACAGGGTACTGATTGTAGATGATCAGCCATGATCACATTGAATGGCGGTGTTGGCTCGAAGGGCCAAATGGCCTACTCCTGCACCTATTGTCTATTGTCTATTGTCTATCCATGCCAACCAAGATGCCACATCCATGCTATTCCCATTCCCCGCCATTCCCCGTATGCCCCTTAACCGTTCCTATCCATGTACCCATCCATGTGTCTTTTGAATGTTGTTATAGTACTTGCCTTAATTAACTCCGCTGACAGCTCGTTCCATATGACCACCAGTGGAAAATTTGCTTCTCAGGACCTTATTAAATCATTCATTTCTCAACGTAAACCGATGTCCTCTAGTTCTTGAATACTTGAGTAAAAGATTATGTGCAGTTACCCTATCTATTCCCCTCATGATTTTAAACACTTCTACAAGATCACACCTCAGCCTCCTGAGCATCAAGGAATAAAGTCCTAGCCTGCCCAACCTCTCTCTGTAGCTTAGACCCCTTGATTCCTGGCAACATCCTTTTAGATTGTATAAATATATTTAAGCCTTTTTTTGGATTTTCGTATTTTAAAGTAATATGGATGTTTCCAATAGATAGAATTTGTTACTGGTTTTTTTATTGTCTTTTATGTCATTTATGTCTTTGAAAATTTATATTAATTTGAAAAGCAAAAAAAAATTGCAGATCCTGTTACATAAAAATTCAGCCCAGTGAGCAGAGTTCTTCCCTATATAGAACTGTTTCTCTCTTTGGTTTCCCTATAATGGATGTTATGTATGAATATTTATGAGATAAACTACATAATTATATGAATAAACAATATAACCCAACTGAATTACCAGGATATGAGTTCTGATGAGGCTGTCTTGGGGAGATGGAGAATAATATATTTGTATAAGTACATGGACAGAAGCACTCACACGGCTGCATACACATTCACAGTATGAGTCACTCAGGCACACATCCAAACCCACATACACACACACAAGTACAGGCAGGCAGACACAAACACAAACACACACATACATGGGCACTCACACATACACAAGTGTGAGACAAGTATAAGTACAAGTATACACAAGACAGACACAAACTCAAACACAGACACAAACACACACACAAAGTATACAGGCAGACAGACACAAGCACAAACACACACACACACTGGTACTCACACGTGCACACACACAAACACAAGTACAGGCAGACAGAGACAAGCACAAACACAGACACACACACGCATGCTGGCAGTCACACATACACACACACACACACACACACACACACAACACACACACACACACACACACACACACACACACACACACACAAATACACAACGCACACACAAACACAAGTACAGGCAGACAGACACAAACACAAACACACATGCACCGGCACACACACAGGCACATCCACAATGCACACACACACACACACACACACGCACACACACACACACACACACACACACACACACACACACACACACACAGTACAGGCAGACAGAGACAAACACAAACACACACACACGCATACTGGCACTCACACAAATACACAAATACACACACACACACACACACACACACACACACACACACACACACTGGTACACACACGTGCACACACACAAACACAAGTACAGGCAGACAGATACTCACTCACAAACACACACACACCACACACACACTCACACATGCACACACACACACACACACAACACACACACACACACACACACACACACACACACACACACACACACACACACACACACACACACACACACACACACACACACACACACACACACACACACACACACACATACAAGCACAAGCAAACAGACACAGACACAAAACAGACACACTCATGCACTTGAACACACATGCCCTCACATTCAAACACACACAAGTGCACACACACCGAATCTGACCCAGACACATGCACACGAACAAACATATGCATGCACACACGCACACGCAAACACGCACACACACAAACACAGACACACACGCACACGCACACTGAGATACACACACAATGGAGTCGCTGATATATCAGAAGAAGAGTTGATGGCTGAGGCTGGAGAGGACTGAAGCAATGTTTTTCTTCTTTAGAAACGGAGGACATTTCCAGCCTGTGACGCAGGATCTCTGCTTTGCACTGTGCAACTCATGCATCCTTTCTGTCAGGCCCCCACCACTCTCTTGTAAAAGATTTGCCCTGTACATCACCATTACACTTTCCTCCTCTCACCTTACAGCCATGCCCTCTATTGTTGGACAATCCACCCTTGGAAAAAAGGTTTTGACTGCTGCGGTACTGTGTCTCTCAATCCATTAATACTTGCACAAATCTGCTGCTTGATGCTTTGGTTTAAACATTACAGGATAAGGATTGAATAAAGATTGCCTGTGCAGAGAAAATGATTCAGGACAATGATGCTCTTTGAAATTCTGCAGTTGTCAGGCTTAGTTTAGCTAGTGTTATCAATGCTGTGATTTGTTCAATTACTGTAATTATGTCAAGGATAATTCTCCTCTTTCAACTTAGTCGGTAATTATAAGTCTCAATGATGTCACTCTAGAGAGAAAAAATACATACATCAATTAGAAAGGTATTAGAGTCATTTTTCAGTGAACAGAAATCTATAAAATTAAAACAAAACCTTCATTTAGTCTGCAAATGTATATTATGAAATCATAATAAGCTTTTGCTGCAAAATGTCAAATTGATTATTCGTGATGTTTTGGCAGCTATTTACAGCAGATAAAAGCACAGTCATGCCTACCAAGATCAGCCAGCCAAATATAGCTCATTCTATTTTTGGCAACCACTTTTATTTAAACTTTTTATACAAGGTGTTTCACGGATGTATTATCAGGAAATATGTGACCTGTGTTACATAAGGGTATATGATGGTTGTGTGGTCAAGATGATTCCAATCTGTCGTGGTAGGCGTGATTTTAGCCTTTAGCCTTTAGCATTAGAATAAAAGGACGTACCTTTAGTAAGGAGATGAGGAGGAATTTCTTTGGTCAGAGGGTAGTGAATCTGTGAAATTCGTTGCCACAGAAGGTTGCAGAGGCCAAGTCAATCCCTCGGCCCACCAAGTCGATGTTGATCATTGATCACCCACACACTGGTTCCATGCTATCTCACCTTCTCATCCTAATAGGCGTAATGTACAGAGGGCCAATTAACCTGCAAACAAGCTCGTCTTTGGGATGTGGGAGGAAACCAGAGCACCCGGCGAAACCCCAAGGGAGAACATGCAAACTCTGCATGGACAACAACCAAGGTCGGATTGAACCTGGGTCTCTGGCGCTGTGCGGCAAAAGCTCACTGGGGCTAACAGTCTGCAATGTTGAAAGGGTACAGCACTGGCCAACGAAAGATATAATGGAAGTCCCATTCCCAGTCATAGATATTTGTGGAGGATCAGGTGGACAATTTCATACAAGAGCTGATGTGTTTTTTGGCCAACAGTCACCCACAAATAACATTAGATAAAACAATATTATATTTCCTCACTGCTATTTCAGGTATGGACAGGGACACCTTGCCTTACCTCTCCTGTCCTTACTCACACCTATCCTTACCTCATTCCCAACCCAATACACCCCTCTTCCCTCAATTCATGATCACCTGTGCCTTAGTTCATAAGTTCATAACTTATAGGACCATAATTTGGCCATTCAGCCCATGAAGTCTACCCCACCATTCAATCATGGCTGATCTATCTTTCCCTCTCAACCACATTCTCCTGCCTTCTCCCCATAACCCATGATACCCGTACTAATGAAGAATTTGTCAATTTCTGCCTTTAAAATATTGATTGACTTGGCCTCCACAGCCATCTGTGGTAATGAATTCCACTATCATGTTCTACCATGACATCCTGCGGCACTGTGCCTTGTCACCATGGAGATTGCTACCACAATGATGCGGACAACAGTCGGACTATGCCTCATCAGTTAAAGAATGGGGCAGATCAATCATCAGCTGAACCCATGAAGTCACAAAACCATGTCACTGGGACCAAGTCAATTGTTGATATGTCCAGCAGTTTAATCACCCTACATGGAGAGAGAAGAAACCGAATTCATGTTGTAGGGAGATGAGCTTCAAATGGCCAGACATTCTCTTTTCATAGGATCATTAGTGACAGGAGGCGAATTAGGCCATTTGGCCTATTTTGTTTATTTCAAATTTCCACCAATGCTTATGTTCTGCATTTACTTGCTTCAAGAGAGTCCAGAACTTCTATCTAAATTGAAAAACGTATCAATTCAAGTCCCACTCTGGAGGGTGAAACTACGTTGACTCCTAATGGAGACTGAAATTCAGGTTCAAGAAAAGTTTCTAACCCAGCAACCATCAGGTTCTTGAACCATTTTGCACAACCCTAACCACAACCCTACCTCAGAACCAAACCACCACCAATTTTCATCATTATGGTCATACTACACACTTTGGTTTGCTCTCAGAAATAATTTATTTCTTGTTTTTGTTGTGTTTTTCAATGGTTCACTGGTTCAGTGACATCTTTATTATCACATGTACCAAGGTACTGTGAAATACTTTTTATCAATACACATTTAGCAAGGCTTTCACTATAGATAAGGACAAACCCCCTGTTCGTACATAATGTACAGAACAGCGCACTGAATCCATATGGAAGAGGCGCCATTTTGACACCAATTTACAGTCCCAGCTGCAGCGGGCCGCAAAGGCCCATTGCAGCTGTCACTTCCATTCCGCTTGTTCTGCAAACTGTGGTCCCTCTCCTTGCATGGCCCACTTCAGCCCTTGTTCCCCAGGGGGTGTCTCCCGCAGCCTTCCAACCTTGAGGGCACAGAAGGTAAGATCCCCCCTCCTCTCTCCTAGTTCTTCTTACTGGGGCCTTTGTCCAGTGCCCACCACCTTTTCCCTCCATCCTCCTCTCCGCAGCCTCCCTCTCTGGGCGTGTTCCCGGTTCCGCGGGGGGCTAGAAAAAGAGGGAATGCCGGGGCTACCTGAAGTATCAATATTCATATCACTGGGCTGTAAGCTGCCCAAGCGAAATATGTGATGCTGTTCCTCCAATTTCCGTTTAGCCTCACTCTGACAATGGAAGAGACCAAGAGCAGAAAGGTCTGTGTAGGAATGGGAAGAAGAATTAAAGTGTCCAGCAACCGCGAGATCAGGTTGGTTCACGTGGGCTGAGCGAAGGTGTTTCGCAAAATGATCGCCCAGTCTGCGTTTGGTTTCACCGATGTATACAAGTCCACATCATGTACAATGGATACAGTAGATGAGGTTGGAGGAGGTGCAAGTGAACTTTGCTGAACCTGAAAGGACTGTCGAGGTCCCTGGACAGAGTTGAGGGAGGAGATATAGCGACAGGTGTTGCATTTTCTGTGGTTGCAGGGGAAAATACCTGGGAGGGGGTGGTTTGGGTGGGAGGGGATGAGTTGACCAGGGAGTTGCGGAGGGAGCAGTCTATGTGGAAGGCAGAAAGTGTTGGAGATGGGAAAATGTGGCTCGTGGCAGCTAGTAAACTAAAATAAAATGGAAAGACATGAAGAGTTCTTGTGTCTACAGAAAAAACGAGAAATTGTTTAATAATGAAATCTATGATCATCTGTGCTAATAGCTGCTGCATTTTTTGTTTGGTAACAAGATCTTTGAAGAAAGGTCTCGACCTGAAACATCACTTATCCATGTCACCCTTCCTTTTTCTCCAGAGATGCTGCTTGAACTTGCTGAGTTACTCCAGCGCTTTGTGTCCCTTTGTCCCTCTGCAGTTCCTTGTTTTACATATTGATTGTATTTATGTATAGTATTATCTGATTTAGAGTCATGCAGCCATAAAGCATGGACATAGCCCCTTCGGACTTACTTGTCCACACTGATCAACATGTTCCATCTATACTACTCCCACCTGCCTGCGTTTGGCCCATATCTCTCCAATCCTTTCATATCCATGTACCTGTCTAAATGTTTCTTAAACATTGCGACATCACCTGCCTTAATACCTCCTCTGGCAGCTTGCTCCATATATCTACAATACTTTGTGTAAAAGCACTTCTCCTTAGGTTCCTATTATATCTTTCCACCCCATAGATTAGTAATGGACCTGTCCCATATACGCGATTTTTTCGGCGACTGCCAGCACCTATCATAGTCGCAGCAGGCCGCTGAAAAATTTCAACATGTTGAAAATCCAGCAGTGACCAGAAAAAGGTACGACTCTTTGAGCGACTACTCACGACCATACAGGCGTCACCCCTCCGGTTCGGTACTGTGGTAATAAACCTAAACTTAAATTTAACCAAAGTGCCTACTGTGAAGGGAGTAGAATTGTTAGTTAGCAACTAATGCAAGTTGTAGATTACAGACAGGCTATTTCAGTGAGTGGCACCACTGTGGTAAAAGGGACTGTTTTGGTAAAACAGCTTGAATGTTGCATCTTGAAATTCAGTGAGTGATGTGTGTAACATGGGACAATCGATCAAATACCTACGTTCAGGAGAATCAGGGTGAGTGATGGTGAGTGATGGATGAGCTTACACCGATATGAACAGCATCTTAAACAAGTATTTGTGCCTGCCAATGTCTGGGCTAGAACAAACTCTTTCACCAACAAAATGGCCAAACACCTTCCCAGTAAAAGTCTGCACCGAAATATTTATCGAAATATTTAAAAAACTTTATTCCTGAAATCTTAAATTTTCAGTGTGATCATGTTTAAATCTTAACTGCATTGGTTTCCATAATACCTGATGCGAACATGGCATATAGTTTTATTTAATCATAGATCCAGAAAATGACAGATAAATATAGAAAAATCTGCCATTTTTATATTGTCGCCTCAGTCACTGCATATTCCAAAAGACTTAAAATGTTAATGGAATTTAGAGGGCATTGCTTTAAGTTGAGAGAGGCAAAATTTAAAGGAGAAGTGCGGGACTGATTTGCTTTGTGTTGGGTGGGGTTTTGGGGTGAGAGGTACAGCATGGAAACAGGCCCTTCGGCCCATTGAGTCCTCGCCGGCAAGCGATCACCCATTCGCTTTATGTTATCCCACTTTCTCATCCCCTCCTTACATAATAAGGGCAATTTGACAGAGGCCAATTAACCTTCAAACCTGCATGTCTCTGGGATGTGGGAGGAAAACAGAGGCAAACCAACGCGGTCACAAGGGTGAATTGCTCCCAATGCATAGGGAGAAGTGATGTGATGAAAATAACATTTTATTATTATTTGTATATAGCCCAAATTTGGAAAGAGACGCTCCAAAATACGATCTAACATCTTGATTCCAAACTCTTCTGTTTGAACATTATCCGCACTTCCAAATATCTAATCCTGAGCTAATTCTGCTTGTTTATTTAATCGCAGATTCCCTCTGATGCTGCATCAGATTATGTGCTGAGATGTGATGTAGGCTAATTGGCTTCAGTTAAAATTGTAATTTGCGCCTAATGTGTAGAATAGTGCTAGTGTACGGGGTGATCACTGATCGGCCGAAGGGCCTCTTTCCACACTGTATCTCTAAAGACTAAACTCCCAGAGACTCAGGTTCGATCCAGAATATGGGTGTTGTCTGTACAGTGTTTGCATGTTCTCCTTGTGACCGTGGGGGCTTTCTCCGGGTGCTCCAGTTTCCTCCCACATTCCAAAGATGTGCAGGTTTGTATTTGGCTTCTGCAAATTGTCCCTAGTGTGTAGGACAGAACTAGTGTACGGGTGATCACTAGTCGTCACCGACTCTGTGGGTTGAAGGGTCTGTTTTCATGCAGTATCTCTAAACTAAACTAAACTAAACTACGCTTCCTGGATGAGCAGCATGCATGAGTCATGACTGACACCTTACACACCCACTCAATTTGTTACCAGCTTACATTTAAGCAGTGGAGGAGTGCTGGCTGACTAGCTGATGGTTTAGATGAGGTTTGATATCTCACACCTTCTGCTGGTCAATGATAAGTGGGATTGATGAAGGTACAGAGATGGGACAGATGGACATCTTCAGAATTTCAAGACCATCCAAATTCAAGCAGAAATGCCAAGGATGGATTCCTATCCGTTTCAGTTGAGGAAGCAGCATTGTGTTCCTTAAATACCCACAGTCAAATTACTATTTATACACTATTTTAGCCGAGGCTGGTGTCAGCCCACACATATTTATATTTAAGGAGAGATTCCACTTCCATTTAACATTATTGCTAGTCAACAAAGGATCACTGCCAATGTTTATGCTTGTATTCGTTGTCTAATTATAGCCACAGAGAAACATCAGATTTTTTGTTTTATTTTGTAAAATACTTTATTTGGAAGGAAACATTTCTCTAGAAAATAAGAATGCACATATTTCATGCAGGCACAGATATCATCTTGTATTTCTGCAGTTAATACTTTCTCTCATTAGTTGCCCTCTTTCGACAGAGGGTGGGGAATCTGTGGAATTAATTGCCACATAAGGCTGTGGAAGCCAAGTCAATAGACATTTTTAAGACGGGGATTGACCTAGTTTTGATTAGTAAGGATGTCAAGGGATATGGGGAGAAGCTAGGAGAATTGGGTTGAGAGGGAATTGAGTGACAGAGTAGACTTGATGGGCCAAATCCTTCTCCCCTCACCTTAAATCTATGTCCTCTGGTTCTTGATTCCATACCCTGGGTAAAAGACTCTGTGCATTCACCCTATCAGTTCCAGGATTGCTGCGGATTTCAATTATGGGGGTCATAGAGAGAAAAGTTAGTCACAGTCATTATCCTAGAGTGGTGGAGTCTAAATCTAGATGCTAATTTTGAGGGGGAAAGAGTTAAAGGAGATCTGAAGCCCAAGTCTTTCACCCAGAGTTTAGTGTGCCATAGAAAGCATTTTATCAGGATGCATTAAAATGGATGGCCAATAATCAGATGGCCAAGAAAGCACACCTATGCATCTTCTTCCTTAGTAGGCTTAGGATGTTCGGTATGTCCCCAACAACTCAACTCTCACCGATGTGTCGGAGGAAGCATTTTTTCGAGATGCATCACAGCATGGTTTGCAAACAGCCTCATCAAAGACTGCAAGAAATTTTGAAGAATTGTGGACGCAGCCCAGACCATCACACAAACCATCTTCCTTCTCAATGACTCCATCTACACTTCTCGCTGCCTCGGCGAAGACATCAGCATAATCAAGAACCAATCTCACCCTGGTCACTTCAACTTCTCCCCACTCCCACCAGGCAAGAAGTACAGACAGTTTCTTCCCAGCTATTATCAGACAACTGAAACATTCTCTCAAATAGGGAGCAGTCCTGAGCTACCATCTGCCTCATTGGAGATCCAAGGACTATCTTTACTTGGGTTTTACCTTACACTAAACGTTATTTCTTTATCCTATGTCTGTATTTATATAGGCAAAATGTAAGCAAATAGAACTCACTTAGATCTGGGATTTTGAGCACCATGGATAATATGATCCAAAGGTCCTGCTTTCATGCTGTATAACTATATGATAATTCAATTAAATGATGCTTTATTCAATTATACTTTATTGTCACATATACCTGGGTACACTGAAATTCTTTGTTTTTGCAAACAATCTGGTATCTATATGTCTGGAAGCTCCTTTGTAAAGAAGATAAAGACAAAATACTGGAGTGGCTCATGCAGTATCTCTGGAGAACAGCAATAGGTACATTTTGGGTCGAGACCCTTCTTTAGACAGAGATAGGAGAAAGGGTTCTAGAAATGTGAAAAGGTACAAAGAACAAATGAATGAAAGATGAAAAGAACAAATCAATGCCAACCAGATGATAAAGGCAGGTATGTCAAATTAGGAATCCATCAGGTGTTTTGCTGACCTGCCCAGTACATATGTAAAAAAATTCTACTTATTTTAAGGTTGTTGTATCTTACAAATTGCTGTCAATTAAATTTAATTTCAAATGTGCAAAACCTCAAGCCAAAATCAGATTGATCAGAAAACACGGCAAAAGGCAGGAGTTTGTATGAGTATGAATCCTAACCATGCTATTGGACATGACCTAGGGCAGGGCCACTGTTCTATTACAAGGGAGAAAGTAGAAATCAATAGGAAATTAAAAAATTGGATGCACGTTGCAGGGACAATGTGAAACATCACTAATCCCCCAACTCCCTCACTGACAGAAGCAAACCTTCATCACTCAAACAAGAGTGGTTTGATTTTTATTGACATAAACTGATGATTTTGCAAGAAAACAGCATAGAACTTAAGGGAGGCAATTAACCCGCTATCTAACTGCTTGCCTTTATCTCGATTTTACCCGTCACTTGCATATTTTTAGATTATGCATAAACGTAGTCAATGCTCAAAAAAAGGGCAGAAAATAGTAAGATTAAACGAGAACTTACCAGTTTGAAGTTTGATCTTTATTTTATGAGGAGTTACGATGAGGGATTACGTGAAGACCCCACCAGCACGCGTGCGCGACATTCTTCAAAGCAGCGGTGTGGAATCACAGTAATAGTAATTGAAATAAACATAGTAAGATAAGAAGAACTAATATACCAGTTGACCTTCATAATAGAGGGTGGGAGCGGAGGGCACGTAATCCCTCATCGTAACTCCTCATAAAATAAAGATCAAACTTCAAACTGGTAAGTTCTCGTTTAATCTTACTATTTTACTTCGGAGTCACGTGAGTGACTACGTGAAGATTTTAAAGCTCTGTGATTTCAAGCCGAGGAACAGTCCATGCTTCACTCACTGCCGAAGCCATTCAAGGGAGGAAGTATGTTATTGTATTCAGTCATGCATCCAATTCAGGCAATAACAATTTATTTTAACAAAATAATCCTCCCTAGGGCTAAATATATTGCAGAATTCAAACTTGATTCTGCAATACCGCAGGTTTGCTTAATCTTTCTCTGGACCATCCTGCTGTTGCCAGGATATGGTCCATAGGCACTTCCTTGTCTCTAGCTGCCGGTGTTGCTGTTGCCCTTGTGGATAGAAACTTAAGATGTCAGTATCCACCCACAGCAGCTCCCAATCCTGTCAGAGCCATCTAGCGATGGTTAGTGCTGATACCCGGCCATTAGGCTGTTTCTGGCTGCCCCTAGTGCTAATTTACTTCCTCTTAAGTTTTAGTAGTTTTAAGGTATAATAGAAGGTGTGTCATTACACATGGTCGGGTGTCAGTTGGGTATATCTGGAATTCCAAATTTTGTCCTGATGTTCATTGTCTATCTCGTTTAACAAGGTCTAATATGCAAAGTTATCTTTTCTGGAGATGCCATCATTTATCCCAGTCTCAGTTTATGTAGAAACTGGACCCCTAGAGCTGAGACCAGTACTATCAGCATACTGTTTTTAAAATGTCAGTCCCCCCACCCCCCTGCCCCAGGGACAGGGACATTGCTGGTGCCCCTAGCAATGTTAGTACAACACTGACGTCCCAGATCTGGGAGTACTTCCCTCTAGGAGGGTTGGTGTTAAAATAATCCTCATAAATTTGACAACTAGAGGGTGAGATCCCATGGAGAGTTGTCATGGCACCTGCCACCAGCAAGCCACCAGCAAACTCCTGCATAATTATAGTACTGCAGCTCAGTCCTTCATCTACATGAAGGCTGGATAAGAATTCCCAGGACGTTGGTGGTTTTAGCTGTATTATACGCTACACCAGTCCTTGTTGATTCTTGATAGGCCGCCGTGATCATGTTCATGGTCCTGTCCACCAGCCCGGATCTAGCATGGTGGACTATGGTTCAGAGACTATGTCCGAGACCACAGGGATCCATGGCTGTGTAGGCCAATCAGGTACTTTTAAGACACTTGATGTTGAGTCCATATGTGTTTTTGCTTAGGATCCGACTGATGAGGCAGGAGGGAAAAACATTGTAAACAATTATTCCTCATTCATTGACTAACATCCATTGCTGCTGCCCCAAGTGTGGTTCACAAGTGGCATATGTTGGTAATTGGTGATTGGGTCTAGATGCAAATGGATTGATATCTGGTGTCCCTCTTTTGGTAATATCAGCAACTTTTTTGTGGTCCAACAGCCATTTGGTGCTGTCATTGAATTTTCATGACCCGGTGTGTGCCTCAGTATTGAGCTTACCTGGTAGGTAAGTTTGCTGATAGCCAAATATGTATGTTAACAAACCATAGCCAAATATATTGGCCAGATTGACACATGCTATCGCTCTTTTCTCCCATATTATTAATATATGCCACCACTGTGATATTATCAATTCGTAGGCGGACATGCAGATGGTGTATTGTTAGCAGTAGGCTTTCAGCCCATAAAACGCACCCAACACCAGTGTTTTTAGTAATTAATTTTGTTGTAGGCTTCCACCAAGTCTGCTTTACTCTTTGGCAATGTTACAGACATATGGAGAACGTTAATTGTAAATCCCAGAAAGTCCAGTTGTGGATGCCATCAAATTAGATTCATCTGGGTGGAGACGACCCCAGAGTTTCACCCTGTTTGGTAGCTAAAACTGCTGATTTAGCTAGATCCAGGGTTTTTTCCCCACAATTGATATATCACAAGATATGCCACGACAATATGTTTTTGTTTCTAATATTGCCAAGGCCCATTTTAATATCTTGGTGAAAAGTCTTGGGGCTGGAGTTAGGCCATTAGGCAACGCTATACCCTGCCATAATTGCCCCATCCAGTTAAATTTTTGGTATCGACAATGATTCCTCCATGTCTCCCAAAACAAGTGTAATATTCCCCCTGTTAGTACAGGTCGTACACCTTTGTGTTCTGGAAGGAACCAGATCCACTACTTACCTGGTTGCCGGTGGTACATCCCTTTCTTCAATTTCTGCCTCTTCCGTGGAAGAGGCGCCAGAGTGCGGGGTTGGCACGTTTTCCATGAGGGTCGCTCTGGGCCTTGGCCTATAAAGGACCTTCGTGGTGCTGCGCGGCCCTCATGCTTTCACCAGCGTCCTAGTGTTGATACCTGCTGGTGGTTACATAGGGGTGCTGTAGTTGCTGATGATGCTATTATGAGCCCGACGGCTTTAATCGCTTCGTCAAGCTTTTTTACTTGTTTAAACAAGTTTCCCCCCTGATTATGTTGCAGCTATTTCGCACAACCTTGCAAATTTGGGGTTTAGTGCAGGTTTACTGTGCTCTCGCAAGCAATTGATCTCATAGTGGGTATTGCGGAGCAATGTCAATCCTGCTGTCATCTCTGTACCATCGTCTGGGTGAGCAACCAATGATATGCCCACTGTCAGAAGTTTTGAAATCTTCTGTAGTTTGACCTCCTGGGTTATTGTGCCAGTCCCACTGTACTACCAGAACGTATTGTTTGCTGCAGGCATTTTTAACGAAGTAAAATTCACAGGAGGCCTATACTTCTGTGTAATTTTGTTACCTGTTCCTGCAGAAGATAGAAGTACAGGTGGTCACTAGCCTGGTCTGCAATGGTACTTTTCGTTGATCCGTAATTTTAGTGATCACTCCCAGTAGCTCCTTAGGATTCTGCGCCCCCTGCACACTGCCGTTTTCTTCAGCCACGTCCCCTTCTTCCAGACCAGCCCAGCCCTGGTCCACAACGCATTCCTCTATCGAGGGAGATGCATTGTTTTACAGCCCTCGATAAGGTGCTGTTGTGGGAGTGCGAAGACTCCCATGGTGAGCTTGCTCCATTTCCGGAGCAAGTCACGGGCGGACCTCTGCTGCACTCGGCAGCGCGCCCCTTCGGCCAGACTCAGATGAGTATGATCGGCCGGGCTGAATCTCGCTGGGTTTTGTCTCCAGCCTGTTGCGCTGCTTTGAGCTGTACGACTCATGGCGCTGGAATCAGCTTGGAGTCGGTAAGTGGACCTTAGTAACCATGCCAACGGTCACTTTCACTGCCCTTGGGCAGTGAGTCCTGCTGGCCGGACTCCCTTAGTCTATCGGCCGTACCGACCTGCCTGTCTGCAGCCTGTTGTGTTGTTTCCCAGGTATACAGCTCGCGGTGCTGGGCTCAGCCTGCGTCAGTTATAACCGGCTGTCGGTTGCCGGCTGCCAGAACCTTTCTAGTTCCTCACAGCCTGCGGTCCTAGAACTGCTGTTTGCCCATGGCTTGTTGGCTGCCCGGACCTGCCTGGTTCCCCGCAGCCTGCGTCCTGGAACCACTGGGCGTCCATGGTTGTCGGCTGTCCGGACCTACCTTGTTCCTCGCAGCCTGCGGTCGTGGAGCCGCTGGTAGCCCGTGGCTGTCGGCTGCCGGGATCTACCTGGTTCCCCGCGGCAGCCTGCGGTCCAGGTCCGTTTTTTCTTCCCCTTGTCCAACGTGCTGTAACATAAAGCACAGCAAGGGGAAGAATACAACATCAATTTCTCCTTACCTGTGTAGGTCCGTTTTAATTTTTCCCGCGGGAGCGCTCCACCCCCGCCCGTCGCTGTTGCACTATCACGCACGAGTGCTGGTGGGATCTTCACGTAGTCACTCGCGTGACTCCAAAATAAAATAGAACATCGAACAGTACAGAAGATAGACAGAAAATTCTGGAGTCAAGGGGCTGTCCCACAGCGGTAAACTAATCCGAGAGTTAAGAAGAGTGTCTTCGAACTTCAAGCTCGAGGGCACTCGCCTGGAAAGCCTCGAGCTGGATCGACCGTCCGCGTTGAAACCACGAGCTGGATCGACCGACCGCACACATGCACACACACACACCCACAGAAACACATCACAAAGGCGGGGGCCAGGGAAAGCGGGGGAGCACTGTCTGAAATTCACACCCGGGGAGAGAGGGGGAGAAGGGGAGAGAAGAGGAGAGAAGGGAAGAGAAGGGGAGAGAAGAGGAGAGAAGGGGGGAGAAGGGGGGGGGGGGGGGAGAAGGAGTGGAGACAACTATTAAGAAGTATAATCAAAGATCCATCCTATAGCGGAGCAAGATAGACCACTCCTGCTAAATGCAATGGGCTGACGTGTAGTACGCAACGGAAAGAAATGTGGACCTTTTTTTCATCCATTTCCATAACCCGACCCGACCCGACTCGCAGTGTAATCAACGTTGTGGGGGAACAGTTTGTGTTAATAAATTAAAATTCTGAAAATGAGGAGAAGATTTTTACCAAATAACTTTTATTCTTACGAGGATGTTTCCGTAATTGGCATCCGTCTACGCACTAGTTATCTTTGGGATTTATCTATGGGATCTTTGGTGTGGAGACGGAAGCCGGTTACAGAAATGGGGCCTAAAATTATCCATGAATCTGCCCATGCCCGTACTACGTCTTTTTCGTCAAGTGATCTATCTCGCTTGCTATAGGATCTTTGAGTATAATAAAGTTTAGCGGGCATTAAACCTACCGGTCGGTTTTCCTGGGTCCTGAAAACCCCAATGAGCCAATTAAAATGCCCGATCAGCGAAGGAGATTGCCTACAGCTGCCCTTGACTGCCTCTAACTAAATTTCGACCCCACTCCACTGCACTACGAGTTAAATAGAACCATGCTGACCAAATTTTACTTGTGGAAAATTTTTCAACATGCTGAAAATATTTCCGCGACCCTGCTGAGGCCGCGAGTATGCGAGAACTTCTCTCAAGCGTAAAGGAGCATTCCAGTGACCTCAGAGGTCCTTTTAGGACCAAGTTTTGGCCATGCTGTAAGTTTCAGCCGAGAGTAAACTCTTCTAAACTCGCAGATTAGGTCGCCGCAGTGGGACAACCCCTTTACTCAGCGGGTCAGGTAGTATCTCTGGAGAAAAGGAATAGGTGATGTTTTGGGGCGAGATCCTTCATCAGAGTGATCAAAAGAACAGAACTAGCTTATAATGTCTGTGCCAAACATGATGCCAAGTTATACTAGTCTCACCTCCCTGCACATGATCCACAATCCTCCATTTCCTGCATATACATGTGCCTATTCAAAAGCTTCATAAACACCACTGCTGTATTTGCCTTCACCGCCACCCTGGCAGTGCATTCCAGGCACCCACCAATCTCTATGTGAAAAAAAACTTACCCCATACAACTCTGTTAAACTTTGCCCCTCTCAACTTAAAGCTATGCCCACTGTTCTTTGACATTTCGACTTGGGAAAAAGGTTCTGACTATCCCTCCTATCGATGCCTCTCATAATTGTATATACTTCCATCGGGTCTCCCCTCACCCTCAAGTATTCTAGAGAAAATAGTATCTTATGATCAGTTCTATGCTTCAGTCATAGGAAGATTTGAATAGCTGGTAATGTTTGCAGGATTATCGACTGCAGTAGTATATTATTCATCCAGCAGTTATCAAGCAATCGTTACTAGCCTGGGGAATTTTTAAGAGCATGCATTTACTGCAGTAACCTTGACACTTATCTTCAAAGAGTTATTATTTTTAAGTCATAGGATGACAGAATATGTAGTTTGAGAACAACTCTGCCCAAGATCAGAAGAAATTGCAGAGAGCTGTGCATGTAGCCCAGTCCATCACACAGACCAGACCCTACACCATTGAATGCATCCACATTTCATGCTGCCACAGAAAAACAACCAACATAATCAAAAGACGTGTCCCACCCTGGTCATTCTTTTGTTTCCTTGCTCTGCAGAATGTACAGAAGCTTGAAAGTGCAGACCACCAGACTCAGGAACAGCTTCCTTCCTTATCAGAAGTTTCCTTATCAGGCTTCTGAATGGTCCTTCCATAAGCTAGAGTACTTTCTAATTCACTTCCACCCCATTGCGATTTTTGGTCTATGTCTCTGGAACTAGTGCACTACAATGCTGAGAACTATATTCTGCACTCAGTATCTTCCCTTTTGCTCTATTTATTGTACTTGAGTTTGACTTTACTGTATAGTAGTATCTGATCTGTTTGTATAGAATACAATACAAACCTTTTCATTGTACCTCGGTACACATGACAATAATAAACCTAGACATCGCAGGCAGATGTTAAAGTTGAAAACCGTGACCACCAGGTTCAAGAACAGCTTCTTTGATTTGATTTGATTTGATAAGATTTACTGTCATTCAAACCTAGGTTTGAACGAAATATAATTTCTACAGTTTTTTACATTACAAAACAATCCAAGACCCACACTTAACACAGTTTACATAAACATCCATCACAGTGAGTCTCCAACATCTCCTCACTGTGATGGAAGGCAAAGTCTTTATCTCTTCCCTTTGTTCCTTCTCCCGTGGTCCAGCAGTCCAACTGCAGTGTCGAGGCAAAGCCCCCAGCGGGCGATGGTAAGTCCTGAGGCCGTTTAAGCCATGCCGGGCGATGTTAGGCCCTGGCTCCATGTCCTTTAAACCCGCGATTCCAGCGGGGAAGTCGCCGTTGCGGAGCTCGGAAAAGCGGTCTCCCACCATGGACTTGGAGCTCCCGATGTTCCCGACCACCGGGTCTGCGGCCGGTGCCTCCGAACTCCAAAGTCGGGTCGCAGCCGCACGCCACCACAGCTCTTCCCGCTCCGAAGTTGGCCAGCTCCGCGATGTCAGTTCCGCACACTCTGCAACTGGAGCCCTCAGGTTAGTCCTGGCCGGAGGTCACTGCCGGCTCCACGATGTTAGGCCCAACGACATCCGAGACCAGACAGGGAATAGTTGGGTCCCCGCACAGGGAAGAGATTTAAACGGTTTCCCCACAGCCCCCCCACCACACCCCATATATACACAACTATAAAAAATTAATAAAAACTAACTCAAGACATACATTTAACAAGACAAAATAATAAAAGACAGATGACTGTAGTCGAGCCGCTGCCGTTAGGCGCCGCCACTCCCATTCTTCCCAGCAACCTCAGGCTTTTGAACACTACACAACACTAACCTCAGCAACTATGATATTCTAGGTATGGTATTTATGGTTGTACTGTGCACTTTGGTGTTTGCATGATGATGATTACCTAATATTATGATTATTAATTTGTTCTATTAATTATTATTTTACATTTATAAGTGTGTTGCACTGACAAGTCTGTCAAGATGCAGCAAGTAAGAATATAATTGTTACAGTGCCATTACATATGACAATTACCTTTAGAAAGGAGGTGAGAAGGAATGTCATTAGTCACAGCGTGGTGAATCTGCAGAATTCATTGCCAGAGACAGCTGTGGAGGCCAAGTCAATTTGAAGATCTCAAGGTACAACTTTGAAGGAACGTAAACACAAGTTCACAAGTCCGGCCCATCGCGTCTGCTCCGCCATTCAATCATGGCTGATCTCTGCCTCCTAATTCCATTTTCCTGCCTTCTCCCCATAACACTGGACACCCATTCTAATCAAGAATTTGTCTATCTCTGCCATAAAAATATCAATAAATAAACAACTTAACCAATAATTTTTGCCCAACTTTACAAATTTTTATGGAAGCTTATTCCACACAAATTGACTGCGATACTCTCTCCATTACAACAGTGACTAGACTTTGAAAATAGTTAATCGATGCAAATAGCTGAAGAACATCATCAAAGTGTTGGGAAAGGTACTTCAGAAGTATTACATTGAGGCAATGTTATAAATTGTAATTGACCTTAGAGAAATATCCTGACCAAAATCAAAGCAGCAAATAGGGCAAAAGATGAATTTGTCTGGCATTTCCTCTTCATATAAAAATTCCAGAAACCTTTTCAAACAAAATTTATTTAAACAGTTATGGTCTCATAAGAAGTGCCTAGCTGCATTGAATAAGAATGATCACTGTTTAAAGTCTGGAGATACAGTGTGCAAACAGTTTCTTCGGCCCACCGAGTCCAAACTGACCATCGATCACCCACTCATAGATAGACACAAAGTGCTGCAGTAACTCAGCAGATCAGGCAGCAAAAGATAAGGACAAAATAATGAAGTAACTCAACGGATCAGACAGCATCTTTGAAGAAAAGGAATTGGTGACGTTTTGGGTTGAAACCCTTCTGCACACTGAGAGTCAAGGGGGAGGGAAATGAGAGGTGTGAAAAGGATTAAGAACAAATCCGAACCAGCACCGATTACCAAGGAGAGATGGAACCCACAATGGTACATTGTTGGGTGTGGAAGAGGTAAGAAAGGGATATGACCACCAGGGGGTCCGGGGAGATGGCCAGCCCTGCCGGCAGTCTGTTCGTTTTTATTTATTTTTAGCATCTGTTTAAGCATCTGTTTAAAGTTTGTTTTTTAGCATCTGTATAAAGTTTGTTTTTATGTTCTTTGGTTTGTTTAATGTGGGGTGGGGGGGGGGGGGGGGGGGGGGGGCGGGTGGACTCGGGGCATGGACTTAATATCGGAGCTGATCCCTTGCCTGCGATCGCTCCCACCGCGACCACCGTGGACTTACCATCAAGTCAAGTCAAGTCAAGTTTATTCGTCACATACACATACGAGATGTGCAGTGAAATGAAAAGTGGCAAAGCTCGCAGACTTTGTGCAAAAAAAGAAAAAAGAAACAAACTGCCGTGTCATGGGTTTCAACAACAACTAAGTTACAGAGATAGTTGAAACAAACTACAAAGGTTAAGGGGGGAATAGAGGAACATGATGAGAGGGAGGAGTTGATGTCACAAGTCCCTTGAGGAGAGGCTAGTCAAGGGAGCTCCAATTAAGGGCAGATAGGGTTTGTCCAGCTCTGAGTGGTGGACGAGGTTTGATCGCCCGGCGCGAGGGAGCTGACAATCCCCCGATGCAGAAGCTGAACGCCTCGACGCGGAGGGCCCGAACACCGCCGGCTATCGGAGTTAAGACTGTCCCGTCAATGGAGGGCTCGAGGCCCCCTACCAAGGAATAACAAAGGAAGAGACTTCAACTTTATTTCGCCTTCCGTCACAATAAGGAATGTGTAGGAGTCACTGTGGTGGATGTTCATGTTAAATGTGTTTTTCAGTCTGTTGCTTTTAATTGTATGACTGACCTAGCCAGTGAAATTCCTCGTATGTTGCAAAACATACTTGGCGAATAAAATCTGATTCTGATTCTGAACAGTGGAACTGGCAGGACGACTAGGGTATGAAAGGGGCAGAGAGAGGGGGAACACATGGGCAACTTGAAATTAGAGAAATCAACATTCATACCGCCATAGTGGGATTACCCGCTCACACTAATTTTACTTCTTCTTCTATTGTATGTCTTTTAGACCTGCAGCTCCGTTGAGGCGAGCCAGGCCAACGTGTCATCGTCCAGGTCAACCAGGCCTTGTTCACCATTTGGTGGCCGGTGTTTGGGGCAACTGGTGACTATGTGCTCCACTGTCTGTGTTGGGTCCCCACACTCGCAGTAGGCGCTGTCCCACGGGGCCCCACCTCTTCATCGCTACTCCAGAGCGTCCAATGCCTGTCCTCAGGCGGTTGAGGGTTGTCCACTGCTTTCGGGGCAGGTCCTGGCCAGGGACGTCCATGGGGTCATTGATGTACTGGTGTAGTCTAGATGGTTCTGCTGACTTCCGCTGGTCTCTCCATCTCGTCTTGACCCAGGCGGCCTTAGAAGCATCAGCCGGTCTTGTGCAGAGCAGCTCTTGGGCTTGCGTGGCAAAGGGGTGTCTCTGTGACAATTTGATGGAGGAGGCTGGTCTGTGCCTTTAGAGAGAGGGCCATTTATTGATTGATTGATTGGTAGAAAAGTACAGTATGGAAAAGGGCCTTCCATGTCGACCATCGATCATCCATTCATACTAGTTCTATGTTAGCCCACTTTCTCATTCACTCTCTACACATTAGACAATTTACAGAGGCCAATTAACCTACAAACCTGCACGTCTTTGGAATGTGGGAGGGGAAAGGAGGACCAGGGTGAAACCCACTCGGTCACGGGGAGAACGTACAAACTCCACACACAGACAGTACCCGATGTCAGCATAGAACTCGGGTCTCTGGCATTGTGAGGAGGCAGTTCTACCCTCTGTGCCTCTCTCTTGTCCCAGGGAAGAGAGAGCCCAAGCACATGGAGAGACATCACCCTATTTTTAGGGAGAGTTAAGGGTATGCAATAAAAAGCCAACATGGTCATCAGGGATCCCATCGAAAAGGAATTGGAAATGGCCGACAAGCTGAGTTATCTTCATTAGAGTGAATGAGGGAGATTTTTTCTTAGAGATGCAGTGTTGGAACAGGCCCTTCGGCCTACCGAGTCCACGTCGACCAGCGATCCCCACACATTAACACTACCTGACACATAAGACAATATACATTTCTACCGAGCCAATTAACCTACAAACATGTATGTCTTTGGAGTGTGGGTGGAAACTGAAGATGGTCACGGGAAGAACGTACAATCTCCATACAGACAGCGAATCCCTTAGTCGGGATCAAACCTGGGTCTCTGCCGCTGCAAACACTTTAAGGCAGCAACTCTACCGCTGCGCCATCTTGCCGCCCTTATTGTAAATATTTGTGATAAAGCCTTGTCCTTATATCTTAGCATTGATCAGCTACCTTCTAGATCACAGTATATGGCTGTCATCGATAGAGAATTTTAAACATAATAAGTTATTTCTGCCTCAAAATCCTTTATTGGACACTTAACACTCTCTGGGACAGACATGAATGAACCAGTTGGTTTCTCAGACATTCCAATAGTTTATGCTCAGAAGTTAGTAATGAGTCAGTGCAAAATCTTAGCATGCTCTCTAGAAGTAAGTCCTGCAATTTGAGGTTGAATAAAATGCATAACTAAACATATTTGTTATTAATTAATTATTAATCAGATAATACTGTAATATGGAATACTCGTACGTGCCAGAAATGTGGCGACTTTGTATATTGCCTGGGTAAGGTCTGTTGTATGATTTTACCAGATTGTTTGGAGAAACAAAGAATTTCAGTGTACCTAGGAACATTTGACAATAAAATATCATTGAACAAATTATCATTGAATTGAATTATTGTAGTCATACAACATGAAAGGCCCTTTGGCCCAACTGGTCGATGCTGACTAAGATGCTACTTCTAAGCTAGTCCAACCTGCCTGTGTTTGGCCCATATCCCTCGATACTTTTCCTATCCATATAAAATAATAATGTTTTTAAAGCTGAATTACTTTACTTACTGTTTATTGACATGCAGTTGGTTTAAAGTTATTTGCAGATGTAAGGACCTGATCAATGAAGATTAAACATTAACATTATTGTTCCCAAATGAGAGATCAGTTATACGGGTCGTTGAGATTAAATCAATATTACCGTTATTATTAGTATTGATATTGATTTATTGTAGTCATGTGTCTGAAGATACAGTGAAACGCTTTGTTTTGTGGGTTGTCCAAGCAAATTATGTTGTATGTAAGGATATTTGGTGCTGCAAAAGAGGAAATATGCAGTGCAGAACCTAGTGTTACAACTGTTCAACAATTTCTCTTCCCCCGTTTCGAGATGTTGGTTCAGGGTCCCTCTCCACCTCATGCCATCAGCTGCAAGGCTCTCCCAGGACTCCACATTGATGTCGAGCGTCTTGATATTTCTCTTCCAGACATCCTTGTAATGTAGCTGGGGGCGGCGATGGTTCTCCTCCCAGATGTCAGCTCTCCATAGAGGATGTCTTTTGGAAAACGGCCATCCTCCATGCGGTGGACATGGCCCAGCCACCGCAGTCTGCGCTGTCTGAGTAGAGTGTACATACTGGGAAGGCAAGCGTGAGACAGGATCTTGCCGTTGGACACTCTGTCTTGCCAGAATATGCCCAGGATACGGCAGATGTTTCTCAGGTGGAAGGTGTTCAGTCTTCTCTCCTGCCTGGCATATGTAGTCCATGTCTCACTGCCGTACAGCAGCATGCTGTTGACACAGGTGTTGTAGACTGCTATCTTTGTCTTCACTGTCAGCTTTGGGTTGGTCCACACTCGAGTTGTGAGGCGAGCGAGAGTTGTAGCTGCCTTCCCGATCCTTTTATCAATCTCTGTGTCCAAGGAGAGGTTGTCGGTGATGGTGGCGCTGAGGTACGTGAACTGATGGACGGCATCAAGTTCGTAGTCGTGGTCGATGGTGATGACAGGCGGCGCCTCTGTATCCTGCCCCAAGACGTTCATCTTCTTCAGGCTGATGGTCAGCCCGAAGTCCTTGCAAGCCCAATAGAAGTGGTCCATCAGTGATTGTAGTTCCTGCTGAGTGTGGAACACAACTGCAGCGTCATCGGCAAACAACATGTCTCTGATGAGAGCTTCACCTACTTTTATCTTTGCTCTGAGACGGGTAAGGTTGTAGAGCCTGCCATCTGATCTAGTAGGCAGGTAGATCCCCTCATTTGCAGTGCCGAAGGCATGGTTCAGGAGCAGAGCGAAGAAAATCCCAAAGAGTGTGGGAGCGAGGATGCAGCCTTGTTTGACGCCACTGCAGATGTCGAAGGGCTCAGAGAAGCTGCCATTGCACTGCACTGTCCCCTTTGTGTTGATGTGGAAGGATTCTATCATGCTCTGCGGTTTTGATGGGCAGCCGATCTTTGGCCTATTTAAGCTGCCCAACCAAAATATGATGTGCTGTTCCTACAATTTGTGTTTGGCCTCACTCCAAAAATGGAGGAGGCATAGGACAGAAAGGTCAGTATAGGAATGGGAAGGGGAGTTAAAGTGTTTGGCAACCGGGTGGTCGCATGGTCCAAGGTGTACTGGGAGAACGTGTAAAGCAAAACAATCACCTACTCTGTGCTTGATCTTGCTGATATATAGGACTACCTTTGCTCAGTCTGTCTTGGCCAACACAAACTCCCAGGTGCCAAACACTTTAACTCCCCTTCCTTGATCAACGTTGCTTTTTGCATTTCTATCATTCATTTGTTCTATGTGCCTTCGATATCTCTAGTTTCCCTCTCCCCTGACTCTCAGTCTAAAGAAGGGTCTCGACCCAAAAATCACCTTTTCGTTTTCTCCAGAAATGCTGCCTGACCCGTTGAATTACTCTTGCTTTTTGTGACTATCTTCAGTGTGAACCAGCATTTGCAGTTCTCTCCTACACAAGTACGTGGATAGGACTGGTTTAGAGGGATATGGTGCCAACCACAGGCAGGTGGGACTAGTGTGGATGGGATATATTTGTCAGTATGGGTAAGTTGGGCTGAAGGGCCTGTTTCCATGCTGTATGACTATGAATAGACCAGGCCAAATTGCTTGGGATATTTACACCTAGAAACTTGAAGCTCTCGATCATCTCCACTTCAGTATTATTGATGCAGATTATTTTAATATTCCTTTCTTAAACAAATTGAAATTAATTGACCTGATTGTCAAAATAAAAAAATGTCACCAAGTCATTAGTGCACGCTGCATGTCTTCTAAACCAGCAACAACACTAGGACTGAGGCATATAACTGAAGGCTGATCAACAATGCGCCACATCAACTTTTGCCCATAAACTATGAACTTAGCAGCACTTTCAAGCAAAGTAAATTACACTTTGGAAGTAGTTCTCTTTGTAGATAAAAATTAATTCTGTTTATTCTTGCCGCTTTCTTCAGCTAGAAGGGTTGGAATTAACATATGAAAGGCAGACCTGTAATTAGTTCTGTAAAACCTCATGTATAGATATGTGCAATATCTCAGATAACAAAATGAGTCAAAAGCTCATTGGTAAGAGCACTAAATGTTCATTAGACAGAATATTTATGAATTGCAGGATGCTTATGGGGATAATTTGAAGAAAAATTTCCTCCGCATTTTGGAAAATAGTTTCAGGGCAAGAACAGGACAGAGGGATTAGTTGAATGGATGCGGCAAATTGCAGGCACAATCGTGGTGGGCTAAATGACCTTCTAGCATCTGTCATTCTGACATTTAATGGTACGTTAATAATTATGTTTAGAAAGAAACTGCAGATGCTGGTTTATACCAAAGATGAACACAGTGTCTGAAGAAGGGGTCCCACCCGAAATGTCTCCCAGTCTGAAGAAGGATTCCACCCATCCTTTTTCTCCAGAGATGCTGCCTGATCCACTGAGTTACTTTAGCACTTAGTGTCTATTAGTGGTTATGTTACTAGATTAGTAATCTGGACATCCAGCTAACGATCCAGATTACACCATGGCAATTGGAGAATTTAAATTAATCATTTCAGTAAAGAGGTCAGGTTCCTCAGGTTCCTATTAAAACTTTTCCCTCTCCCCTGAAACCTATGTCTTCTGGTTCTCCATTCCCCTACACTGGGCACGAGTCTCTGTACATCTATTTTTATTATGATTTTGTACACCTGTGTAACATCACCCCTCATCCTGTTGCGCTCCAAGGAATAAAGTCCAGGTCTTGTTAACCTCTCCCCATAGCTCAAGCCCTCGAGTCCTAGCAACATGTTTGTAAATGTTCTCTGTACCCTTTCCAGTATTACTTTCCAGCCTTACCCACCTTTAATACACATACGAGTTAGGTGACTGGAAAATGAAATAATGATGTTTGAATTTTTAGAGGTGCCAGTGCACCATACCATTACTAAAATGACTGCAATACAAATTAATGGGTATCAGCGTAGAGTTTCAATCTGTTTACCTTTCCACAGATACTGCCCTACCTACAGGGTCATTCGATGGTTTTATTTCAAATTTCCAACATCTGCAGGACTTTTTCCAGGGAATGGAGGGATGTGGATTATGTGCAGGCAGATAACAGTTGGTCCTAGCATTATGTTCGGCAAAGACATTGTGGGCCAAATGTCCTGTTCCTGTACTGTACTGTTGTATGATTGTATGAATTTTTCTCTCTCTCTGTCTAGGTTCCCTTGAACGTAACACTTTCCTCAGTTTTTATTAGTTTAGTTTAATCCAGATTTGAGATACAGCCCTTCACCCCACTGAGTCCACGCCGACTAGTGATCCCTGTGCTCTAGCACAATTCTACACATACTAGGGACAAATTATGTCAAACCAATTGGCCTACAAGCCTGAACGTCTTTAGAGTGCGGGAAGAAACCAGAGCACCCTGAGAGAACACATGCGTTCACACGGAGAATGTACAAACTCCGTATTTACAGCACCCGAGGTCAGGATCGAACCCGGGCCTCTGCCGCTGTAAGGCAGCAAATCTACCACTAGGCCACCGTGCATAGCATAGAAAAAGGATTTGAGTATAGGAGCAGGGAGGTTCTACTGCAGTTGTACAGGGTCTTGGTTAGACCACACCTGGAGTATTGCGTACAGTTTTGGTCTCCAAATCTGAGGAAGGACATTATTGCCATAGAGGGAGTGCAGAGAAGGTTCACCAGACTGATTCCTGGGATGTCAGGACAGTCTTATGAAGAAAGACTGGATAGACTTGGTTTATACTCTCTAGAATTTAGGAGATTGAGAGGGGATCTTATAGAAACTTACAAAATTCTTAAGGGGTTAGACAGGCTAGATACAGGAAGATTGTTCCCGATGTTTGGGAAGTCCAGGACAAGGGGTCACAGCTTAAGGATAAGGGGGAAATCCTTTAAAACCGAGATGAGAAGAACTTTTTTCACACAGAGAGTGGTGAATCTCTGGAACTCTCTGCCACAGAGAGTAGTCGAGGCCAGTTCATTGGCTATATTTAAGATGGAGTTAAATGTGGCCCTTGTGGCTAATGGGATCAGAGGGTATGGAGAGAAGGCAGGTACGGGATACTGAGTTGGATGATCAGCCAAGATCATATTGAATGGTGGTGCAGGCTCGAAGGGCCGAATGGCCTACTCCTGCACCTAATTTCTATGTCCATGTTTCTATGTGCTGCCCAGGATCTGATGGAATTCAATGCAGCATCTTTATTTGCTGTATAACAAGCACAACACTTTGACAACGTTGGAAACTAGGAGCAAGATTTACCGTCAACTTGCCTGGTTCTCCCAATCATTTAGGATCCTCTTTCAGACCTGTCAAAACTACTTCCATCTCCTTCCTCTCTTGGCAATGCCTTCAAATTCCTCTGAATCAGAAACTTCTGTGTTTTAATCTTGAAGTCATTCCGCTAGGTCAGCATTTCACGCATTCACTGGCAGTTCATTTAATAGCCTGCAATACGGAGCAAAAATGTTTTGAGCTCCGTTCAAATAATAATAATAATATTAATAATATTAATAATATTATTAATAATAATAATAATAATAATAATAATAATAATAATAATAATAACAATAATAATAATATCTCTTATTGTCATTGCACATAAGTGCAACGAGATTTAGGTTTGCAGCTTCCATCCGATGTCATAACTTAAATAACTAATAACATTTAGATTTAGATACCCCGAGAAACATGGTTTGTAAAAAGAACATTACAACAGTAAAACAGTTCAAACAGACTAAAGTGCAGATGTGTCTGTGCGACGTGACCATCCGAGGGAGACAGTCCATGGGGGGTGGGGGTCACTCAGCAGGGCCGGTTCAGAGCCGCCATAGCTCTGGGAATGAAGCTGTTCCTGATTCTGGAGGTTCGGGCGTAGAAGGCCTTGTAACGTCTGCCGGAGGGAAGTAGTTCGAACAGTCCATTACAAGGTTGTGAGGAGTCTTTATGGATGCTGATGGCCTTCCTGAGGCACCGTGTGTGGTAGATGCCCTCAGAGGCTGGTAGCGGTGTCCCAATGATCTTCTGCGCTCTTTGGACGACGCGCTGAAGAGCTCTCCTCTCTGTCTCCGCCTCCGCCTGGATGGCAGCAAGCTGGAAAACAGAGGTGGGGGTGGGGGAACAAAGCCTGGAATGGGATTGCTGGAGAAACAAGGAACTGCAGATGCTGGGGGAGTCCAGAAACAGGGGCCACAGTTTAAGAATAAGGGGAAAGCCATTTAGAACAGAGAAGAGGAAACACTGTTTCACCCAGAGAGTTGTGAATCTGTGGAATTCTCTGCCTCAGATGGCAGTGGAGGCCAATTCTCTGGATGCTTTCAAGAGAGAGTTAGAAAGAGCTCTTAAAGATAGCGGAGTCAAGGGATATGGGGAGAAGGCAGCAATGGGTTACTGATTGTGGATGATCAGCCATGATCACATTGAATGGCGGTGCTGGCTCAAATGGCCGAATGGTTTACTCCTGCATCTATCGTCTAGTGTCTATTGTTTACCAAAAAATAAACACAAAGTGCTGGAGTTACTCAGCAGGTCAGGCAGCAGCATCTCTCAAGGACATGAATATATAATGATTTGGGTCAGAACCCTTCTTCACCCCAGCCTGAAATATCGCCTACCATGTCCTCCAGAAATGATAGGTCGTTACAGGTGATGGAGGTGGGAGTGGAGAGGGGAGGGGGGGGGGGGGGGAGGGGGAGGGGGAGGGGGAGGGGGAGCAGTGATTGCCAGCTGAGTGGAACAGTCTTTTCTCATTCAAACAAACACAGTGTGATGCTTGCATGGGAAAGTTTCCCCAATGTAGTACAGATAGTCATTCATTATATTGTAACTCCAATAGAATTCTACTAAAGCAGTCTGGACAATCTCATTCTCCTCCTCTTTTCCTGTACATCTACCTCCCCAACCTCCCATCTACCTCATTGGAGTCCTGTCACTGATTTTTATTCTTTAATATGACTTAGATGGACTTCAATGACCACTTTGGTGGCAAAAACAGGAAAGTAGACTGTTATCTGAATGGTGGCCGATTAGGAAAGGGGGATTTGCAACGAGACCTGGGTGTCATGGTACACCAGTCATTAAAAGTGGGCATGCAGGTGCAGCAGGCAGTGAAGAAAGCGAATGAATGGTATGTTAGCATTCATAGTAAAAGGATTTGAGTATAGGAGCAGGGAGGTTCTACTGCAGTTGTACAGGGTCTTGGAGTATACACCCGGAGTATTGTGTACAGTTTTGGTCTCCTAATCTGAGGAAGGACATTCTTGCCATAGAGGGAGTACAGAGAAGGTTCACCAGATTGATTCCTGGGATGTCAGGACTTTCATATAAAGAAAGGCTGGATAGACTCGGTTTGTACTCGCTAGAATTTAGAAGATTGAGGGGGGATCTTATAGAAACTTACACAATTCTTAAGAGGTTGGACAGGCTAGATGCAGGAAGATTGTTCCCAATGTTGGGGAAGTCCAGAACAAGGGGTCACAGTTTAAGGATAAGGGGGAACTTTTTTAGGACCGAGATGAAGAAAATATTTTTCACACAGAGAGTGATGAATCTCTGGAATTCTCTGCCACAGAAGGTAGTTGAGGCCAGTTCATTGGCTATATTTAAGAGGGAGTTAGATGTGGCCCTTGTGGCTAAAGGGATCAGGGGGTATGGAGAGAAGGCAGGTACAGGATACTGAGTTGGATGATCAGCCATGATCTTATTGAATGGCGGTGCAGGCTCGAACGGCCGAACGGCCTACTCCTGCACCTATTTTCTATGTTTCTATGTTTCTGTTTCTATATTTCACTGCATGTTGTACCTTTAATCCTTTATCTGTGCACTGTGGATGGCTTGATTGTAATCATGTACAGTCTTTTTGACTGGATAGCACAAGTGAAAGGCGTTTACCATATCTCATTATACATGACAATAATAATAAACTAAGCTAAGCTATTTCCTGTTTTTATTTCCTTTGGTTCTTTTATGGATGTTCACAGTGTTTATTAGTGCCAAATCGGCCCTCAAGCTAATGGATAATGAATGATCTATATAGACTCTGTGCACCAGGACTGCCTCTGTCGAGTCATAGAGTTATATAGCACAGAAACAGGCCATTTGACCCACCTCATCCATGCTGACCAAGATGCACCATCTCAGCTAATCACATTTGCCTGCATTTGGCCAATATCCCTCTAACCATTTCCTATCCATGTATCCATCCCAGTGTTTTTTAAATGCTGTTATAATACTTGGCTCAACCATCTCTTCCTTCCACTCATCTGCTTCAGCTGTCCCTTGGTAAAGCAGCATAGGGTCTGCATTAAAATTACAAGTGATATTCATTTGGAGTCAACAATAAGTGCTCTGGCTTACAAAAGTTCAGTTTAGTTTTGAGATACAGCATGGAAACAGACCTTTCAGACCACCGAGTCCATGCGGACCATCGATCACCCATTCATACTAGTTCTATATTACCTCAGTTTCTTATCCACTCCCTACACAATAGAGGGAAGTTACAGAGGCCAATTAACCTCTAAAATCTGCACGTCCTTGGGAAGAAATTGGAGCACCCAGAGGAAACCCATGCTGTTACAGGGAGAACGTTCACAGACAGGACGCAAGGTCAGGATCAATCCAGGGTCTCTGGCGCTGTGAGGTTGCAACTCTACCAGATGCTGCCTTAAATGTAAACTATCATAAGGAATAATCAATGTCCATCACTCAAGACATGCAAGAGTGAGAATCAAAGCACTGCAGATGCTGTAAATCGGAAACAAAATAGAAAATACTGGAGACTCTCCACAATTCAGGAAGGGTATGAGGAAAAGCTTTTGACGTGAAAAGTTAACTTTTTTCTATTTTATGAGTGGTGATATGCCTGCTGAATGCTTCCAACACTTTTTGCTTTTGTTACAGTATGTTCAAGAGTGTTGTCTTCATTTTAATCTAGGTGTGCTGTCCTACTGTTGCTGAATGATAAGATCATAAAACATAGGAGCAGAATGAGGCCATTTGGCCCATCGAGTCTTAATTGAATGGAGTCTTCCCCACCATTCAATTATGACTGATCTATTTTTCCCTCTCAACCACATTTTTACGCTTTCTCCCCGTAAACTTTGATGCCCTTACTAATCAAAGATCATGTTGTCAAGCTGAAAAGGGCGCAAAGACGATTTAAGGGCCTGTCCCACTTTCCCAAGTAACTCACAAATTCTCCCGAGTTTTCCCCTTGATTCAAACTCGGAGAATTACGGTAATAGCCAGCCGTAGGTACTCAGGGTTTTTTTTTTTACTCGTGGACATTTTTCAACATTTCAACATTTCAACATTTTCCAACACCCAATCCATGAACACTGATTGCAATATAAAAGCAGTGAGCAAGTCCTTAATTCAAAGGTAGGTTTTTAAAGTTAAGCCAGGGTCTGAGGTGGTCTGATCTTTCGGTTAAACTAATCTATAAAAGCTCAATCGCATTTCTGATGTGCTGTGAATGAAGGGTTAGGGGACATTTTAGAATACGTAATAAGTTTGAATCTAAATGCAAGTTTCCTTTTAACAATTGAAATGAACTGACAATTTTGTCAGCTACTCGCTGCTTATAAATGTAACTGTGGTGATGAATAATATGCAATATGTGTTATTCACTGTCCATTAGTCTCAACAAAGGAAAACCTCCATTTCTACAGTGCCAGACCATTGAGTCATCGAGTCATACAACACGGAAACAGATTCCACAGCTCACTGTCATTAAGCCTCATAGAGCCCAGAAAAGATTTACAATGATGTTGCCAGGACTTGAGTTTTCTTTGGAGCGCAGAAACAAGCCCTTCAGCCCACCAAGTCCTCGCTGACCAGCTATCCCCAATACACAAGCACTATTCTACACACTAGGGACAAATATTACTGATGCCAATTAATCTATAAACCTGGACATCTTTGGAATGTGGAAGGAAAACGGAGCACCCGGAGAAAACCAATGCGGTCACTGGGATAATGTACAAACTCTGTACAGATAACACCCATAGTCAGGATTGAACATGGGTCTTTGGTACTGTAAGGCAGCAACTCTTCTGCTGCACCATTATGCTACCCCAAAGCTGGTCCTCTTTGTAAGGCTGCAAGGAGAGTTTGGGCAGGTTAGGACTTGGAGTACAGGAGACTGAGGGGTGAGCTTATAGAAGTTACCACTCTCATTAATGTTTCAGGACATCAGACAGTTACTGTAATTCTAAAGAAACACGCCATGTGACTATAAAGGTGTTGACAAACTCATGTTTTGTGCTTGGTCCTTATGATTCCCTCATCTCTCCTTGAAAATCCATCAATCAATTACTCATTCCATTTCAATTATTTATCCCTTTGGACTTTAAGACCTCAGGACTTTATTCCTTGGAGCGCAGGAGGCTGAGGGGTGATCATGTAGCGGTGTATAAAATCATGAGAAGAATAGATACGGTGAATGCACGGACTATGGCATGAGATAATTCCCAAAATGGCTCATTGCACCCAATTAACGGAGCAATTAACGGCCGTCCTGGAATTAAAATTGCTTACCTGCCAGAGCAGTTTTGAGCTGCTCCAAATCCCGCGCCATGCATCAACGTATTGACGTGCATGCGGGCTGGCGACTCTTCACGTAGTCACTCATGTGACTTCGATATAAAATTAACAAATTGATAGTTAGGCTTTTCAAGTATTTTTTAATGTTTCCTGAGTGATGTGTGGAGGACTGCATCCCCACAAAAACCTTCCGAGTGTTTCCCAATCCACACTCTTCTGAAGACCAGATACCGGGCATTCATGTCTGATGATACAGTGGTCTACAAGAAGTCCAGATACGACCTTGGTAAGACCATCAAAAAGGCCAAAAGGGACTTCTGCTCCAAACTGGAGGATGACACAGCTGTTTGGCAGTTGTGGCGGGGCCTGAATGCAATCACCTCCTACAAGGCGAAATCAGGAGGCAGCTTGAATGTCAGCAAAACATCACTCCATGACGAGCTCAATGCCTTTTACGGATGCTTTGATAGGGAGAATACTGATATGCCTTCCCGAGCCCCCATTCACTGTGATGGTATTTCAGTCACAGTCACAGTCACAGAGGCCTACATCAGGAAATCCTTCAGAGGGGTGACCTTCGAAAAGCGCCTGGACCTGATGGTATACCCGGTCGTGTTCTAAAAACCTGTGCGGACTACTGGCTGGAGTTTTTATGGACATTTTCAACCTCTCACTTCTGAGGTCTGAGGTTCCCACCTGCTTTAAAAGGGCATCAATTATACCGGTGCCCAAGAAGAGCATGGTGACCTGCCTCAATGACTATCGACCAGTGGCACTAACATCTGTGGTGATGAAGTGCTTTGAGAGCTTGATCATGATGAAAATCAACTCCTACCTCAACAAAAACCTGGACCCACTGCAGTTTGCTTACCGCCACAAAGGTGGAGGCGATCTCGCTGGCTCTCCACTCCACTCTGGACCACTTAGACAACAAAAACTCATATGTCAGGCTATTATTCATTGATTACAGCTTGGCATTTAATACAATCATCCCCTCCAAGCTGGTTACCAAACTTCCATAACTGGGTCTGCGCATCCCTCGGCAATTGGATCCTCGACTTCCTCATTCACAGACCACAGTCTGTTCGTATTGGTGGAAATGTGTCAGTCTCGATAACAATCAGCACAGGACCACCTCAAGGCTGCGTGCTCAGCCCCCTGCTGTACTCACTCTATACTCATGACTGTGTAGCCGGACATAGTGCAAACTGCATCATCAAGTTCGCTGATGACACCACTGTTGTGGGACGTATCACTGATGGGAATGAGTCGGAGTATGGAAGAGAGATTGAGCGACTGTCCATATGGTGCCAGCACAATAACCTGCCCCTCAACACCAGCAAAACCAAGGAATTGATTGTGGACTTTGGAAGGAGTAGGATGGGGACCCACAGTCCCATTTACATCAATGGGTCAATGGTTGAAAGGGTCAAGAGCTTCAAATTCCTGGGCATGCATATCTCTGAAGATCTTTCCTGGTCCGAGAACACTGATGCAATTATTAAGAAAGCTCACTATGTCAAGGAGGATTCTCTCTCACTTCTATTGGTGCACAGTAGAGAGCATGCTGACTGATTGCATCGTGGCTTGGTTCGGCATCTTGAGCGACGTGGAGCAGAAAAGACTATAAAAAGTAGTAAACACAGTAAGTAGAGCCAGTTCATCATCGGCTCTGACCTCCCTTCCATCGAGGGGATCTATCGCAGTCGCTGCCTCAAAAAGGCTGGCAGTATCATCAAGGACCCACACCATCCTGGCCACACACTCATCTCTCTGCTACCTTCAGGTAGAAGGTACAGGAGCCTGAAGACTACAACGACCAGGTTCATGAAAAGCTACTTCCCCACAGCCATCAGGCTATTAAACTTGGCTCGGACAAAACTCTGAACATTAATAGCCCATTATCTGTTTATTTGCAGTTTATCAGTTTATTTATTCATGTGTGTTTATATTTATATAATGGTATGTGGACACACTGATCTGTTCTGTAGTCATGCCTACTAGTGGCATCGCTGCGCTGCAGCTGCGGCTCGCTTGCAGTCCGTTTGTCTTTTCTTTTTTTGATTTCTTTTGTCCTGTTGTTTTCAGTTTATTTCAGTTTATTTTAATTGTGTATGTGCGGGGGGGATGGGTGAACTTGTTTTTAGTCTCTTCCTTCAGGGGGGGATGCGACCTTTTCTTGTCGTATCCCCCGTCTCCATCTGCGCTGTGGCCTAATGGCGGAGCTGGCGGCCTCCAACTGGGACCAAACTCGAGGCTCCGGAGGCAGAGCCAAGACTTACCAACGTTGGCCGCCTGCAGGGCTGTGGTGGCGTTGTGCTGGCGGCGACCCGACTTCGGAGCCTCGGAGCCTCAGAGGCTCGGCCACGGGCCCAGTGGACGACAACGTCGGGAGCTCTCATGTCCCAGTTCTCCGGAGCTCCCGCAACGACAACTTTGTCAGCTGGACTGGACGGTGGCAGCTTCATCCGCCCTGAGCCGCGGAGTTTGAACTGGCCCGTTCGCGGAGCTCGGATTCGGCCGCGGGACTTACCATCACCCGGCAGGGTCACAACATCGGAAGCCTGGATCGCCTCAACGCAGAGGGAGAACAAGGAGGGAAGAGACAAGGACTTTAAGACTTTTGCCTTCCATCACAGTGAGGAGGGCCTGGTAGACTCACTGTGGTGGATGTTAAATCTGTGTTTATTGTGTGTTTTGTTATTTTATTCTATGTTATGACTGCAAGGCACAAAATTTCGTTCAGACTGAAAAGTCTGAATGACAATAAAGGATACTTTATACTTTATGTTCTGTTGTGCTGAACAAAGCAAGAATTTCATTGTCCTGTCAGTGACACACGACAATAAATTCTCTTGAATCTTGAATCTCGATTCCCATGGCAGTGGAGGAAATGAGGGTACTGAAGGAGCTGGGTCAGAGAGTGCCGGTGTAGTGATGGACCTGCATTATAACACATGGAAAGACTGCTAATATAGTCAGTAAATGCAGCAAAGCAATCTAGACCTCACCAGAAGCAGGTTGCTGCACCAGACTGGTTTATTTCATAGAATTAGAAGTAAGTTGATTTTTCAAGGATATCAATGGACAAAGCTCTGGTGGAGTCTGAAGAATGTTCCCAAACTGAAATACTGTCTGTCCATTCCTTCCACAGATGTTGGCTGACCTACCAAGTACCTCCAGCGCTTTGCTTTTTGTTCAAAATCAATGCCATTATAGAGTCATAGTCATACAGCGTGAAAACAGGCCCTTTGGCACAATTTACCCACCCCATCTACCCTAGTCCCACCTGTCTGCATTTGGCCTATATCCCACTAAACCTATCCTATCAAAGCACTCGTCTCTTAAACGAAAATGTTTCTTAAACGTTGCAATAGTACCTGCCTCAACTATCTCCTCCATTCCACATACCCATCACCCTTTGTGTGAAAAGGTTACCCTTCAGATTCCTATTAAAACTTTCCCCTATCACCTTGAACCTATGAACTCTGGTTCTTGATTCCCCTACCTCTGGTAGAAGACTCCGTGCATTCATCCAATCTATAGCTCTCATGAATTTGTACACCTCAAAAGATTACCCCCTCCCTCCTGTGATCCAAGGAATAAAATCCTAGCCTGCCCAACCTCTTCCTGTAGCTCAGACCCATGAGTCTTGACAACATTTTGGTAAATCTTCTCTCCACACTTTTCTGCTTGAAATGGGGTGGAATTTGCCATCAAATCCCAATTTATCTATGGGTTGAAACTAGGTTGGAGAAAAATGCAATGCAAGACAGATGGCATCAGCAAAATTGGTGAGGTCAGGTCAGATACATTAAATATTCAACACTTTCCAATTTTAATGGTTTCTTAATGTATAATTCTATTTATGGCCTGCAAATGGCATTATATACTGGCATTAATTTAACATTGTGCAATACTTTATACCACTTTAATGCATTAATGTAATATTGCTCCTTCATATGAAATTGATATAAATACTTTATCATCAACAATGTACAGCAAAATTTCAGTCACTGCTCCAGAGATGGGGGAGAAGAATTCAGAGAGCTTGGGTCGGAGTCGCCAAGCATGATTCAGTCACAGTCAGAGAGTCATACAGCACATAAACAGGAACTTCGGCCCAACACCTCCATGCCGACCAAAATGCCCCATCTAAGCTAGTCCCATTCACCAGCATTGGGCTTATATCTCTCTGAATCTTTCTTATCCATGTACCTCTCCATTAAATGGTGTTATTGTACCTGCCTCAACTACCTCTTCTGGCAGCTCGTTCCATACACCCACTACCCTTTGTGTAAAAAAATTGTACCTTAGGTTTCTATTAAATATTTTCCCTCTCACCGTAAAACAATCTTTGGTGATTCCGCTACCCTGGGTAAAAGATTCTGTGCATGCAATTTTATACAACTCTATAAAATCACCTCTCAGCCTCCAGCGCTCCAAGGAATGACGTCCTAGCCTGCCAAACCTCACCCTCTAGCTCAGGCCTTCGAGTCCTGACAACATTCTCATAAATCTTCTCTGCACTTTTTCCCACTTAACTGCATCCTTCCTCTAACAAGATGACTAAAACTGAATTCAATAAATCCAGCCTCACCAACGTCGTGTGCAACTGAAACAACAACTCAATTTCTGTACTCAATTTCCTGACTGATGAAGGGTATTGTACCAATAGTCTGTTCACCACCGTGCCTACCTGTCCAACCTCTCCCAACAAATCCAATTCTCGAGACCCAGCAACATCCTCGGAAATCTTCCCTGCACTCGTTCCTGCTTTCCACTTCTCAGTGTTCGAAGATACTAATTGCATACAAGGTATATTATCCGATGGCTCAGAGTGCTTTGGTGGTGAATGTTATCCTTCATTATAGCAGCATGAGAATAATTATATCGAAGAAGGTGATTGCAGTGTCCCCCAAGCGCGGTGATTTATTTAATCTGCTGTAACTCTGGACGACTTTCTGTGCCATTGATTTTTTTTATAAAAGAACAACCCAACTTCTTCAAGAAATAATTCCTCAAGGGAGTTAATGTGTAAATGTCGGGGAAGATTGAAGAGGCCGTTCTTGGTGTTGTGTATCATGTTTTCATTACTTTTATACAGTGCTGACTGATAGAAATGCACACGAGGGAGCGGATAGGTAGTTCTGGAGGATGTATGCTGGGATGGTGATGCGCGATTAACCCATTCATGACGTGAGATCCATGTAATGTCTACACTTCCACCCCACTGCCTTCATTGCAGTGCCCAGCCACTGATCATTGGGCTGAATTACATGGGCATCTGAGAAAAGGCACAGTGGCGCAGCTGGTAGTGCCACTGCCACACAGCTCCAGAGACCCAGGTTCGATCCTGATGCCGGGCTCTATCTGTACGGAGTTTGCACGTGCTCCCTGTGACATCGCGGGTTTTCTATGGGTGCTCCAATTTCTGCCCAGACATGCGGGTTTGTTGGTTAAACGGCCGTCTGTAAAAATGTCTCCCAATGTGTAGGGAGTGAATGAGAAAGTGGGATAACATATAACATATAACTAGTGTGAACTATGGTCAACTTGCATGTTTTTCTAACCAGGGTATGATATTACCTTGACAGTGTAGAAACTGGCACATCGGGCCTACCGAGACCACGCCGACCAGCGTTCACCCCACATTAGCACTATCCGATAAACTAGGAACAATTTAACAATCTTACCAAAGTCATTTAACCTACAATCCTCTACGTCTTTGGAGTGTGAGAGGAAACCGGAGCATCAGGGGAAACCCATGCGGACACAGGGAGAAAGTACAAGCTCTGTACAGACAGTGAGGATCAAACCCGGGTGTCTGGGGCTGTGAGGCAGCAACTCTACCACTGCGCTGCTCTGCCACCCCCTAACTGCCATGTAGTCCATTTGAATGAAAGTGTCTTCAAAAAGGTCATTTTGATTACCTAATTACTTTGGGACAGTTCTTTGAGTGACACGGGTGAGAGTCTAATCACTCACTCTCAATATTCAAGGGCATTGTCATTAGCAAACCACCCACCATCAATAACTATGGGGTCACCATTCACTAGAAAGTTAACTGGATAAGCCTGGTGTATATCATGGATACAAGAGCATATCTCCCACCAATGAGACTGATCAGGGAAATGCATCGTCACTATGTTCTCAAGTACCAAGGTGGTGGGTATATCGAATGAGCTGCCAGAGAAGGTAGTGCAGCAGGCACAATAACAGTATTTAAAATACATTTGGACAGGTACTTGGATAGGAAAGGTTTTGATGGAAATGGGCCTAAGATATTGATGGTGGGTGATTTGCCAATGACAATGGCCTTTAATGTCAAGAGCAAGTGTTGGTGGAGGGGAGGGACCCTTGTTACATTTGAGAAGTATTCAGACAAGTACTTGAATCACCAGGCTATTTAAGGCTGTGGACCAAGTGCCATAATTGAGATAGAAACTTGAAGATTGGCTTGGAAACATTATTTTACAGACTCTGTCTCTGCCCTGTAGGTTTCGGTTTAGATTTAGGTTTATTATTGTCATGTGTACAAACTTATAGTGAAATGCTTGGTTTGGCATACTCTCCAAACAGATCAGATAAATACCATAAATATATACAATCAAGTCAAACTCAAATGCAATAGATCGAGCAAAGGGGAAGATACAGAGAGCAGAATATAGTTCTCAGCATTGTAGTGCATCAGTGGGGCTATGCAAGCTGAATTTTGAAGAAGGGTGCCAACCCCAAATTCATGTACATCAGAAATGGTGTCTGACCCACTGAATTACTCCAGCACTTCAAGTATTCAATGGTACATTATCATGACATGTATGAAGGAACAGTGAAATGCTTTGTTTTGTATAGAACTCGATAAAATCATATACCACACCTGACGTAGGCAATACAGGTGTTGCAGGCACATGCCGCCAGGGTAGGCAAGGTAGGCACTGCCTACCCTGACTAAAATTATTAAAAGATAATTATTAAATATAAATAGTAAAGGCATGGGAGAATGATGCCTACCTAAGAGATCGATCTCTTAGGTAGGCATAATTCTCCCGTGCCTTTCATCCGCAATACTTGTAACACACAAAAGTCTGTGCAGCTGATGTGCCGTAGACACTGCTTGAAGCCGTCAATTTCAAGGGGAGCTGAAGGCAGTGAAATTCTGCCTTTGCAGTGTGGACTGCGTATGCGCAGCAGCCTACTGCGCATGTGCAGTGCAAGTTTCTTGGCGGGTTTTTCAAAAATGGATTGTCCTCATCTTAACAGTATCTTAGGAAACAAAGAGAGAAGAATGGGGTTCAGGTACAAATAATATGGTAAATAAATTTATTTGAGCTATAGGTTTTTAAATACCGTATTTCCTGGCAATGAAGACGCTATTTCAAGAACAATGTTGCTGTACTGAGGGATAGCCAAGCCTATCCCTCAATGCTGGCAGATGATGGGAAGCGGCTGTAAAAGGACAGCGCCACTGGGGGTGGGGGGAGAGTTCCTTTCACAATGTGTCGGGAGTCTGGCCCATTGTAAAGTTGTGGGGAGAGCAGGAGCGTTGATAATGAGGTGGTCGGGCATCATGCCAGCAACTCACTTGTCGCGAAGCTCTGGACGCAGAGCCACCGCATTGTTGTCGTGGAGGGAAGTAGCTCAGGTGACTGCAAGCGGCCCCTGGGATAGGACAGCGGAACCGGCCGCCACCTCAGCGCTTTCTGTCGGCCCGCTCACCTCTGGCAGTACTCTCCGGCTGAAAACCTCTCTCCTGCCGCTCGCCAGCCTCACTCATGTCAGCCGCTTCCCGCAAATCCTTAAATTCTGACATTGCGACCAAGGGACCAGCTGAGGTTATTCGGCTGTCGGAATGTATCCCCGACCTCCTCCTTCTCAATGCTCCTCCCTCCCTGCAACTTTACCTCTTGCCAGACTCTTCACAAACTGTGAAAGGAACTCTCCCCCCAATTGGTTCCATGAACTAGTATTGTCATTCAATAAGATCACAACTGATTCAACGCACCCGGTGTGCTCCTGTTTTACCACCATCTCGCCACCTGCCGTCATCCTCCACCCCCCCACCCATTCAGTAATTCAGAATGAAGGAGATTTGGGCAAATTGAATTGTTACTTTCTTTATTTTTTATTTTTTTGAGCATGGGAAATTCTACGTCCCACCAGCCTTCTTTCAAAATTTAGCAACTCAAAGTGGGGGTGTCTCTTCATTGCCGGGAAATACGGTACTTTATTAAGAGATATAGCTTTTGAAGACTATAAAAGTCGACTGACAGCTTACGGAGAGGAGAACAATCTGCGCACTGCTGGTGCAGTGGCAGTAGGCAGCCCCCCGTCAGGTCCCCCCTTTGTTCTCAGTGACCCTTTGCCAGGGCCCACTTCGTTCTTGGCGGTCCCTCGACAGGCTCCCCCTTCGTCCTTTGTGCCCTTTTGTGTAAACCAGCATCTGCATTTCCTTTCATCTACAGCTCCAAAAATATTGTTTCACCTATTTTGTACCCATTGATTTCCTGTTATATTTGTACATACTACTCAGTAGTTTGTGACCTTCCTTTTCTCCCCAACAAAACACATCAACAAGCACTTACTCTCACTGAAATTAATTTTCCAATTATCCCCCATGCCATAATTTATTTTTCTACTCATGCCGCTGCATAAAACTAAATTACGCAGGCAATAAACAAGATCACCTGTTCTTTATGTCACTGTCACACCAGGCTGCAAACTTCTTTCAGTAACCAGACATCACCCAATAAAATCCTAATTAGTATGTCAATCAGCAGCAGCTGTAGCTGAGTAAAATATTACAGATGCTGGAAAACTGGAAAAATAAACAGAGAGCGTTGTAAACTCTCCACAGACCTGTGGAGCCCATAGAGAGAGAAACATAGGGGCAGCACTGTTTCAGCAGCTCTGCTGCTGCCTTTCAGCACAAGAGATCCAGGTTAAATCCTGATTACAGGCGATGTTTGTGCGGAGTTTGCACGTTCTCCCTGTGGCTGCGCAGATTACCTCCAAATGCGCAGATTTCCTCCAGATTTCCTTCCTCCCGTATTCCAATGACGTCCAGGTGCGTAGGTAAATTTGCTTCTCCAAATTGTATATAGTGTGTGTTTAGGATAGAACTAGTGTATGGGTGATCAATGGTCGGAACAGGCATGGTGGGCTGAAGGGCCTGTTTCCACACTGTATCTCTAAAAACTCTATAAAATAAATTCCAGCATCTGCAGTTCCTGGTGCATCCTCTGTTATTGCTAATAGTAATAGACTCCTTAATGTTATTAGATTCCAATATTACAAAGCCTCCTCTTGTATTCTGCAAGGTCACCAATTGACACCTCAATTCAAGTCCTGCACTTGAATTTTTCCACTGAAACCCGAATTAAATGAATACAAGGAGTTAATCAAATCAAGGTGGTGGCAGGTTCTCTGGATGCTTTCAAGAGAGAGCTAGATAGTGCTCTTAAAAATAGCAGAGTCAGGGGAGATGGGGACAAGGCAAGAACGGGGGTACTGATTGGGGATGATCAGCCATTGTCACATTGAATGGCGGTGCTGGCTCGAAGGGCCAAATAGCCTACTCCTGCACCTATTGTCTATTGTCTATTGTCAAGAAGGGCTCCAATAGTTAAATTGCATTGATTTAGGTAAATTAAATTATGCAAACTAGAAATTTAAGATAAGATGTTTCAAACCCTACAGAGGAGACATGTAAAATTGAACAGCCATCAAACGATCCCCAAATCAAATTTACCCAGAAATGTTATTTCGATGTAAATTTATTTTTAAAACTGCATTTAAAATTACATTAAGTTGGCAATAATAAGATTATTTGATGGAAAAATCATCTCAACTACCCTTGAATTGGAATAATCACTACCACTGGTCAAGCAGCGTTGACCTTCCCCGACCTGATGACCAAATCCCCAGAATTCTCTCCTTGATCCTCTCCCTTCTATCACTCCTCTCTTTTACAAGATTTTTAGATTATGAAAAGGTGAAATAGGAAAAAAAATGTATAGCATTCTCCTACTTGCGTGTAGGGGATGGAAGGGGTGAAGTTACTCTTTCACATTACCCCAATGCTGTCTGAGTTACTCCAGCACTTTGCGTCACTTTTGTAAGTCAGAATCTACAGTTTATTGTGTCTCTAACTAATGAACCTAATTGTGAATTCAGAAGAAAATGGTGGTGCAAATGCAATACTTTTCTCTGCATGTGCCTGCTTAAAACGATCAGTGTGATGCATTGGAGAAGTTTTCAGTGAATTTATGTTAATTTATGATTAATATAATCATAATCACTGTAATTCATGAAATAATTACTGATCAAACCTATTGGATTACAATTCACAGCCCATAATAATATTAATTTTCTTGGAAATTCTTCCATACACAAATATTGATCAACATATATGGACTTCATGTGGAGTCCAAGACCATAACGTGCTCGAGTTAGTTGAGAAGGATGTTACGGACCCTTTCAGGATAGACTATTTCCATAGGACTGGAACTATCACCCTACCCACTGTCTAATCTTTGGCAAGAACAGTAGGGTGCCTGAATGGCACAGCTGGTAAAGGGGATGTCTCACAGTACCAGAGTTTGGGCGCTCTCTGTGTGGAGTTTGCATGTTCTCCTTGTGACCACATGGGTTTCCTCTCGCATTTCAAAAACATGCAATTATGTAGGTTAATTTGCCTCCAAAGATTTCCCCTTATGGTAGGGAGTGGATGCGAACTGGGATAACATAGAACAGGCGTTATCAGGTAATCATTCGTCAGCATGAGCAAGATGAGATGAAAGGCCAGTTTCCCTGTTACATCGTTCAATCAATCGATTAGTAAAACACGAAACCCACTGAAAGTCTTCTCCGGATTTGCCTTTTCTGCCTCTGATGTCATCTTATCCATCCTTTTCTCCAAAGTCTATGGGTCTAAAATTTATTGCAATGATTTTGTGCAGGAAAGCAATAAGTTCAAAATCCAATTTTTCTCAAGAGATCTTCACTCTGCCTCCATGTAGAATCTGTATATCATCTCCTATTTTTTTTTTTAGGAGTTTGGGGTTTAATCTTCCTTTGAAGGGCATCACACCATAGTACAACGTAAAAAAGATGAAAGGCTGAAATGGGATTTTTTTTTGTTCCATTCAAACTGTTTCCTGGTATATAAATTCAAAGGACACATTACCTTTGCTGACAATTTGACAGGAAAGCTGCAGCCTTTATGGCAGTTTCTTTGCCTCATGGTTTCATACACTCCTAAACCGAACAAATACAATTGTGGTCCAACCAGGTAATTTGTAATAAATTTTTCTTTCAGACAAACGGGGCTCCCACTGCCCGGCATCATGCAGCACAAATCCTCTCAGGAGTTCAAGTGCTGAGATTTACAACCTGGCTCTGAAGAGCGTCCCAATTTGTAACAAACTCCAGCCTCACAATGTTCTGAGTAAACTCTGGCTTCCCCCGATAGTGCCCCCTTTGAGTCCTTACTTTAAACATTTATCACTGTGGTTGATTCCACAATGCAGTTGACCCACCAGTCTGAAGAATGGTTCTACCTAAAACATCATGTATGTTTAGGGTTAGGCTATTATTTTTTGGACAGTGAGACAAAATGCCCTCTGGTGCGCAACAATCTCCCGCAAAGTCAGCCTCAGAAGATGGCTACGGGAATGAATCTGTCGGCTCTGGACGGGCTGGAGTTATGGAGCTCCAAATTCGACCCGCCGATTGCCCGCAGAAGTCCTGAAGAGGTTGAGATTGGCCGTCTCACCTGGCCTATTTTCAGTGGGATTTTCGGGGGGGATTTTGTTCAGATGAATGGAAGGGCCGGACCACCCATTGGTGGAAAATCGGTGGAGTCAGGTAATACTATACATAAATACAATCGTCAAACTCAAGTACAATAGGTAGAGCAAAGGGGAAGATACAGGGTGCGGAATATAGTTTTCAGAATTGTAGTACATCAGTTCCAAAGACAATGTCCAATGTGGAAGACAGCATTTGGCTAAATGAGGCATCAAAGCTCCTTGTTAAAACTGATATTGACCAGGTCTAAGGAGGAAACGTTCAAATCTCACAAGGTTAGGCAAAATTTCAGGTTGAGACGTCTGAAGAACGGTCTCGACCCAAAACGCCGCCTATCCATATTCTCCATAGACATAAAGTGCTGGAGTAACATTATGGGTTAGGCAGCATCTCTGGAGAAAAGGAATAGGTGACATTTCGGGTAGAAACCCTTCTTCAGACTGAGAGTCAGGGGAGAGGGAAACTGCCTGACCTACTGAGTTATTCCAGCACTTGATGTCCTTTTCGAAACTGGATGGAATCAGGCTGAAGAAAAATCAAGGGGCAGATGGACCCAGGGGAGGGGAAGGGAGGGTGAAGTGGAGGCAGGGGCAGGAGGGTTGTACCAATGGTAGAATCAAAGACTACCAGTGGTAGAATCAGACAAGTAGAGGAGGTGATGATAATGGGGAACCATTATGGGAGAGATGAAGCGTAGATGGAACAAGAACCAGGCAGAGTAAAGAGAGGGGAGATTGGGGGTGAAATGTGAGTGTGCACTGGCTGGATGGAGTCACAAGTGGTGTACATTGGGGGAGGGGGGCGGGGGTGTTGAAAATGAGCGAGTGGGGCTGAATGCGGGAGGTAGAAAAGCGGTCAAAATAGAAGTATGAGATGAGAAGATCGAGTCCATTGCCAGAGTGAAGCCGCACTCAAAATGGAGGAACAGCATCTCATATTCTGCTTGGGTAGCTTTCAACTTAACAGTAAGAACATTGCATTATCCACTTTTAGGAAACCCCTCAGCTCAGCTAGCCTTCCTTTCTCCCAAACAATCCCTGATCCTCTCCATTCCTTCCTTCCCCTATGCCTCACCTGGACTCCCACATATTTTCCCCTTCCACTCACTCCCTCACCCTCTCTGTCCCTTTCTCCCTTCCTTCCACCAGTCTCCTCCCTCTGGGTTTACAATCTGCATCACTTCTAACCTGTCTCACACCGTCCCTCCTTTCTTATCTCTAGCCTTAGTTCCAACCATCCACCCATGAAACCCCCACTCTAAGGACTCTCTAAAGTGGGTACAATTACAATGTTAAATGGAATTGAATTGAAAGATACAGCATGAGAAACATTTGCTCATCGAGCCCACGTTGACCGTTGATCATTCATTCATACTAGTTCTATTATCCCACATTAACACCCACTTCCTGCACACTATGGATAATTTACAGAGGGCCAATTAACCTACTAACACACATGTCTTTGGGATGCGGGAGGAAACCAGAGCAGCCAGTGTAAACCCACAGGGTCGCTGGGAGAACGGACAAACTCCACACAGACAATACCCCAGGTCAGGATCTGTGAGGCAGCATCTTTACCAGCTGCACCACTGTGCCACCCTCAAAGGAGATTTGGTCAGATACATAGATCGATAAGGTTGAGAGTGATATGGGCCAAAGGCAGGCTGATGGGCCAAACGGAGCTCAGATAGACATTTTGGCTCTAATGGACAAGTTGGCCGAAAGGCCTGTTCCCACCATCTATGACTAATTAGCTATTTAGGACTATTCGGTACAGATATCAGCTTCCACCCCTGATAAATCCGTTGAGTGATTATTTTGATGTATTTTTAGTATGACAAGGCTTCTGCTGTTCTATAATCCAGTCGGTGGAATGAGCTCTCAAACACAGAGATCAATATGCATGCATTACTATGTCAAGCATTAAGCAAATAACAAAACAGGACTAATTACAGCTCCAGAGGAGTTTTTGATAAAGTTGGCCATGACAGCAGGGAGAATTCTCCACCATTCTATAATTAGCAGCTGGCATATTTTGCATCTCTCTAGATGGCAGGCAGGCCTTTGATTTAATAACTTATTAGGAGAAAGAAATGATGCATTAGATCATGCAGTACTTGTTCAGGCTAGGATTGAATTATCCTTCTAGATTATATGAACAGCTCCTGGAACCCAAGTTTAGTTTATTTCAGTTTAGAGATACAGCGTGGTAACAGGCCATTCAGCCTACTGAGTCTGCGCCGACCAGCGATCACCGCGTACACTAGCACACTAGGGACAATTTACAAAGCCAATTAACCTACAGACCTGACATCTTTGGCGTGCGGGAGGAAAATGGAGCATCCGGGGAAAAGCCACGCAGTCACGGGGAGAACGTACAAACTGCATGCAGACAAACTTCATGCAGACAACACCCATAGTCAGGATTGAACCCGGCAGCAGCTTTAAAAACATAGAAATATGGAAAATTGGTGCAGAAGTAGCCCATTATGCCATTCGAGCTAGCACCATCACCCAATATGATTATGGCTGATCATCCAGAATCAGTACCCTGTTCATTTCTCCCCCCTATCCCTTGATTCCATTACCCCTGAACTATATCTAACTCTCCCTTGAATACATTCAGTGAATTGGCCTCCACTGCCTTCTGCCGCAGGGAATTCCACAGTCACAGCTCTGGCTGATAAAGTTTTTACTCATCTCAGTCCAAAATGGCATGCTGCACCACCACTGCACCACCACTGCAGCACCACTGCAGCACCACTGCAGCACCACTGCAGCACCACTGCAGCACCACCACTGCACCACTGCACCACTACTGCAACATCACTGCAACACCACTGCACCACTGCACCATCACTGCACCATCACTGCACTATCACTGCAGCACCACTGCAGCAGCACCACTGCACCATCACTGCAGGAACACTGCACCACCACTGCACCACCACTGCACCACCACTGCACCACCACTGCACCACCGCAGCACCACTGCAGCACCACTGCAGCACCACACCAGCACTGCACCACCACTGCACCACCACTGCACCACCACTGCACCATCACTGCACCATCACTGCAGCACCACACCAGCACTGCACCACCACTGCAGCACCACTGCAGCACCACCACTGCACCACTGCACCACTGCACCACCACTGCAGCACCACTGCAGCACCACTGCAGCACCACTGCACCACTGCATCACCACTGCAGCACCATCACTGCACCACTGCACCATCACTGCAGCACCACTGCAGCACCACTGCAGCACCACCACCACTGCAGCACCACTGCACCAGCATGCCGCCCTTCTGCTAATCTTCCGACACAGGTAGCAACTAATTCAACTCACAACACTTCCACTTGGTTCAATGTTAGATGGTGTTAGCATGGGCTAAGTGGTGTGATATTTCACCACTGACATTTGCGAATTCAGATCCACACCTGAGAATTGAACAAAAATCAAGAATGACAGAACTGTGAGTATGTTACATTAGATATTCCCTTAAGAAGAAGACATTAAAACCTGCCATACATTTTGAACATAGAACATAGATCATGAGAGCTAAACCATCTACAGCGGGATAGTGGCACAGAGGTAGAGGTACTGCCTTGCAGCGCCAGAGACGTGGGTTCGGTCCTCACTATGGGTGCTGTCTGTAGGGAGTTTTCTCTTTCCCCCTGCGACCAAGTGGGTTTTTTGTCTGGTGCTCCGGTTTCCTCCCACATTCCAAAGATGTGCAGGTTTGTAGGTTAATTGGCTTCTATAAATTGTCCGTAGTGTGTAGGGTAGAACTAGTGTAGAGGTGATGGTTGGTCAGCGCAGACTCGGTGGGCCGAAAGGCCTGTTTCCACGCTGAATCTCTAAACTAAACTAAAGTTAACAAGAGCTGTACTCCTGGCAGGGTCACCCAGGGTGGGCGGGTCGAGGGGGAGGTCCCTGACAAAGCACGACCCAAGAGGAAGACCTTGATGGTAGAACAGGCGGAGGATGGTGTCTGGCTGGCGGGTGGAAGAAGCTGCAGCAGGGAGAGACACCCCACCATGGTGGAGTCCGTGCCGTTGGACCTGGGTCTGCCTCTGTCATGGACCGTGAGGTGGCTGTCCATGCACCAGTCTCCCCAGGGGAAAAGACGCCACCAACGTGCGTCCATTTGGAGAGACATAAAGTCTGTGCCTCCAGGACTGGCTTCTTCAGCCATCTCAACTCCCACAGACAGGACTCAACAGGAGGACAATCACACTCCTCTTGGAGTAATAACTGATGGCTCTTCAACATCTACATACAAGTTGAGGTTAAATGATGTATTAGTTCAACTCTTCATTCAATCTCCCTGTGCATTTAGGTGTGGGACTTCCCTTCACCATAAAAGTGATTACAATTAGTAGGTATTTTACAATACTTACCTTCAGCGGAGCTGCAATTCTGCCACTGGCCGTGTGCGCGATTTTGGCGCATTTGAGGGGGGCGGGGTTAAAATGCGTTTTTTTGTCATACCTTGTCCTGGATTATATTTGGTTGGAGTGCAAGCTTTTGTTGAAGAATCGTTCCAACGGGCGTTCTATTTTTGTTTTATATCTCCCGACTCGTTCAGCGCTGGAGTCATTTTAAAATCAGCTTCTAAAGCCGTCAACGCTGACAACGGGGACGGATTTCATGTAGGTGACGGGTAAAAGAAAGCGGTTCATTTTTATGTATAAAAGTGGTCCTTAAGATACCTTTAGTTCACATTTTAAGTTGCGAAACGGTGACTTAGTCCCCATACCGACCGGCAGCGTTTTTCATGCAGTTATGGGGATCTAAATCACTGCAAACCGCAATGTTCCAAATGGTCGCGTTCCAGAAAAACCCACAGGCAAGTTGATTTAAATGGCCATTAATTTACAGGTATTAAACATTAAATTCCTTCCATTTTGCCTATAAATCCAAGACAATGAGATTTAAAAATTGTGTTATATTGTGAATTATTGTGCGAATGTTATTTGGACACTTAGGCTATTTAAAAATGTTAATCTATTCTTAAGAAATTGATAGATGTTTAGATCTAGTAATTGAATTTTGTAATTAGCTACGATTAGGTAACTAACTAATTATATGCTTTAGTTTCAAGTTATCTAAGTAAGATTGTTTCATATTTGTTTCAGAATGCTTCAATCTATAATAACTGAAAATTTATTTTAGTTTTCTTAATTTTTAAGAAAATTATGGCCATTTGACCGTCCTCGATCACAGCTTTTGTGTTGTCAATGGAAAAGCAATAGAGAACAAGATGCTAATTTCCGAGTATGAAAATGGCCATAACTTTTTTAATACTGAAGATATGAAAGTGAATTAGGTGACAAATTAAACTTCTTTTTATGCTTTATCTGATGGGATAAATTACAACTTGATTTTAAAAATCTCAAAATTTTGTAACATTGCTACAATTAGTTTTATAAATTTATAAATCATAGGAGAAGGATTAGGCCATTCGGCCCATCGCGTCTACTCTGCCATTCAATCATGCTTAATCTACCTTTCCCCCTCAACTACATTCTTCTACCTTGACCCTTGACACCCTCATTAATCAAGAATCAGTCCATCTATGCATTAAAAATACCCAATGTCTTGGCCTCCATAGCCATCTGTGACAATGAATTCCACAGATTCACCACCGTCTTATAAAATAAATTCCTCCTCATCCCCTTTCTAAAGCCATGTGCTTCTATTCTGAAACCATGTCACCTGGTCCTAGACTCAGTGAAAGCTCAGTCAGCTAATGGAAATTAGTGGAAACATCCTCTCTACATTCACTCTTTCCAGACTTTTCAGTATTCAGTAGCTTACAATGAGATCCACCCTAAATTCCAGCAATTGCAGGCCCAATATTGTCAAACGCTCATCATATGTTAACCCAATCATCCCCGGGATCATTATTGTAAAACTAGACATAGGTTTAAGATGAAGGGGATAACATTTAATAGAAATCCGATTGGTAACTTTTTCACACAAAGGGTGGTGGCTGTTTGGAACAAGCTACCAGAGGAGGCAGTTGAGGCTGGGACTATCCCACCATTTAAGAAACAGTTATGCCCGTCCCACTTACGAAACCTGAACAGAAACCTCTGGAGACTTTGTGCCCCACCCAAGGTTTCTGTGCGGTTCCCGGAGGTTTTTGTCAGTCTCCCTACCTGCTTCCACTACCTGCAACCTCCGGCAACCACCTGCAACCTCCAAACTGCACGGAAACCTTGGGTGGGGCGCAAAGTCTACAGAGGTTTCCATTCAGATTTCCTAAGTGGGACAGGCACATTAGATAGGTACATGTATAGGACAGGTTTGGAGGTATATGGACCAAATGCAGGCAGTTGGGATTTGAATGGCTGGGACACTGTATTGCTCTGTGACCACTTCTGTACCCTCAATAAATATTTAAATTGGATGGGAAAATCTTTAGTCCATGAAAAGTACCTTCTGAATGCACATTTCTTCTTCCTCTTTAGAAGTCAACTATCTGTGATTAGAGAGAAACCCCCAGAGCGAAATTAGAGTGGAAAACTCCACTGATTGAAAATTATTTTTCTTTCGTAAGATAAAGCCGGAATACCACCTTGAGAAACCATGACCATTGGTTTGCAGAGCTGAGGTAAAACTCATCCTTTATAGTTTACCAGATTGCGGCCGGGATTCGGTGGCATTTGCTACAAGGAGAGGTTGGACAGAATTAGATCTTTTTCCCTGGAACATGAGATGTTGAGTGGAGAGACCTGGTAGAAGTGTATAAAATTCTGAGAGGCATAGGATCATAGGATCATAGAATCATTTCCCCACAGTGGAAATGTCAAACACCAGAGGATATAGCTTTAAGGTGAGAGGGGGAAAGTGTAAAGGGCATGTGCGGGACAAGTTTTGTTACACAGAGGGTGGTGGGTGACTTGAACTGGCTGAGGGTAGTGATGGTGGTGGCTTTTTGATGGACACAAGGATATGTAGGGATGGAGGGATGTGGATCACGCGCAGAAGGATGAGATCAGTTTAGCTTGGCATCATGTTCGGCAAAGATAATGTGGGCCAGAGGGCCTGTTCTAGTGCTGTACTGTTCTATGTCCTATGATGATGTGCTGGTAAATTGGGCAGATCCATTGTTCTCTGAACCCCACTGTCCCATCATGACCACATTCTAAAGAATCTATTGCCTTAAACCACTTGATTGTACTTCACTGAAATATCCCTGCACATAGCAGGTATGACATGTCCTGCAATGATGCAGACATTTCCCCAGAGATGTGGCCCAGTATTGAGTGATGGCTCTATTAAAAATTAGCACACCCCAAATCTGTCCAAAACACATGCAGTGAATACAAATTAAATTAAGTTCGTTGAATTACCAAAGTGATATTACTCTGATTTCTAATGAAGAAAATGTCGTCTGTAATAAACCAGCTTTATCGTGAAACTGTTTTCAAAACCTGTTAGGCACCAGTTCACTACCATTGATGTCTTTCAGTTGAAGTTCGGGGCTTGATGAGCCGAAGGATCTGTTTTGGTGCTGTATCTCTAAACTAAACTCAATGACATGAAGATTTGTAGGTTAATTGGCTTCTGTGTAAATTGTCCCTGGTGTGCAGGGAATTTGCACGTTCTTCCTGTGTGCGTGGATTTCCTCCGGGTCTCCACTTTCTTCCCACATCCTAAAGACATCCGACCTGGTAGGTTAATTGGGCTCTGTAAAAATAGCCCCGAGCATTTAGGGAGTGGATGAAAAAGTGGGATAACATAGGACTAGTGTGAACGGGCAGTGTGGACTCAGTAGGTGAAAGGCCTATGACCATGCTATATTTTTAAACATAAACTAAATTAATCTAAATTTTTAATTAATGTAAATGTGTAAGATATTGGGAGAAACCACATGGTATGCTTTGCAAGCAATTACGTCAGCTTCTATTTCAGGCTTGTTTTCTTGAATCAGTCACTCCATCACTCAAATTCATTGGTCTTATTTACGAGGCAGAATGACTAATGGTTGTTCTGCACCATCTTGCATTTTTGCTGAGGAAATTATCAACCCTCTCACTCCATCTAATGGCTGCGGAAAATCCATTTTCAATTTTTCACTTTACTTTCTCCCATGGGTCAAAGGCTAATAGAATAAATGTGCCAAGCTACTGCGGCGCCATCTGAAATTTCGCTGCAGATTGGAATGACTTTTCATAACAAAACAAAACAGAATAATGAAGTCAGTCTTTAATTTTAAATGAATGAACAGCAGTAAAAGGATCAGTGTACAGTAATGAGGTCTTTTGAAAAAAGGCCTGTATTTATGAAGTTCCCAATTGTTCTGCTGACCTCAAGACCTTTCTGTGGAGTCTCTATTAAAAGGTGACATTGCTGTTGTTTGGGTTTTTTTTTTTTTTTAAGGTGTTTTGCTGTAGCTCTGTAGTCCCACTTGCTTGCAGGGCCAAACACAAATTACAGGCAAAAATCAAAAAACAAACTGCAGGTACAGTTTTGATTTACCGGCAACTTGTCCAGCACCTCTTTGAATCTGGACAAAATTACGAGAGCGCACTTGAAATTCCCCCCAGAAGTTCACCTCGAAACCTAGGCTGGGTGACCCACGGCCAATCACAACCTCATTGGGACTTCCACACCGATCGGCAGGTCGAATTTGTCTCCTGTAGCCGGTGCCCTGGTACTCCGGCCAGGCTGGAGCCGGCAGATCCGTTCCCAAAGCCGACTTTGCAGACGGTATCTCGGCCTCTCGGTGGCCTAGACGGACTGTTCTAGTACCAATGGATTCCTCTCGGAAGCCGTGACCTTTGCTGGTCTAGCAAAACAGGTCACCCAGAAAGGCTCTGGAACCAAAGTGACCAAAAAAATTGTTGATAGACCTGTATAAACAAAAAGGTAAAATATAAACAGAAAATTCTGGAAGAACTCAGCAAGCTCGGTAGCATCTGCGGAAACTAATTCTTCATCCACGAATGCTACCTGATCTAGCATCATAGAGTCATAGAGTCATTCACCTGGAAAGCAGGCCCTTTGGTCTAACTTGTCCATGCTGACCGAGATTTCCCCAATTTACACGAGTCCCACTTGCCCGGGTTTGGCCCATGTCCTTCTAAACCTTTCCTATTTATGTACCTGTGCAAATGTTTTTAAATGCTGTTTTTGAACCTTCACCAAATCTCCCTGTTTTGTTTATTATTGTTACTTCAGACTTCAGTTGCAGTGTGGAAACAGGCCTTTCGGCCCACCGAGTGTACCGATCAGCAATCATCCCATACACTAACCTACACACACAAGGACCAATTTTACAACTTCCTGAAGAAAATCAAGTTACAAACCTTAAAGGACGGCACATTGGCTCAGCGGTGGAGTTGCAGGCTTACAGCGCCAGAGGCCCAGGTTCAATCCTGACTATGGGTGTTGTCTCTATGGAGTTTGTTGGTTCTCCCCGTGACCGTGTGGGTTTTCTCCGGGTGCACCGGTTTCCTCCTACACTGCAAAGACAGACAGGTTTGTAGGTTAATTTGGCTTTGGCAAAAATTGTAAGTGGTCTGTAGTGTGCAGGATAGTGCTAGTGTACAGGATGATGGCTGTTTGGCGTGGACTCGGTGGGCTGAAGGGGCTCTCTGTGTGCTGTATCTGCTGTAAAGAGCGTACCTGCACTCTCTAAGCAGGCACATTCACAACAGTCAAGAGAGTTTAATTGTCATAAGTACTGACAAAGGGACAATGCTTGCACCAGCATGACGGGCCTGTAAACACAGTACTCACAGGTAATATATACTAAACAAAAATTCCATTGACTAATAACCACAATACATTCAAAAATGGCAATGTTCTAAGTGCAACCAAAGACAGTCCACATAACTTTATAGCTGAGATTAGTGTTGTGCAGTGTTCAAGAACCTGATGGTTGTTGGGAAGAAGCTGTTCTTGAACCTGGTGATTGAGAGCTTGTTCCAGGGTGGTGTGGGGTCATTCACCACCTGACAGGCTTTGTTCCACCACCACCTCTTCTTCAGCTTTCATCCCAAACCTGGTCTGAGGAAGAGTCCACCCCAAAACCTCACCTATCCATGTTCTCCGGAAATGTTGCCTGACCCTCTGAGTTTCTCCAGCACTTTTGTTTTGTTTTACTTTCTGCTGATTGTTTGGAATTCAATGGTGGATCCTGTTTTCAGTGTTGAAATTAACAGTGGCTCCACAGCTGGAGTCATACCAACCTGGTCTTGCCGTGAACCTTTTACCGATTTGGTTTTCTGTCTGCCGTTGCATCAAAAATAAAACATTGTAATTAAACACATTGAGATTATATCAAATATGTGGAGTTAAACCAGTTACATAAACCTCCTAACCCATGCAAATTTGCAGAGCGAGTGAATTATCATGCTGGTAATAATGAGAGATGAGTTCGCAAATGCAGAGTGGAACTGCTGAATTATAGCAGCAAATTGAGCAGTAAGTTCAATAGGTCCAGGTGGAAGGGTTCAACATTAATACTTGCAGTCTATTAAAAATAAAACAATGTAAAATAACAAAACAATTATTCATAAATATCCACTTGAAGTGGAAAATGTTGGGTTTGGGCACTCTGTGGAGAGGAGTAGTGCTGGTGAGCGGGCTGTGAGTTCACCTCCCGCACCCTAGGAACGCCCTGGTAATTCCGAGGTTGGCTACGGGAGGTGAGGGGTGCGCTCGTGGGTCTAAATGTAGGTATGTTACAAAACTTACCTTCAGTGGTGCTGCAATTCTGCCACTGGCCGGAGGGTTGGTGGTGGAGAGAGTCGACAACTTCAAGTTCTTGCGTGTGCAGATTAGAAGTTTTAGAGAGGTACAGTGTGGAACCAGGCTCTTCGGACCATCGTGCCTATGCCGACAAGCGAGCACTCCGAACACTAGCAGTATCCTACACGTTACGAACTATTTACAACTCGCAGAAGCCAATTAACCCGCAAATCTGTACACCCTTGGAATATTGAAAGAAACCTGAGCATGTGGCGAAAAACCACACGGTCATAGTGAGAATGTACAAACGCCACGCAGACAGCACATTCAGGATCGAACCAAGGTCTCTGGTGCTATAATTCCACCACTGCACCACTGTGTCACCACCTATTCCTGTCTTCCAGAGACGCTCGCTGACCTGCTGAGTTACTCCAGCACTTTGTGTTTTTCTTTGTAAACCAGCAGCTGCGGCTCCTTGTGTCCATAGGAAGAGTTGCTGCCTGGATTCACCATCACATTGGAAAGCGGAGGCCTAAATTATTAGAACATGTTTCATAACCATGGCTCATGTTCCTTAGAGAATGTACGATAGTGCGATGATCTGAGCAAGCCATTTAAAATATTTAACAGGATTTTATAAGCAGATGCTATTTCTGTCTCTGGAAAAATCACTAAGCAGGGAAGAAAGGCTGAGAAATGTATTCTCACAATGGTGATAAAAGTATTGTGCTGGTGAAAATAGATGAAAGAGCGAAGAGAAATTGCAACATTTTCTGGCCTTTCAGCACCTGGCAGGAAGTCCAATTTCTGATTGCTCCTGCAAGATTACTTACAGCACAATCAGTCTACTATTAACCTAGAGCAAGATGATAAAAGGTGTTTGTGACAGTGTTATCAGGCAATATTCAGCAATAAAAAACTGATTGATGCTCAATTTGTGTTTCATCAAATGCAGCCAGTTCAAAATGTCATCACAACCTTGGTCCAAACAAGGACAAATGAACTGTTTTTTTAACATGATTGTCTTTCAGGTTTAGGTAAGGTTTAGGTTCATGTTGATTATTCTAATGTGAACCAAGATACAGGGAAAACCTTTGTTTTACTTCGGAGTCACGTGAGTGACTGTGAAGAACCCCGCCAGGACGCATGCGTGTCATATCGCTACACACATTGCAACGAGTCACAGCAGGGGGAACAACGTTCCCCTTAGCAGTAGAATTTGAAAGCCAGGAACAGCAGGTAAGGAGACTCTGCGTTCCTTCCACTTACCTTACAGGTGGAGACATGGACCAGATCCACGAAGGCTGCGAAAAAGCTTGCGGGGGAGAACCGCGGAGTTGCGGGCAGCCGGCAGCAGCAGCCAGTGGCACGCCAATCTCCCGTAATGGGAACAGCTGTGCCCGACTTCGCTCCCGCACCGGCCACGGCCGGGCGGTAGAGCGAAGCAAAAAACTAACAGAGTCGTTGACTCCGATGAGTCCCACTCTGAATAGCCGCGAGCGGCCAGTGCCCGTGAGCATTGGGGCCGGTTGGAGCGGCTGGGAGCGGGGAACAAGAGCAGCAGCGACATCCAGTGCCCGTGAACATTGGAGCCGGTTGGAGCGGCTGCAGGAACTGGAGCAGGAGCGACTTCAGGAGCAGCCGCGACGGCCAGTGCCCGAGAGCATTGGAGCCAGTTGGAGCGGCTGTTGGAGCAAATATTCCAAAGTGACAGGCTCCGGGAGATGGAGACTAGTCACAGTGGGCAGCTAGTAAGTCCTACAGCAGTACCTCTTGTAGGGCTGCACAGTGTTTCTCCCTCATCAGAGGGGAGTACAGGGGGTCAATTCTGGGCTGACCCTGAAGAGGGGTGTGCAGAACATACCCCTAGTGCACATGGGGTGCAAGAAAACCTATTAGATATGGTATCCCAGTTTATTCACCCCAACCAAACTGGCCAATACCTGGAACCTAAAATAGCTGCAAGTATCAACTACTTGTCATTCAACCAGCTATAAGGACAGGCATTATTGGAAACCACAGCAAGACATTTACCACCAGGGAACTGCAAAACACTGAATGTTCCCAGTATCAACCAGTGTATTTGAAAACATGTCGGAGCCTCAATCAGAGCCAGGGACTTGAAACTACAGAAAGTTCTGAAAGTCCTAAAGCGGGAATTACGGTTTCACCCGCACAATAAACAAAAAAGACCTGACACAAGATCACCTGGATGCACTGGCTTTATTTTGCAACTACCAATACGAGTAAACAGCATTAGGAAGAAGTGCCATCCAACCGGCTTTAGACCCTAATTTGCAGGCCTATGCAAACCTGGAACCTCCAAGCCACCAATATTACTATTTGGAGGCAACTTATCAAAACAGATAAAAGAACTTGACGAAGAGGGTAAAACCCTGGGGCTCATTACAGCAACGTCTAAAAACTACTTCGGCCAGAAAAAGCCCCCCAGTCGACCAAGACAAACTGGTGAAAGCTCAAAGGCCAGGAACACTCAACATCGGTCTTTTTAGACCATGGGCCAGACCGGCCTTCCCTGGGAATGCGCTAACAATCAACACCGACCCAACTACAGATCCAGACACCGGCGCCTCAACGTCCACGGAGGATGCCGAAAAAGTAACAAACCTACCAATAGTAACCATGGAGGTAGGTGGGTCTGGTTCCTTACGAGGTTGGTGGGAGATTACAATTCTATCTGGATGCATGGAATAAATTAACTACCGACACTTATATTTTCAGAAGTATAGGGTTATACCATATAATTTATACAAAAACATAATCCTCCAGTTCAGCATGTACCGAACCGAATGTTCGTGCTTACAGGCAAAGGAAAATCAAAAGCGCATGCTGAACTACAGTGGCCATATAAAAAAGGAGTAATGGAGGAAACCCAACATGTATCACAGGAATTTGTGTCCAAAATCTTTATCGTAAACAAGATGGTGGTTGCCGCATCATCATAGATTTAACAACTTTGAATACTTTCGTACTATATATTCATTACTAGATGGAAAAGTTTGTTACTGCTAAGCAATTGTTTTCCTAGGTTACTACATGGCAAGCATCGTTTAAAAATTTGCTTACTATAAGGTACTCATTAGAGGTGAAACAGATGTTATTTAACACAATGGATCATCTGGGGTTCACCCTTAACTCAGTTCACATGTCAGTGACTTTGCTGAAAGAAAAGGATACAGCCTTAATGGAGGCTTGCAGCAAAATCATTGACATCACAAAACCATCCATCAGACTGGTAGCAATAATAATTGGCATAATAGTGGCTGCGTTTCCAGCCACACAAATCGGACCTTTACATTATCAAAAATTACAGAGGGCTAAAATACGAGCACTCAAAAATTATGGTGGCCATTTTGAAGCTACCAACAGAGGCCATAATGGAACTAAAATGGTGGAAAGATAACATTAGGCATTGTTCCAATCCAAACATTATCAGCTACCCGTCTATGGAACTACAAACTGATGCCAGTGCACTTGGATGGGGTGCTACCATTTCCATCTCCAGCTGTGGGGGAGATGGAATGCACAGGAGGCATCATTATTACAAACACTGGGCATAAACTACCTGGGAATGTTAAGTGCATTCCATGGCCTTAAGTCATATTGTTCTGGGTTATATCACCAGCATGTTAGACTACAAATTGACAACACCACCGTGGAAGTATATATCAACCATATGGGTGGAAACAAATCGACTATGTGACAATCTGGCCAACACAATTTGGCAATAGTGTATCCAGAGAGAGATATTTGGATATAGCTACATACTTACCAGGTAAACTAAATTTAGTGGCAGACAACAGGTAACGCAAATTCAATGAAAACTGTCACAGTCTGCCCTCTCCTCATTCTCATCCACTTCACCTCCCAGTACTTTTCCACCGGTCCCTCCTTCTCCTCGCCTGCCACTCCCCTCTCATCAGCCCAACTCTCCTCACCTGTTGCACTCAGTTGCCTCTGATCACCTATTAACCCGGTATATAGACTCTCCTCACCGTTCACACAGTGCCAGATTGTTCTCAGCATTCATGCAAGACTCTCCAGTGATTTCCCGACTGCCTACACAGATTCGAACCTGCCTGCCCCTGACCATTCCATCCTGTCGTCTTCCCGGATATCACCTCAGCCTTCTGTCCCCGACCACGGCCTTCGTCCCGTACCTCCTGGTTTCTGTCTGCCTCTCTCCTGGGCTGTTTGGTGTATCCCTGCAATGGCTACTCGACTGCCTGCCTGGCTTCGACTCTCCTTTCGTCTGTCCCTCGCTGGTTTGTTTACATCGTGTGTTGGATCTCCTGGTTACCGGACCTTCCGCTACCCTGACTACGTCTCCTGCCTGCCCCTCTTCGGAACCCTCGCTCAATCCTGAGCCTCTGTGTGAGTACTGTGTACCCATTCCTGTGTTACTATTCTGTGTTACAGTAGGGTAATAAAGTTCATTACCAATTATACCTGCCTGATTCTGTGCTGCTATTGGGTCCAACCTATACCCGTTACAAAAACACTGAATGGATGTTGGATAAAAATGTATTTGCTGAAATTACAGCATGGTATGGAACACCAGATATCGACCTATTCGCATCCAGGCTCACACCAGCTATCGAATTATGTTCATGGGAACCAGAACCTGGGGCAGTGGCAACAGATGCATTTTCGCTGCATTGGGGGATTGTTTATTTATGCAGTGGGGGATTGTTTATTTATGCATTCCCTCCATTCTGCCTCATCAATCGGGTATTTAGGAATATACAGCAAGACTCCGCGTCTGGTATTTTGATAGTACCCGATTGGCCTACTCAACCATGGATCCCGGTGATACTCGACATGGTATTAGAACCATGCATCACCATCCATCATAGACCTAATTTACTGGTTCATCCCGCAACAAGGGGAAGTTACCCATATCATAATTATATAAAGAGTTTGAAAGCACCTCTACTACACCTGGGATTGATGGACCGAACAGTGGATATTATTTCAGCGGCCCACAGACAGTCCACCAAAAAACAGTACTTGGTGTCATCAAGAGATGAGAAGTACTGTCACAACAATAAACATCACCCACAGATCTATGAACATCCCGTCTGTTCTGGCATTCCTGGCAAGCCTCCATTACGATGAGAGGCTCGGTCATAGTGCCATTAACTGCGCCAGAAGTGCTCTGTCAACATACCTGTGGCAAGGAACACAGCGGCATTCTTTTGGGACACATCCTGGTAACCAAAGTCATGAGGGGAATTCTAATGTTAATCCCCCAAGAACCAGGTACTCCCAAATATGGGATGTGAGCATTGTACTGACCATGTTAAGAAACTGGTCTCCAGCTACAGCTCTGTCCCTACAGAAACTGACTATGAAAACAGTCATGCTGATGGCCTTGGTCACGGCACAAAGGGTCCAGTCACTACAGAAACTACGGCTGGACAACATGACTATTTCATCTGGAAATTTAACTTTTCACATCAATGAATTGGTCAAACAGAACATACAGGGGTCAGCAGGCCTAAAAACAGAATTCAGGGCATACCCGACAGATGATTGTCTCTGTGTTGTAACACACTTACTATTATATATGGAGTATACTAAGATCATCAGAGGCAAAGAAATTTCACTTTTAATCAGCTACAAACAGCCACTCAAAACAGTGACAGTCCAGACCATCTCTAGATGGCTAAAACAGGTCCTAATAAGGCTGGAGTAGGCACTAGCATTTTAAATCTCACTCCACCAGGGCTGCAGCTACATCGGCAGCTATGAAGTTGGATGTTCCTATGGACCAAATCCTCAAGACAGCAGGATGGTCAACGGAGAAAACTTTCCAACGATTTTATAACAAACCAGTCATTGAACCTGGAACATTTGCAGAAACAATTTTAAGTTCTGTAATATAATTTACCCCATAAATAGGGACTATAATTTGGTGTTAATATATTTATCGTTGGGTTTTCAATAGATTGATTAGATCCTTTAATAATCCTTTACAGTAAATTACAGTGCCACAACAGCTTCAAGACAGACATAACACCACACATTTCCTCAGATAGCTTCCATACGACTATGATATAGTTGGGATCACGGAGACATGGCTCCAGGGTGACCAAGGGTGGGAGCTGAACATCCAGGGATATTCAATATTCAGGAGGGATAGACAGAAAGGAAAAGGAGGTGGGGTAGCGTTACTGATTAGAGAGGGGATTAATGCAATGGAAAGGAAGGACATTAGTTTGGAGGATGTGGAATCGGTATGGGTAGAGCTGCGAAACACTAAGGGGCAGAAAACGCTGGTGGGTGTTGTGTACAGGCCACCTAACAGTAGTAGTGAAGTTGGAGGTGGTATCAAACAGGAAATTAGAAATGCGTGCGACAAAGGCAAAACAGTTATAATGGGTGACTTCAATCTACATATAGATTGGGTGAATCAAATTGGCAGGGGTGCTGAGGAAGAGGATTTCTTGGAATGTATGCGGGATAGTTATCTAAATCAACATGTAGAGGAACCAACGAGAGAGCAGGCTATTTTAGACTGGGTATTGAGTAATGAGGAAGGGTTAGTTGGCAATCTTGTTGTACGTGCCCCCTTGGGCAAGAGTGATCATAATATGGTTGAGTTCTTCATTAGGATGGAGAGTGACATTGTTAATTCAGAAACAATGGTTCTGAACTTAAAGGAAGCTAACTTTGAGGGTATGAGACGTGAATTGGCCAAGATTGACTGGCATTTAATTCTAAAAGGGTTGACGGTGGATATGCAATGGAAGACATTTAAAGGCTGCATGGATGAACTACAAAAATTGTTCATACCAGTTTGGCAAAAGAATAAATCTGGGAAGGTAGTACAGCCATGGATATCAAGGGAAATCAGGGATAGTATCAAAGCGAAGGATGATGCGTACAAATTAGCCAGAAAAAGCAGCATACCGGCGGACTGGGAGAAATTCAAAGACCAGCAGAGGAGGACAAAGGGCTTAATTAGGAAAGGGGAAATTGATTATGAAAGAAAACAGGCAGGGAACATAAAAACTGACTGCAAAAGTTTTTATAGATATGTGAAAAGAAAGAGATTAGTTAAAACAAATGTAGGTCCCTTGCAGTCAGAAACAGGTGAGTTGATCATGGGGAACAAGGATATGGCGGACCAATTGAATAACTACTTTGGTTCCGTCTTCACTAAGGAAGACATAAATAATTTGCCGGAAATAGCAGGGGACCGCGGGTCAAAGGAGTTGGAGGAATTGAGTGAAATCCAGGTTAGCCGGGAAGTGGTGTTGGGTAAATTGAATGGATTAAAGGCCGATAAATCCCCAGGGCCAGATAGGCTGCATCCCAGAGTACTTAAGGAAGTAGCTCCAGAAATAGTGGATGCATTAGTAATAATCTTTCAAAACTCTTTAGATTCTGGAGTAGTTCCTGAAGATTGGCGGGTAGCAAACGTAACCCCACTTTTTAAGAAGGGAGGGAGAGAGAAAATGGGGAATTACAAACCAGTTAGTCTAACATCGGTAGTGGGGAAACTGCTAGTGTCAGTTATTAAAGATGGGATAGCAGCACATTTGGAAAGTGGTGAAATCATTGGACAAAGTCAGCATGGATTTACGAAAGGTAAATCATGTCTGACGAATCTTATAGAATTTTCCGAGGATGTAACTAGTAGCGTGGATAGGGGAGAGCCAGTGGATGTGGTGTATCTGGACTTCCAGAAGGCTTTCGACAAGGTCCCACATAAGAGATTAGCATACAAACTTAAAGCACACAGCATTGGGGGTTCAGTATTGATGTGGATAGAGAACTGGCTGGCAAACAGGAAGCAAAGAGTAGGAGTAAACGGGTCCTTTTCACAATGGCAGGCAGTGACTAGTGGGGTACCGCAAGGCTCAGTGCTGGGACCCCAGCTATTTACAATATATATTAATGATCTGGATGAGGGAATTGAAGGCAATATCTCCAGGTTTGCGGATGACACTAAGCTGGGGCGCAGTGTTAACTGTGAGGAGGATGCTAGGAGACTGCAAGGTGACTTGGATAGGCTGGGTGAGTGGGCAAATGTTTGGCAGATGCAGTATAATGTGGATAAATGTGAGGTTATCCATTTTGGTGTAAAAAACGGGAAAGCAGACTATTATCTAAATGGTGGCCGATTGGGAAAGGGGGAGATGCAGCCAGACAGTTGCGTACAGTTTTTGGTCTCCAAATCTGAGGAAGGACATTATTGCCATAGAGGGAGTGCAGAGACGGTTCACCAGACTGATTCCTGGGATGTCAGGACTGTCTTATGAAGAAAGACTGGATAGACTTGGTTTATACTCTCTAGAATTTAGGAGATTGAGAGGGGATCTTACAGAAACTCACAAAATTCTTAAGGGGTTGGACAGGCTAGATGCAGGAAGATTGTTCCCGATGTTAGGGAAGTCCAGGACAAGGGGTCACAGCTTAAGGATAAGGGGGAAATCCTTTAAAACCGAGATGAGAAGAACTTTTTTCACACAGAGAGTGGTGAATCTCTGGAACTCTCTGCCACAGAGGGTAGTTGAGGCCAGTTCATTGGCTATATTTAAGAGGGAGTTAGATGTGGCCCTTGTGGCTAAGGGGATCAGGGGGTATGGAGAGAAGGCAGGTACGGGATACTGAGTTGGATGATCAGCCATGATCATATTGAATCGCGGTGCAGGCTCGAAGGGCCGAATGGCCTACTCCTGCACCTAATTTCTATGTTTCTATGTTTCTATACTTAATAAGTTAAAATACAATGAATGAATACAAAAAAAATGCAAAATTATTTTTGTGCATTATAAAACCTTATAGCAGCTGGTATACAAGACTTCCTATATCTCTCAGTTTTGCACATTGGTGCAATCAGTCTCTGACTGAAGATGCTGCTCTTGATCACCTTCAGGACGTGGAGTGGGTGAGTGGGGTAGGTCATTATTGAACCCAGTTTGTTCAGAGTTCTGGCCTCTGCCACCTGCTGGACCGTTAGTTGCTCAGCCCTGACCACTGAGCCGGCCTTCCTGATCAGCTTGTCCAGTCTGTTTTTGTCCGTTATGCGGGCGCCTTCTCCCCAACAGGCCACAGCAAAAAACAGAGCACTGGCCCCCACTGAATGGTAGACACTGCACAGTAGGGGTTGGCAGATGTTGAATGACCTTAGCCTCCTTAAGAAATACAGTCGACTTTGTCCCTTCATGTATACCGCCTCCATATGACTCTTCCAGTCCAGCTCACTGTCAAGCTGCACACCAAGGTACCTGTGGTTGGCGACCACCTCCACCTCAGTGCCCCTGATGGTGATTGGTGTTGGTTGAGTCCTCCTCCTCCCCCTCCTGAAATCCACAACTATCTCCTTCGTTTTTGTGGTGTTAAGATGGAGGTTATTGTGTGCACTCCACTCCACAAAGTTGTTTATTGTATCTCTATACTCCTCCTCATTGCCCCCTTTGATGAGGCTGACAACAGCTGTGTCGTCTGAACATTTCTGCAAAAAGCAGCTGTTGGTGTTGTATTGGAAATCCGCTGTGAAGATGGTGAACAGGAATGGAGCCAGCACAGTTCCTTGTGGAGCCCCTGTACTGCTCAGGATGGTGCTTGAGACATTGTTCTGTAGGCGCACGTACTGTGGTCTGAGGAAATGGTAATCCAAACACCACAGTACACTATTTTTAATGGGACTTTAATGGATCCACCTTCATCTTCTCCATCTTCTCCCCCAGCAGTCTTGACTGAATTGTGTTGAAGGCGCTTGAGAAGTCAAATAATGTAATCCTTACAGATGCAGCAGGGATGTCCAGATGTGTGTACGCCCTCTGCAGCATGTAAATGAGGGCATCATCGACACTGATGTTGGGCTGATATGCAAACTGTAAAGGATCCATTTGAGTTGACACACTAGTCCTGATGTAGGAGAGGACATGTCTCTCAAATGTCTTCATAATATGTGAGGTGAGCACTACTGGTCTGTAGTCATTGTGGTGAGTGGGATGGGTCTTCTTTGGGACAGGTACCAGGCAAGATGTTTTCCACAGCCTTGGGACCTTCTGTAGACGAAAGCTCAGGTTGAACAGGTGTGTTAGAATACCACACAGCTCTGAAGAGCAAGTCTTCAGTAGCCTTGGGCTGGTGTCATCGGGCCCCACTGCTTTCCCTGGCTTCAGTCTGTCCAGCATCATCTTGACCTGAGCAGTATGAAGAGTCATAGGTGGGGCTGCTGGTGGAGTAGGAGGTGGGAAGAGGGGACTCCGTGCAGGTGACATCTCAGGAGTGTTGGAGAGAGGGAGGGGAGGTGGAGAGGAAGCAGCAATGGTCAGCAGACCAGGTGGGGGAGGCTGGGATGGTGTGGGGCAGTCAAATCTGTTGAAAAATCTGTTCAGATCATCAGCCAGACTCTGTTTGCCATCAGGCAGTGTACCGCCCTTCTGCTTCATGCCCGTGATCTTCATGGCTGCTTCACTCCATCTTGCTGCAACTGTCATTCTAGTTTGAGCCTATATGCTTCTTTCCCCTCCTTAATCCTCACTTTCAGTTCCTTTTGAAGTTCTTTGATTTTATTCCTGTCGCCCTCCCTGAAAGCCTTTTTCTTCTCATTTAGTAAGGCCTTCAGGCTGCTGATAATCCATGGTTTGTTATTAGGGCAGCAACGAATTACCCTGGATGGTATGATGTCATCATAACAGAAATTGATGTAATGGGTAATGCATTCTGTTAGGCCGTCAATGTCTTCCCCATACTCCTCACAGAACACATCCCAATCTGTTGTCTCAAAACAGCACCTCAGGGCTTCATCAGCCTCAGGATACCAGCCTCTTGCTGTTCTGGTGGTGACAGGCAGCCTCTTGGCAGCTGGGGTGTAGGAGGGAGAGAGATGTAGCATGTCGTGGTCTGATCGACCAAGAGGGGGCAGTGCAGTACATTTGTATGCATTTTTCACATTTGCATACAAGAGATCCAGCGTTTTATCACCTCTAGTTGTACAGTCAATAAACTGTTTTTAAAAGTGGGCAAAGTCTTAGAGAGACAGACATGGTTGTAATCTCCAGACACAACAATGAACGCCTCTGGGTACTTGGACTGAAGTCTCGCGATAGTGGTGTGCAGTACATCACACGCAGATGGAGGAATGTAAACAACAATGGCTACCACCACAGTGAACTCCCTGGGTAGGTAATATCGTCTTAAACTAACCGCTAAAAGTTCACTGTCCTTGTTGCATATCTGTTCTTTGATAGTAGCGTGATTAGGGTTACACCACTTGTTGTTGACGAGCAGTAAAAGCCCCCCACCTTTCTGCTTACCTCTCGCTCCGGCGTCCCTGTCTGCTCGTATCGTCCAGAAGCCAATGTCTAATGATGTTAACACTATTCTCCCCATAATCAAGGCAGATGTGATGCATGGACTCGTTTCCACGGCATGAAATCGCAGAGCTTTAAAATCTTCACGTAGTCACTCACGTGACTCCGAAGTAAAATAGTAAGATTAAACGAGAACTTACCTGTTTGAAGTTTGATCGTTATTTTATGAGGAGTAACGTTGAGGGATTACATGCCCTCCGCTCCCACCCTTGATCATATACTCAATTGGTATCTCTTCTCTAATCTTACAATGTTTAGTCATTACAGTTATCTGTGATTTCACACCGCTGCTTTGAAGAATGACACGCATCCGTCCTGGTGGGTTCTTCACGTAATCCCTCAACGTTACTCCTCATAAAATAACGATCAAACTTCAAACTGGTAAGTTCTTGTTTAATCTTACTATTTTGCACGAGATTCAATCAGATCCATAAAGACTATACATAAATACCATCAGCATGTTCTCACATTGTCCTTGCTTTCATGCTGCCTTTGCCGAGGCCACCAGCATAATCAAGGATAAGTCTCACCCCGGTCACTCCATCTTCGCCCCTCTCTAATCACCACTATCACCAACTAGAGAGTGGTCCTGACCTACCATCTACCTCATTGGAGATCCTCAGACTATTTTTAATGGGACTTTACAGAACTGTATCATGCACTAAACATTATTCCCATTATCCTGTATCTGTATACTGCTTGATTATATACATGTATAGCTTTTCCACTAACTGGATAGCATGCACCAAAAAAGCTTTTCACTCTACCTCGATGTACATGACAATAATCTAAATTAATACAAATATGCAACATCCTCATTGACAAGTGAATCCTTGATCCATACCACTGAAGATGGAGAAGGAGCCAGCTAAAAGATATTGAGAACTTCATTGTTTGGAGCAGGTAAGCGGCGAATTGAAAAGGATTAGATTTAGGTTTATTGTTGGTTTCTTTTTTGGTAGGTTTGTCAGATAATACTATACAATGATACTACAATACAATAATCAGATAATACTATACTATACAATCAAATCAAACTCACAGGCAATAGGTAGAGCAAAGGGGAAGTCACAGAGTGCAGAATATAGTTCTCAGCATTGTAGTGCATCAGTTCCAAAGGCAAAGTCCAATGTGGAAGACCGCATTTGGCTAAGAGAGGCCTCAAGCCTCCTTGTTAGATCGAGTCTAAGGGGGATAGGTTTCAATATCACACAATTGAAGATAGTTGCGATTGTCAAATGCTTATCATCTAGCCTCAAGTTATAGTAGTGCAGCTGATAGACCAACAGCCTTACAACACCAGAGACCCAGATTTGATCCTGACCTCGGGTGCAGTCTGTGTGGAGTTTTCACATTCTCCCTGTGACTGCGTGGGTTTAATCTGGGTGCTTCAGTTTCCTCTCACATCCCAAAGATGTACATGATTACAGGTTAATTGTCCATCTGTAAATTGCCCTTAGTGTGTCTGGAGTGGATGAGAAAGTGGGAAAACATAGAACTAATGTGAACAGGTGATAGATGGTCAATCTGAAACTCGGTGGGCTGATAGGTGCTTATTCCACATTATCTCTATCTTTAAAAACATTTAGTGAAGGACATAACGCAACAGAGATATCTGGGTGTGCATGCAAGTGGTCCTTGAAAGTGTCAAGGGACGTAGAGGGATACTTCAATGAAGCCTATGGCATCCTGGATACCCCGTCTACCCTCTCGATTTCTTGTACCCCCCATCCTCTCTACAGCTAGAGGTACACACATTTCCCCCACTATCCTGCTCCTCTCTACCCCACTACTGCATCCTCTTCACCTACTGTATATTTCTCCCTCTGGCTTTGCATTACAATCCTTTTCTCTCCTTTTTTGACACCCTAGTGTACAGGGATCATTGGTCAGCGCGGACTCAGTGGCCCGAAGGACCTGTTCCCACGCTGTATCACTAAGCTAAACTAAGATACCTAACAGAAAAAAATGAGTAAGGGAATGACAACAGTGTGGATGAATGGAACCAGCAGGATAGTTCTATCAAGAACCAGCAGCCGCTCAATGGGCCAAATAGTCTCATTCTGTGCACAATTATTCTATGATCTGTATAGTGCCTAAAGAGAGCCTTCTTAGCGGACATATTTCATTTGATGTGGTGTTCTGGAGTGTAGATGATTACATATATTTGAATCAGAAAAGAGGTGATGAATTGTGACTTGAAATCAAGAAACGAGGACATTGGTTTAAGGTGAGAGGGGAAAGATTTAATAGGAACCTGAGGGGCAAATTTTTCACACAGAGGGTGATGGGTATATGGAGTGAGCTACCAAAGGAGGTAGTTGACACGGGTACAATAACAATTTACCTCATTTACCTGAAGTATATATTTTGTACGCCGATCAATCAGAAAAAAGTCTCCCATAATCTTAAATATTTGCCAGAACATTATCTGAGAGCATTTTTTTTTTAATTCAGATTTTTACATTAATCACTTTGAGGGATCTCAGTTCTGAGAAGTGAAATGTTTTCACAAGATATAAAATTGGCACTATGAGCCAGTATCAAATGTTCCCAGCTCAGATAATGCATCATCACTAATAACAACTGCCTGGAACTAAAGACTTTAGAGATACAGCATGGAAACAGGCCCTTTGGTCCACCGAGTCCGTGCCGACAGTAATCACCCCATACACTAGCTCTATCATACACACAACACCTAAGGGCAATTTACAATTTTACTGAAACCAATTTACCTACAAACCTGTACGTCTTTGGAGTGTGGGAGGAAATTGGAGCACCCAGCGAAAATGCACTCGGTCACAGGGAGAACATGCAAACTACATTCAGACAGCACCCATAGTCAGGATCGAACCCGGGTCTCTGGTGTTGGATTGAACCCGGGTCTCTGCCACTGCACCACTGAGCCACCCTAATGTGTTCCATATTCGCAGAGACCCACAAAGACCATCAATTTCTTGTATTAACCTTTACATTTTTACGAAAGAGGTCAGTCATGTTGTTATTCCCAGATGGTGCTCCTGATGTTGCCTCCTGTACATCGGCGCGACCAAACGTAGACTCAGCAATCATTTCGTCGAACACTTGCTCTCAGTCTGCAAAAGGCCTGCTGGATCAGAGGGCGGTGGAGGCCGGTTCTCTGGATGTTTTAAAGAGAGAGAGTTAGATAGAGCTCTTAAAGATAGCATAGTCAAGGGGTATGGGGAGAAGGCAGGAACGGGGTACTGATTGTGGCTGATCAGCCATGATCACATTGAATGGCAGTGCTGGCTCAAAGGGCCGAATGCCCTACTACTGCATCTATTGTCTATTGTATATTATCTCCCGGTTGTGAACCTTTTTTGACTCCCCTTCCCATTCCCACACTGAGCTTTCTGGCCTGGGCCTCCTCCATTGCCAGGGAGGCCACACGCAAACTGGAGGAACAGCACCTCATATTCCGCTTGGGCAGCTTACAATCCAATGGTATGAACATTGAATTTTTCAATTTTAGTTTCCCCCACACTCCCCCTTCTGACCTACCCAGGTTCTCTCATGAAGTAACACCCTCTCTTTCCTTTATCTTCCCCTTGCATCTCCTCAACCCTGCTGTGCACACATGTCGTCCACTATCCACCCCCCCCTACTGTCCAACCTGTCCCCTTCCACCCATATCCCTCTCTCAGGCTTTACATTTCACTCCTCGTCTCTCCTTATCTGACACCTGTTTGGCTCCTTTTTAACCAAAGCCTTTATTACTAAATCCACCTCTCAACATTAAAAGGAGTATTGGAGTGGGTTATTGGCCCAATGCAGGCAAAATATTACAGAAAGGAACTGTCAATGTACACGGTCGGATTAGGAAACTTTCACAGCAGATTATTAGCAGCTCGGACACCCGTACAAATTAATTTCACTTGTAATCCATGCATTTATCTGGTCTATTACTATTGTCGTGCATACCAAGATAAAGTAAAAAGCCGTCTTGTGTCCCATCCATTCAAATCACGCCACGCATAAGTACAAACTAACGTACATAAGTTCAACAGTTCACAGACAAATAACCCGAGTGCATTCAGCATATACTGTAGCTACTGAGAAAATGCAGATAACCAAAAGTCCAAGGTCCACAATGAGATAGGATGGAAGATCAAGAATGTAGCCTTAGCTTATGAGAGGCCTGTTCAATAGTCAGAAAACAGAGGGGAAGAAACTGTTCCTGAATCTGATGGTACGTGCTTTCAGTCATTTACATTTTCTGCCCGATGGGCAGAACCTTTCCTATCCATGTACTTGTCCAAATGCCTTTTAAATATTGTTATTGTGCCTGCCTCAACTACCTCCTCTGGTAGCTCACTCCATATACCCACCACCCTCTGGGTGAAAAATTTGCCCCTCAGGTTCCTATTAAATCTTTCCCCTCTCACCTTAAGCCAATATCCTCGGGTTCTTGATTCCCCTACTCTGGATAAAGGACCCATGGGCATTCATCCATCTGTTCCACTGATTTTATAAACCTCTATAAGATCACCCGGTATCCTCCTGCATTCAAAGGAATAAAGTCCTAGCCTGCCCAACCTCTCCCTATAGCTCAGGTCCTAATTGTCATTGAAGGTTGGCAGCAACTTTGTAAATCTTGCTTGCATTCTTTCCAGGTTAACAGCATCTTTCCTATGGTAGGGTGACCAAAACTAAACAAAATACTCCAAATGCCTCACCAATGTCCCATACAACTGTAACATATCATCTAGAAACAAGGAACTGCAGATGTTGGTTAATGTACGAAAGGACCCAGATTGTGGAGTGACTCAGCAGGTCTGGCAGCATTTCTGGTGACGAAAAGTGACGTTTCAGAAATGAAGAATGTTCTCGACCCGAAACGTTACCCATCTGTGATCTCCAGAGATGCTGCCTGACATGTTGAGTTACTCACAAGGTCATAAGGAATATGAGTAGAATTAGGCCATTCGGCCCATCAAGTCTACTCCGCCATTCCATCATGGCTGATCTATGGTTATTCCAACACTTTGTAACATAAAATCCCAACTTCAGCACTTTGTAACCTAACATTTCAAATCAATATCCTGACTGATGAAGGCCAATGTGCTAAAAGCCTTCTCGACCACCCTATATAACTGTGATGCTACTTTCAAGGAACTATGTACCTGCACTCCTAGATCTCTCTGATCGACAACACTACTCAGATCCCTGACATTCACTCTCTACAGTGTATCTGTAGACGTTGATCAGTGTTGCTACATTCCAGATATGAGATTGCTTCATCAACCTTCAGTGAAAATTAAAACAAATCTGCTACAAAGCTGAATTTAACGCTCTATGTCAATGTCCTTGAATATTTGTCGGCCAGTTAGTTACACTGTGTCTCTGTTCCAAGATGCGTTATTACTGATATACAATGTGAAACTGAATCCTTTTAGCACAGGAACACACAACTCACTCCCATGGTCACAATCACACAAAGAAAACACTTTGTATATCATCCGATCTTCATTTTAACAGAATTTCCAATGTATATTTTTTTAAAGAATCAAATAAAATAATATAAATTGTTTCTCATTTACACAAAAGTCTAAGCAAAACAGGAATAAACACGATCCAGATATCAGCCACGCTCTATGTAAACAAACCATACCCCTCCGATATGTTTTAAAACACTTTGCCTTCTCTTTGAACTTCTTGGCTCCAGAGAAACCAATCTTTACTCGCCAGGCTCTCTCCATAATTGAAGTCTTCTGATCCAGGTAACATTATTGTAAATCTCCTCTGCATTCTCTCGTCCTTCCAATACATGCCCATTATCATGGAGTAGGTATCGACCAGAAGGTGGAGGTGGAGGTGGGGAAAGGAACTGGATGATGAAGGAGAGTGGGGTGAAGGGGAAGTGGAAGGAAAGGTGTACCTTAGAGCACATAGGTAGATCAAAAGAAGCTTGAAGGGGTGGTAACTAAAATTGGAGAATTCATTATTCATACCGAAGATAGAAACAAAGTGCTGGAAGTAACTCAGCAGGTCAGGCAGCATCTCCGGAGAAAAATGATGAGTGACATTTCAGGTTGGAACCCATCTTCAGACTGAAAGTAGAGGAGAAAGAACTGGAGGTATGAAAAGGCCAGAATAAAGCAGGGCCGGTAAGAGATGACCAAGCAAGGGTAGACCTCATAGTGGCCCATTGTTGGCTTGAGAATAGGTGATGACAAAAAAGGATGTGAACGGTGGAAATAGTTGGAATACAAGGATGAGGGAGAGGTGGGAGACAGGGAATGCTGGGGTTACATGAAAAAGAGAAATCAACTTTCATACCCGCTAGGTCGAAAGCTGCCTGTATGAAATATGAGGTGCATTGTTCATACCGTGAACTTGTAGGCTATCCAAGTTGGATATGGGGTGCTGTTCCTCCAGTTTGCATGTGGCCTCACTCTGCTAATGAAGGAGGCCCAGGAGAGAAAGATCAGTGTGGGAATGGAAAGGGGGATCAAAATGGTTAGCAACCGAGAAATCCAGCAGGTCGAGCGCAAGTGTTCAATCGTCTGGTCCATGTTGGATCTCTGTGATTTAGACTACTCGGCCAAGCACGTGTGCTTGGTTCACCAAGGCCTACCGAATCTCCTGGTTGCTAACCATTCTTCTCATTCCCATGGCCTCCTGCAATGCCAGAGTGAGGACACACGCAAACTGGAAGGCCAGCATCTCATATTCCACTGGATAGCTTACAACCCAATGGTATGAACATTGAATTCTCCCAATTCACTACAGATCCACACATCTTTGGAATGTGGGAGGAAACAGGAGCACCCATAGAAAACCCATGTGGTCACGGGGAAATCTCTGCACAGACAGCACATGAGGTCAGGATCGAATCTAGGTCTCTGGTGTTGCGAAGCCACTGCTCTACCAGCTCTACCACTGTGCCGCCATACAGCCCATCAGCCGCCGAACAACCACGCTGCCGATGACCAGAACAATGACTGAAGACCAGAATGCCCCCCGGTAGGCACAACCCGGCCGATAGGCTTCCCAGGGGACTGCAGTGAAGCCGGGCGGTGAGGCCTGTCTGGGCCAAAGGAGCCTCAGCGGTGGCGAGTGATGGGTATCTCAGTGGCAGCAGCGGGAGACTTGGCGGCGGCAGCGGGTGCCTTGGCGGCATTAGGGCCTCGGCAATGGTAGGTGCCTTGGCAATGGGAGCCATGGTGGCAATGTCAGCCTTGGCAGCAGCGGGAGCCTTGGTGGCAGTGGGGCCTTGCAGTCGATGAACATGAGGGGGGGGGGAACACAATGGGGGACCACTATGTGGGATGGTGGGAAAACAAAGGGGGACCTGGTGTGGGGATGGAAGAGTGCACTCTAGTTTAGAATTCTCAGCCCAGGAGACATGTCTGTGTGTGTGTGTTTGTTTGTTTATTTGTTCCGGTGAAGGTGCTGTGCACTTGGCAGCCAGCCAATCGTTGCTTGCCTTTTTCTTTTTCTTTTTGCGTTTAATTTCAAGTTTTTATGCACCTTGTGTGTTGTGACTGTCGGCAGACCAATTTCCCTCCAGGGATGAATAAAGTTTTATCGCATCGTATCATAACGTATCAAATCATATCGTGTCGCATAGTTTGTGCTTGACCTCACTTTGGCAGTGGAGAATACCAAAGACATACAAGTCAGTGTGGGAATAGAAAAGAGGACTCAAAATGGCTTGCAACTGGGATGTTGTAGGGAAAGTGTTGTATTAGAGTGGTTTGGAACAAGGATCGTTCCACATAGATAGTGAAAAGACAGGCATAGCTGGGGGACAAGCAAATGTCCACCTCTGTAATTTTGATTTATAGGATATAAGATAAATCAAAAGGAAGGTTGTTCAGGCTATATCACCGTACCAACTATTTCTTTTGAAAAGCAACAAAATCTTGTTAGAGAATAATTCCAGATGATTTCCTGCAATGTGTTGTTGGTTAATCCTGTCTCAGATAGGGATAGAACTAATAGGGATCCTTTGCCCTTCAAAATAAAATTAGCTACTAAAGGGGATTAAGCAATACATAGGGTTGGAAAGGTTCATTTATTTTAACCTATGTTCAAATTTGACAAAGCTGATGGAATAAAAATCTCTCCAGCTGAACACCCTTAAGAGTCACAGGGGAAATTAACATGAACATCCTCAACTAAGTACTGGCAGACAGCACAAATTAATCCAAGGTTCGAGGCTAACTTTACTAACTTTGAACTATAAAGTGCTGGAAACACGAAGCAGGTCTGGCAGCATCGGTGAACGGTGACGCAAAGGCTCAAGTTAAAGACTCTTCAACAGAATGAACTTTGAAGGGGCTGACAAAGGGTCAACATAGAACAGTACAATAGATCAACACAAAATGCTGAAGTAACTCAGCAGATCAGGTAGCATCTCTGGAGGAAAAGGATGGATGATGTTTTGGGTCACGATACTTCTTGAGTCTGAAGAAGGGTTCTCACCGGATACAAGTATGGAGGTTCTGACCCAAAATGTCACCCGTCTTTTTTCTCCAGAGATGCTACCAGACCTGCTGAGTTTCTCAAGCTCTTTGTGTCTAACTTTGGTATAAACCATCACCTGAAATTCCTTATTTCTATAGAACAGTACAGCGCAGGAAAAGGCCCTTTAGCCCACAATGTCCGAGTCAAAATTGACGCAAAGCTGAACTAATCTCCTCTGCCTGCACACAATCTATATCCTTCCATTTCTTGCATAACTATATGCCCATCTAAACACCTCTTAAATACCATTGTCATATCTCCGCCAACACTCATGGCAGCATATCCAGGCACCCACCTCCCTTTATATAAAAAACTTGCTCTACACATCTCCTTCAAACTTTTCCCTTCTCATCTTAAAGATATGCTCTCCAGTCGTTGACCTTTCACCCTGGGAAAAGGTTCTGACTGGCTATCCTATCTACAGTGCATTCAGAAAGTATTCAGACTCCTTCACTTTTTCCACATTTTGTACGTTACAACCTTATTATAAAATGGATTAAAATTCATTTTTTACCATCAATCTACACACAATACCCATAATAAAAATGCAAAAACATGTGTTTAGAAATTTTTGCAAAGTAATTAAAAAGAAATAACTGAAGAATCACCTTTACATAAGTATTCAGACCCATTACTTAGTACTTTGTTGAGGCATCTTTGGCAGCGATTACAGCCTCAAGTCATCTTGGGTATGACGCTACAAGCTTGGCACATCTATATTTGGGTATATTCTCCCATTCTTCTCTGCAGATCTTCTCAAGTTCCATCAGGCTGGATGGGGAGCTTCGATGCACAGTTATTTTCAGGTCCTCCAGAGATGTTCGATCAGGTTCAAGCCCGGGTTCTGGCTAGGCCACTCAAGGACATTCACAGACTTGTCACAAAGACATTCCTGTATTGTTTGGCTGTGGGCTTAGGATCATTGTCCTGTTGGAGCAGGTTTTCATCAAGGATCTCGCTGTACTTTGCTCCATTCATCTTTCCCTCAATGCTGACTAGTGTCCCAGTTCATGCCGCAGAAAAAACATACCCACAGCATGATGCTGCCACCATCATGCTTCACCCAAGGTATGGTATTGGCCAGGTGATGAGCGGTGCCTAGTTTCTTCCAGACATGACGCTTTGGCATTCAGGCCAAAGTGTTCATTTTTGGTTTCAACAGACCAGAGAATCTTGTTTCTTGGGCCATTTGGCAAACTCCAAGTGGGCCGTCATGTGCCTATTACTGAGGAGTGGCTTCCATCTGGCCAATCTTCCATAAAGGCCTGATTGGTGGAGTGCTGCAGATATAGTCATCCTTCTGGAAGGTTCTCCCATCTCCACAGAGGAACTCTGGAGCTCTGTCAGAGTGACCATCGGGTTCTTGTTCACCTCCCTGACCATGGCCCTTCTCTCCCGATTGCTCAGTTTTGCCGAGCGGTCAGCTCTATGAAGAATGACAGAGGCCATTGTGCTCTTCAGAACCTGCTATGCTGCAGAAATTGTTTTACACCCTTCTCGACACAATCCTGTCTTCATGGCTTGGTTTTTGCTCTGACATGCACAGTCAACTGTGGGACCTTAGATAGACAGTTGTGTACCTTTCCAAATCATGTCCAATCAATTAAATTTACCACTGGTGGACTCCAATGAAGTTGTAGAAACATCTCTAGGATAATCAATAGAAACAGGATGAACCTAAGCTCAATTTTGAATGTCATAGCAAAGGGTCTGAATACATATTTAAATGTGATATTTCAGTAATTTCTTTTTAATTACTTTATAAAACATTCTTAACACCCGTGTTTGCTTCTTCATTCTGGGGCGTGTGTAGATTGATGATTAAAAAATAATAATTTAATCCATTTTAAAATAAGGCTGTAAAGTAACAAAATGTGGAAAAAGTGAAGGAATCTGAATACTTTCTGAATGCACTGTTTGGCTCAATGGTTCTTTATTGTCATGTATGCACTGTACAGTGAAATTCCTTTTGCATTGCTTACACATGAACAAGTTGCCAAATGTTGGCAAAACCTACCCAAACCTATCTATCGGGTCTCCCCTCAGCCTTCAAGAGAAAACATTCCAAGTTTGTCCAACCTCTTCGTGAAGCTAATAACCTATAATCCAGGCACCTTTCTGACAAACTTCTTCTGCACCCTATCTGAAGCCTACACATCCTTCCTGTAATGGGCGACCATGACTACATGCAATGTTTCTAATGTGGCCTAACCAAATCCTTATAGAGTTGCATCGTGACTTCCAGATTCTATACTCATTTGCCTAAACAATGAAGACAAGCAAAACCTTATGCCTTCACTATCACTCTACCTATTTATCTTGCCACTCTCAGAATGCTTTGGGCCTGGAGCCCAAGATCCACCTGCACATCAATGTGTAAATATGCTCTTCTCAAGCTTAGCCCCCTAGTCTAGTTCAGTGAAAAACACTGACTCAAGCGCTGGACCAACTAAACTTTATTTTTAGAATAGACAATAGACAATAGGTGAAGAAGTAGGCCATTCGGCCCTTTGAGCCAGCACCGCCATTCAATGTGATCATGGCTGATCATCTCCAATCAGTACCCCGTTCTTGCCTTCTCCCCATATCCCCCGACTCCGCTATTTTTAAGAGCCCTATCTAGCTCTCTCTTGAAAGCATCCAGTGAACCCGCATCTGAGGCAGAGAATTCCACAGACTCGCCACTCTCTGTGAGAAAAAGTGTTTCCTCGTCTCCGTTCTAAATGGCTACTCCTTATTCTTAAACTGTGGCCCCTGGTTCTGGACTCCCCCAACATTGGGAACATGTTTCCTGCCTCTAGCGTGTCCAAACCCGTAACAATTTTATATGTTTCGATGAGATCCGCTCTCATCCTTTTAAACTCCAGAGTGTACAGGTGCTCCATTCTCTCAGCATATGACAGTCCCGCCATCCCGGGAATTAACCTTGTTAACCTACGTTGTACTCCCTCAATAGAAATAATGTCCTTCCTCAAATTAGGGAATCAAAACTGTACACTAAACTCCAGGTGTGGTCTCACTATGGCTCTGTACAACTGCAGAAGGACCTATTTGCTCCTATATTCGATTCCTTCATTATAAAGGCCACCATGCCATTCGCTTTCTTCACTGCCTGCTGTACCTGCATGCTTTCTTTCATGGACTGATGTACAAGGAGCCCCAGATCCCATTGTACTTCCCCTTTTCCCAACTTGACACCATTTAGATAGTAATCTGCCTTCCTGTTTTTGCTACCAAAGTGGATAACCTCACATTTATCCGCATTAAACTTCATCTGCCATGCATCTGCCCACTCCCCCAAACTGTCCAAGTCACCCTGTACTCTCATAGCATCCTCCTCACAGTTCACGCTGCCACCCAGCATTGTGTCATCTGCAAATTTCTTAATGTTACTTTGAATCCCTTCATCCAAATCATTGATGTATAGTGTAAATAGCTGCGGTCCCAGCACCGAGCCTTGCGGTACCTGACTAGTCACTGCCTGCCATTCTGAAAGGGACCCGTTAATCCCTACTCTTTGTGAACAGCAAATTCAACTATACGATACCTAAACCACTACGATACGATACCTAAATCCTTGTCTCTGCCTGGCCAAGCCCTTCAGCCTTGTGTAAGCATACACTGCCGAAAACGTCATGCAGTCCCTAGTACTCTTCCAGAAGATCGACACCGATCTAAAATGGGGCTACCTTTTATAGGTCCATGAACCTTGAGGGGCTGAACTACATAGGGGTGGTCCCCTTACAATCCAATGAAACATATTAATTACATCGATACATTATTGACAGTTCCCCAAACTAATTACAGAGCATCTAAAACAATGTTTCTTTCAGAAGCTTCTGGAAGGAAGCTAATCATCTGAATAATGCAACATTAACCCTGAAACACAAAACTATTGTGCAAGGGCTTAACACTTTGGCCAATCACCAAACAGCAGGGTAATTGGCTTGCAACATTATTGACATTATTTATAATTCATTTGCAGCAATCCAATCATATAAACACATTTAAGTTTATTTACAGAGTTTTAATACATACTAGACGGAGTGGGAACAGTTGGTTCCCAGCTTCACATGGGAGTTCTGGTCCACCAATGCAATATCCATCTATCCATCTATCCATCCATCCACCACAACACACCACACCGCACCACACCACACCACACCACACCATACACACACCAGATATATGACAGTAAACTTTCTTGAATCTACTCACAGAGCTGAGCGTGGCCTCTCCACTGTGGGGCTTCCGCAGTCAGAGCTCTTCCACAATCAGCGTGACCTCCGCACTTACCAGAAATTACGCAATCAGCACGATCACTGCACTCACCGGAAATTATGCAATCAGCGTGACCTGTCCACGAAGCGGAAATCACAAAATGAGTGGGACTTTTGGACTAAACACAGTCAGACCAAATAAAGCATTTATTCATTCCAAACACAGTCGGACTGATAAAGCATTTATTCCTTCCAAACACTGTCAGACCTAATAAAGCATTTATTTCTTCAAAATGCAGTCAGACCTAATAAAGCATTGCAGTTTCAAGCACAGGCGGGGCAGCAGGCCAAACAACTCATGGCATCGTCATTTCATTTCCAATTAGGCATTGCACTTTCAAGCACAGGCAGGGCAGCAGGCCAAACAACTCATGGCATTGTCATTAATGGCTAACAAATCATTTATTGCAAGTACATTGCAGATTCACAGTTCAGTTGATTCACAGCTTAAATTGACAGTCGTGACCTCTCCCTTGTGATTTTGCAGAGTGACTGACACGACCAGACATCCAGGGTTTATAGTCCTGCCCCCCCCCCCCCCCCACAGGAAGGGGCGTTACCTTCATCACGTTGATTGACATGCTTGAGGACCAATGAGCTAATCTCAGGGTTTTTTAAACATTCATTACTTTCTTATTCTTCATCGCTGGGGAAAATCCGCAGGCCTGGCTCAGCGGAGGAGGACTGTGAGTAAAATGGCCAAAAATCACTGCGATACAGGGTAGCGTTTTTTCTAAAATCAATATATAGCGCAGACAGGAAGTGGTCAAGATGAGACTTTTAATGATATAGATTATCAATTAAGGGAAAATGAGGAGAACTCCTGAATCTTTCACTATCATGCATATCAATCTGAGGCTCAGACTGGTCGGCGCCATCCACAGCCTGTAATTTTCCACTGACAAAGGTTAAGCAATTCTGACAAATGCTGGGATTCTCCATTTTATAGTGTCTTTAATTTGGTCAATATTAACAAATGCTGCTACAGGTCTTGCCATCAACTGTGTATCATGTGAAGAAAGTTTCCGAGCCGAAACGTCACCTATTCCTTTTCTCCAGAGATACTGACTGATCCATTGAGCTATTCCAGCACTTTGTGTCTATCTTTGGTATAAATCAGCATCTGCAGTTACTTCCCACATATCTCCTTACATGCTTTGACTTGCAGCTTTTCACAGTTACTACCCGACCCGCTGAATATTTCCAGCATTTTCATTTTTATTGTTACAGATTTCCATCGTTTGCTAATTGCATTCTATATTAATTTCACAAAACTGACTTAGTGTTGCTTCAATTCTACCCCAATGCACATCCCCAATTTTCTGGAGGCACCAAATATATCCAATTACTAAGTAACCGTGCTGCAATTCAACTAACAGAACTCAGAGGATAGATTGTAAAAAGGCCACTGGTTCAGTTATTAAAATTAAGAGAAACAAACCCTCTTCCCACCCCCACGCATTTTCCACCCATTACAATTAGTCTGTAGAAGGGGCACAAATCATCGCCAGTCCATGTACTCTAAAGATGGTGCCTGACCCGCTGAGATACTCCAGCACTTAATTTTTTTTTTGGTGTTAATAAAAACTCTCTCTACATTCATCCATGTTACCGCCTAGTGATATACCCGTGAATTCCATATTAATAAAACCCATGTCATTCTCTGAATCTGCTACAGTTTTGCCCAAATGTTGAAAGCTTGGTTCTAATTACCTGCGTTCCTTATCCAAAATTAACACTTATTCCCCCATTCGTTTACAGTCATAAAGTCACAGCGACATAGGGTCATAAAGTCATACAGCACGGAAAAAGTCCCTTCGGCTCAACTTGCTTCTATTAATCAAGTCGCCCATCTACGCTAGTCTTAACTGCGGATTTGGCCCATATCCCTCTAAACCTTTCCTATCCATGTACCTGTTCAAGTGTATTTTAAATGTTTTTATAGTACCTGGCTTAACTACTTCCTCTGGCAGCTCATTCCATATCCCCACCACCCTCTGTGCAAACAAATTGCCTCTAAATTTCCCATTAAATCTTTCCCCGCTCACCTTAAACTTATGTCCCCTGGTTCTTAATGTGCCTCCTCTGGATATTTTTTTTGTATTAAAATAATCAGGCTTTTGGTCACATATTTAACAATTTTCCTGTGCTCCTATCTATGAGGGCTGTTTTTGCATAGAAAACAAAAACAGATAACAGATATCAATGCAGATAAAGTTTGTTACAGAAAGGTGACAATGAATTCATGAATCTTATTGGATGGGTGCCCGCAATGCAAATCTACAGCTGCTTGCAAGCATACACATTTCCATATTCTCTATTTTGGTCCATCAACTCTATGCTGGCTCATGGAGACATACCTTTCCCATTGTAATTTCCGCTGTAACCTTCTCCACCTCACTTCCATGGAACCTCCCAGATTCTCCAACTTATTGTTGAAACCCAAGGGGCAACATTTTCACTCAGTGACTGGTGGTTACATAGAATGAGCTGTCAGAGGAGGTAGTTAAGTCATGCACAATAACAACATTTAAAAGATGCTTGGACAGACACATGGACAGGAAAGCTTTAGAGGGAATGTGCACATAGGAACTGCAGATGCTGGTTCATACCAAAGATAGGCACAAAGTGCTGTAGCAACTCAGCAGGTCAGGCAACGTCTCTGAAGAGATGGGTGATGTTTCAGGGCAGAACCCACAGGGTTTTTCTCCAGAGACGCTGCCTGACCCGATGAGTTACTCCAGCACTTTGTGTCTATCTAAGGTTTACAGGGATTTGGGCCAAAAGTGGAATAATCGTATTAATTTAGCTGGTTTATCTTGGACAGCATGGTCAAGTTGTGCAGACGGGCCTGGTTCTATGCTGTATGATTCTAACTTACATTTATCAATTTACTAACCAACCCTACTTGAGATGTAGGAAGAAGCCAGAGCCCCCAGAAAAAATACACTGGGAGAAAATGCAACTCCATATGGATAGCAAGCAAGGAGGGGATTGAACCCTTGTCACTGAAGATGTGAGGGAACAACACTACACATACACATAGGTCATTATGCTACCCAATTCTCAGGCACTTAAAGAAGCAAGGCATAGAAGGATATTAACTTAATGTGGGCAAACAGGATTAGATTAGATGAGCAAACGAGTCTGCATTTAGTTTAGTTTACTTATTTACTTTATTGTCATGCGTATCTAGTTACAGTGAAAAGGTTTTTGTTGCATGCGATCCAGTCTAAAAAAAGATTGTACATAATTACAACCAAGCCATCCACAGTGTACAGATACAAGATAAAGTATGTAACATTTAGTGCAAGATAAAGTCCAATTAATTATAGTTCAAAGATCTCCATTGGCCCAAAAATATATATTTTTTAAATCATAAAAATCTATATTTGGTGCAATATCCATGTTAATTCTCAATTAAAATCAACATAAAATCAATAGGGCGGCACAGTGGTGAAGTTGCTGCCTTCGAGCACCAGAGACCCAGGTTCAATCCTGACTATGGGTACTGTCTGTACGGTGTTTTGGACAGGTACTTTTATAGGAAAGGTTAAGAGGGATATGGGCCAAAGGCAAGGAAATGGGACTAGACTTATATGGGGCATCTTGTGTGGCATGGATGAATTGGGCTGAAGGGCCTATTTCTGTGCTGTATGGCTCTATCTCTCTGATATTCCAATCAGTTTTATATTTCCTCTGCAGTCCTGCAGTGGCCAACGAGGCCAGAATTGGAACTGAGGATCATTCCACAGATGGGACAGGAGATGTGTGAAGGGACAGGTTGGTGTGTTGTTTGATGATGCACACCTTCCATTGCTTACTTGGGACTCTTGCGAGCTGCCCGTGCACGGTCTCAAAGTTCTCAATTCCAATCCATATGCTTTCTCCACTTTGAGCGTTCATGGGCTGGAGATTCCCAGGAACCAGTAGTGATGTTGTATTTCTTTCAGGAGGCTATCAGCCGTTCAGTTTAGTTTAGTTTAGTTTAGTTTAGTTTGTTTAGTTAAGTTTAGAGATACAGCATGGAAACAGCCCCTTATGCCCATGCGCCGACCAGCAATCACCCATTCACACTAGTTATTTCCAACACTTAGTGACAATTTACAGCAGCCAATTAACCTGAAAACCCGCATGTCTTTGGGATGTGGGAGGAAACCGAAGCACCCGGAGAAAACCCACGCCGTCACAGGAAGAACGTACAGACATCACCCATGGTCAGGATTGAACCCGGGTCTCTGGTGCTGTAAAGGGCCTGTCCCACTAACGCGTCTTTTCAGCGACTGTCTTCGACCTTCAAGCTCAAGGACATTCGCCTGAAAAACCTAGAGCTAGATCAACCGTCAGTGATGAAACCGCGAGCCAGATCGACCGTCTGCACGCACACACACACACAAACACATCGCAAAGGCGGAGGCCAGGGAAAGCGGGGGAGCACTGCCTGAAATTCACACCCGCGATAAACAGGAAGGCAAAAGATGGCTGGCACAGTTATGGTAAGTCCTTTAGAGAGCGCGGAGGGGGGAAGGGGAGAGAAGGGGAGAGAAGGGGAGAGAAGGGGAGAGAAGGGGAGAGAAGGAAGGGGCGAGAAGGGGGGGAGAAGGGGCTTAGAAGGAGTGGAGACACTTTTAAGAAGCCAGACAACTTTTAATAAAGTTTAGCAGGCATTTAACATTACCGGTTGGTTTACTTACCTATTTTATCTCACAAGCTTTACCTTCAACTACCTTCGATTATCTTCGATTGCCTTCGATTACCTACGAATAACATGACAACCTACTACGACCTACCTCGACTAAACCTACAAGTAAAAAAATATTGATTTTTTCCATGGCGACCTTTATTTACAGGCGTGCATTTTTCAGCGTTGAAAAATGCGCCGCAACCTAGCTGGGGCCTCGAGTATGTGAGGACTACTCTCAAGCATGAAGGAGAGTTACAATGAACTCCTAGGATCTTGTGTTGACCATTCTGTGAGTATCAGTTGAAGGAAAACTCTTCTATAGTCGCGAATTAGGTCGCCATAGTGGGACAGGCCCCTAAGGCAGCAACTCTACCTCTGCGCCACTTTGTCGCTCAACCGCATGGTATATCATTAAATCCAAGGCTCTCCCTGATTTTCGTGCCCATGAATTTCTGAAGTTTCTTGTAACTTTACTATTTACTTAAATCGAAGCCTGAATAATTATTATTTGAGCAATGTCTAAAGCCATCTGTAAATTCTGACAGATCTATTCACAAGTCATTTCAATGTAGTCATTAAAGTTAACAGATGTTCTCTTGTTACATAAATACACCTCTATTCTTCCACTGCGTTGGAGGAGTGAAAGTGATGAAACTGAATTGGATGCAGCAAAAGTTCAGGGAATAAAACATGAATGTGCTGCCAAACTATTCATTTACGTAAAGGAGAAACAAACTGACAAAAGCAAGTGAATCATTCAAGGACTAAAGAGTGTCTAAAGCTGGCTAACTGTACTCTGGAGTAGAGTGAAGGTAGCACACAAAGTACTGGAGTAAATCAGTGGGTCAGGCAGCATCTCTGCAGGACATGGATGGAAACATTTCAGATCGGGACACTTCTTTGGACTAATTTTGTTGGAGGAGGGAGGGAAACGGGAGAAAGTTGGAAGAGAGATGGGAACAGAACAAAGTCTGGCAAGTGATGTGTGGATGCCGGTGATGGAGGGGTTTGAGAGGCAAATGTTTGGACAAAGGCCAGAGATGTAAAGACAATCATGAGATTAGATGGTAAGGATAGACGAGATGTGAAATGTGAAACTAGAATAAGGAATATAGGTGGATTGGGATGGGGGGGGGGGGGGTTGGGGAAGGGGAAAGGGAAATGGAATGATAGTTTGCAAGGATAGAGTAACAAGGAAAGGTTTCTAAAGGAGAAGGTTTTGGTGACAGTTAGGAAGAGAATGTGTGCATTAGCCTGGAGACTAAGAAATATTGGTGGCTTGGAGTTTAGAAATAATAGTTATAGAGTGTTACAGGAGAGAAATTGACCATTTGGCTCTTTGACTCAATGTCAGAATTATCTCAGTACATTAAGTAATTCAAGCAAATCTGGAGAAGTATCTTTGAAGCAAGAGATTTCACCTTAAGGATCTCTCATTTGGGAACGACAATGTTAATGTTTAATCTTCATTGATCAGATGTCCTTACATCTGCCAATAACTTTAAACCAACTGTTTGTCAATAAACATTGACTAAAGTAATCTGGCTTTTATAATATTGTTATTTTAGATGGATAGGAAAGGTTGAGAGGGATATGGGCCAAACATTGGCATGTGAAACTAGCTTCGGTGGGACATCTTAGTCGGCATGGACGGGTTGGGCCAAAGGGCCGGTTTCCGTGATTTACAACCTATGCCTCCATTATTCTCGTTACAAAGCAATCTGTTATAGCACTGTTCGCTATAAGCAACTGACTGAAATTCTGGCTACAATATTTGTCTCAAACTAATTAATGAGTTGTCAAAAAAGTTGCTATTGACCCGGTGGGAAATACAAACTAAATTATATTTGCTGTAAGGAGCTGTCGATTGTAGTTCCAAGCCATTCTTCTAAATGAACAGATGGTAAACTGCAGGCTGAACAGTAAAGCAATAAATGATACAATAATATTTATTTTTGTCAACACCATTCAAATTTTTTTTCTGCTTGAAAGACTTTCCTTCATGTAACTCCATGTAAGTGGAAAAGGTTATCCCTTACGAAAAGAATGTAAGGTGTAAAAAAGAAGGTTATCCCTTACGATAATCAGCACGGTGGCGCAGCTTTAGAGCAGCGGCTTCATAGCATTTGAGACTGGGGTTCGATCCTGACCTCGGGTGCTGTCTGCGTGTGGAGTTTGCACATTCTCCCCGTGACTGCATGGGGTTTACTCCCGGTGTTCCTGTTTCCTCCCACATCCCAAAGATATGCGGGTTTGTAGGTCAATTGGCCCTTTGTATACTGTCCCCAGTGGATAGTGAGTACCTGAGAAAATGGGATTCAGATTCAGATTCAGATTCAGATTCAATTTTAATTGTCATTGTCAGTGTACAGTACAGAGACAACAAAATGCATTTAGCATCTCCCTTGAAGAGCGACATAGCAAACGATTTGAATAAAAAAAATAATAAGTGTCCGGGGGGGGGTGACTGGCAGTCACCGAGGTACGTTGTTTAGTAGAGTGACAGCCGCCGGAAAGAAGCTGTTCCTCGACCTGCTGGTTCGGCAACGGAGAGACCTGTAGCGCCTCCCGGATGGTAGGAGGGTAAACAGTCCATGGTTGGGGTGAGAGCAGTCCTTGGCGATGCTGAGCGCCCTCCGCAGACAGCGCTTGCTTTGGATAACATAGAACCAGTGTGAATGGGTGATCAATGGTCAGCGTGGACTCGGTGGGCCAATGGGCCTGTTAACAATGAGACACAATGCACTGATGGGACTGGGATCCAAAATACAAACTGCTGGAGAAACTCAGTAATTCAAGGTCTCAACCTTGAATTACACAATTCATTTCTTGCCCCGGAGATGATAGTTGATTGCTGCATTCCTCCAGCAGATTATTTAAAGCCTATTTAGGTGGTTGTTACAAATGCTAAGGTACACATTGAAAAAATATCTTAAACCTCTTTTAACATCCGAGGCATCATTCATTCCCCAATCCAATTAAGCCACAAGGCAGATTAGCTAGACACAAGGATTTGCAGATTCTGGAAACTTGTGTAGAACACAAAGTCCTTGAGTAACTCAGTGGGTCAGGCAGCATATCTGGAGAACATGGATTGGGCAATTATTCAGGTGCAGAATCAGACATCAATAGGTGAGGTTTTGGGTCAAAGTAGGCGACCCAACACAAAACATCTCCTATCCATGTCCTCCAAAAATGCTGCCTGACCAGCTGAGTTGCTCCAGCAATTTGTGTCCCAAAGTAGATTAGCTAGTCAAGTGTTTCAATTGGGATATGCTTTGAAAATTGAGTGCTTAATTTATGCCGCAGGCATAATAATTGACTGAACGGCTATAAAATAATTCAGAAGGAACTCGAGGGGTCAGGCAGCATCTGTGGAGGGAATGGACAGATAGCATTTCAGGGAAGGACCCTTCTTTAGATGGATTCAGCTGATCCGAAACGTTATTTGTCCATTCCCTCCACAGATGCTGTTTGACCCACTGAGTTCCTCCAGCACTTCGTGTTTAGCACAAGATCTGCAGTTTCTTGTGTCTCCATAAAATAATTATATATTTTTTAACTTCTGTTTTACTTTAACTGGCCTTAACCAATCAATGAAACATACATACAAGCAAAATTTAAGCTTACAGGTGTTGACATGCCATTCACAATGATACGAGTGCGGTCTGTACACGAGAACGTGTTTCTCCCTGTGACTGCGTGGGTTTTCTCCAGGTGTTCCGTTTTCACCCACACTCCAACAACATACAGATTTGTAGGTCAATTGGCTTTGGTAAAATTATAAATTGTCCCAAGTGTGTACGATTGTGCTAGTTTACAGGGTGATCGCTGGTCAGTGCAAACTCGATGGGCGGAAGGGTTTGTTTATTCGCCAAAGTCTAAAGTAACATTTCTAACATCTAGAGCCTAAAGTCTCAGATGCTGACTGTGCAGAATTTGCACGTTCTCCCTGTGACCGTGTGGGTTTCCTCTGGGTGTTCCATTTGTAGGTTAACTGGCCTCCATAAAATTGCATCCAATGTTTAAGGAGTGGATACGAAAGTGGGGATCACATTGAACAAGTGAAAGGATGATCGATGGTCGGTGTGGATTCATTAGGCTGAAGGGCCTGTTTCCGCTCTGTATCTCTGAGCTGAACATAACATATTTTGCCTTGCACAAACTGCAGTGAAATCAGTTTGACATTGAATGAATAATGTTGCCTTTGGCAAGGCCTGTAGCTGCAGCGATTAGAGTTTCAACTGTTTCTCAGTGGGTAGTGCTCGCTTACTTCTGAGTCAAAGGTTGTAGGTTCGAGTGCACCTCTGGAATCATAGGGGCAAATCCTCGGCAGAAAATCTGACACTTAGCCTCTAGGAATACCTAACCTGAAGACCTTCTCCTCAGCACTCCAAAACGCTAAGTGCTGGAGGAACTCAGTGGGTCAGGCAGTATCTGTGGAACTGTCTGTTTCTATTGCCTCTGATGAAGAGTCTCTGACCTGAAATATCAGCTATGTCTGTCGTTCCACATGTTTTTATGTTCATTTCATTTTTATTTTATGGTAAGCTAGTGTGTTCTAAACGCGCGCTGCTGCAGAAGCCAGAAGTGGAGGGGACCTGGTTGAGTTTTTTTTCTAAAAGCAAGTGAAGATCTCTGTGACCTTCCTGATGGGGGGGGATGGAGGTGAATAGCAACCGGTCCGTGGTAAAGATAAGATGGTTGGGAACAGGTAATTGAAAGTAGTCAAGATGGTGGAAGACACAAGACGTAGTGCATCTCATTTGGAGGGAATGGACAAGGGAAGGCAAAACACTATCAAGATATGAATTTGTAAGTTTGGTGGGGGTTATACCCAATGGGTCAACCCAGACAGCCCTGTTTGTGGATCTTGATAAGAGATAGAGGTGGCGAGTTTAGGGTTCTATCAGGCGGGAGGTGTTGAATCTCCTGATGTGGATGAGATCTGAGAAAATGTTTGGTGTTCGATCTTGTGGCCAGCAACTGCAATTCCTTTTTCTACCATGAACAATGAGATTGATTACTTCGTCCTGGGATCTTGTGTGTAAATTAATTGCTCTGTTTCCAAAATTATAATGTTGATTATACTTCAATGACATTCCAAATTGCCTATGAAATGCTTTTACACATTCCAATCTCTTGAAAAATGCAATAGAAATATATCTGTCGAGATTGTCGACAAAACAAGCCTCAAACCTGTTTTTATATTTGTGCCTTCAGGATGGAGTAAAAGTTTCTTACTCTTCCACAGCCTCTGGAAGTTTTCTCCTGAAACTGCTATGTCTCGGAACACTTCAGAATCAATTATTAGCCATAGATATATTTTTCACTTAGTTGCTGAGTTCCTCTTAATAAAGACCAACATATTTTTGAAAGGTCCTGACCTGAAACATCAGCTATCAATGTTCTGCAGAGATGCCGCCTGACCCATTGAGTTACTCCAGCACTTTGAGTCCATTTTTGTGAACCAGCAACCTTGTTCCTTATTTGAACATATTTTAAAATGTGTCATTTTTAATTTCTTGCAATGGCTTGTTCTAAAACTGGAGAGAATGGATATCACAGTGGTTGGTATTTAAATGCAGTGTTCCCACAATGGAATAGCACCTCTAAAGAAATAGATAATTTCAGAATGACCGCAAGAAATTGCAACGAATTATAGGCAATAGACAATAGGTGCAGGAGTAGGCCATTTGGCCCTTCGAGCCAGCCCCGCCATTCAATGTGATCATGGCTGATCATCTACAATCAGTTTCCCATTCCTGCCTTCTCCCCATATCGCCTGACTCAGCTATTCATTCGAGGGAGGAAGTATGTTATCGTAATCAACCATGAATCTGTTTGTAAAACAATAATGGTGTTATTAACAATAACAAGACCAAAATGCTCCCCCGGGCTTAAATTATATATTTGCAGATTCTAATACTTTTTCTGCAAACAATACAGGTTCTGCCAGCGGCTTGTTATAAAGTTTGGAACGTATACTCCCTAGACCACCCCGCTGTAGCCAGGATGTGGTTCATAGGCACGTCCATCCTCTTGTCACCAATGTGGATGCTGCCCTGGTGGAGTAAGATTTATACACGTTAGTATTTACTCCAACAACTCCCAGTACCTGCTTGAGCCACTTGAGATAGTTTGGCTCGTCACCCAACCATGAGGTTTCTTGTGGCTAACCCATAAGGCTTTTTCTCTCCCTCGGGGATTTCTTATTGTGTTGATGTAATTCAATAAATGGGACATGACACATAACCGTGGTTCAGGTTGATAGGCCCGGAATTCCATGACTGGACCTGATGTTCCTGGTCTTCTCTGTGAAAAGAAAGAGATTAGATAAAACAAATGTAGGTCCCTTGCAGTCAGAAACAGGTGAGTTGATCGTGGGGAACCAGGATATGGCGGACCAATTGAATAACTACTTTGGTTCCGTCTTCACTAAGGAAGACATAAATGATCTGCCGGAAATAGCAGGGGCCCGCGGGTCAAAGGAGGTGGAGGAATGAGTGAAATCCAGGTTAGTCGGGAAGTGGTGTTGGGTAAATTGAATGGATTAAAGGCCTATAAATCCCCAGGGCCAGATAGGCTGCATCCCAGAGTACTTAAGGAAGTAGCTCCAGAAATAGTGGATGCATTAGTAATAATCTTTCAAAACTCTTTAGATTCTGGAGTAGTTCCAGAGGATTGGCGGGTAGCAAACGTAACCCCACTTTTTAAGAAGGGAGGGAGAGAGAAAACGGGGAATTACAGACCAGTTAGCCTAACATCGGTAGTGGGGAAACTGCTAGAGTCAGTTATTAAAGATGGGATAGCAGCACATTTGGAAAGTGGTGAAATCATAGGACAAAGTCAGCATGGATTTACGAAAGGTAAATCATGTCTGACGAATCTTATAGAATTTTTAGAGGATGTAACTAGTAGCGTGGATAGGGGAGAACCAGTGGATGTGATGTATCTGGACTTCCAGAAGGCTTTCGACAAGGTCCCACATAAGAGATTAGTATACAAACTTAAAGCACATGGCATTGGGGGTTCAGTATTGATGTGGATAGAGAACTGGCTGGCAAACAGGAAGCAAAGAGTAGGAGTAAACGGGTCCTTTTCACAATGGCAGGCAGTGACTAGTGGGGTACCGCAAGGCTCAGTACTGGGACCCCAGCTATTTACAATATATATTAATGATCTGGATGAGGGAATTGAAGGCAATATCTCCAAGTTTGCGGATGACACTAAGCTGGGGGGCAGTGTTAGGAGTGAGGAGGATGCTAGGAGACTGCAAGGTGACTTGGATAGGCTGGGTGAGTGGGCAAATGTTTGGCAGATGCAGTATAATGTGGATAAATGTGAGGTTATCCATTTTGGTGGCAAAAACGGGAAAGCAGACTATTATCTAAATGGTGGCCGATTGGGAAAGGGGGAGATGCAGCGAGACCTGGGTGTCATGGTACACCAGTCATTGAAGGTAGGCATGCAGGTGCAGCAGGCAGTAATGAAAGCGAATGGTATGTTGGCTTTCATAGCAAGAGGATTTGAGTATAGGAGCAGGGATGTTCTACTGCAGTTGTACAGTGTCTTGGTGAGACCACACCTGGAGTATTGCGTGCAGTTTTGGTCTCCAAATCTGAGGAAGGACATTATTGCCATAGAGGGAGTGCAGAGAAGGTTCACCAGACTGATTCCTGGGATGTCAGGACTGTCTTATGAAGAAAGACTGGATAGACTTGGTTTATACTCTCTAGAATTTAGGAGATTGAGAGGGGATCTTATAGAAACTTACAAAATTCTTAAGGGGTTGGACAGGCTAGATGCAGGAAGATTGTTCCCGATGTTGGGGAAAGTCCAGGACAAGGGGTCACAGCTTAAGATTAAGGGGGAAATCCTTTAAAACCGAGATGAGGAGAACTTTTTTCACACAGAGAGTGGTGAATCTCTGGAACTCTCTGCCACAGAGGGTAGTTGAGGCCAGTTCATTGGCTATATTTAAGAGGGAGTTAGATGTGGCCATTGTGGCCAAGGGGATCAGAGGGTATGGAGAGAAGGCAGGTACGGGATACTGAGTTGGATGATCAGCCATGATCATATTGAATTGCGGTGCAGGCTCGAAGGGCCGAATGGCCTACTCCTGCACCTAATTTCTATGTTTCTATGTTTCTCTGTTTGACCAGCCCCTGAATGGTAAATGTGACGGTCTGGTGTTATAACCATATTGTCCAAACGTAGTAGATGGAGGAACTGGAATCTTTGTGCTGCAACAAGGCCATCAGCATGACCGTCTTCAGGGTAAGCTGTTCCAGGGTGAGGGACCTGGCTGGTGACCATCCCCTAAGGTACGTCAGGACCACACATCCCAGATTTGGGTGTACCTAGCTCTGGGGGTTTAGAGTTAAATGTGCCTCTCCTGTATTTGATCACCAGTGGGTGGTAACTTATGGCCTGTTGTCCTGGTGCCTGAGTTAAGTAGGCTGACAGAGCACTACTGGCTGTATTAATGGCGCTGTAGCTGAGTCCTTCCTGCCAGGAACTCCAGTACAGGTTTTGTTGTAGTTGAATATGTAGTTCCTGTATTTGAACAGTATCTTCCCACCTCTTGATGTTCGCCAAGTATGTTCCCTAGTGGATATGCGATGGGATGCTGTCATCATGTCGATAGTACTGTTTGGCAATCCAGTCCCAGCAATGGTCTTCCCAATTCTGCAACCCAGGCCCAGCAGTGGTCTTTCAAATCTGCAACCCAGTAGTTTAATTTATCGTGGCATGGGTGGCTTATGCCTGATACTGGGTGAGTTGATAAGTCGGGGCTACTGGGAATCATTAGGGTTTTAATGACCATGTCGAGGACCACTGGGAACCATGACTGTGTAGGTTTAGTCGGGTACTATCAAAATACCTGAAGCAGAGTCCATCTGTATTTTGCATAGTACCCGACTGATGAGGCCGTAGTACCTGACTGATGAGGTAGAAAAGGGGAGAAACCTGTATTAGATCCCCCCCCCCCCCAGTTCAGCGGGAATGTATCCATTGCCGCTGCCTCAAAGTCTGGTTTCATGCGACATACATCGGTACGTGGTGATCCAATTGGAATACAAGGAAATCGATATCTGGTGTTCCATATTGCTTTGTAATTTCAGCAAATACTTTGGTTTAATATGTCTATTTACAGTATTTAGCTCACCTGGTAGGTAAGTTGCTGATGGTCAAATATGTTTGACAACATATGGTTACCAATTGTTAAATAAATTGTCACATATCGATTTTATTCCGCCCATGTGGTTTGGTATATGCCACCACTGTGATGTTGTTAATTTATAAACGAACATGCAAAATGGTGCACTACTGAACAATATGCTTTTACCCATAGAACGTACTCAATATTTCCAACTAGGTTTTATGCCCAGTGTCTGTAGTGATGACGACTCCAGATTAGTCCATTTGCCACCTGTTCTGGGTATGGGTTATTTTGTTTAAACATTAGCACCTTAGCTCTAATGGAAAGATTCAAGTTAAGTAGCTGGTAATGCTGCTACTAATTCCCAATTACTCTTGTCACTTTGTTGAATGGTTGGTTGATTGTTACCATTAATTGTTACAGGTTGTGCCATATGCTGACTCTCCTTTTGGCAATGTTATAGATGAGTGGATAGAGTTAATTGAATACCAGACAGTCCATAGTTGTGGATGGTGTCAACGTAGATTTATCTGGATGGTATGACAGTGCCCAGGCTAAATAAGTTTTAGTAGCTAATGCTGCTGATTTAGCTATTTCCATGGTTTTGTGTCGTTAATATCATTGAGACATGCCATGACGATATGTTCCTTAATAGTGTCAGGGCTGGTTTGAATATCTTGGAAAACAGTTTTGGCTCATATTTAGCCATTGTCAATAATTTATACTGCCATAGTTACCCCATCCAGGTAAATTGTGTTATATCCGAAGATCTTTTATGAATGGGTACTGAATAGTATGCATCTTTTAAGTCGATGTCTACCATAAAGTATCCTAGGAAATCCACGATTAGCAATTACAAGTTTCCATAAAGTGTGTATACCTGGTGAAAGTATTCAAGTGGTTAAATCGATGATGGTGGGACATTCACCATCTTTGTTTTTTTTGGTACCAAAGGTTCATATTAGACTTCTTTATGACCCCTTTGTATATCTTTTCCAGTTAGCTAGTCTCTCATGTTCTTTTTTAGTGGGAGGGTAGACCCCTTTGGGGTGCATGCTGAACTGGTGGCAAGTTTCTTAATTCAATTTTTATCCTTGAATACTTTTGGTATATAACTACCAAGTGTGATAGTTCTTCATGCTTCCAACCCAGGTGTGAATCCACCCCTCTGTTAGTGCAAACCCATCACCTTTTATGTGATGGTAGGAATCATACTCATCTGCCTTCACTGTTATTTAGTGGTGTTCATTTCTTCGGTTTCTGGTTCCTTGTCTGTCAGGATGGTATTGTTGGGGGGTGGCACATTTTCCATGGGGCCCGCTCTGGACCCTGGCCTGAAAAGGCTTACGGGGGCTGGCATGCGGGTCCCGAGCTTTCACCAGTACCATTAAGTGGACGGCTACTGGTGGGCGCGTGGAGGTACTGCTGTCTGGTTTTGTGTGGTTTGCTCATTCCAGGTCCTGACCTCATGATGCCGAATATCTTGGACACTTCGTCCAGTTTTTAGGCTTGGTTTGGTAACTTTGCCAGATAGCAGGATCTGTGGTTGTGAGGTTGGCGTTCTCACAGTCCTGTGCATTTTATTAGGGTGAGGGCAGGTTTCATGACTTTCTTAGAGAAGTTGCAGAGCATACTGTGTTGAACAGTAGGGTCAGGTGTTTTGCCATACCTCCCTGCCTGTCTGGAATGAGCATGCAAAAATCAAATGCAATTTAAGATATCTGGGTTTTTAAATGCACTGCTCAATGTACCCCCAATAATGGTAGGCACTTTGAGTAAATGCAATTTTGGGGAGGCGTTTTTAAATTTCCCTCCAGTCCGCTGCTGTTGGACAGACAGCTGTTAGCGGACTGGGCATCGGCTCAGTACCCTGACTGTGGACCGCAGCGTGTGCGGTCCAGGTGCCGCCTCTCCCCCCCTCCACTGATGGAACGCTCCTTCCCTGGAATCGAACGGGGGTCGTTTCCCTCTGCTGCTTTGCTCCAGTTTCCCCTGGTACACAAAGAGGAGCAAAGTTGTAAACTCGAACCTGTGGGTAAGTACCTACCTAACGGTCCGTTCCTTCAGGCTTGTAGCGGGAGCGCCTGTGCTCCCGTTCGTCGCTGTTGCATCTGCGTGAACGCTCATGTCGCGCATGCGTGCTGGACGGGTTCTTCACGTAGTCACTCGAGTGACTCCAAAGTAAAATCTTTCCACTGAATGGATAGCATGCAACAAATAAACATTTCACTGCACCTCGGTATACATAACAATAAACTAAATTAAATCTAAACTGTGTGGCCAAGTGTTGCACTAACTCAATCTTTAATCTTTACTGAGGTACAGTGAAAAGGTTTATTTTGCATGCAATCCAATCAGATTAGATAAAACTATACGTAAGGTTGGGTAAAGGGGAAGGTACAGACTGCAGAATACAGGTTTGTATTCTGTATCTTCTGCCAGATGGGAGCAGGGAGAAAAAGGAATGATTGGGGTGGAACCAGTCTTTGATGATGTTGGCTGCTTTAGGGTAGAAGGGGCAGAGAGCCTTTCACACAACTCATGCATGAAACTTTCTCCTTTGCCTGTTATATGCGGAATTTGCACATTAACCTCATCAGCAGAATTCATAACACAAGTCTTCTTTCATCCCAAGGGACCATCTAAGAAGTAAAAAGAAGTTAATCATATGCTTTATTCAAAGGAAATCATCCTTATATTTCAAACTAACCAGGAATGGTGTATAACGCAGATGACACCATGACCTTCATATTTAAATATCTTTATCCAGTGAAGCATGAAATTAAACTCATTGAAGGTAACCATGTTATTGGGGTATACAATTGTTTCCAAGTAATCTGGATGCAAGCTTTTTAGTTTCTGTAAATATTGAAATAAATTATGCAACTGGCGCAGATTGCTAAATCAAGAGAACTTTGCACAAGGTAACAAAAACAACAATTTTTTTAATCTAGAATTCTGCCTGGATTAGGGGGAATTGGCTACAAACAGTGGTTGGACAGATTTGGATTGTTTTCTACAGAATGTCAGAGGTTGAGGGGAGATCTGATATATAAAATTAAGAGCAGCATAGATAGGGTGGACATTCAGTATCTTTTTCCCAGGGTGGAAACATCAAAGACTAGAGGGTGTAGCTTTAAAGGAGAGGGGTGAAGATTAAAGGGGATGTGCAGGGCAGGTTTTTTTAACACAGACTGGTGGGTGCCAATAACGCACTGCCTGGGGTAGAGGTGAGGCACATATGATAGTGGCATTCGTTCACTCACGTGTCAGACAATGTGTAGCTCGCTGTTGGCTTCTGTCATCGTACAACATTGGTCGCCAATGCATCACAAAGTGCATCGTATTGTCGTTTCCGGGGATCGCCATGAGGAGGCTTCTGTCATGATCCAGGCTCTTAATAGACAGATGGAAGGCACAAGGAATTTCTTTAGTCAGAGGGTGGTGAATCTGAGGAAGCTAAGTCATTGGATATTTATTTGGCCGAGATTGACAGATTCTTGATTAGTGCAGGTGACAGTGGTTACGGGGAGAAGGCAGGAGAATGGGATTGAGAGGGAAAGATAGATCAGCCATGATTGAATGGCAAGTATACTTGATGGGCTGTATGGACTAATTCTGCTCCTATAATTTATGAAGTGCAGGAAATTTTGGGATGGGGATCATGTGGAGATTAGTTTATCTTGACATCATGTTCAGCACAGGCATTGTGGGCCGAAGGGCCTGTTCCTATGCAGTATTGTATGTTCTATGTTCTAAAGGAAAAGCTTTGATGTGTGAGACAAATTGAAGTTGGTACCAGGAAATATCCGGCACTTAACCTTATAACAGGTCACAGGAAGCTCCAGGCTGACTGGGTCTTTCATTAATAAATATTTCATTTCACACTGAGTGACACATTCAGATATCTTTCTAATCATCTCCCTCTGTTTTCTCATTTTCATTCCAAGATTGTTAAAAACCTGGCAAGGTAAACTCAGGTTCTGATCCACCTGGAGCCCAGTATTTGCTCCTGGGCCACTACATCTTGGGAAAGATCAAAAGAGGATGCAGAGTGATCAGCAACTGCAAACACGCAGCAATATTTGTGGAGAGAGAAGAACAGAGGGAGCACTTCAGCTCAATGAACATTTCCAGCATTTTCTCTTTATTAGTTTAGAGATACAGCATGGGAACAGTCTATGGCCCACCGAGTCCACACTGACCATCGATCACCCGTTCATATGCGCTATATTATCCCACTTCCATATCCACACCATACACACCAGGAGATTAGTTTAACTTGGTATTATGTTTGGCACAGACATTGTGGGCCGAAGGGCATGTTCCTGTGCTGTACTGCTCTAGGTTCTATGTTCTAACAAAAAATTAGTAATTTACAATGGACAATTAACCAACAAACCTGCACTTTTTAGGATGTGGGAAGAAACTGGAGCACCCAGAGGAAACCCACGCAGTCATAGGGCGAATGTTTAATTTGGATGTGGAGAAGATGTTTCACGAGTGGGAGAGTCTAGGACCAGAGGGCACAGCTTCAGAATACAAGGATGTACCTTTAGAATGGAGATGAGGAGCAATTTCTTTAGTGAATCTGTAGCATTTATTACTACAGACTGTAGTCATTGGCTATTCTAAAATCGTAGATTTGATTAAATTGTAGATTGATAGGTTCTTGATTAGTAAGGATGTCAAATGTTATGGGAAGAAGGTTGGAGAATGGATTTGAGAGGGAAAAATAGATAAGCCATGATTGAATGGCAGAGCAGACTCAATGGGCAAAATGGCCTAATTCTGCTTCTATGTCTTATGGTCTTATAATCTTTGACCGTTGAAGGCTAAAGAAGTACAGCCTTCAGTTAATAAGTATTAGGTAACTGTTGGATCAGTGGGGATCCTGACCTGAAAGGTCATCTGTCCATTGCTGCTTAGATGCTGCATGACCCATCATGTTCCTCTAGTCCTTTTTTAGTTTTAATTTTAAAGATACATCATGGAAACAGGCCCTTTGGCACATTGAGTCAATGCCCACCATCGATAACCTGTTCACACCAGTTTTATGTTCATGACACTTTCTTGTCCATTTCCTACACACTAGGGACAATTTACAGAGGGCCCAATTAACCTACAAATCCACACGTGTTTGGGATGTGGGAGGAAACGGTGCACCCAGAGGAAACCCACGTGGTCACTGTGAAAACAAAACATGAAATCTCCACACAGCAGGATCAAACGCAGGTGTCTGGTACTGTGAGGCAGTGGCTCAACCAACTGCGCCAGTGTGATGCCCTTGTATTTGTTTTGTGGTGATCCAATCTTTTGACCAGTTAATAATACAACTTACTTGAGTGTGTGGTACAACTTTCCACAGAGAGAAATTTTAATTACGATATGTTACCGTTCAGTCCTAAGGAAAGATGAAGTTACTCTAGATTTCATTAAAATGAAGTAGAAAATATTTGAGAGGCACAGTAGGTTTTTCTGTACCTGGATAGAAAGATAGGCTCTGACAAGTAAGGTGTGTATATTCATTAGAACCTGCTGAGATGCATGTGGGGAGAGGTATAGTTGAAGGCAAGTGTTGACAAGAAGCAGAGGGCTGCATCGTGGATGTTTTGGCAAGAGTCACAGTCTCAGCCAAAAAAGGGAACAGCAATAAAGATCAACGGGGTGAAAGAGGCAAAGACTTCCTCTGACTTAGTAGCTCTTGGATTCAAGCCAAGTCCTGTGGCTGTGCCTTCACAGAAAACATCAACTCAAACCCTAGGCTCCAGATGAAAGACCGACCAATTTAGAACATGTAAGCTTGCAAGTTTTTGTTAAAATTTAATTGCCGAATCAAGAGAATTGTCAAGAGTCCAGTCCTTAATTGCCATATGTAACAAAAACAGACCAATTTCATGCTACTTGCAGCAGCATAACAGGTCTATAAAAACAGTGTTCATGGATAGTGCCGTAAACCAACAAATTAATAGCTCATATTTGAACATATTAGTGCAAAACTACAGCTCAAAGTCCATTGTGAGTCATAGCCATTGCGACCTACAGCACGGAAACAGGCCCTTTGGCCCACCGAGTCAGCACGGACTTTCAGCTACCCATTTGTATTAATGATACAATGGTCCTATTTTTTTTTTAATTCGCTCCCCAATTGTCATCAATTACCCTACAAACCTGTAGATGTTGGGGGTGACAGTTTTTTGTTTGTAGTTTAGTTGGTGTTTGTTGTATTCGAGAGCCTGATGGTTGTTGGGAAGATGCTGAACCCAGAGGTAATGGTTTTCAGACTCTTGTACATTTATCCCGATGGCAGGAGTGAAATGAGAGCGTGGCCAGGGTGGTGTGGGTCCTCGATGATGCTGGCTGCCTTTTTGAGACAACGCCTTCTTTCCATCCCTTTGGTGGTGGGGTGGTCAGTACCTGTGCTGGACTGGGCAGGGTCCACCACACTTTGCAATCTTTGTTCATGTGCATTGGACAGCATTACAAAGGTGCAGTTTTTTCTCCTTCCTGTTAAATGGTATCCCATGATTTATTTGAATGTAATAACCTGGGGCATTGTACTAATGAACTGAAAATGGCTTTGTTGTGAGATTCCACTTCAGAACCCATGAGTAATCTAATCTTTCATCACTGAGAATAATGTTAAAAGTCTCCACTGAACCATTCACTTGTTTGAGATATACTAATCAGTTTTTTTTTAGTTAATTAAATACTTGCAGATATGAAGTACTTTAACAACCAATCTACTAATGACTAAAAATTGAACACAATTTAAAGAACTCAATGGTCCAATGGTTCAATGGTACTTTACTGTCACATGTGCATATCACAGTGAAATTTGTTTTGCAAACTATTCAGGAAAATCATACTATACATAAGCGTAATCATAAATAAGTATAAAAGTGCAGTGATTGTAGTGTAAGGATATGGGCGGCATAGTGGTGTAGCAGTAGAACTGCTGCCTCACCGTGCCAGACACAGGTTCAATCCTGACTATGAGTCCTGTCTGCACGGAGTTTGTTCATTCTTCCTGTGACCCCATGGGTTTACTCCAGGTGTTCCAGTTTCCTCCCACACTCCAATGATGTGCAGGTTTGTAGGTTAATTGGCTTCTGTAAATTGTAAATTGTCCCTGTTCAAAGTAACATTAGCAAATTTGTAGATGACACAAAGCTGGGTGGCAGTGTGGCCTATGAGGAGGATGCTATGAGAATGCAGGGTGACTTGGACAGGTTGGGAGAGTGGGCAGATGCAGTTTAATGTGGATAAATGTGAGGTTATCCACTTTGGTAGCAAAAACGGGAAGGCAGATTACTATCTAAATGGCGTCAAGTTGGGAAAAGGGGAAGTACAATGGGATCTGGGTGTCCTTGTACATCAGTCTATGAAAGTAAGCATGCAGGTACAGCAGGCAGTGAAGAAAGCGAATGGCACGTTGGCCTTTATAACAAGAGGAATCAAATATATGTCTTTCTGCAGTTGTACAGAGCCCTAGTGAGACCACACCTGGAGTATTGTGTGCAGTTTTGGTCCCCTAATTTGAGGAAGGACATTCTTGCTATTGAGGGAGTGCAGTGTAGGTTTCCAAGGTTAATTCCTAGGATGGCGGCAATGTTATATGCTGTGAGAATGGAGCAGCTGTGTTTGTACACTCTGGAGTTTAGAAGGATGAGAGGAGATCTCATTGAAACATATAAGATTGTTAAGGGTTTGGACACGCTAGATGCAGGAAACATGTTCCCGATGTTGGGGGAGTCCAGAATCAGGGAATCTGCAGAAAAGGAATAGGTAACATCCCGGGTTGGGATCCTTATTCAAATTGAGCATCAGGGGGAAGGGTAACTAGAGGTATGAAAAGGTTCAGAACAAATCAGAGCCGGCACCAATGGCCGAGGAAAGGTGGAGCCCACAATGGTTCATTGTTGGCAGTGGGAGAGGTGATAACAGGGCTATATGAATTGAATAGTGAAACTGGCAGAACAACTAGGGTGGGGGAGGAATGGGGAAAGAGAGGGAATACATTTGTTACTTGAGAGGGAATAACATGTGTTACTAGAGAAATCAATATTCACACTGCTGGGTTGTAAATACTGCTCCTCCAATTTGCTTGTGGCTTCACTCTGGCTGCAGAGGCGACTCAGGCCAGAAAGGTCAGTATTAGAATGGAAGGGGTGTTAAAATGTTTGGCAACCAGAATGTCTTTCACCTGATTCGGCAATTCAAATGACCAAGAACGAGAGATTACAAAGAGTGGTGGTAAGAGTGGAAATTACAAAGACTGCCTGATCCATCACAGGTAGTGAAATCCCCACCATTGAAGGAATCTATAAGAGGCGCTGCCTTAAAAGGCAGTCAGCATCATCAAAGACATACACCACCCTGGCCATGCTCTCTTTTCACTCCTACCATCAGGAAGAAGGTACAGGAGCCTGAAAACCATTAGGCCCATCAAGGCTACACCATCATTCAATCATAGCTGATCTATCTCTCCTTCCTAATCCCATTCTCTTGTCTTCTTCCCCATAATCTCTGACACCCGTACTGATCAAAAATATATCTATCTCTGCCTTACATATATCCACTGACTTTGCCTCCACTGTCTTCTGTGGCAAAGAATTCCACCGATTCACACCTTCTGACCAAAGAAATTCTTCCTCATCTAATTCCCAAAAGAACGTCCTTTAATTCTGAGGCTTTGACCTACAGAATCAAGAACAACCTCTTCCCTGCAACCTTCAGACTCTTGAACACTACACAACACTAACTTCAGCAACTTTGTTTTTGTCTTTAATTGTATCTTTGACGACACTCTTTTTGCACTATTATGGCTACCTAGTATTACAATTATTAATTGATTGTATGATGATTATTGCATATTTGTTCAATCTGTTATTGCATTTATGGGCCTGTCAAGCTGCAGCATGCAAGAATTTCATTTTTCCATTGTCAATTAAACACTTTTGTCTCTCGACATGTTTACCAGTCCCAGTCTGCTGCGAATTTGCTGTTCTGCTAAGTAACTAACAGAAACCTTGATGTTTCTGTGTAACAGATATTCACTAGATGCAAGATTCTCCGTTTTATCAATTGTAACGTAATGACTGATGGCAACAGGCTAAAATGGTTTTGCAAATAACCTCCATGAATTACAAATGTCACCATTACTTGAATTGCAAGTGATTTGAAGCCACTATTATCTATGTGATTGCACATACAAAAACATTTTGGCAAAGTCAATCTCCCTTTACTCTTTAACCTTAGAATAAAGTGGAGCAATTTTTGCATCTGTCACATCACATTTCTATTACTAAACACTGTCAAAATATTCACCATACGCAAAGAACTGAAAAGAACAAATTACTCACATCTGCACGATTTACTTATGTACTGTACCCATCTATTAATTTAGTTTAGTTCCGAGATACAGCGTGGAAACGGGCCCATCGGCCCATCAAGTCCAAGCCAACAAACGATCCCCGCACACTAACACTCTTCTACACTTGGGATAATTTACAGAAGCTAATTAACCTACTAACCTGTTCATCTTTAGGGTATGAGAGGAAACTGGAGCACCCAGAGGAAGCGCACGTGGTCACAGGGAGAAGTCAGGAAGGAACCCAGGCTTCTGCTGCTGTAAGGCTGCGCCATTGTGCCACCCCATGGTGTCACTACCACTTCTCTCTTCCAGTAATGACTCAATTACTCTAGAGGCAATAAATGGTGAACAAAAAACACAAAGTGCTGGAGTAACTCAGTGGGTCAGTCAGCACCTCTGAGGAACATGGATGGGTGATGTTTCAGATTAGAAACCTTAAATGGTGGCCTTGTCAGTAAAGTGTCAATCCAAAAGTTGAGTTTAATTTAGTTTAGTTTAGAAATACAGCATTGAAACAGGTCTTTCGGCCCATCAAGAGCACAGCGACCAATGATCACCCTTACACTAGTTCTATCCTACACACTCGGGACAATTCACAGTACCTAATTAACCTGCAGAATTGCACATCTTTGGAGTGTGGGAAGAAACCGGAGCATGCGGAGCAAACCCACACGGTCACAGGGAGATCGTTCAGACAGCACCTGTAATCAGGATCGAACCCGGGTCTCTGGCGCTGTAAGGCCGCAACTCTACCGCTGCACCACAGTGAAGAAAAAATACATTTTAAAAATGTACAAAAGAGATCAGAATTCTGACAACTGTAGATGGTGTGGATGGAATTAAACTGGTAGACTTTGAACTTTTAGTTTCAGGAGACATGGAATTTAAATCAAAACAATTTCATGCAACACTTGTGAAACCAACATTCTCCTTTAATGGAAACGTGTCCGAATGCATGTAGTTTTGAAACAGTTAGAAGTCATAAAAGCAATTGAATCCTCTGTAGCGTGTGATGGCTGCTCTCATGCTACTAGTGAAAGGTAGCAATTCAGACCAGGAGACCCAGGGGTGCCAAATATTTGGGAGTTCACTTAATTAGTTTTAGGAACAAGAGCAAATCTAGTGCTTTCACAAGGGAATGGTGGTGTAAAATCCATGTGTGGTCTGTCTATGGAATGAAGGATAACACCGAGATCAACGCAATGGAAGTAATCCGCATCAAAGCACCAGACAAGTCTTTAACTTCTTCCTCCGATTATCTTGCCAGGGAACTACCTAGACGTACCTAAACAGTTTGCAATGTATGGATGCCAATTAACCTGCAAACTTGCATGTCTTTAGAGTGTGGGAGGAAATCAGAGCACCTGGAGAAAACCCATTCAATCACATGGAGAAGATATAAAGTCCGTAAAAACCTGAAATGTCACCTATTCCTTCACTCCATAGATGCTGCTTCACCCGCTGAGTTTCTCCAGCATTTTTGTCTACCTTCGATTTTTCCAGCATCTGCAGTTGTTTCTTAAACAAAAAGTTCGTAAAGACTGCACCTGTAGTCAGGATCGAACCCAGGTCTCTGGTGCTATAAGGCAGCAACTCTTCCACTGTGCCAACGTGCCAACCGGAAATTACATTTGGCTTTAATAGTAATAACTTTAACAACTTCAACCTCTCACCAGCATCATTATGCATTATTTTCAATTAGCAATTGGGCTGTAAATCCTTGCTTATTCATTCTCCTAAGAACAAATCTGCAAACTAATTATTTCAAAGGGTTAATCAATTAAATAATTAACTTACCAAGGTTATTTGGACCTGTTTCAATCATTCGGCAAAGATAGGAAATGATCCATAGTCCGAGATCATAGTCCGTCAATAGACGGCAATGGACGGCAATGGACGGCAGGTGAACACTTAAAAAGAATAAAAGAATAAAGGTTGTTTCCAGATTTTAGATTACATTTGTACTTGTGTAAGGACAGCAATGAATTATTGACCTTGTTTGGTCTTATCCACCTGAAAAATCACCATAGAACTTCTTATTCACTTTTGCGAGATCATATCTACCTGAGTAAATGTATCTATTTTTGTTGAGAGGATGTGGGTGTCACTGTCAATGCCAGCAACTCCTGTTCTGCACTAATTGCCCTTGAGAGAGTGGCGATGAGTCACCTTCTGCAGTCAGCAAGGCAAAAGTTCTCCTGCGATGCAGTTGAAGAAAGAGTTCCATGATCCGGCAAAGATAAAGAAACAATATTTGTCTGAGTCTGGAAGATAGGCGATTTAGAAAGCTCGCATGTTGTGGTAACTCATGTTAGAGTATCTGTCTTTCTAGATTTAGTTTTTCTAGACAGAGGCTCCACTGGCGCAGCAGTAGTCATAGTGTCCTTGTGTCATAGTGTCATAGTGTCCTTGTATCATATAGTCATAGTGTCACACAGCCCCTTGAAACAGGCCCTTCAGCCCAACTTGCCAACACTGACCAACATGTCCCAACTACACTAGTCCCACATCTGCTTTTGATCCACATCCCTCTAAACCAATCTCACCCATGTACCTGTCTAAAAGTTTCTTAAACGTTGCGATAGTACCTGCCTCAATTACCTCCTCCAGCATCTCATTCGATACACCCATCACCCTTTGTGTGAAAAGGTTACCTCTCAGGTTCCTATTAAATCTCTCCCCCCTTACTGTAAACCTAGGTTCTCTGGTTCTCGATTCCCCTTCTCTGAGCAAGAGAAAATGTGCGTTTACCCATTCTATTACACTCATGAATTTGCACACCTCGATAAGATCACACCCTCATCCTCCTGCACTCCAAGGAATAGAATCCTACCCTGCTCATCCTCTCTCTGTAACTCAGGCCCCTGAGTCCTGGCAACATCCTCATAAATCTTCTCTGCACCCTATCCAGCTTGACGACATCTTTCTTATAACATGGTGGCAGAGCTGAACAGAATACTGTAAATGCGGCCTCACCAATTTATATACTGTAACTGCAACATGACCTCCCAACTTCTATACTCAATACTTTGACTGCTGCCTTACAACACCAGAGACCCAGTTCGATCCCGTCTAAGGGTGCTGTTTGTACAGAGTTTGTATGTTTTTCCTGTGACTTGAGTCGACAATTCAAAGTATAGGCGGTGGGTAACAGAGAAAGAGTAAGCAGAAATGTCATGCCAACATTAATGTTCCTCAGGTTTGTGTACTGAGTCCCCTGCTCTACTCCCTGTACATCTACATCCTCGACAGATGCGCCGTAGTAAGCATTTTATTGGGGCGCATCACAACAGCTCCACCCAAGACAACAAGAAATTGCAGAGAATTGTGGATGCAGCTCAGACCATCACATAAACCAACCTCCCTGCCACTGACTCCATCTGCGCTTCACACTCCCTCGGCAATGCTGCCAGTTTATTCAAGGATGAGTCGCACCATGGCCACTTGATCTTCTCCCCTCTTCCATCATAGAAAATAGGTGCAGGAAGAAGCCATTCGGCCCTTCGAACCAGCACCGCCATTCATTGTGATCATAGCTGATCGTTCCCAATTAATAACCTGTGCCTGCCTTCTCCCCTGCCTTCTCCCCATCTCCCTTGATTACTAGCCCCTAGAGCTCTATCTAAGTCTCTCTTAAATCCATCCAGCGATTTGACCTCCACTGCCCTCTGTGGCAGGGAATTCCACAAATTCACAACTCTCTGGGTGAAAACGTTTTTTCTCACTTCAGTCTCTCCCCTTTATTCTAAGACTGTGGCTCCTGGTTCTGGACTCGCCCAACATTGGGAACATTTTTCCTGCATCTAGCTTGTCCAGTCCTTTTATAATTTTGTATGTTTCTATAAGATCCCCCCTCACCCTTCTAAACTCCAGGCAAGAGGTGCAGAAGTGCGAAAGCGCATACTTCCAGATTCAGGGATAATTTCTTCCCAGCTGTTATCAGGCAACTGAACTGTCCTCTCACCAACTAGCAAGTGGACCTGACCTATCATCTACCTCATTGGAGACCGTCTTCAATTGGACTATATCTTGCACTAAACATTATTCCCTTTATCCTGTATCTGTACACTGTAGTCGGCTTGAATGTAACCATGTATTGTCTTTCTGCTGACTAGAAAACACACAAAAGCGTTCCACATGATAATAAACTAAATTAAACTAAATTAAACTAAACTAAACTAAACTAAATTAAACTGAACTAAATTATAAATTAAACTGTGCGGCCAAGTGTAGCACTGATTCAATCTTTAATCTTTATTTCAGCTATTTAATTTATAATCTCCTATGTTGTCATGGGAAATGTTTGTGACTAAAACTAAACATGTGGAAACATTGACGGTTGTACTTATATCCAAGTCAAGAGAATGGGTGTGAGGACACATGGTTGCTGACATTTCTTGCATGTGTTTCTGCAACAATTGAAAACAGATTTCACGTCCCCAGCTGTTTGCAGTGAAGTTGTAAACTTCTGCCGCTTATTGCTTGTGGAAGTGATTCACATAGTCGCTCTCACAGAGTCTGGCTCTGAGTTCTTGGCTGACTGCAGTCTGAACCTGAATCCGTGTCAGCCTCCTTTGTGCACTCTCCAACACACAGCGGCATAGTGACGCAGCGAGAGACCAACTGCCTCACCGCGCCAGAGACGCAGGTTCGATCCTGACTGGGGGGTGCTGACTGTCTGGAGTTTGTACGTTCTCCTTGTGACCGCGTGGGTTTTCTCTGTGTGCTCTGCTGTCCACCCACATCCTAAAGACGGGCAGGTTTGTAGGATAATTGGTCTCTGTAAATTGTTCCCTAGCGATAGGGAGTGGATGAGAAAGTGGGATAACATAGAGCTCATGTGAATGTGTGTTCACACTTGTTCTGTGTGAACTAGTGGATCACACATGAGTGAACCACGAGTTCAGTGGTGGTGAACATGTCGCCACCAGTTGATTGTAAATTGTAAATGGTCCATACTGTGTAGGAAAGTGCTAGTGCACAGGGTGATTGAACAGTGTCTCCACGCTGTGTCTCCAAACTAACACTAATCTTTAAACACAATTACCATAGTGATCATAGCCGCAAGCATTGCTGACTATAATGCCCATAGTCAGAGGTAGTTGAAGTTCTCTATGAGGCTCCACGCTATCTAGAGCCACTCACTCAGTTGGATGTTTTATGTCGCTGTCAGTTAAAAATAAATTGCCACCAGAACTGTCTTCCAGTCGCCACTCAACCAGCCATCATTTGCTGATGGAAAACAAAGGCAATGTGTTGCACAAATTAGCCCCCCGTGTCATGTGAGCAAGGATGAAGTGGGGTTAATGGTCCTCAGGGGCGGAGAAATAAGAATGAGAACAAAGTTTACTAATGAATTTCGAGCAGTTGCTATTAAAGGGCACGCAAGCTAAATTAATCTCAATCCCTTTACACACGGCACTGTGAGAGATAATGTAAATCGAGCAAATTAATTATCAAAACAATTACCAAGAACCAATACAATTAGCAACGATTTGGTTAGAACAGATTCTACTGTTGTAAAAATTATATAAATATAGATTAGATTTTAAAGTTCAAACTTTTATTAGTGCTAATGCTCCTGCATAAACTTTTTTTTCCCCCCTTGAGTGGGAAAGTACAGTTAATGTAGATGGCACAGGCTGGGATTTTAATGAACATTCCCAGGCTGAACTGATGACGGGGCATATAATGGTTATTGAGTAATATAGCATAGTGTTCTTCAACCCATCAATCTTCTGCTGGGTGGTTGAATGAAAGATCCAATTAGTCCAACCCACTCTTATTCCCCGTTGCTCTGATATCATCTTTCTTTCCTACTCCTCGCGTTTCCCGACACACAGTCGGTATATTTAGATGCAATAAAACGCTTAAGCGAAGCCTCCATTCCTGATATTCTTTAGACTTTAGACTTTTAGAGATACAGCTTCAGAAACAGGCCCACCAAGTCAACGCCGACCAGCATCACCCCGTACACTAGCACTATTGTGCACAGCAGGGACAATTCAAAGTTTTTGTATCACAGTCAATTAACCTGCAAACCAGTACATCTTTGGAGTGTGGGAGGAAACCGGAGCACCCGGACAAAAAACATGCGGTACAAACGCCATACAAACAGCACCCATAATCAGGATCCAACCAGGGTCCCTGGCGCTGTAAGGCAGCAACTCTACCGCTGCACCACTGTGCCACCCCAGGTATGCCTTAAACTTAGAAACAAGCTGTTCCAGGAAGAGGAGCTTCCTGCGAATCTCAAGCGAGGAAATATCAATGCTGCAAGTAGGTGGTGCTTGTCTTTCATAATACGGCAAACTATTTGCCACTGGAGCAGAGGTGTTTGCATGCATGAGTGGGCAGGATGCAAGCTCTAATTAGTAGTATAACTCAGCTACTGCCTGCCACATACACAAACAACAGTGGTAATATCCGCTTATTAATCTGGTATGAACTGTGCTTTTGAGCTATGTAAAAATAGATCTGAATAAGAAAGGAAGCCAAGGCTTTATTTTTTATTTTTGAAGTGTTGTCACTGGTGTTGGACAGAAAATAGTCATAGTGTCATGCAGCAGTGAAACAGGTCCTTCAGCCTACCATGACCAAGGGTCCCATCGAAGAATGTCCATTTACACGCATTAGTTTAGTTTAGTTTAGTTTAGTGTCATGTGCACTGAGATACAATGAAAAGCTTTTGTTAAATACTATCCAGCAGAAAGCTCTATACATGATTATAATTGAGCCATCCACAATGTGAAGATACAGGATAAGGGGAATAACTTTTCATAGTTAAAGTAAGAAAAGCTGCTTTTCGAGTAGATTGTAATGAGTGATTGCAAATCCACTTCTGGGACCAGGACACAGAGAGTGGCCTGGGTTGGGCACCATCTTGGCTCATATTCCTCTTACCCATTCCTATCCATGTACCTGCCCAAATATCTTCTACAGTTGTCATTGTACCTACTTCAACTACTTTCTCCGGCTGCTCGTTCCATACACCCATCACCCTCTGAGAGAGACCAATGGGCCTGTCCCACTTAGGCGATTTTTCAGCTGAAAAACCAGGAACTGGAACGGCAACTGTCAGAGTGGAACACACACACAAACACATTGAAAAGGGGGCCAGGGCAAGCAGGAGGAGCGCTGTCTGAAGTTCACACGATGCAATGCCAAGGTGATACAGACACAAACCGCGATGAACAGGAAGGTTAAGATGGCTAGCACAGTGTACGGTGAGTCCTTTAAAAGAGGGGGTAGGGGGGAAAGGAGGTAGGAGGAGAAGGGGGGAGAAGGAATGGAGCCACTTTTAAGAAGCCAGAGAACTTTTAATAATGAGATACACGGCTGTGAAGTTCGGTGGACATTTAGCATTATCGGTTGGTTATCCTTGGTTCTAAAAACTCGTACTTATGTTTTTTTTCCCCAATGAGCCAATGAAAATGACAGGTCAGCAAAGGTGATTAACTAAAACTACCTACGACTACCTTGACTACCTATAACTACATGGCGACCCCACTACAACTGCATCTACGACTGCAGGATTATCGATTTTCTCCATGGCGAAAAATACTGAGGCCGCGACTAGTTCCCAGAATGTGGGAACTCCTCGCGACCACGAAGGATATTCACCAGAGACCACCAGCGAACAAGTTTTGCGACCACGTGGTGAGCGCAGAGTCTCCTGCACTTGCCTAAAAAGTTGCTTAAGTGGGACAGGCCCATTAGAGAGATTGCAGATGGAGCCCAGACTATCATACACACCAGTCTAGATCCGAAATGTTAATTATGTTATCTGAAATCCTAATCAGCCATTGTCCAGCTAAATGCATGTATATTTTATCCCTTAGAATAATCTTCAAGTATATGACTATATCTGTAACCTTTCAGCGACAGATGTCAGGCTCACTGGCCTGTAAATGCCACGCTTTTCCCTGCAGCCCTTCTTGAATAGAAGCCCAACATTCATTACCCACTAGTATTCCGGCACCTCACCTGCATTCAACGAAGACTCGCAAATCTTGGGCAGTTTACAACCCAGCGGTATGAATATTTATTTTTCTAATTTCAAGTAATCCTTGCATTCCCTTTCTTTCCGTCCATCCCCCACCCTTGTCTTCGTACTGTTTTCACTGTTCTTGTGCTTTCATTATCACCTCTTCTATAGCCAACAATGGACCATTGTGGACTCCAGCCGGCTCTGATTTGTTCTGTACCTTTTCATACCTCTAGTTTCCCTCTCCTCTGAATCTGTCTGAATAAGGGTCTCGGCCAGAAAAATCACCTGCTGCTTTTCTCCAGAGATGCTGCCTGTCCTGCTGGGTTACTCCAGCATTTTATGTCTATACTCGCATATCTCAGCCAGATTTAATGAAGACTTGTAAATCTCCGGAAATCTCAATTTACGAGATCTTCTAATGATTATTAAGATCTGGCATTTTGATTTCCTAATGTGATCTAAGGAGTTGTATGTCTAAGTCTGACCTTTCATGTGACAGCTCTACTGCACTGTGAGGTAGTCCACAGTATTCAATTTCTCCAGTTGTCTTGAGCACAATCTCACCACGTTTTGATCTAATCATCAGCTATTGATCCAGCTTCAGTTATGTGCAGTTTACTTTGCCTTCAACAAAGGCAATGGACTCTCGTTTGTACTCATCTCCAGACATATGATCTCCAGAGATGCTGCCTGACCCAACTGAGTTACTCCAGCACTTGGTGTATTTTTCTGTGAACAAGCATCGCAGTTCCTTGTGCCTGCATATATTCTCCTAGCTCTGGTAATCAATCCAAAAGATGATAGTTTATTTTGCAGATACTTTCTCACCAATCCCATTGGCTCCAGAAAATTCATGTTATAGATAGTCATAGTTGTCATACAGTGTGGAAACAGGCTCTTCAGACCAACTTGCCAACACTGACCAACATGTCCCATCTATACTAGGCCTGCTTTTGGCCCATATCCCTCTAAACCTGTCCTATCCATGTACCTGTCTTTAACGTTGCAATAGTACCTGCGTCAACTACCTCCCTCCAAAGGAAACTCTCCAAGGAGAGTTTGAAAAAGTGTCCTGTTGAACACCTCCTTCGACTATGTGGAAAACTAGATTTGACTAGCTACGACTAGCTTCGGGAAAATTGGACACTGAATAGTGGAGAATGAAGATGACCTCCTTCGATTTCCTTTGACCTCCCTTTGACTATGTTGGAGACTATCTACGACTACCTTCGACTACCTTTGATTACCTTTGGCTACCCTCGATTACCTACGAATAACATGCCGACCTACTACGACCTACTTCGACTAAACCTACGAGTAAAAAAAATATCAATTTTTTCCATGACGACCTTATTTTACTCGTGGGCATTTTTCACCATTGAAAAATACGCCGCGACCTAGCTGAGGCCTCGAGTACTCTCGAGCATGAAGTTAGAAAGACCTCCTAGGACCTCGTGTCGACCATGCTGCGAGTATGAGTCGAGGGCAAACTCTTCTAAACTCGCCAATTAGGTCTCCGCAGTGGGACAGCCCCTTAACATGTACAGTTCCTTGTTTTTCTCTGATTGTTTACCGATCTTGTTTATTTATTTTACACACAGGGACACTCATTACAGTGCAGGTTTTGAGAGGCATCAAGAATTTCTATTAACCAGATAAGTTCAGCTTAACTTCAGCTCTGTAGCTGCACATAGAAAGCCAGTGATGAATAGCAAGCACTCTATTGATTAAACAGCTCCAAAGCGTATGTGGTTATGGACTGTTTTGGCTCAGTCATAACACAGCAGGTCGTGTTCTCAGCTTTGAGTCAGATGACAGTGATGTTGAATCCCATTCCAGAAAAGTAAACACAAAAATCCAGGCTGACACCTGATTGCTGCACTGTGGGATGTGCTGCCTTCCTGACAGTCTGTTAGACTTCAGGTGCAATAAAATGTGTGAACACACTGTTTCACAAGGATCTGGGTGAATATTTTACCCACAACCCGCATCACGATGAAAGATTATCTTGTGTTTACCTCATTACAGGAGCATCTGTGTCCAAATCGGTTTTACTTTCTCAATGCTGCAACATGCTACGGCACCTTCAATACACAGGGAGTACCCAGGAGATCTAAGGATTTCTTTCCCAGTAAGTCAGAAGCGCCCATTTTCTACAGATACTCAATGGTTCAATCGTGTGTTATTTGTTACATGTGCAACTGCACAGTGAAATTCTCTTTGCATATTTACACATGCAGGCCCCCCCCCCCCCCCCCCCCCCATGTGTTGGAGCCATTTCCAAAGTCCAAAGTCCGGTCCACCCACAGGCATGGTCTACTGGAGCAGTTCCCGATCTAGGTAAGCCCCAGGCTCCTGCAGCCTTCGTCTATCGCCCTCGACCGGATCGGCCCGCGGATCGACGTCCCTCTCCTCTCCTCTCCTCGCCCGGCTGTCTCTGTGTCCCAGAGGCGCCTCCTGCAGCCGACCATGAAGGTGCTGGAGGCATTATCCCTGTTCACTCTCTCACCGCCGTTGCTGGTCACATCCCCAGAGGCTCCCTCCGGGTACCACGGTCGGCAGAGTCGTCAGACTGCTGCGGCACCTCAGGAAGGCCCATCTTATCACTCTTCATGCACTTTCATTCTTACATTTTATTGAATTAGTATCCTAACACTATCCTTAATGAAACAGATGAACTATATTTTACATCCAGTCTTTAGTTTAGTTTTAGAGATGCAGCATGAAAACAGGCCCTTCAACCTACCCATTCACACTAGTTCTATGTTGTCCCACTTTCTCATCCACTCCCTGCACGATAGCGAGAATTTACAGAGGGCCAATTAACCTCCAAACCTGCACGTCTTTGGGATGCCATGAAGCATTTTAATATTCTTATTTGTTTAGTTTTATTTTAGTTTGATTTTTTTTATTTTTGTCACATGTACCGAGTTACTCTGAAAAGCTTTAGTCTGTGTGCTACCCAGTCAATTAAAAGGCTATACATGATTACAATCAAGCTGTCCACTGTGTACAGATAAAGGATAAATGGCACAACATTTAGTGTAGACGAAGTCCGATGAAGTCTGATTAAAGATAGTTCAAATGTCTCCAATGGGGTAGATGGGAGGTCAGGACCATTCTTGTGGTGGTGAATCTGTGGAATTCTTTGCCACAGAAGGCTGTGGATATTTTTTTAAGGCAGAAATTGAAAGATTCTTGATTAGTCGTTGTGTCAGGGGCTATGTGGAGAAGGCAGGAGAATGGGGTTTGGAGGGAGAGAAAGATCGGCCATGATTGAATGGGGGAGTAGACTTGATGAGCCAAATGGACTAATTCTGCTCCTATCACTAATGACCCTATGACTGTGTGACCTCTCAAGTTGGTGCGAGGTCCATGTTTTCTTCTTATTATTATTATCATTTTTAAGCATGTGGGAGAATTTGTTTATGGCGGATTTCCACAAGGTTATTAATTCGTAACCTGGAAGCCTCTTCCCATCTATATAATTGTACAACATTCTGCTATATTCTCAGATCATAATGCAGGATTGAAATAACTTCTGCGTTTTAATCTTTAATAAAGTTTCATGTTTCGGAACTGAGAAAAGACCAGGACAAATCAGGGCCGGCAACAGATGACCTCAGGCAGGGATGTTACCTGATGGACCAAGTGTTGGCTAGAACAGTGTGATACGTCGTTGTGAACTGTTGAACTGGTTGAATAACCTTTAGTGGAGGAAGTGGGGACAAGGGGAGGGGGGAGGGGAGTGTATGTAGAAGTTACCTCAAAATAGAGGGCCGGGACCCTTCTTCAGACTGATTAGTGACTTTTTGCGGTCGAGGCCTTTCTTCAGAGGTAATCTATCCTTTTTCACCAGGGATGCTGCCTGACCCGCTGAGTTACTCCAGAACTTTGTGTTCATCTTTCGTATACAAGGAGAATTGCATAGTGTTGTTTTCTGCTCCCATGTTTGCTAGGTGTATATCTTCACTTCACTTGCAGTAGATCTCTGTTTGCTCAGCCGAAATAAAATGTTTATTTATGATTTTAATTATTTTCTGCTTTGAAAATGCGTGCTGCACAAACAGTCATTAACCCATAGATTTTAAACAAAGCCCTCCTGTATAAATATTGAATGATTCTGAAGTGCAATATAGCACTTTCCCCTGATGGTATTTTTCTCTCTGATGAGCTAAATTACTATGAAATGTGATATGATTCAATGCTCGTAAAATAGTGAGAGACAGTATTCTGTCAATCAACTGAATAAATTAAGTAGCACACACTCACAAATTAATTCCACAGGGATGCAGGATATTTGTGCCCTTCTGACCAGGTAGAAAGCCACATTGTCCATGTGTTTAGTTTTGTTTAGATTATTGTCATGTGTGCCGAGGTACAGTGAAAATATTTTTTTTGTTGCCTGTTAACCAGTCTACGGAAAGACTATACATGATTACAATCGAGTCATCCACAGTGTACAGATACAATATAAAGGGAATCATATTTAGCACGATAAAGTCCAGTAATATCAGATTACAGATAGTCCGATAGTCTACAATGAGGTAAATGTTAAGTCAGGACACCTATCTGGTTAGTGCTAGGATGGTTCAGTTGGCTGATAACAACTGGGAAGAAACTGCCCTTGAATCTGGAGGTATGCTTTTTCACATTTCTGTACCTCTTGCTTGATGGGAGAGGGGGGAAGAGAGAGAGTGACTGGGGTGACATTGGTCCTTGATTATGCTGATGGCTTTGCTGATGTTGTCAATGGGGAGTCAATGGTTGGTTTGTGTGCGGAACGCATTTTCACACAACTGTATTCTTGCCCCGTGATGTTGCTATAAAGGGGAGCTGTGGGGTTCTTACCACCAACCTGCCAACTATTTATTGTTCAAACAATATGAATGACAATCCAACCATTTCACATTTGTGGACTCCTACAGTGCGTAAGTGAGTTACACTCTTGCAATCATAGCAGTTCTTCATTAGTGATGGATTACTTGGGATATCCTGAGGTTATACAAATCCAGGACAGGCTTTATCCTCATATAAAGAGGTTCTAAAGGATGTTACCTCAGAAATACCAAATACTAGAAGGCATAGTTTTAAGGTGAGAGGGACAGTTTAAAGGAGATGTGCAGGGCGAGTTATTCATACAGGGGTGATGGGTGCCTGGAACGCCCTGCCAAGGGTTGGTGGTGGAGACCGATACAATCGTGGGATTTAGGAAGTTTTTATATTGGGACATGTATATGCGGGGAATAGAGAGATATGGATCATGTGCAGTTTAAAAATACCATCTTGTTCACCATGGACACTGTGGCCTGAAGGGCCTGTTCCTGTGCAGTCCTGTTCCATGTTCTATATTCTAGATACACTAATTATTTGGTAGGCCTGATGGCAAGGTGGCTAGATAAGTAATGAGGGTATTTGCCTTAAGAGAGTGCACATGATTGTTGATCTGGAAAAAGAGGTTTCTAAGATGTGAGAGGTTTTGATTTTGATATCTTTTTAATATTGTCATGTGTACTGAGGTACAGTGAAAAACAATGTTTGGGTGTTAATTAATTAAATCAGACCATACTATACATGAATACAATCAAGCCATTCTTACTTGTAGATGCGACATCTTGGCCAGCATGGCAAGGTGCGTCGAAGGGCCTATTTCCGTGCAGTATGACTAATTACAACACCTTGGAGAGGTAGTTGAGGCAGATACTATCATAATGTTTAAGAGTGTTTAATACCTATCCTATCCATGTACCTGTCTAAATGTACATGGATAGGATAGGTAGAGAGGGATATGGGCCAAATTCAGGCAGGTGGACTAGTATAGTTGAGGCATGTTGGTCGGTGTGGGCAAATTGGGTCGAAGGGTGTGTTTCCATGCTCTATGACTTAATGACTCTATAACTGCAAGACTGTTCAGTAGCCATCTGAGAACTAGTGTGAATCAGTCGTCTGATTCCCTGACCATTTACCTATACTTGGGGCAAGTGGCTGCCTATTAGTGCAGCAATGGCCCTGATGTGTAATAGAGTTTTACTCCTGGATCTCCAGTGAAGAGAATGCAAGTGTGAAGAATCTATCTATTCAGGAGCACACACCAGCATTGAGTTTCAGGAATGACAAATCTATTCCATTGCCCTTTGAAAACCAGCAAGTGAACAAAATGTTTCATCTTCACCTAGATTAATCACATTGATACAGTTCCCAGGCTGTGGCAAATGTTTGATTCCAATGTTTCATCTAACTACAGATCATTTCTTCACCATTCTTCACAACAAGAGTTTGAGAAATTATGGAAAAACCATGAAGAGTGATGTGTTCATACATCGTAGTCCAAAAATGCGGGACTCCCTCGCCAATCCCCGAACTCTCAGCCAGTGAATTAATGATGAGTTTTATTGTACATTGTACCAGCACCACACAAAATTCATGCATTGAACTTGAACTTGGACTGAGAAGAAGGGTTTTCTCCCAAAAGGTCACCTATTCCTTTTCTCCAGAGATGCTGCCTGACTAAAACCCTGTCCCACTGTACAAGTTAATTCAACAGTTCTCCCGAGTTTGCCCTGATTCGAACTTTGAGATTTATGGTAATGGCCGCTCGTAGGTACTCGGGGCTCTCGTGGACATTTTTCAACATGTTGAAAAATCTTCACGAGTCTTCCTGAGCTTACCGCATTTCCCGAGTACCTGCCGATAGCGTTACGAGCCGCTAAGAGACGTCCTCAAGCTCTAACATACCTGCTACGTATATTCTACATGCTTACCATGAGTTTAATTTTTTTTTAAACTTGGGAGAGCTCTTGAATGAGCTCGCACAGTGGGACAGGGCTTTAACTGAGTTACTCCAGCATTTTGTGTCTATCGTAATATAGACAGGCCAGAGAACTAACTGAGTGTAATGAGGATCTTACAGTTGGGAATAAAACATAGAACATGGAGCGGCACAATGGCGCAGTAGTAGAGTTGCTGCCTTACAGTGCCAGAGGCCTGGGTTCAATCCTGACCACGGGTGCAAACAATATATAATTTGTACGTCCTCCCTGTGACCACGTGGGTTTTCTCCAGGTGCTCCAGTTTCGTCCCGTGTTCCAAGTACGTGCAGATTTGTAATCTAATTGCATTGGTAAAAATGTTAAATTGTCCCTAGTGTGTAGGATAGTGCCAGTGTACGGGGTGATCATTGGCACAGCAATATCGGGGCGAGTGACTTCCTAGAAATGTGTACAATGCCCTTGGAAACAAGGGCAGACCAACCAGAATATCCAGATAGTGAACACAAAGCGCAGGATAACTTTGCACGTTGTTCATCATATCTGGCAAACATGGACAGGCAATATTTCAGGTCAGGATCCTTCTTCAGCCTGAGGATCCATGTTACCTTTCCAATCCCTCCACCGATGCTGTCTGATCCACTGAATTACTCCAACACCATGTTTCCCACAAGATGCCATCATCAACAGTTCATAGCGTCTCCACAATTTTCATGTAGCCTGGACCTTAGTGGCACAGTGGGGCAGCGGTAGTGCCTCACAGCGCCAAAGATCTGGGTACGATCCTGACTGTGGGGGCTGTATGTGTGGAGTTTGTATGTTCCCCTTGTAATTGTGTGGGTTATCCCCAGGTGCTCCGGTTTCCCCCACATTCCAAAGACGTGCAAGTTTGTAGGTTAATTGGCCTCTGTAATCTGTAAATTGTCCCTAGTGTGTAGGATAGAACCAGGGTATGGGTATTGGCTTCTTGGTAGTGACACGGTGGGCCGAAGGTCTTGTTTTCATGCTGTATTTCTAAAACAAACTAAACTAAACTAAATTGCGCTAAACTGGAAAGAGTTGATGTGGAGAGGATTTTTCCACTAGTGGGAGAGTCTAGCACCAAAGGCCATAGCCTTGGAATAAAAAGACATTCCTTTAGAAAGGAGATGAGAATGTGTTTCGTCAGAGTCGTGAATCTGTGGAATTGATTGCCACAGACAGCTGTGGAGGCCAAATCAATAGATTTTTTTCAGGTGGAGATTGACAGATTCTTGATTAGTACGGTTATAGACAATGGACAATATGAGCAGGAGCAGGCCACTCGGCCCTTCGAGCCAGCACCACCATTCACTGTGATCATGGCTGATCATCCACAATCAGTAACCCGTTCCTGCCTTCACCCCATATCCCCTGACTCTGCCATCTTTAAGAGCTCTATCTAAATCTCTCTTGAAAGCATTCAGAGAATTGGCCTCTGCTGCCTTCTGAGGCAGAGAATTCCACAGATTCACAACCCTCTCTGTGAAATTTTTTTTCCTCATCTCCGTAAATGGCTTACCCCTTATTCTTAAACTGTGGCCTCTGGTTCTGGACTCCCCCAACATCGGGAACATGTTTCCTGCCTCTAGCTTGTCCAAACCCTGAATAATCTTATATGTTTCAATTATACCCTCTCATCATTCTAAATTCCAGAGTATACAAGCCTAGCCACTCCATTCCATCAACATATGACATTCCTGCCATCCCGGGAATTAACCTCGTGAACCTACGCTGGACTCCTTCAATAGCAAGAATGTCATTCCTCAAATTTGGAGACCAAAACTACACACAATACTCCAGGTGTGGTCTCATTAGGGCCCTGTACAACTGCAGAAGGACCTCTTTGCTCCTATACTCAACTCCACTTGTTATGAAGGCCAACATGCCATTCACTTTCCTCACTGCCTGCTGTACCTGCATGCTTGTCAGGGGTTACGGAGAGAAGGCAGGAGAATGGGGTTGAGAGGGACAAATAGATCATCCATGATTGAATGGAGGAGTAGACTTGATGGGCTGAATGTCCTAATTCTGCTCTTATACCTTATGAATTTATGAACTTTACTAAACTAAACTAAACTTAGCTGAATTAAGGCTGGAAAGTAAGGAACTAGCAGCATCTTTCTGGAAGCAGGAAATGTTGCAGGCAATCAGTGTGACAACCTGGAGTGACAAACACCTACAGTGAATAGCCACGGGCAAGATGAATACAGGGGAAATATCTCTGCAAGCAATGTGTAGCAACTCAGAGACCATTACAGTCAACTGACTACATGCTGAGAAATGAAGCCATGAGTTTGTTAAATGTTACGTACAGAATAAAAACCATCTTAAGGTATTGCAGTGTTAAGCTGAAGAGCGGGGCTACACTGTGATAAAGCAGCAGGTTTATATGGTTAAAGAATGTTTAATGATGACACAATGGCGCAGCTGGTAGAGCTGCTGCCGCAGAGTGCCAGAGACCCAGATTTGATCCTGACCTCAGGTGCTGTCTCTGTGGTGCTTGCATGTTCTCCCTGTGACCCAATGTGAATTTCGTCCTGGGTGCTCTGGTTTCATATTATCATAGAGTCAGACAGCATTAAAACAGGCTCTTCGACCCAACTTGCCCAGGCCGACCAACATGTCCCATCTATACTTGTCCCACATGCCTGCATTTGGCCCATATCCCTCCAAACCTGTCCCATCCATGTACATATCTAACTGTTTCTTAAATGTTGAAATAGTCCCTGCCTCAAATACCTCCTCCGGCAGCTCGTCCCATACATCCACCACCGTGTGTGTGAAAAAGTCACCCCTCAGATTCCTATCAAATCTTTCCCCCCTCATCTTAAACCTAATTCCTCTGGCTTTTGATTCTGCTAGTCTGAGCAAAAGTAGGGGGTTTCCTACCACATCCTAAAGACAAGCAGGTTTGTAGGTTAATTGGCCTGTGTAAATTGCCCCTAGTGTTTAGAAAGTGGATGAAAATGTGAGATAACTTTGAATTAGTGTGAAGGGGTGATCGATGGTGACCGTGGGCTCGGTGGACCGAAGGGCATTTCTCCACGCTTTATCTCCAAACTACACTTTATTGTGACATTGAGCACATCCTGGGAATAATGAAAAGTTTAGGTCAAAAACTTATCTTAGATGTAAGAAGGCAAAGAACAGCCACGAGCCATTGTGAAAAATGAGAGATAAGTGCACTGTGACAGGAGGTTACAGGACAAGAAGCTTAACGATTCTGCGAGAAACTTCAGCCAGAGGCCAAAGGAATGTGGAACAATGAGAAAGCAGTTACTTTTTCAAAGTTTGGTGGTTAGATTACTGGGGCATGGACTAATAATCTGCAGTTGAAATTTCACATTTCTCCAAGACAGTTTAGTTTAGTTTGAAGAAGTTGAGTTTTAATTCGGTCTGAAGAAGGGCCACGACCCGAAACGTCAGGCATCTTTTTTTCTCCAGAGATGTGGCCTGACCTGCTGAGTTACTCCAGCATTTTGTATCACTGTTTAACTAGTTTAGTTTCGTTTAGTTTAGTTTATTGTCACGTGATCCGAGGGTACCGTGAAAAGCTTTTTGTTACATGCAATCCAGTCAGCGGAAGGACTATACATGATTGCAGTCAAGCCATCCACAGTGTACAGTTACAGGTACATGACACCTGATACATGCTTGGTAATTTAGCTCCAATTTATTAAATAACATCGAGTTATTTTGTTGAACCTAAAACCACTGCATTATGGTAAAACTCCACTTTCTTTCACCAGAGAAGGAAAGTTGCTGCCCTTATGGACCATGAGAGGAATAGATAGGGAGATCATTACCCAGAGCAGGGGAATCAAGAACCAGGGGATATACATTTAAAGTGAGGATGAAAGATGTAATAGGAACCTGAAGGGGCAACTTTTTTACACATATTAGTGGGTATATTGAACGAGGTGCCAAAAGAGGTAGTCTAGACAGGTACTATAACATGTGATGGACCTTTGGACAGATACATGCATAGGAAAGCTTTAGAGGGGTATGGACCAAACACAGGCAGATGGGACTGGCGTAGATAGGGCATCTTGATCTGCATGGGCAAGTTGGACTGTAGGGCCTACTCCAGTGCTATATGACTCTATGACTCCATCTGCTTTGGTTGCCTTAAAACAAAAACAAGGGTTCATTGGTTTAAAGTGAGAGGAAAGAGTGTTGAAGCATATCTGGGGGGTAGATTATTTCCACACAGTGGGGTTGATATCTGGAACATGCTGTCAGAGGAGATGTAATCAGCATTCTGAAGAAAGGTCCCAACCCGAAAGGTCATTGATCCATGTTCTCCAGAGATGCGGCCTGATCTGCTGAGTTACACCAGCACCTTGTTATTTTTTTTCTTCTATGTTTAAGAGGCATTTAGACAGTCACTTAAATATGTAAGGAATAGAAGGTGACAATCCTAATGTGGGCAAATGGGATTGGTGTAGAGGGGGATGTGGTGGTTCCGAAGGGTCTATTTATGTGCTGTAGGATTCTATGATACTATGAATCTATGACTCTTTGAATCTATATGTGGATGCAAACCTCCAGAGCAAAGTTATTGATTCTTAACTGTGTTCTGAATTTGACATGGCACATCATAGAGTCATAAAGTAATTCAGTGATGAAACAGATCCATCGGCCCACCTTGCCCACACCGACCAACATGTCCTATCTTCACTAGTTCCACCTGCCTGCGTTTGGCCCATATCCCTCTAAACCTATCCTGTTCATGTACATGTCCAAATGGTTTTAGAACATTGTGATAGTACCTGCCTCAACCACCTCCTCCGGCAGCTCATCCCGTATACTGTACCTACTACCCTTTGTGTGAAAATAGTTGCCCCTCATGTTCCTATTAAATCATTCCCACCTCACCTTAAATTGTGGCAATAAATGTTGGCCTTGCCAAACATGGCCACAACTTTAAAAGAAGAGCAATTTCCATGATTTCATGACCTGGAAAAGCATATTGTAGTCAATAAAGTACTTCAGCAGAAATTAAAAAATTAAAATAATGTACAATCTACCATCATTATTACGACCTTGTTATCTTGGATTTTGCTTAGAGCGGATAAAATCTGTTGTAACCAAGGCGTCCATTCCTATTAGGAACCAAGGACCAAGTTTGTTGCAGCTCCGTACTGGGGACAAAGAGAGAGCTGAGAATGGCAGGGTTCAACTCCGTCCTGAGGACAGAGAGAGAGCTGAAGAATGATGGGGTGCATATTTACCCCCCATACTCGTTTATCACAGACAATCGGCAATGACGGACACCAATTCCTGCCCCCCCCCCCCCCAATCCCACCCCTATGGTCCATAATAACCAGGTTATCTGTTGATGCTAAACATCTGAAATTAAAAGAATATATTACTCAAAAACAAACGATTTGTTCAGCGTTTAGGAATGTAGGAAATGCAACAATCAATTTCTGCACAGTAAGGTGCCACAAACAGCAGGAGATAACAGCTGGATCATTTGTTTTTATAGTATTAGTTAACAGGTATATCTTTGTCTCTTTATAAATCCGTTGCTGTCTTCCTGACGATTCATTTCATTTCCAAGTGCGATGCTATCTGAAAACATTGAAGTATGACCTGTTTACTGAACAGAGGAGAGCTCTCTGCACACTTGCTTCTGAATTGAGAAATGTCCATTCACATAAAACATAGAGCAGTGCAGATTGCCTCCCCTACCCATTCCCATACTGACCTTTCTGTCCTGGGCCTCCTCTCATGTTAGAGTGAGGCTGCACACAAATTGGAGAAACCGCACTTCATACGAACGTTGGTTTGTCCAATGTCAAGTATCCCTGTATTCCCTCATTCCCCCTTAACCCACCCTTATCATCCTACCATTTTACATTATTTGCAATTTATCTGTAACTGTAACATTTTAACATTATAACAATATATTTTGCCTGTTGGTTATTTTCGTCTTTCCACTACCTGTTGTATTTATATTAGACTTGATTTTACTCATGTTTAGTTTAGTTTAGTTTAGTTTAGTTCAGTTTAGTTTTGGTTTAGTTTAGTTTAGTTTAGTTTAGTTTAGTTTAGTTTAGTTTAGTTTAGTTTAGTTTAGTGTGAAAACAGGCCTTTTGGGACACTGAGTCCGTGCTGACCAATGATCACCGTAAACTAGTTCTAACCTAGACATTAGGGACAATTTACAGAAGCCAATTAACCTACTTACCTGCATGCCTTTGGAATGTGGGAGGAAACCGAAGATCACAAAGTGCTGGAGTAAAAACGGGTCAGGCACCATCTCTGGAGGATATGGATAGGTAACGTTTCTAGTCATGTCCCTTCTTCAGACTTGACTGAGACTTGTTTGTACGGAGTTTGTACATTCTCAGTGCTCTGGTTTCCTCCCACACTCCAAAGACGTACAGGTTTAAAGATTCATTGGCTTCTCCAAATTTTGTAAATGGTCCCTAGTGTGTAGGATAGTGCTAGTGTATGTGACTCGCTGGTCGGCGCAGACTCGGTGTGCCAAAGGGCTGGTTTCCACCCTGTATCTCCAAACTAATCTAAACTAATGCATTTATGTGCTTGAAATCAAATAAGTTTACTACCCTTCCTTATTGTAGTTTTGCTTGTCCCACCCTTCTATTCCATGCTCCCATCCCACAGAAGATCCAGATGCTTAAAAGCGTGCACCACCAGACTCAGGAACTGCTTCTCTCTCCTTGTTACCAGGGCTTCTGAACGGTGCTTCTATTAACAAGGTACTGTTTGTTTCACCCCTAACCCATTACGGACATTGTCTGTCTCGCTAAAATGCTGAGAACTATATTCCACACTCTGCATCTTCCCCCTTTCTTTTCCTATCGGATTTGAGTTTGACGAATGGATTTAAGTATTACATTGAAGATAGACACAAAAAGCTGGAATAATTCAGCGGGACGGGCAAGCATCTCCGGAGAGAAGGAAAGGGTGAAGTTTCAGGTCAAGACCCTTCTTCAGACTTTATTTGATCTGTTTGAATAGCATGCAAAACAAAGCTTTTCACTGCACCTCTGTACATGTGATAATAATAAACTGAAACATAAAGCTAAATCTAAACTTGAACCTATGGAGCCCATACTCAGACGTTAACCATGGTTGATGTTCAAATGCTTCAGTAATTACTTTGATGGGTAATATAAGGACAGCAACTACTCAAAGGAAAGGTCCACTCGCTGCCTCCAGGGGAATTAGAAATGGGAAGTACAATCAGTCTGAAGAAGGGTCCCAACCCACAACGTCACCTATCCATGCCTTCCACAGATGTTGCCTGACCTTCTGAGTTACACTGTAAATAGGACACTTTGTGCCTTTACCTGTTCCTATTACTTGTTTCTTTGTATTCTTCAGTTACCAGTGCTGAATGTAAGCAACAATTGTTCCACCTTGTAAAGTGGGTCTGATTCCATTGCCAGACAGATTCACTGTTATGGATGGATCCATTTCTTACGTGTTTATTGTTTCTAACACCATTATCAAAGAACATCATGATCCCACAATCAGCGCTTGAAAGAATGAGATAGAGATAATGTTGTAAACCAGCCCAGCACTTTCTGTGTCATTATTGACAGCTTCCAATCCCAAACACGTCTTTCTAGTTTTCAAACGCTACAATATCTGAAACTTGATGGGACAAAGCCACCATAGACAAACAGTTCTATCTCTAAGTGCTAAGATCCAACTGGCTTTTGGGATAAAGAACAATTTGTAATCATGCAAACAGAGCTTTTAGACTTTAATAATCAATGCGCAAATCAACTGTGTCTTAGTACTTTCAAAATGCAGTGTTAAAAGAACAATGACATATATAATCAGAAAATAGAATGCCTTACAATGTAAAATTGCATCTAATACATTATATTTAAAAAAGTAAGATAAGAAGCATCATCAAACAGAAGTTTTGAATTGAAATGGAAGATACCCTTCGGCCCGAGTCTGCATCGACCATCAGCACCCGTTCACACTAGTTCTATGTTGTCTTACTTTTGCATCCACTCCCTACAAACTTGGGGCAATTTACAGAGGCCAATTAGCCAAATGCTGAGATTAATTTTGTAGATTAACCCTTATTAATTCATGTCATTTATAAACTTAATCACAAATATGTGCATGCCACCCTTCACATGGTATTACAGTACTACACACAGACTCTCTCTCTCTCTCTCTTTCTCTCTCACTCACTAGCCGGCGGAGCCAGACATGAGCAGTTGGCTGTTTGAATGTTCCTGTTTGCTTAATGCAATAAAGATTGATTTCACCATATGTTTATTGTTATGGATCACTGATAAACATGGTGTCAGGAGTGGGATACATTTTCCCAAGTAGTTTACCATGCCTAAGAATTGTTGTAGAGCAACCACGTCCATAGGTGCTGGCATTTCATTGATGGCATTGGTTTTAGAGGGGTCTGGTTTAAGGCCGTTGTTGGTGAACATGTGGCCCACATAAGTCACTTCATCGACCCAAAACCTGCACTTGAGAGGGTTGAGTTTGAGATTTACCTCTGAGGCACGATCCAGAACCCGCTTCAGGTTTGAGTCATGTTCTTGTGCATTGCGCCCGGTGACAGGATGTCATCCACAATTATGTAACATGGGTACCCAGCAAAGAGTTGTTCCATAGTACGCTGGAAAACCTCACTGGCTGAATTGATGCCAAATGGCATTCGTACAAATCGGTAGCGTCCAAAGGATATCGCAAATGTGGTTAACATGGAGGATGCATGGTCCAGTGGTATTTGCCAATGGTCCAATTAGTTCTTTGCATCAAGGACAGAGAAGACTGTGGCTTTACCCAGGTTGGCAGCGACTTTTTCCACCGTCCGCATCGGGTGGTATGGCCGTTTGATGGCAGTATTTAAATCCTTAGGGTTATTGCAGATCCTTATTTCGTCTTTGTTCTTCTTGACTGCTACAACCATGGTGGAGACCCAGGAGGAGGGTCATTGACTTAGGCAATTACACCCAGAAATTCCATTCTGTCTAGTTCAGCTTTGATGCGGTCCTTCATTGCGTGTGGGATTCAGTGAAGAGAACGAATGACAGGTATGACTTCCTTGTCGATTACAATGCTGTAATCTGTGGGAAGCCAGCCCAGCTGGTTGTCAAAAATGTCTTTGTATTATTCGAGTAGTTGTTGAGTAGGACTTTGAGAGGTCGACAGCTGGTACAGTTTTGCCGTAGAAAACTAGGTTCATATTACGGCAAGCATCATTGCCCAGAAGGAGGGGCACTTGCTTCTAACGATTAAAAATTCCAAGTTGTAAACTTGAGATGCTAGATGGCATTGTAATGTAACCGGAACTAGTTGCAACTCCCCCCCACCAAATGGATGCAACTTTGAGTTTGTTTTCAGAACAGTTTCGTTGTTGTGAATTCTTTGGAAGTCTGCCAGATAAATCACATTACACCTCGCTCCTGTGTCTATCACATGGTATTACGGTACAACACAAAGACTCTCTCTCTCTCTCTCTCTTTCTCTCTCACTCACAAGTCAGCGGAGCCAGGCATGAGCAGCTGGCAGTTTGCATGTTCCTGTTTGCTTAATGGAATAAAGATTGATTTCACCATGTGTGTATTGTTATGGATCACTGATAAACATCTTTGGGTTGTGGGAGAAAACTGGAACACCCAGAGGAAACCCACAGTCACAAGGAGAACATGCAAGCTCCACACACGAGGAACACCCAAGGTCTGGATAGAACCCGGGTCTCTGGTGCTGTGAGGCAGTGGATTAACACTGTACTGCAGAGGAAATCTTGGCAGAGGTGATTGGAAGCATAATCAAATATGTCAACGGAGGATGCCATCAACTTAGCTCTACATTCTGCACTGACACATCTGGAGCGCCCTGGCTCATATGTGAGGATGTTATTTGCAGATTTTAGTTCTGCATTTAATACCATCATCCCCAGCAGAATGGTGGACAAACTCTGATCTGGGTGTTAATGCAAACACATGCAGATGGATTAAGGACTTCTTAACAGACCGCCCACAGACTGTCAGGATGCGGTCCAATTACTCCCCAGTCCTGATGCTCAGCACAGGAGCGCCACAAGGTTGTGTGCTGAGGCCCATCTTGTATACAATATACGCTTATGACTGCACACCAACACATAGTACAAACAGGATCATCAAGTTTGCGGACGACACAACTGTGGTGGGACCGGTAAACAACAACGACAAGTCTGCCTACAGAGATGAAGTCCAAAAACTGACTGTTTGGTGTACCAAAAACAACCTGGTACTCAACCCATCAAAGACAAAAGAACTGGTCATTGACTTCAGGAGGAAGAGGAGAGAGGAACCTGTTCCTTTATACATCAAAGGAGACATGGTGGAGAGAGTCACTGGCTTTAAATTCCTGGGAATAAACATCTCCCAGGACCTCAAATGGCAAATGAACACCGTCACTCTCGTGAAGAAGTCACAGCAGCGGTTGTATTTCCTGAGGTCTCTGCGGAGAGCAAATGTCTCACAGCCGCTGCTGCTGTCCTTCTACCGATGCGCCGTGGAAAGTATCCTCTCCTATGGCTTCCTGGTGTGGTTTGCTAGCTGCACTGTGGCTGAGAGGAGGGCGCTGCAGAGAGTTATAAAAACTGCACAGAGCATTACAAACGCTCAACTGCCCTCCTTGGATGATATATATAGCGCCCGATGCTTGTGCCGAGCCACAAATATCAAGCAGGACACATCCCACCCTGCCAACCACCTTTTCACTCTGCTACCCTCTGGGAGGCGATTCAGGTCTCTGAAGACTCGCACCGGTAGACTAAAAAATAGTTTCTACCCATGTGTGATAAAATAACTTAATTCCAACAGAGAACACTGGGGAAGCAAAACGTAATTCCAAGAAATGCATCATTTAAAAAAAATTATTTTTAAATACTTATTTATTATTTTTACTAATAAGTGTACATATGTGTCAATGGTTGGCGTGTTTGTATTTTTTAACCGGAGGAGATGCAATGGAATTTCGTTGCACAGTATTGTGCAATGACAATAAACGTATACATTCATTCATCCATTCATCCATTCATCCATTCATTCATTCATTCATTCATTCAAATAAGAATGTTTTAAGGGTTGTCACAAATACACACAGGGCAGCGATCGGGAGATGGTTAAGGAGAAAATTCTGACGCTCCAGAACTGGACGGTTACAAGTGATGCATTGCACAAGAAAGAGTAGAAAGAACACATTCTAAAGTGCAATGGAAAGGAAGGACATTAGTTTGGAGGATGTGGAATCAGTATGGGTAGAGCTGCGAAACACTAAGGGGCAGAAAATGCTGGTGGGTGTTGTGTACAGGCCACCTAACAGTAGTAGTGAAGTTGGAGATGGTATCAAACAGGAAATTAGAAATGCATGCGACAAAGGCAAAGCAGTTATAATGGGTGACTTCAATCTACATATAGATTGGGTGAATCAAATTGGCAGGGGTGCTGAGGAAAAGGATTTCTTGTAATGTATGCGGGATAGTTATCTAAATCAACATGTAGAGGAACCAATGAGAGAGCTGGCTATTTTAGACTGGGTTTTGAGTAATGAGGAAGGGTTAGTTAGTAGTCTTGTTGTGCGTGGCCCCTTGGGCAAGAGTGACCATAATATGGTTGAGTTCTTCATTAGGATGGAGAGTGACATTGTTAATTCAGAAACAATGGTTTTGAACATAAAGAAAGGTAACTTTGAGGGTATGAGACGTGAATTGGCCAAGATTGACTGGCAATTAATTCTAAAAGGGTTGACGGTGGATATGCAATGGAAGACATTTAAAGACTGCATGGATGAACTACAAAAATTGTTCATCCCAGTTTGGCAAAATAATAAATCAGGGAAGGTAGTGCATCCGTGGATAACAAGGGAAATCAGGGATAGTATCAAAGCGAAGGATGATGCGTACAAATTAGCCAGAAAAAGCAGCATACCGGAGGACTGGGAGAAATTCAGAGACCAGCAGAGGAGGACGAAGGGCTTAATTCGGAAAGGAAAAATGGATTATGAAAGAAAACTGGCAGGGAACATAAAAACTGACTGCAAAAGTTTTTATAGTTATGTGAAAAGAAAGAGATTAGTTAAAACAAATCTAGGTTCCTTGCAGTCAGAAACAGGTGAGTTGATCATGGGGAACAAGGATATGGCGGACCAATTGAATAACGACTTTGGTTCCGTCTTCACAAAGGAAGATAAATAATCTGCCGGAAATAGCAAGGGACCGCGGGTCAAAGGAGTTGGAGGAATTGAGTGAAATCCAGGTCAGTCGGGAAGTGGTGTTGGGTAAATTGAATGGATTAAAGGCCGATAAATCCCCAGGGCCAGATAGGCTGCATCCCAGAGTACTTAAGGAAGTAGCTCCAGAAATAGTGGATGCATTAGTAATAATCTTTCAAAACTCTTTAGATTCTGGAGTAGTTCCAGAGGATTGGCGGGTAGCAAATGTAACCCCAATTTTTAAGTAGGGAGGGAGAGAGAAAACGGGGAATTACAGACCGGTTAGTCTAACATCGGTAGTGGGGAAACTGCTAGAGTCAGTTATTAAAGATGGGATAGCAGCACATTTGGAAAGTGGTGAAATCATTGGACAAAGTCAGCATGGATTTACGAAAGGTAAATCATTTCTGACGAATCTTATAGAATTTTTCGAGGATGTAACTAGTAACGTGGATAGGGGAGAACCAGTGGATGTGGTGTATCTGGACTTCCAGAAGGCTTTCGACAAGGTCCCACATAAGAGATTAGTATACAAACTTAAAGCACACGGCATTGCGGGTTCAGTATTGATGTGGATAGAGAACTGGCTGGCAAACAGGAAGCAAAGAGTAAGAGTAAACGGGTCCTTTTCACGGCAGGCAGTGACTAGTGGGGTACCGCAAGGCTCAGTGCTGGGACCCCAGCTATTTACAATATATATTAATGATCTGGATGAGGGAATTGAAGGCAATATCTCCAAGTTTGCGGATGACACTAAGCTGGGGGGCAGTGTTAGCTGTGAGGAGGATGCTAGGAGACTGCAAGGTGACTTGGATAGGCTGGGTGAGTGGGCAAATGTTTGGCAGATGCAGTATAATGTGGATAAATGTGAGATTATCCATTTTGGTGACAAAAACGGGAAAGCAGACTATTATCTAAATGGTGGCAGATTGGGAAAGGGGGAGATGCAGACCTGGGTGTCATGGTACACCAGTCATTGAAGGTAGGCATGCAGGTGCAGCAGGCAGTAAAGAAAAAGAAAGCAAATGGATTTGAGTATAGGAGCAGGGAGGTTCTACTGCAGTTGTACAGGGTCTTTGTGAGACCACACCTGGAGTATTGCGTACATTTTTGGTCTCCAAATCTGAGGAAGGACATTATTGCCATAGAGGGAATGCAGAGAAGGTTCACCAGACTGATTCCTGGGATGTCAGGACTGTCTTATGAAGAAAGACTGAATAGACTTGGTTTATACTCTCTAGAATTCAGGAGATTGAGAGGGGATCTTATAGAAACTTACAAAATTCTTAAGGGGTTGGACAGGCTAGATGCAGGAAGATTGTTCCTGATGTTAGGGAAGTCCAGGACAAAGGGTCATAGAAACATAGAAACATAGAAATTAGGTGCAGGAGTAGGCCATTCGGCCCTTCGAGCCTGCACCGCCATTTAATATGATCATGGCTGATCATCCAACTCAGTATCCCGTACCTGCCTTCTCTCCATACCCTCTGATCCCCTTGGCAACAAGGGCCACATCTAACTCCCTCTTAAATATAGCCAATGAACTGGCCTCAACTACCCTCTGTGGTAGAGAGTTCCAGAGATTCACCACTCTCTGTGTGAAAAAAGTTCTCCTCATCTCGGTTTTAAAGGATTTCCCCCTTATCCTTAAGGGTCACAGCTTAAGGATAAGGGGGAAATCCTTTAAAACCGAGATGAGAAGAACTTTTTTCACACAGAGAGTGGTGAATCTCTGGGACTTTCTGCCACAGAGGGTAGTTGAGGCCAGTTCATTGGCTATATTTAAGAGGGAGTTAGATGTGGCCCTTGTGGCTAAGGGGATCAGAGGATATGGAGAGAAGGCAGGTACGGGATACTGAGTTGGATGATCAGCCATGATCATATTGAATGGCGGTGCAGGCTCGAAGGGCCGAATGGCCTACTCCTGCACCTAATTTCTATGTTTCTATGTTTCTATGTTGCTAGGCTAAAGGATGTTAAACAGAGTTGAAGATTTAAAATAGTGTAACCGCTTTGTGAAAGACTTGCTATGATTGATTGAATTAATTGATTGGAAGATACAGCATGGAAACTTATCACTGATTCTATGACAACCATCGATCACTCATTCACACTAACGCTATGTTATCCCACTTTCGTATGCACTCCCTCCACACTGGGGGCAATTTATAAGGGCTAATTAACCGACATACCTGTACATCTTTGGAGTGTGTGAGGAAACCGAAGATCTCGGAGAAAACACACGCGGTCACGGGGAGAACGTACAGATTCCTTTCAGATAGCACCCGTAGTCGGGATCAAACCTGGGTCTCTGGAGTCGTAAGGGCTGTGAGGGACCAACTCTACGACTGCACCACCGTGCTGCCCATTTGTTGCATGGTGGAGCGAAATGACCCACATAGTTCTTGTGGTTGTCAGTATACAGTATCTCCATGACAAAACAATCCTACCTGATTATGCTTTCAATCACCTGTTCCAACTGTTCTTGTGCTTCTAAATTTATAACCATCATAAAATATTCACACCAGTACTGGCATTCCCAAGAATACTCGGGAAATGCTTCCAGTGCCTCAGTCAGACTGTGGCAAATTCCCTCTGAATTGTTACATCTATCAAAAAGAGATTGAAATGGCTGTAACTCGTTTGTCTTGAAAAGGAAGGAATGGTAGAGAACATAAAGGAGGTCTATAAAATTGTGACTGAGTTTGATTTAATGACCCTTGTTCTGTTACTGTTAATCTTTAATTCATTTCTTGCCACTAAAGTGGCCTAATCTGTAGTATTAACATCTATATTGGGGTATATAAAAGAATCAGGTTCCCGTCAATGAGAGAGAAGGATTGCGTGCAATTAAAAATCCATTAAAGGAGTATGAATTATATTGTATCTAAGCATGTGAAACAAAGAAGGGGTTAGAGAGCCAAGAGACCAGAGTGTTTTATTGTCATATGTACCAAAAACTGAATGAAATATATAATGAAAACAGGAAAGCTTTTGTAATCTCCTTTGTTCGTGGGCATTTGAGTTACTGAACCAGGCCGTGATATAATCAGTCAATATGCTCTCTACTGTACACCTGCAGAAGTTCAAGAGAGTATTCCTTGAGATACCAAATCTCCTAAATCTTCTAAGGAATTAGAGGTGTTGATGGGCTTTCTTTATTATTGCGTCAATATGCCTAGAGGTCACGGGAGCCAAGTCACAATGGCGCTGCGGCAGAGCTACTGCCTCACGGCGTCAGCGACCCAGATTTGATCCTGACTATGGGTGATGTCTATGCTGAGTTTGCACGTTCTCCCTGTGAACACATGGGATTCCTCTGGGTACTCCAGTTTCCTCACATGTTCCAAAGACGTGCGCGTGTGTATGTCAATTGGCCTCTGCAAATTATCCCTGAATGTGTAGGGAGTGAATGAGCAAATGGTATAACATAGAACTAATGTGAATGGATGATTGATGGATGGCTGGACTCGGTGGGCAGAAGGGCATTTTACCACACTATATCTTGAAACACTAAACTAAACTCAAAATCCCTAGCATGCGTCGTGTGCGGACGTGGCGCCGACGGACGAGAAGCCGAAGCAAAGAAGTGGAAGCCAAATAACCGAATGGAAAAAAAGCCAAAATGCCAACTAACAGAAAGGGTGGGGTGCCTAAATCTGAACCCAAGCACCAAGTTGTAAGCGGCCGAAGGTGCGCATTCCTCAGGACAACCCCCAATCTCCCACGGCCACCCTCCGCGGGCTGTTGCTCGGGAGGAGCGGAGGTGTGGGGCAATATTCATCCCTTCACTGTGAAGGGATTCATCCCTTCTGGTCCCATCGCTGATTGATCCTGCCCCCCGGCACAATCCTGTCCATTATTTGACTCTTCTGTTGAGCGGCATTTGGTCCGTTGGCTTGCAGGCGATGGCGCCTTTCGGGTAGGTGGCGTTTCGGCAGAGTGGCCATTCGGTGAGTTTGCTTTTAACCGATGCACCCTTTCGGTTAGTTGGCTTTTAGACGTCCCGCCCTTTCGGTTAGTTAGCATTTAGGTGTTGCACCCTTTAGGTTAGTTGGTGTTTTGGCTTTGTTTCCATTCGATTATTTGGCTTCTACTTCCTTGCTTCGGCTTCTCGTCTGTCGGCGCCACGTCCGGGTACCATCATGTGTATCCCAATATTTGGTTTGATAGAGTAAAAGTAGGATTTAAAAATTCTCCTTTGTTGGAGAATGCAAAAGTGGAGTCAATAAAAAAGGTACATTGTCATAAATAAATCCTAGGGAGATTCAGCAAGAAGAATCAATAGTGTTTAATTGTCATATGTGCTGAAGAGAACAATGAAATTCGAACTTGCAGCGACATAACAAGTCTGTAAACACAGTAGTCAGTAGATAACATAATGAGCAAACAAAATAAAGTCCAATAAATGAGAAATAAGTACAAAACAAACCAAATGCACAAAAGTTCCTACTGCAACCAAGATTGTTCGTAGTTTAAAGTCTAGTAGATGTTTGTAGCGTTCAATAGCCTGATGGCTGTTAAGGAGAAATTTTTGAGGCTATGCACCCTATAGATCCATCGGATGGTGGGATGGTCAGTACCCGTGGTGGACCGTCCGCCACTTTTTTTCTGAGGTTCGAGCAGCTGAATCTGGTCGTGATGCAACCAGTCAATATGCTCTCCACCATACACATCGGCGATGGTGAAGCCTCGGCAATGGCAGTGGAGCCTCAGCGGCAGTGGAGCTTCGGCGGTAGTGAAGACTTGCAGTGGTGGTGAAGCCTCATGGGTCGACCCGTGGTCGGCTGTCGATGAGAGTGTGGGGGAATCACCGTGAGGTGAGGGGGTAAGAACAATGGAGAATGAAGGACCCAACTTGGGGGAACTGTCGTGTGGGAGTGGGGATTAGGAGAACAAAGGGGGAGCCCACTGTGGGGAGGGGGAGAACAAAGGAGGAGCCAGCGTACATTGCAACTTTGTCGGCACCATAGGTGGCCACTATTTGCATACATAGGGTATGCAAGCAAAGAATTTCACCGTGCCTTGTTACATGTGACAATAAAGTATTCCTTTCCACTCCATTCCACCTGTAGAAGTTCAAGAGGTGGAAGTTTAAGAAGTTCAAGCAGTGGTGCATGGCAGAGTTGCTGTCTCACAGCGCCAGAGTCCCAGGTTCGATCCTCGCTACAGGTGATGTCAGCACAGAGTTTGCATGTTATCCCTGTGACCACCATGGGCTTTCTCCGGGTGCTCCAATTTCTTTCCTCACTCCAAAGACATAATAGTTTGTAGGTTAATTGGCTTCTCTAAATTAAAACTTGTCCCTAGTTTGCAGGGTAGTGCTAGTGTACAGGTCGATTGTTGGTCGGTGCGGACTTGGTGGGCCGAAGGGGCTGTGACCATGCTGCAAAAATCTAAACTAGACAAACTAAATCTCCTCAATCTTCTAAGGAAGCAGAGATGCTTTCTTTATGATTGTATCAATGTGTTGTGTCCAGGACAGATCTTCAGAGATAGGCACATATAAAACTTGAAGTTGTTGTGTATTGAGAGAAAATTGTTAACATTTACCTCTATTAAGGAAAGCATGAGTGCACTAGGATTGAGAGATTTTCTTTTTTTAGTTCCCCAGTTCAGTACAGTTCAATTCCCGAGTTCAGTTTAGTTTCCCTGTTAGTGTAGATTATGCATTTTGAAAATTCGCACTCTTGGAGGATGGTCCACTCGAAAAAGGGTGTGACCGGGCCGGATGTGAGATTCATCTGAGGCATTGACACGGACACAAACAAACCAAGTCCAAAGGCCAATGTCTCCCTTCTACTCACCCCTTTAATCTACGTTGGAGCAAAGCCGCCTGCAGAGCATGAGGCAGCTCCTCGCAGTCACGTGATGACTCGATCAGGAGTGCGCATGCGGAGACGAAGCAGCGCAACAGCGGAGGACGGGCTGGATGTCCTCCTCCAGCTGCAGGATAAAACAGACACTTCCTCTTTTTCCGATGTATTGGAGAAAGCAGTCGTTAGTATGGCTACCGAAAGCGACTAGCAACTGGCCCGACCCCCCGAGGAGGGTTCGATATCTGGGCGGCAGCCACTGGCGGCGGGACAGCTGTTCGAGCGCTCCCCAACACCTGAACCCGAGCCGCTCTCTGTGCCGCCGACTTCTACACCGCGCACAGGGAGGAAGTCCACTCGAAAAACGGACCGGCCGGTGGTCTCCGATTCATCGGAGAAACAGGATGAGTCTCCCCCTAGGAAGCGGAGAGACAGCCGCCTGAGCTGCATGAGGCAGCTCCTCGAGCTCGATCAGGAGATGCGAGAGAAGCATCCCTATGGAGGACGGGCTTATGCCTCCTCAAAACTGTCACCGCACCCCTCTGCTCCCTCTTTATTCGAGGTTAGCAAGGGAGGCCAGGGCTGGGCTGGCTTAACCCATGGGCAGGCGGACGACTGCGCTAGCATGCCAGGGGAGCAGGAGCACGAAGAGCTGCTGGGTGTTGTTGACCGCTATGCGGCACCTCCAAGGGCAGGGAGAATGCTGGAACCAAGGATGGCAGCCAGCATAAACAAACTCTCAAACAAAGCCCTGCAGGAAAAGGTCATCCTAGAGGCACTAGAAACCAACACAGCACCTGAAAACTGCGAGGCGCTGCGAGTCAAAACAGTCAATGGACAAATTTGGAGCCAGCTCGGACAACATATCCGTGGCCAAGAGCTGAAAATGCAGCGCATCTTAAAGCTCCACACAGCGGCCATCACCGCCTTTGCTCGGTCCACTGAAAACACCGACCTCACCACCTGCCAACAGGACGTACTGGCACTTATGTGCAACACCCAGTACGAGATGAACAATCTGAGGCGGGAGAACATCAGACCTGCCCTCAACCCCAAATATGCGGGGCTATGTAAAGCCCCTGCGCCAGAAAAAGAGGCACTGCTGTTTGGGGCCGACCTAGCCAAAAGGCTAAAAGAACTGGAAGAGGCAGCCAAACCTGTGGGCCTCATGAGGGCAGGCCCAGGACCGAGCAGGACTAAAACACCCAGTTGGCAGCACCCCTCGGCATCCACCAGCAAATACCGAACAAGGACTGGTGAAAGCCCGGCGACCACTTCATCTTACCCCCAAAGGTCTTTTTTAGACAGGGGCCCAGAGCGGAGCCGTGGGAAGATACGCCGCCCTACGACAGCACCGTTAACAGTACTACAGAACCGGGCCTACAAAAGAAGACAACCCCCAAAATGAAAATGAACTTGGAGGTAGGTGGGTCTGGTTCCTGTCAACATACGCTGAACAAGGGTGCTCTACTAACAGGAGGGCGACTACACTTGTTCAAAAAATTTGGGGTACTGTCACTAACAACAAATACATACTCAACAGTATTAGTGGATACAAAATTGAATTTAAAACAGGCATAATACCGCCGGTTCAGCATATACCCCAAAGGATATTTCTTCCCTCTGAGAAAGAAAAACGGGAAGGACAAGCTGAACTAGAAAGGCTCATGTCAAAAGGAGTCATTGAAAAGACCAGACATGAGCCATTGGAATTTGTATCAAACATATTTACCAAAACCAAAAAAGATGGTGGATGTCGCATCATCATTGATCTAACATCACTAAATAAATCTGTTGAGTATATACACTTTAAAATGGAGACATTTGTCACTGCCAGACAACTGATCTCAAAAGGATACTTCATGGCAAGCATAGATATCAAAGATGCTTACTATTTAGTACCCATACATAAGGATCATTATAGATACCTGAAAATTTATCTGGATGGGGCAACTATGGCAGTATAAAGCATTGCCCAATGGCCTAACCTCAGCCCCCAGATTATTTACCAAAATTCTAAAAGTAGCCATGAAAATACTAAGAGAACAAAAACATATAGTCATGGCATATCTGGACGATATTCTCGTATTGGGAAGAACCAAGGAATTAGCTGTGGCAGCAGTTTCAGCTACTAAACAGCTCCTTGAAACGTTGGGGTTTGTCCTACACCCAGATAAATCAAAATTGAAGCCATCAACTAACATGGATTATTTAGGCTTCACTATTGATTCAATCCATATGACTGTTACTCTGCCAAGGGATAAAAAGGCTGCATTAGCACAATCATGCAACAATTTAATAGTCAACAAACGACCAATTATCCGACAAGTTGCCAGAGTAATTGGAATTATTGTAGCAGCAATTCCAGCTACACAATTCGGACCTTTGCACTATCAAAATCTTCAAAGAGCAAAGGTACATGCACTACATCAATGTTGGGGTCATTATGACCGAATAATGTATTTACCCACTGAAGCTATATCAGAACTACAGTGGTGGTCAGACAATGTTTGGCACAGTTTCAGTCCCATTGTCATCACTAATCCTAACTTAGTTATGAGAACAGATGCCAGTGCTTTAGGCTGGGGAGCAACTAACTCTATATCCAGCACAGGTGGCAGATGGACTAATTCAGAGTCATCGCTACTACACTCACTGGGCATAAACTATTTCGAAATGCTGGCCGCCTACTATGGGCTAAAAGCATATGCATCTAAAATGCAGCACGTGCATGTAAGGTTACAGATCGACAATACAACGGTGGTGGCTTACGTTAACCACATGGGTGGCATAAAATCATTATCATGCGACAAATTTGCTAATGCAATCTGGCTATGGTGTGTCAAGAGATATATTTGGTTATCAGCTGCCTATCTACCAGGTAAGCTAAATACAGTGGCAGACACCAGGTCACGAAAATTCAATGATAACATCGAATGGATGTTAGATCCAAAAAATTTTGCTGAGATTATCAAGCAATATGGAACGCCAGATATCGATTTGTTTGCATCTAGATTGAATCACCAGTTACCCATGTATGTGGCTTGGGAACCAGATCCTGAGGCAGCAGCGGTAGATGCCTTCACGCTGGATTGGGGAAATTTCTTCTTCTATGCTTTCCCTCCCTTCTGCCTCATCAGTCGGGTACTCCGGAAAATTCAGACTGACTCTGCTTCTGGAATTTTGGTCGTACCCGACTGGCCTACCCAACCATGGTTCCCAGTCCTTCACGACATGGTGGTCGAGTCACCAATGGTCTTCCATAGCGACCCACAACTGCTGACTCACCCAGTATCCGGCATGAGTCACCCATGCCATCAAAATATTAAACTCCTGGTTTGTAGGTTCTAACCAGACCTTACCAGGGACTGGGGCTATCAGAAAGAACAATCGCCACCATGTCGGCAGCCCTGCGGGATTCAACAAAGAAGCAGTACCTGACGTACGTCAAGAAATGGGAAAAATACTGCTTGGACGCAGGGACATCGTATGACAAAGCCTCAATCACCGACGTGTTGGAGTTCCTGGCCCACTTATACCATGATCAGAAGATGAGCTACAGTGCCGTGAATGCAGCACGAAGCGCCCTGTCTGCTTACCTTAGACCAACAGGACACCAGAGCATAGGGTCCCATCCGCTAGTGATAAAGCTCCTCAAGGGTATTTATAACAACAAACCCCCAACACCCAGATATACCCATGTATGGGATATTAGTGTCGTATTATCACATCTCAGAGGATGGCCACCAGCGGGATCCCTCAGTCTAGAGGAATCTACTCTTAAAACACTTATGCTCATGGCGCTCGTATCTGCTCAAAGGGTCCAGTCATTACACAAGCTACGACTGGACAACATGGTAACTACCCCAGACTGCATCACGTTTGTCATGCCAGATCTAGTAAAACAAAGTAGGCCAGGTATGCCCAACTCACCGATTATTTTCCGGGCCTACCCACCAGAACCTAGGCTATGTGTTGTGACCCATCTCCAGAACTATGTAGACACAACCCATGAACTCAGAGGGAGTGAGAAAGCCTTATGGGTCAGCCACAGGAAACCTTTTGGACGGGTAACCAGCCAAACCATATCAAGGTGGCTAAAGCAGGTCCTGAAAGCTGCGGGAATTAATACTAACGTTTTTAAATCCCATTCCACCAGGGCAGCATCAACATCAGCGGCGGAACGCATGGATGTCCCAATAGACCACATCCTAAATACGGCAGGATGGTCAAGGGAGTCGACATTCCGCAAATTTTACAATAAACCGCTGATGAAACCAGACCTATTTGCAGAGAAAATCTTACAAACTGCAAATTTATAATTTAAGCCCGGGGGAGCTATTTTTGAATTTTGTTATTGTTAATAAACATTTTTTGTTTTTAAAAAACAAACAGATTCGTTGGTCATTAGATACCACTTCCTCCCTCAAGAACTTCGGCAGCGAGTGATATAGCTGTTACACGGTTTGAAATCACAGACCTTTGAAATCTTCACGTAGTCACTCACGTGACTCCGAAGTAAAATAGTAAGATTAAACGAGCACTTACCAGTACGAAGTTTGATCTGTATTTTATGAGGAGTTACGATGAGGGATTACGTGCCCTCCGCTCCCACCCTCATTATATGGATCAAACTAGTAAACTGATGTCTCCTTAATCTTTACTATCTTCACTTCAAATATTGTGTCTACCTGTGATTCCACACCGCTGCTTGGAAGTATGCCGCGCCTGCGCACTGGGTGGGTTCTTCACGTAATCCCTCAACGTAACTCCTCATAAAATACAGATCAAACTTTGTACTGGTAAGTACTCGTTTAATCTTACTATTCTGAAATATTGCACAAAACAATAATTCTGGTTGATCTGATTTACGTACTGACCACGTGAAGTTGAAAAGTCACTGCTTCACTGTTTGATCAAAAACGGCCTTGACAGCAGAGAAGATTAGAAAGGAAATCAAAATACATTTTCCAAGGCTATTCCAGGCCTTTATTCTTAAATCCCTGAGTGTATAACAGAGCGATAAATAATGTAAATGGTAATGTACAATGATTTTTTTTTATTTGTCCTTAGAGTTCTTCATTTTATCTTTACAAAGAATACAATTGTATTTAATGTTCTTTCAAGAGCACTGTAAGTTTCACCATGTGGCTTTCGCCAACCTTCATTGCCATGTTGCGGAAACATACAAATATAGATGCTGGTTAATACACAGAAGGAAGCAAAGTGCTGGAGTAACTCAGCAGGTCAGGCAGCAATCTCTGGAGAACATGGATGGGTGGTGTTTCTGAAGAAGGGTCTTGACCCAAATATCAACTATCCATGATCTCCAGACATGCTGGCTGACACGCCGAGTTACACCAGCACATTGTGTCCTTCACTGTCATGGGTGCTCCAATTTCTTTCCTCACCCCAAAGACATAATAGTTTGTAGGTTAATTGGCTTCTCTAAATTAAAACTTGTCCCTAGTTTGCAGGGTAGTGCTAGTGTACAGGTCGATTGTTGGTCGGTGCGGACTTGGTGGGCCGAAGGGGCTGTGACCATGCTGCAAAAATCTAAACTAGACAAACTAAATCTCCTCAATCTTCTAAGGAAGCAGAGATGCTTTCTTTATGATTGTATCAATGTGTTGTGTCCAGGACAGATCTTCAGAGATAGGCACTTATAAAACTTGAAGTTGTTGTGTATTGAGAGAAAATTGTTAACATTTACCTCTATTAAGGAAAGCATAAGTGCACTAGGATTGAGAGATTTCAACTGGGTCAGATTGTTTAGTTTAGTTCAATTCAGTACAGTTCAGTTCAGTTCAGTTTAGTTCAGTTTAGTTTAGTTTAGATTAGTGTAGATTATGCATTTTGAAAATTCTGTACCTCTTGCCTGATGGGAAAGGGGAGAAGAGGGTGTGTCCGGGTGGGTGATGTGAGATTCATCTGAGGCATTAACACGGACACAAACAAACCAAGCCCAAAGGCCAATGTCTCCCTTCTACTCACCCCTTTAATCTACGTTGGAGCAAAGATGAATCGCAGAGCAGATTCTGAAATATTGCACAAAACAATAATTCTGGTTGATCTGATTTACATACTGACCACGTGAAGTTGAAAAGTCACTGCTTCACTGTTTGATCAAAAATGGCCTTGACAGCAGAGAAGATTAGAAAGGAAATCAAAATACATTTTCCAAGGCTATTCCAGGCCTTTATTCTTAAATCCCTGAGTGTATAACAGAGCGATAAATAATGTAAATGGTGATGTACAATGGTGATGTCGGGCAAGAAGAGTGAGGTCGGTTGGCGGGACGAGCTGGTCAAGAGCGACAGAGCAAGCTATGGAGCAGCCTGGGGCTGACCTGGACCAGGGGCACTCCAGTGCATCCAGCATGCGTACTTTGGATTTTTTACATTTTTTGTGTAAATGGCACCAAAATATGGTGCCTCATGCAGGTGTAAGCTGTGCATAAAGAATTTCACTGTGCAGTGCATACGTGACAATAAAGAACCATTTAACTATTGAAAGCATTGAATCATTGACGTTGTCTCTTTCCTGGGTTAGTCAGTCACTTGTGCTGTGCGTGGCCTCATTTGCTGTTTTGGCCATGGATTGATTGCTCCTCAGTTGCCCTTGAAATTCAGTATGTTCCCTCAGGGGAGAGCATGACTAAAAGATGATAGACCTGTGCTAGTGCCCGAGAAATGTACTGCTTTTGACATCCTGACATCTGCTTCTGTACAGATGCATCCTCAAAAAACTCCTTGTGCCTAAAGCTGCTACAAAGCTGTACAAAACACCACAGGCAAGATGCTCAAGTAACTCAGCGGATCAGGCAGCATCTCTGGAGAAAATAGATGAGTGACGTTTCGGGACCCTTCTTCAGACTGAATGTAGAGGGCAGTGGTGTCAGAGGCAACTGGAGGTAGGAAAAGGCCAGAACAAATCAGGGCTGGCAACAGATGACCAATTCTCTAGGTGAATAGTCTAGAGAGCAGCTACCTGATGTGCTTGACTTCTCTCCTTTAATAACAGATATCGTGAAGGATTACGAAACATTGAAATTAGTGATGACCCTAAGTGCTTCAGTTTAAGATTAATTATACAAGGTGAATGAAGCAACCTTCATAATTTATTTGACCGCATCACAATGCAATACATCATCCACTGTCTCTTGAACTGTTTCCTGCCATCCAGTCATCACATCTTCTTCCTTTGTATTCATACATTATGTATTTATACCTTTCTGCACTTCCACCTACACTACTCTCTATTTTCTGATTTCTAAACTGTACAGATCAACACTTTCTATTGTCTAAATTTTATACTGGAAAATAAGAGGAGGTTAATGAAAGTCCGAAGAGAATTGTGAACACAGCCCAGACTATCACACAAACCAACCTCCCTTCCATTGACTCCAAACACACCTCACGCTGTCTCGGCAAGGCCACCAGCACAATCAAGGATGAGTCTTATCACGATCACTCCCTCTTCTCCCCTCTCCCATCAGGTAAGAGGTACAGAAATGGAAAAAAAAGGGATACCTCCAGATTCAGGGACAGTTTCTCCCAGCTGTTAACAGGCAACTGAACCATTCTATCAAAAACCAGAAAGTGGTCCTGATCTACTCTCCACCTCATTGGAGACCCTTGGACTGCCTTTAATTGGACTTTACTGGACTTTATCTTGTACTAAACATTATTCCCTTGATCATGTATTTGTGCACTGTAGGTGGATTGATCAGTCATGTATAGTCTTTCCACTGACTGGTTAGCATGCAACAAAAGCCTTACACTGTACCTTGGTACACTTGACAATAAACTAATAAACTAAGAATAGCCTCAACCCAAAAAGTCACCTATCCAGAGATGCTGCATGATCCGCTGAGTTACTTCAGCACTCTGTGTATTTCTTTGATATAAACTAGCATTTGCAGTTCTTTGGGAACGGATTGGAATGAATAGAGAATATTATGACAGCTCTCTATGCCTTCATGGCCTCCTTCAATGTCATTACAAAATTATGAGAAAAATAGATCAAGTAGAAGCACAGACAGAGGGAATAGAGAACCAGAGGGCGTAGGTTTAAGGTAAGCGGGGGGAGAGATTTAATACAGACCTGAGAGGTAACTTTATCACACAAAAGGGTGGTGGGTGTATTGAATGAGCTGCCGGAGGAGGTAGTTGAGGCAGGTACAATCGCAATGTTGAAGAACATGTGTGGATGTGGCGCCGACAGACGAGAAGCCGAAGCAAAGAAGTCGAAGCCAAAGAACCGAATGGAAACGAGGCCGAAACACCAATAAACCGAACCAGTACGAAGACGAAATGTCTACTAACCGAAAGGATGGGATGCGTAAATGCAAACTAACTGAAAGGGCGGGACACCTAAAAGCCAACGAACCGAAAAGCTGCATCGCCTAAAAGCGAACTTACCGAATGGCCGCTCTGTCGAAATGCCACCTTCCCCGAAAGGTGGCGTCGCCTACAAGCCAAAGGACCGACTGCCGCTCAACAGAAAAGTCCAATAATGGACATGACATTGCCGGGGGCGGGACTTGTCATGATTGGTGCAGACCCCTGCGTCCATCCCATCATTGTGAAGGGATGAACATTGTCCCACACCTCCACTCCACCAGACCCACACCCCACGGACGGGTGGCCGTGGGAGAGTGGGGGCTGTCCCGAGGGATGCACACCTTTGGCCGCTTTCAACTTGGTGCTTGGGTTCAGATTGCCAAGTCACCTATGGCTTGTGTGGGAAAAGGACCCCCACACTCCCGTCTCCCCTTCTCTCTCCCCTCTTCTCTCTCTCTCTCCCCTCTCTCTCTCCCTTCAGTCTCTCCCCCTCTCCCTCCCTTCTCTCTCTCCACTATCCCTCCCTTCTCTCTCTCCCCTTTCTTCCTCTCCTCTCTCTTCCCCTCCTCTCCCCCCCCTCTCTCTATCTTCCCCTTCCCTTTCCCCCTCCCCACTCTCTCTCCCTTCTATCTCTCCGCTTCTCGCTTTCTCTCCCCCTTCTCCCTCTCCTCCGTCTCCTCCGGCGGGAGCGTCCCAGTCACTGACCATGATGCACTGCCATTGGACCCCAATCCCCACACCAGGGTGATTTCCTTACCCCCCCCCCCCCCCCCCCCCCCCTCCCCCCCCGCCGCCTCCGACTTCAAACAAGTGCGTTCAAATTGAAATCAATCATCTTTGCGAGGGTGGGATGGAATGGAGGTAATCACCAGCTAATGCAAAGGCCGTTAGGACAGGGAAATAATGCCACCAACCCAAGCACCAAGTTAAAAGCGGCCAAAGGTGCGCATCCCTCGGGACAGCCCCTCCCTCCCACGGCCACCCTCCGCGGGTTGTGGCTCTGGTGGAGCGGAGGTGTGGGACAATGTTCATCTCTTCACAGTGAAGTGATGGACACAGGGGTCTGGATCAATCGTTGACAAGTCCCACCCCCCCCCCCCCCCCCCGGAAAAGTCATGGCCGTTATTGGACTTTTCTTTTTCTGTTGAGCGGCAGTCGGTCCTTTGGCTTGTAGGGGACACCGCCTTTCGGGTAGGTGGCATTTCGGCAGAGCGGCTATTCAGTAAGTTTGCTTTTAGGCGACAAAGCTTTTCGGTTTGTTGACTTTTAGGCATTTCGCCCTTTCAGATAGTTTGCATTTAGGCGTCCCATCATTTTTGTTAGTAGGCGTTTCGTCGTCGTACTATTTCGGTTTATTGGCATTTCGGCCTCATTTCCATTCGGTTCTTTGGCTTCGACTTCTTTGCTTCGGCTTCTCGCCCGTCTGCGCCACGTCCGGGTACCGTTTAAGAAACCTTTAGACAGGTACATGGGTGAGATAGGTTTAGACTAGGGATGTGGGTCAAACACAGGCACAGACATGTTGGTCGGTGTGGTCATGTTGGGCTGAAGGGCCTGTTTTAAGCAGCTGTATGACTCTATGGCTCTTTGACAATGAAACTATTATACGATGACTTTATGACTCTATGGCTCTGTGAGCCTACCGCTGCGCCACTGTGGTGCCTCTGTCTAGAAAAAACAAAACCTAGAAATATAGATACTATAACATGAGTTAACTTGTGAGCTTCCCAAATCATCTATCATTCGGACTTAGACAAATATCTTTATCTTTGACAAATCCTGGAACTCTTTTTTCAACTGCATCGCAGGAGAACCTTCGCCTTACTGACTGCAGAAGGTGACTCATCGCCACTCACTCAAGGGCAATTAGAGCAGAACAGGAATTGCTGGCATTGACAGTGACACTCACATCCTCTTAACAAAAAAAATGAAGGTGATGGAGAAAGATTTAATAACGTAATAGATATATGGAGCGAGCTGCCAGAGGAGGTAGTTGAGGCAGGTATTATCGCAATGTTTAAGAAACATTTGGACAGGTTTGTGGACATGTATAGGTTTAGAGGGATATGGGCCAAACCTAGATAGGTGGGACAAGTGTAGATGCGGCTTTTTAGTCAGTGGGCAAATTGGGGCAAAGGGCTGTTTCTATGCTGTGTGACTTAGAAAATACAACTAAAGAATTAATTCTTCTCAAACTGTAGTTATCTGCGATGGTTCGAGCTGCCGGCAAGTGTTAACTGAATCTCTCCTTGATTTTATACACCCTATGTCTCAGGGAGGTTCGGTCAGAAGCATATTGCACTGATCCCATAGGTTTAGCTGCACAGGATGAAGAGCTTGGAGGTACTACAGACCCTAGAGAAATCTTTATAAACCTGCGCTTGAAATGCAATACAGGCAAACAGTTGTTTTCCCATTACACATGAACAGCTCGAAGCTCAGTGAAAAGCTGAATCTGCAGTTTGTGTTGGGGAAAAAAAATCATAATATGTAGGAACTGCAGGCGCTGGTTTACACCCAAGATAGACACAACAAGCTAGAGTAACTCAGCGGGTCAGGCAGCATCTCCAGAGAAAATGAATAGGTGACATTTCAGGTTGAGACACCTCTTCAGACAGAGTCAGGGGAAAGGGAAACAAGAGATATGAAAAGATACATAGAACAAATTAACGAAAGGTACACAAAAGGACAAACCATCGTAATAGCTTTCTTATTTTAAATATTTTTATTTATTAGAAGTACAGTAAATTACAGTAGTACAAGCCAGATATATCTTATTACATTTATTGTACCTCTTCATTTTTTAAGCTTTAAAGATAGATAAAAAGAAAGTAGAGAAAGTGAGAGAAAGTTGTGTTAGTATAAAAGAGTGATCAATTTAAAAAAAAAAAACATTAGTTAGGGAAAAGAGTTAAGAAATAGACCCTAGAAAAGAAAGAAAGAAAAAAGAAGAAAAAACAAAAAAACATATGAAAACCACGCAAAAGGGATATACCAACCATATTTTTCCTTCCCCTTTACTAGATCCTGACACCATTTCTTTTTTGAAGTACTGATGCACCTTATTATTGTAGTAAGTCGATAAATGCAGACCACGTCTTTTGGAAGTGGTCTGATTTGCATGCAAGGAGGAGTCTCATATCTTCCAGATGTAATGTTTCAAACTTGTTTGAAATCCACATATTTATTGAAATCCACATATAGAAAAGCCTTCTACTGCACCCAAGGAATAAAAGGGCACCATTATAACGGAGATGAGGAGAAATGTCTTTAGTCAGAAGATGAATCTGTGGAATTCATTACCACAGATGGCTGTGGATGCCGAGTCAGTAGATATTTTTAAGGCAGAGATAGATAGATTCTTGATTAGTTGGAGTGTCAGGGGCTATGGAGATAAGGCAGGAGAATGGGGTTAGGAGGGAGAGATAGATCAGCCATGATTGAATGGCTGAGCAGACTTGATGAGCTAAATGGATTAATTCTGCTCCTATCATTTATGACATTATGATCTCTCTAGCTGGTATTTTCTTATGATGGGTTATTGATTAGTAAGAGTATCAAAAGCACAGGAGCAAAAAACAAAGTGCTGGAGAAGCTCCACAGGTCAAGTAGTGTCTATGGAGGCAAAGAGATAGTTCATGAGTTCATAAGTTACAGGAGCAGAATTAGGCCATATGGCCCATTTGACCATTCAATTATGGCTGATTTCTTTCCCTCTCAACCCCATTCTCCTGCCTTTTCCCCATAACCCCTGACATCTGCACGAATCAAGAACCTGTCAATGGTGGATAAATGTTTGGATCGTGATTCTGCATCCGAACTGAAAGCCTAGAGCGAGTACAGCCAGTAACAAAAGTTTACAAATAAGTATACAGTGGCACAGCGACAGAGTTGCTGCCTCACAGTGCCAGAGATCCAGGTCAGAAAGGTCAGTATGGAATGAGTTAGTTTAGTTTAGTTCATTTTAGAGATACAGTGTGGAATCAGGGCCTTCGGTCCACCAAATCCACGCCGACCAGCCATCACCCCGTACACTAGCACTATCCTGCACACTAGGACAATTTGCAGATGACAATTAACCCACGAATCTTACGTCTTTAGAGTCTGAGAGGAAACCAGAGCACCCAGAGAAAATCCATGCCGTCAAAGGGAAAATGTACAAACTCCGTGCTGACAGCACCTGTAGTAAGGATTGAACCTGGGACTCTAGTGCTGTAAGGCAGCACCATTACCACTGCCCCACTGTGCTGCCCAATGATTAAATAATCTGCCATTGGACAAATCAGGTAAAGTGTTCCTCCAGCACCTCATATTTTCCTTGGGCAGTTTAAAACCCAACGGTATGAAGATTGACTTCTCTAATTCTTGCTTTCCATCTCTCTCCATCCCTCCCCAACCCTAGTTCCCTGACCAATTTGACTGTCCTCCTGCTTAAATTTTTACTTTGTATGCTTTGTTGTCTTAATCCAAAACATCACCCATTCCTTCTATTCAGAGATGCTGCTTGTCCTGCTGAGTTACTCCAGCATTTTGTGTCTAAATTCACAGTGCACAGATAAAGGATACAATATTTAGTGGAAGCTAAAGTCCAATAAAGTCTGATTAAAGATAGTTCAAAGGTCTCCAATGAAGACGATGGGTCAGGACTGCACTACCTGATGTGGAGGTGTGCATTTTCACACTTCTGAACCTTTTGCCTGATGGGAGCGGGGAGTGACCATGGTGAGACTGGCCCTTGATTATGCTGGTGGTCTTGCCCAGGAGTCAATGGAAGGGTGGTTGGTTTGTGTGATGGACTGGGCTACATCCACAACTCTCTGCAAATTCTTGCGGACTTGGATGGAGCTTTCCCTTGCCATGCTCTGTCCTGCTCTCGCCCCCCTTTTCCTGCTTCCTTCGCCTCCCCCATACTACTATCAGTCTGACGAAAGGTCCCAACTCGAAACATTGTCTGCCTATTCCCCTCCGCAGACATTTCCTGAGCTGCTGAGTTGCTTCAGAACTTTACGTTTTGCTCTGAATCAGATGCTCTGGCGTTCGATAGTTAAATACTGGCTGGGATCCTAAAACATCTCTGCTTTTCTTCATCTACATTATTTTCTTCAATTCATCAAAGACAGAGGGAAGCTGGGTTAAATCCTAACATAGAAACATAGAAACATAGAAATTAGGTGCAGGAGTAGGCCATTCGGCCCTTCGAGCCTGCACCGCCATTCAATATGATCATGGCTGATCATCCAACTCAGTATCCTGTACCTGCCTTTCTCCATACCCCCTGATCCCCTTAGCCACAAGGGCCACATCTAACTCCCTCTTAAACACAGGCATCTGCTGAGGATACATGAAATAAAATTGGTACCTTTCACAAACCTTTGAGTTGCCAAATCTTTTACGGGAATTAAGTATTTTTTGAGACACAGGAAATCCTGTCACCAAAAAGTGCAAAGAAATCTCCACAAACAGCAGCTCGATAATGGCCAGCTATTATTTCAGCGGTGGTGGTTGATGGATCAATATGCCCAGGATACAATGGGTTGAAAGTATACATTAGAGACAATGGATTATTCATTTCCTTGCATTATACTTTGCTGAGCCTCACTAATATAGTGCCCATGCTATTAGCATTGCATGATGCATCTCCTTTGCATCGGTGTCGCAAGGATGGAAATATTCACAATATATAGAAGCAAAGAACTGCAAATGCTGGTTTATACCAAAGATGCTCTTGAGATGCTGCCTGACCCGCTGAGTTACTCCAGTACTTTGTGTCTATCCTTGGTATTTAACATACGAGCCTGCACATTTTATAAATGTGTGAGGAAACTAGAGCACCTGGAGAAAACCCATACAGTCACAGGAAGAACGTACAAACTCCATACAGACAGCACCTGTAGTCAGGATCAAACCCAGATCTCTGGCGTTGGATGGCAGTAACTCTACCGCTGCACCACTGGCTGCTCTCGTTGACATAAAGGTTGAAATAAAGAGTCATATAACATGGATACAGGCTCTTAGATCCACTGAGCCACACCAGTCCTCTAGCCACTGCTTACACTTGGAACAAGAACATAGAAGATACAGCACAGGAACAGGCCCTTCTGCCCACAATTTAAATGCTGAACATGATGATGAACAAATAATCTCCTCTTCCTGCATGTGACCAATATCCCTCCATTCCCTGCATATCCATGCGCGTATCTAAAAGCACTTAAACACCACACCTTCATATCTGCTTCCACCACCACCACCACGTTCCAGGCACCCACCAATCTCTGTATAAAATCCACCTTTTACCCCACACATGAGTTTCCTCCCACATCCCAAAGGCAAGCCAGTTTGCAGATTAATTGGGTTCTATAAATTGCCGGTAGTATGTAGTGAGTAGAAACAAAAGTGGAATAACATAGAACTAGTGTGTATAGGTGGTGAATGGCCGGCATGCACACAGTGGGCTGAAGAGTCTGTTTCCATGCAATAACTCTAAGCTAAACTGTGCCGTTAGATTGTGGCTGAGCTTTGCATAAAAGAAACCTATCCAACATATTGAAAATAAAACAGTACAGTGTGGTGCGTAGGTCCAGAAATGAAAGAGAGGAGTCAGGTATTTCGAGAGGCACCTTTATTTGTGTTCCTCCCGGTTGTAGGGAAGTCCACGAGAGAAAGATGGCACCCAAACTCTTGCCTTTAAACCCTCTGGTTAAGGGCCGCCTCTGGACTGAACCATTCCCGTGCCGAGGGGTTTGACAGTTAGGGTGGCCCGACCCTTGGGAGACGCCACAACAGCATAGGAACAGGCCATTCAGCCCACAATGTATTTTGTGGGCTGAAGGGCCTGAATGGCCTAATGTAGCAATGTTACAAAATTTTGAGATTTCAAAAATCAAGTCTGCAATTTATCCCATCAGATAAAGCATAATTTGACACCTAATTAATTTTCATATCTTCAGTATTATAAAGTTATGGCCATTTTCAATCGGTAATTAGCAATCTTGTTCCCTATTGTTTTTCCATTGACTTAACACAAAAGCTGTGATCGAGGACAGTCAAAAGCCCATAACTTTATTAAAAATTAAGAGAAATGAAAGAAATTTTCAGTTATTATAGATTGAAGCATTGTGAAACAAAAATGAAATAATCTTACTTGGATGACCTGAAATTAAAGCATATAATTAGTAAGTTACCCAATTGTAGCTAATTCCAAAATTCAATTACTTGATCTAAACATCTATCCATTTTTAAAGAAAAGATTAACATTTTTAAATAGCCTAAGTGTCCGAATAACATTCACACACGAATTCACAATATAACATGATTTTTATATCTCATTGTGATGAATTTATAGGCCAAATGGAAGGAATTTAGTGTTTAATTCCTGTAAATTAATGGGCATTTAAATCATCTTGCGAGTGGGATTTTGTGGAACGAGATCGATAGGAATGTTGCAGTTGTGGTGAATTTGAACCCCATATCGGTAGGAAAAATACTGCTGGTTCGTATGAGGCCAAAATCACCATTTCGCAACATAAAATGTGGTTTAAGGTCATCCTAAGAAGCACATTTATATAAAATAAACGGCTTTCCTTTCGCTGTCCCGTACCTGAAATCCATCCCCGTTGTCAGCGTTCACGGCATTAGAAGTGGCTTTTTAGTTTATCCAGCGCTGAAATCGTCTAACGATTTAAAGAAAGAATTTCACAGAAAAGCAGTTGGAACAAATCTTCAGCGTTAACTAGCACCTCAAGAAAATATATCCAGGACAGGCGGTAGAAAACCGCATTTTAACCCCCCCCCCCCCCCCCCCCCCCCCCCCCCCCCTCAAAGGCGCCAAAGTCACGCACACAGCCAGTGACAGAACTGCAGTGCCGCTGAAGGTAAGCTTTGTAACACACCTACCTAATGCACCTATTGTCTATTGTTTATTGATAGCAAACTTACTCATCCCATCTGCCACAACATGGTCTGTATGTCTCAATTCCATGTCTGTTTAAATGCCTCTTAAACATTGCTATCTATCACCTCTGGCAGCACATTCTAAGCATCTACCTCTGTGTAAATAATTGCCTTTCACATCGCTATTAAACTATCACCTAAAGCTTTGCCCTCTAATCTTTCCACATGTTTCCACCCAATGGGAAAGGTTCTGACTGTCTACCCCACTGAACCACCTTTTACTAATCCCACTTCATCCTCCCACATTCCCATCAACTCAACCACATGAGACAATGACAATGTTTCTTTGATGTTGCCCCAGTGAAACTCACTTTATTTCTCTTTGCTAACTTCTTTGAAACCTGTCCAGCAATCCCATCTTCCTTGCAGACTAGAAAAGTGCTGATTAAGAATGTTTTCCACTTCCTAAACTCTAGCCCCTCTTTGCAGCCAATTAAACTCCATCCTATACATATTTGGGAGGAGGAAGGAATGCAATGCATTTGAAAATCACTTGCCATGGTCACAGAGAGACACAAAACACTGGAGTAACTCAGCAGGACAGGCAGCATCTCTGAAGAGAAGGAATTTATGACATTTTGGGTCGAGACCATTCCAGAAACGTCACCCATTCCTTCTCTCCAGGGATGCTGCCTGTCCCACTGAGTTACTACAGCATTTTAAGTCCATCTTCGTTTCAAACCAGCATCGGCAGTTCCTTCCTACACATGGTCACAGAGAGAACGTGGAAATATAACTGAAGGTCAGGTTTGAATCCTCATTGGTGTCGCTGAGAGGCAACAGCACTTCTGGGTATATATCTCTGTTCCCCTTTGAGCTAATGACAGTAAACTTTGTGAGACACAAGGAACTGCAGATGCTGCAATCTTGAGCAAAACACAAAGTGCTGCAGGAACTCAGTGGGTCTGGCAGCATCTGCGGGAGGAAATGGACAAGCAACATTTCGAGTCGGGACCCTTCTTCAGACTGATTGTAGAAGGGGGGAAGAAAGCTGGAAAAAAGAGGTGAGGGGTGAAACAAAGACTGGCAAGTGGTACGTGGATACAGCTGGGTGGAGTAGGACAAAGAATGGAAGTGAAAAGAAGATGAATGAGCATCAGATGAGGAGAGAAGAGGAGTGAAATGTAACGCCGGAGGTATGGATATAGGTCTGAAGTAGATTGGGTATGGGGATGAGAGGGGGACTTAAAGACATATAAGGGTCTTGTGAAAGGGAGGTGAGTGTACAAAGGAGGGGAAAGGGGCAAGGTGACTGGCTATTTTTGAGATAGAGATAGATAGGCTCTTGATTAGTAATGGGTCTGTCCCACTTTGGCCGTCAGTTACGCGACAGGCTGATGGCGTGTGAAGATTTCGTGCAGGACGAAATCCACACCACTCCACACTCCTCCACACCACTCCATGTGCCCTACCCACGCGCTACCCACGCACTACCCACACGCTACCCATATGCTAGCAGGTCGCCTAATTGGCGCGCGAATGACGGCCAAGTGGGACAGGCCCTTTAGGGCATTAAAGGATACAGGGAGAAGGCAGGAGAATGGTGTTGAGAGGGAAATACAGAATACCCATGTTTGAATGGGTTAATTATGATCCTATGATATTGCAGTTCTGGAAATCTCATAACAAGGGATTTCAACCATCTAAACATTAGTTTAGTTTAGTTAATTTAAATTAGTTTAGTTTAGTTCAGTTTAATTTAGTTTAGTTTAGTTTATTGTCATGTGTATCAATGTATAGTGAAAAGTATTTTGTTGTGTGCTATCCAGTCAGTGGAATTACATGATTACAATCGAAGATAGACACAAAATGCTGGAGTAACTCAGCGGGACAGGCAGCATCTATGGAGATATGGAATGATGACGTTTCCGATCGAGACCCTTCTTCAGACTGCTTGCCCGCTGAGTTCTTCCAGAATTTTGTGTCTACCTTCAATTTAAACCAGCACCTGCAGTTCTTTCCTACACATGATTATAATCCATCAACAGTGTACAGATACAGGATAAAGAGAATAATGGTTAATGCAAGATAAAGTCCATTAAAGTTGGGTTAAAAAAAGTCCGATTAAATAAAGAAACTTTACCTGAAAAGGGGGGAGAACTTTTGGAAATATAGTTCTGAAGAACTTTCTTAACCACTTTTGGTTACTCTTCTTACTTCCTATGGTTCGATGATGATAGCTGGACTTGTCTCAAGAAGAGAAGTTATGACAAATAGAGAGAGCTTCAGTGGAGCGAACCAAAAAAAATTCCCAGCTATTATTATATGATAAAGTGTAGAACTACTATAGAATAGGTTACAATCCACTCCAGGGTAAAAATAGTAAATCCAAAAAGAGATGAGAACAGAGAACACTAAAGCAGAATCAAAGCTTGTCAAACAGAACTGTATTTGAACAACAGGGGGCTTGTGAAGTGGAAATGTTTCTGCCTTAGTGAGGAGGGAGATTGAAGGCAGAGCTTCATATAAGACACAGAAAAAAATAGAGCAGAGAAAAAGACAGCTGAATACAGGTGCCAAGTTGTCACACAAGTAAAATCCAGACTCAATACAGAACATTCAGAAAAGTTATAAAGGAAATAAGAGGGAAAATTAAAGAACTAAGATTAAGACAAAAGTGGATCCAGTTTTGGGTCCCATATCTGTGGAAGTATGTGTTGGCATTAGAGGGAGTCCAGAGGAGGTTTATAAGAATAATCCTACGGAAGATTGGGTTAACATATGATGAGCATTTAAGGGCACTGGGCCTGTACTCATTGGAGTATAGAATAATGAGTCGGGACCCCATTGAAACTTACCGAATAGTGAAAGGCCTGGATGGAGTGGATGTGGAGCCATGTTTCCACTAGTGGAAGAGTCTAGGACTGGAGGGCATAGCCTCAAAATAAAATTACATAACTTTAGAAAGGAGATGGAGAATTTATTTTGTCAGAGGGAGATAAATCTGTACAATTCATTGCCACAGAAGGCAGTAGAGCGCAATCATTGGGTATTTTTAAAGTGCAGATTGACAAATTCTTGATTGGTAAGGGTATCAGGGTTTATGAGGAGAAGGCACGAGAATGGGTTGAGATGAAAGATAGATCAGCAACGATTGAATGGCAGAGTAGACTCAATGGATTGAATAGCCTACTTCTGTTCCTATGACATGAACTTATGAAGAGGAAATGAAAGAGTCTGTAGCAAATTGAGTATAAAATTGGCTGAGTTACAAGAAATAGAAGATATTCAGATTGAAGGGAAGTGTACCATTGCGTTCCCTAGAGTTCATTACTAGATCATTTTGCTTTTGATGTATAGTAATGGATATACCTGGATTTACAGGATGCAATTTCCAAATCCGCAAATGATGCAAAATCAGGGAATGTATTGAACAAAGGGGTGGATAGTTACTGTCATTGGGGACCAGGCATGGAACGCGCTATCAAAATATGGAGGGGACCGGGGGACAGGGGGGACACCATTTTTTGCCAGCCGCGCAGGCAAGCGCACACTCATACACACATGCGCGAGGCTTCGCAGGCTCAATCCAGCGCTAAATGCAGCTCAACTCTGCCTGTCTCGCCGGGTTAACTACAGCCTTGCCTGGACTGACGGGATACCAGCGCTGCTTCTCCGCGGTGGCCATATTTCCGGCAAGCCCAGTCAGGTTAACCTGGCGGGACAGGCAGAGTTGAGCTGGGTTTAGCGCTGCTTCTCTGCGCTGGCTGTGGGCCTGGGGGCACCGCTCCCACCTGACTCCTGACCTCTCTGGCCATTCGTGTGAGGTGGGTGGGGGGCACTCGGGTGGGGACGGGACAGCGCTGGAGACCCGGCCGGAATCGATACTGACCAAAGATACTAGAGGAGCTCTGCTCTATAATCTTTGATCCTGGCTGTGGATAAGGCGAAGGTCTGTGCCACGTCGCCCTCCTCCAATCACTGTGCTCTATCCTCAGTCCCACCCCCTCCCCACTCCTCCAATCACCGAGCTGAATCATCATGTCCCACCCCCATTGCCTGCTGACCGATGTCTCTCTCGTCCAATCGGCGCCCTAGATCAGCAGTCCCACCCCCAATGTCTCGCGGAAAGCGGAGATTTTAAAATCCGGATGACAAAAACTTGCGGGGGATGTCCCCCACCTCTCAAAACATGGGGGGGAGGGGGGCGTGTCCCCTCTGGCCCCCTGGGTATTCCCACCCCTGCATTGGACGAAAACACTAGGTACAAGGAGGGGTTGGACAAACTTGGATATAAAATTATGAGAGGTAAAGATAGGGTAGACAGTCAGAACCTTTTTCCCAGGGAGGAAATGTCAAAAGCTAGAGGGCATGTTTTGAAGGTCATAGATGCAAAGTTTCAAGAAGATGTGCAGGGCAAAGTTTATTACACAGAGTTTTGGGTGCCTAAAGCATGCTTTCGGGGGTAGTGGTGGAGGCAAATAAAATAGTGGTGTTTAAGATGGTTTTGGACAGGCACATTGAAATACAGTGAATGGAGGGATGCAGATCTTGTTCAATCAGATGAGATTAGTTTATCTTGACATAACGTTAGACTAGGGCAGTTCTCTGAGGATGTGCCTGGTAGAATAGGTAAAAGTGGAAGCAGCAGGTGTGGGTAATTCAATTATTGAATGAAAGTTCTATACCTATGTTGAATGTTATAGCATAGCAAAACAAAAATGCTGGAGGAACTCTACGGGTCAGACAGGATCTGTGGAGGAAATGGACAGACAGCATTTTGGGTCAGGATCCTTCTTCAGACATGGGAGAAGGGTGGAGAAAATTGGTAAATAAAAGTGGGGTAGGACAAAGCCTTGCATCAACAAAATAGAGAGAGTACAGAGGAGATTTACTAGAATGTTGCCTGGGTTTCAACAACTAAGTTACAGAGATAGGTTGAATAAGTTAGGTCTTTATTCTCTGGAGCGCAGAAGGTTAAGGGGGGACTTGATAGAGGTCTTTAAAATGATGAGAGGGATAGACAGAGTTGTTGTGGACAAGCTTTTCCCTTTGAGAATAGGGAAGATTCAAACAAGAGGACATGACTTCAGAATTAAGGGACAGAAGTTTAGGGGTAATATGAGGGGGGAACTTCTTTACTCAGAGAGTGGTAGCGGTGTGGAATGAGCTTCCAGTGGAAGTGGTGGAGGCAGGTTCATTGGTATCAAAAAATAAATTGGATAGGCATATGGATGAGAAGGGAATGGAGGGTTATGGTATGAGTGCAGGCAGGTGGGACTAAGGGGAAAAAAAATTGTTCGGCACGGACTTGTAGGGCCGAGATGGCCTGTTTCCGTGCTGTAATTGTTATATGGTTATATGTGATATGGAGACCCAAGGAACAGCAGAACCTCATGTCTTTCCTCTTTGTGCTTAACACATGATTCCAGCATTTGCTGCTCCATGTTTCTCTAGTTTCCTGCACCACTGTGAAAACTACTTTGAAGAAGTTCTCCACTTCTCTCCGATGGGAGTATTGTGAGACCCTCTCTCACTGCTCCCCGTCTGCAACTCCCCTTGGTCTCCCGCTCTTCGACCATGTTCTGTCCATGACTCACTACTGCAGCCACATTTATGATCCTGGCAAATGATTAGACTTCAGAATTTAAAGATACAGCATGCAAACAGGCCCTTTGGCCCTGTTGATCTATGATCACCCCCTACACTAGCACTATCCTACACACTAGGATAAAATTTACAATTTTTACCAAAGCCAATTAACCTACAAACCTGTACGTCTTTGGAGAGTGGGAGGAAACTGCAGCACGTGGTCACAGAGAGAACGTACAAACTCCGTACTGACAGCACTCGTCTTTAGGATCAAACATGGTTCTTTGGAGCTGTAAAGCAGCAACCCAACCACTGCAACACTGTGCTGGCTAATTAGGTGGATACAGGTGAGGGGGTTTAATTAGTAAATTGGAGGCATAGGTGACAAAGTCTGGAGTTGAAAAGGAGACAAAAGTATGTCAGTCCGAAGAAAAGTCCTAATCCAAAATGGTGTCTATCCATATCTTCCACAGATGCTGCCTGACCCATTGAGTTCCTCCAGCACTTTGTGTTTTGCTCAAGATTCCAGCATCTGCAGTTTCTTGTGTCTATTATAAAACATGATTTGGAGGTATCAAGAAATGGCATAAAGAAAAGATTGGAAATAAACAGATCTTTCTCCTGTAGGCAGGCTGTGACTATTGTAGTACCATAGAGATGTGTACTTAGATCATGACTATTCACAATCTATATTGTGGCACCATAGGGATATGTACTTAGATCATGACTATTCACAATTTATATTAACAATTTGGCCTGTGGGGATCAAATATTAATATTTTTTTAATTTGCCGATGACACACAACAGGTGGGGTTGTAAGAAGGGAGGTGTAAAGAGATTTCAAGAGGATTTGGGCAAACCAACTGAGTGGGTGACAATGTCGTAGAAGAAACACACTTCGGAAAAAATGTGAGGTTATCCACTTTGATGCACAAAGCAAGAATCAAGAGTGTTTAATTGACATATATACTGACAACAGAAAATGTAAGTTTTACTTACAACAGACTGTAACCACAAATGCACATAAATATATAATAAACCACCTATCTATCTATATACTGTTAAAAGTCTTGTCTTGTTTGTCTGTGATCTCAGGATCAATGGCAAAACGGCACACAATAGCGCAAAAATTATTTGCAGATTCTTACTCAGCTTTGTCCTGTGGTCATATGTATCAAGTTTCTTCACATTTTATGTTATATTTCATAAGTTATTGAAATTTAAAGTTTAAAAAAAGCCAACTTTGAGAATAAAAACTGACTGTGAGAGTGAGACTTTTCTATCAGCTTCCAGTGATGATGTTACAATGGCATCTCAAACTCTTCCAATCACAATGGGATCCCATTTACACAAGCCGTGAACATTCCGACAACCAAAAATGACAATGTGATCTCTCTGCCAATGCACAAGCTGGCTCAAGGTAGCGCTGACTTGGTCCCAAAAGTCGAGACCATTCATTGACTCCGAGAATCGCCAACTGCCCCCCCCCCCCCCTCCCCAGGAGGAAGGATTGATTGCGTTGGGGGAACGGGTGAGTGGTGGAAACGGGTTGCGTTGGGGAAACGGGTAAGTGGTGGAATATTGCGTTGGGCGAACGGATTACATTGGGGGAAACGCGTGATGGGGTGATTGGACCCAGGGAGCACCTGGCTCCAGGGGTGAAAGCCGATGCCGTGTTTGGGGACCAGACCTCTTATGTAATGCCGAGCCCCCCCTCCCACAGGCGTTGGGGATGGGGCCCAAAAGGTCCCACTTGGTCCTGTAAATCAATAAATTAAATATCCCAATATTTATTGATGATTGATCATTTGTTTGATCGATTGATTGCTCAATTGATCGATCAATCGATTGGTGGATTGATTGATCAACCATTGACCAAATGATTGATTGATTGTTGATTGAATGATTGATTGCTACTTAATACTGTACTTGGTACAGTGAAATTCTTAGGTTTGCATACAGTGCACAAGTATGCAAAGATCACCACATAAAGGGTGCAGACAAAGTTACAAAAGTATTCACTATAGGGGGGTTGCACACGGAGCAGCTCAATCCTTCCAGAGTACAAGGCAGTGTCCGGCAGACACTGGTACACATGAAATGCGTACTTTCTTACCTGTTAAAAAATGCCAAAATTGTAAATTTTTGCGCTGTAAAGAATTGTGTAAATAGGATTAACTGTGAGAGAATACCGCCAAAATCATTGCTGCTCACTGACTTGCGAAAGAGCAGCATGCAGCAGCATGAATTGAGGGCAAGTACCAGCCCACGACCGCCCAGGGCTGGTGTCACCCTCCAGTCTGAACCTGAGCACCAAGGTGTAAGCGGCCGAAGGAGCGCATCCCTCGGGACAGCCCCAATTCTCTCCCCGGGGTCAGGGCTGTCCAGCCACGGCCACCCCGTCTCCCTCTCTGTGGCCGCACTGTGACGAGCTGTGGGTCGGCAGCGCCCACCCAAATAGGGCCGGGTGGAGCATGGCCACAGCTCCGGGCAGCGGACACACGGGGCCATAAACCCGGCCAAGTCCTGTCAGCTGCAGCAGTGTTGGTGACAGTCTGGTCCGTCCGCCGACTGCGCTGCAACGGCACCGGACCTCGACCCCCACACATCGGAAGCGATTCACCCCCCCCCCCCCCCCCCCCAGACCCCGACCTCACACCGGAGTGATTCTTCCTCCAAACCCCGGACTCCCCCACCACCACATGGGGTGATTTACCACCTACCCCGGACTCTGACGCACATATCGGGTTGATTCACCCCCTCCCCCCCAGACCACCACATGGGGGGACACACGGCTCGGGGTCGATTAGTGTGGAAACAGCATGGAGTCCGGAAGCCGGGCACGCTGTACGAGCAGCCATAGTAAGTGCTTACCTGACGTTCACTGCTTGTCCTCCAGAAGGCGTTGCAAGGCAACAGTACGGGAAACGGTCGTGACCTCGACTGCTGTGCAACCTCCCTATAGTCCCTCATCCTTCGTTATTTTCTCGGCGCCCCCCCCCCCCCCCCCCCCAGACTGAGTCCTTCTTTTTTCTCGGTGGCGCGTCTTCGACCGACCGCCAGGACTAACGATGGTAAGTCCTCGACCGACCAAATCGCGGCACTCACACGAGCGACAGTTCTGCATCAGCCCTCCACTCTCACCAATGTCCCTCTCGCTTGCCAATGGCTCTGTTCGTTCGCCAATGTGTCCCTCACTCACTGATGGCCTTCCTCTCTCAGCCGGCAGCCGAGCCTGGTCCTGGTCAGATCCGCACCGGCAGCCAGGCCCGATACTAGTAAAGAAAAAGTCTCCAAAGTCCATAGCAGTTCATAGTTGAGGTTAGTGTTGTGTAGTGTGCAAGAGCCTGTGGTTGGGTAGAAGCTATTCTTGAACCTAGTGGTCATGGTTTTCAGGTTTCAGTACCTTCTGCCTGATGGTAGGACTGGAATACGAGTATGGTATGGTTGATGTGCATCGTTGATGAAGCATAAACATTTTTAAGGTGATAATTTGGGTATTATGTAGATGTTCAACGGAATCTCGATGTTGTGCACATGTAGATGCATCAAGCAATCAGAAATGGCCTTCATTGAAAGGATTTAAACACAGTTCTATCATTATCAGTGTTTAGGGCTGTGATAAGAATGCACCTAGAATACTGAAAAAGGGAATGCACAAAGGATTGAAGGTGGTGGTTTTGCCATATAAGAGGAGAATGAGTACATTTGTCCAGTAATCTTGATTAAAAAAAATGAGAGGTGATAACATTGTAATTTAGAAAGTTCTTATAGGCCTTGACAAGGCAGAGGTGCTTCCATTGCCTGAGAAGTGTAAATCTAGGGTTAGTCTCAGAATAAGGAGCAGGCCACCTAGAGGTGAAGAAATATCTTCTTCGAGAGGGTGGTGAATCATGAATTTCACTGTACCTTAATTACTACACATTACTATAAACTGACCATGAAACCTTGAACCTTACAGCATGGAAACAGGTCCTTCGACCCACTTTCCCACACCGGCCAACATGCCACATCTGCACTAGTCCTACCTGAGTACCTGGAGCGGGGCCTTACATCACCGCCCCGCGCAGCTTGGAATGGCTGCGGGACTTTGCTAGCGCCCGCCGGGGGGCTCCAACATCAAGCACCGGAGCGCGGCCTTGCATCACCCGGCGCGGTGTTAATGGCCGCGGGACAATTACCATCGCCTGCCGGGGGCTTTGACTTTGACATCGGGAGGGGAATGGGGAGTGCAGGGGAGAGATAAGTTTTTGCCTTCCATCACAGCGAGGAGGAGATACGCTGTGATGGATGTCTGTGTAAATTGTGTTGTGTCTTGGGTCTTTTTCTTGTGTGTATGACTGCAGAAACAACATTTCATTTGAACCTCAATGAGGTTCAAATGACAAATAAAATTGTATTATATTGTATTGTATTGTATTGTATTGTATTGTATTGCCTGCATTTGGCCCATGTGTCCTATCCATGTACCTGTCTAAATGTTTCATAAACGTTGCGATAATACCTGCCTCAACAACCTCCTCCGGCAGCTCATTCCACACCCGCGCCACTCTTTGTGTGAAAAAGTTACCCCTCGGATTCCTATTATATCTTTCCCTCCTTCACCTTAAATCTATGTCTTCTGGTTCTCGATTACCCTACTCTGGGCACGAGACTGTGTGTCTACCTCATCTATTCCTCTCACGATTTTGTATACCTCTATAAAATCACCCCTCATCCTCTGACGTTCCACAGAATGTAGTTTTAGCCTGTCCATACACTCCCTTCAGCTCAGTCCTTCGAAAACCTGGCAACATCCTCAAATTCCAGCTTGACACCATCAAGTGAATCTTTGAAGTAATCCGTGAAGGGAAATGGATAATCTACATTTGCTGATGATACACAGTTGGGACCTTTCTTTAGATTTCATATTGTTATTTAAAAGGAATCTGGATCTGAAAAGAGGGAAGTGTAGATCTATGAAGAGAGAGCAGCACGAGCAGGACTAACTAGATTGTTCTTACGTTGAACTGGTTCAGACTTAATTGGTCAAAAAAACTCCATCTGTAGATTCATACAGTCAAACGGCACAGGAATAGGCTATTTGGCCAAACTCATCTATGCCAACCTAGATGCCCATCTACACTAGTCCCATTTTCCCACGCTTGACCCATATTCCTAACAACAATGTGAACTCTGAGAGAGAAAGAAAACTTATTCAAAGCAATAACACTTTGAGGAGGTTTGGCTTTGGAGATGGACGAGAGATAGCAGAAGCTAGAATAATAGACAATAGACAACAGGTGCAGGAGTAGGCCATTCAGCCCTTCAAGCCAGCACCGCCATCCAATGTGATCATGGCTGATCATCCACAATCAGTGCCCCGTTCCTGCCTTGTCTCCATATCCCTTAACTCCGCTATCCCTAAGGGCTCTATCTAACTCTCTCTTGAAAGTATCCAGAGAACCAGCTTCCACAGCCCTCTGAGGCAGAGAATTCCACAAACTCACAACTCTCTGTGTCAAAAAGTTTTTCCTCATCTCCGTTCTAAGTAGCTTATCACATTCTTACGCTATGGCCCCTGGTTCTGGATTCCCCCAACATTGGGAACAAGTTTCCTGCCTCTAGCTTGTTCAAACCCTTAATAATCTTATATGTTTCAATAAGATCCCCTCTCATCCATTTAAATTCCAGAGTATACAAGCCCAGCCACTCCAGTCTATCAACATATGACAGTCCTGCCATTCCAGGAATTAACCCTGTGAACCTATGCTGCATTCCCTTAATAACAAGAATGTCCTTCCTCAAGTTTGGAGAACAAAACTGCACACAATACTCCAGGTGTGGTCTCGCTAGGGCCCTGAACAAATGCAGGAGGATCTCTTTGCTCCTATACTCAACTCCTCTTGTTATGAAGACCAACATGCCATTCGCTCTCTTCACTGCCTGCTATACCTACATGCTTATTTTCAGTGACTGATGAACAAGGACTCCCAGATCCCTTTGTACTTCTCCTTTTCCCAACTTGACACCATTTACATAATAATCTGCCTTCCTGTTTTTGGCACCAAAGCGGGTGACCTCACATTTATCCACATTTGCATCTGCCATGCATCTGCCCACTAACCCAACCTGTCCAAGTCACCCTGCATTATCATAGCATCCTCCTCATAGTTCACACTGCCATCCAGCATTGTGTCATCTGCAAATTTGCTAATGTTATTTTTAATCCCTTCACCCAAATCATTAATAAATATGGTAAATAGCTGTGGTCTCAGCAATGAGCCTTGCGGTACCCCACTTGTCACTGCCTGGCATTCTGAAAGGGACCCGTTAATTCCTACCCTTTGTTTCCTGTCTGCCAACTAATTTTCTATCCATGTCAGCACACTACCCCCAATGACATGTGCTCTAATTTTGCTGACTAATCTCCTATGTGGGACCTTATCAAAGGCTTTCTGAAAGTCCAGGTACACTACATCCACTGGCTCTCCCTTGTGCATTATCCTGGTTACATCCTCAAACAATTCCAGAATATTAGTCAAGCATGATTTCCCCTTCGTAAATCCATGCTGACTTGGACCTATCCTGCTCCTGCTATCCAAATGTGCCACTATTTTATCTTTTATTATTGACTCCAGCATCTTTTCCACCACTGATGTCAGGCAAACTGGTCTATAATTCCCCTGTTTTCTCTCTGCCGTCCTGAACAAGTGCTGGAGAAAGACAAAGTAATCTCAAGAAGGGTCCAGATCTAAAGCTGTGCCTATCCACGATCAGGAAATGTCGTTGGGTGGGGGGTTGATGCAAAGACTGAGAGAATAGATGGTAGGGAAATAACAGGAAGTTAATGGACCCAAAATGTCATTATCCATGTTCTCCACAGATGCTGCCTGGCCCACCACTGAGTTACTCCAGCATTTTGTATCCTTTTTTGCTGGAGGAACTCTGTGGGTCAAGTTGCATCTGTGGGGGAAATGGACAGGCACTGTTTTAGATTGGGATCATCCTCCTAAGAGTAACAAGGCTTCACTAATTCCCAATTTTCTGGTGAGGTGCGACCTCGAGACCACTCAGCCAGCCACTGGGGGGAGATAAGACTGGGAGTAAGCCCAACCTCCCAAAAGCTTTGTAACAAATCTACCACAACAGCTGAAATCAACTGAAATCACTTCAAATTACTAAATAAATAAAATTAATTAATTCCTTCAGATAAAATAAAAAATAAAATCTGTTTGAAAATCATTAAAACTTTAATAAATAGTTAAAATCAATAAAATAAAGTGAAATACATAATACACATTAGCTTTCGTTTTGAAGATAGACACAAAGTGCTGGCGTAACTTATTGGGTCAGGCAGCATCTCTGGAGAACATGTATAGATGACATTTTGGGTCAGGACCTTTCTTCAGACTGAGTATTCATGTTCTCCAGAGATGCTGCTTGACCCGCTTAGTTACTCCAGCTAAACCACCATCTTCAGTTCCTTCCTACACATCTCTTTCTCTTCCCTATCTCCAAGTCAGGAATTCCATCAGAACTCCAGGATTAGTTGGCTTTCGATCACAGAGAAACATCTCTGTCTTGGCAAGTCCTGGATCCACAGCCATAATGTGGAGTTTGCAAGGCTGCAGCATGATTTGACAGCGTAGTGGTCCGGTTGACCACCCTGGCTATGCTCTCAATGGTCAATGGTTGATGGTGCCTTATTTTCACATGTGCAAATGTACGATGAAATGTTTCATTCACTCCTACCATCGAAAACACAGCACAGTAGTCTGAAAACCAAGGTTCAAGACGTTCCCCTGTAACTCCAGAATATGCCAGTACATCCCTTGAAAAACCCCTGAATACATCCTGTATCCCTGCACATTCCCTGTTATACCTGGACACCCCTGTACCCTAAAAACACCTCGTTGTACCTCATGAATTACCTACTGTACCCCGGAACATATACTGAATAACCCTGAATACACCCTACACCACTGAGCATTCCCCGTGCCCTGTGAAATTCCCCTATGTACCATGAATACTCCTGTACCCCATGAATTACCTTGAATACCCCCTGAATACACCACATACCCCTGAACATTCCCTGCACCCCTGGACACCCCTGTACCTCTATATACCCAAAATGCACCGTGTACCCTCTGAACCAACCACATCCCTGGTTACCCCCTGCACCCACTGAACACCCACTATACCCCTGAATACCCTGATTACTCCCCGAATACATCTTGTACACCAGGGCATCCCCTGTACCATTGACTACCCACTATATTCCCTGTCACACCCTGTATCCCATGGATGCACTAAATATATCCTGTACCAGTGAACATTCCCTGGACACCATGAGCACCTTTAATAACCCCCTGGACACTGTCTGTATCTCTGCTTAGCCCCGTATCCACCAAATGCCCTCTCTACCCCTTTCTACACTCTTTCTACCCCTGAACGCTCCCTCTACCCCTGGACACTCCCTCTACTACATGAATTACCCTGTGTATCCCATTGATAGCTTGAATATGCCCTGTACCTTCTGTGCCCTCTGTACCCCGGATGATTACATGGTTACACCCATATCCACTGAACGCCTCCGCTTCCTCTACACAGCCCTCATACATTTGAACACCCCTTGAAACCCCTGAATGCCCCAGTAACCCATAATCACCCCCTCTGTGGACCCCGGATGCACTCCTATGCTTCCAGAACACCCTCCTGTATTTCAGTGATATCCCATTTATCACCTGGACGCTCCTTGGACATCTTGGACACACCGCTGTATGTTAGAGAAATTTCCCTGTAGATATTGGATTCCAGCTCTACTGTTACCGGATACCACCTGTGGATATAAATGCCCCATGTAGAGACCAGACTTACCCCAACCGTCCATCCCTTCACACCCTCTGTAGACCCTGCTCCTCTCCTGCAAGTATAGGAGACCCTCCCCTGCACACACCAGATGGCTTCTGTCGTCAATGCATCATACAGCACGGAAACAGGCCCTTCGACCCAACTCTTCCATGCTGATCTAGATGCCCCATCTGCACTAGTTCCATTTGGTACCATCCTTCATTCCTTGCGTAAGTATCTGTGTGTGTGTGATGTGTGATTGTATGTGTATGTGTGTGTGAGGGAATGAGTGTGTGTGAGTGTATATGCGTACGCGTGTGAGTGAGTGTGTATGTGAGTGAGTATGAGTGTGTGTTGTGTATGTGAGTCTGTATGTCTGTGTGTGAGTGTGTGTATAGAAATATACAAAGAAACAGAAACATAGGTGCAGTAGGATGCCATTCTGCCCTTCCAGCCAGCACCACCATTCAATATGATCATTGCTGATCATCTAACATCATTACCCCATATCCCTTGATTATTTTAGCCCCATATCTCCATATCCCTTGATTCCTTTAGCCCTAAGAGCTAAATCTAACTCTCTCTTGAAAGCATCCAGTGAATTGGCCCCCACTACCTTCTGTGACAGAAAGTATGCTGCGTAACAGTGCGTGAGTGTGTGTTCATTGTGTATGTGTGTGTATGAGTGAAACTGTGCGAGTGCGTGTATGGGTGTGAGTGAGAGTGAGTGAGTGAGTGAGTGAGTGAGTGAGTGAGTGAGTGAGTGAGTGAGTGAGCGAGCGAGCGTGGTGACAGTACGTGAAATTCCACCTCGCTTCGCCCTTCGCAGAGTTAATGGGAGGTTTCAGCGCGCATGACGTGAGCCTCTGGCAGGCGAAGGGAAGAGGGAAGGTTCAGGCGCAAAGTCTCCACCGACAGAGAGCGATCACCTCCCAGTTTTATCCCCGGGATTCATCCTACAGGCAAACTCAAGTCAGTTTGGAGGGGACGTGCAACGGCTCGCTGGCTATCAACTCGGCTGGGGGGTGTCTTGCGGAGGGGTTTTGTTTTTGGAAGCGAGGAACATTGCTGTTTATTCAGCCGCTGCAATCTCCCGGAATTGTTCGGCCGGAGTGAAGCGGAGCGCCTTGATCCCGCTACCCAATGCAAACTGCGGAGCGATGTACTGCTGCAGACGGAACGAGGTGAGAGGCTAGGCTGGGAATGTAGATATCCGTTGCTTCTTGCACTAACATGCAAGATCGATTGGAAGAAGTGGGCAGAGGTCCTTGCACCCCCTTGCAAACAGGAGTTATTGCAGTCTTGACTGTAAAGGCGTGTGTTTCTCTCTTTTTGAATTTAAGATATAAGGTGCCCTGTAACTTCGCTCGCCCCAACGCGGGTGGGAAGGCGGTGAGATAAAGATGCTGAGTGCCGTCCTGGTTCTAACTGCGCTAGCCGTGAGCGGCATCTCCTCCAAGACCCCGCCAGAGAGCCGTAAACCTGCCAAAGACATTTGCAAGTATCGGTGTGTGTGCGAGGAGAAGGAGATGATGTTGAATATTAATTGCGAGAACAAAGGGTTCACCAGGATTACCTCCCTGCAGCCGCCTCAGAATCGCCTTTACCAACTCTTCCTGAACGGGAACTCCCTCAGCAAGCTGCCTCCTAAAGGCTTCATCAATTTTACCAACACCGTGACCCTCCACCTCAGCAGCAATGGACTGCTGGAGATCCGCAACGGCGCCTTCCAGGGTCTGGCCACGCTGAAGAGGTTGCACCTGAACAACAACAAGCTGGAGGTACTGAGAGAGGACACCTTCCTGGGCTTGGAGAGTTTGGAATACCTGCAAGCAGATTATAACTACATTAGTGTCATCGAGTCCGGGACCTTTAGCAAGCTCAACAAACTCAAGGTTCTCATCTTAAACGACAACTTGATCCCCAGTCTCCCGAACAACATTTTCCGCTTCGTGCTGCTGACCCATCTCGACCTGAGGGGGAACCGGTTGAAGAGGTTGCCCTTCGCTGGAGTTCTGGAGCACATTGGTGGCATCGTGGAGATTCAGTTGGAAGAGAACCCTTGGAACTGTACGTGTGACCTGGTCCCTTTGAAGGCGTGGCTGGATACAATCTCCTTCTTCGTGGGCGAGATGGTGTGCGAGACACCGTTCAGGCTCCACGGCAAGGATGTCACGCACCTGAACAAGCAGGACCTCTGTCCCCGCAAGGGCGCCGTGGACTCCAGCCTGAGGATCATGCGACCGTCTTCCGTCGGCTCCCATCTGTCTCCTACGACCAACCCGACCAAACCCACCCCGAGAGGGGGTAAGGCTCACCGGCAGCCCAAGGGCCGGGGCCGGGTCACGCCTACCCCTAATGGACGCCAGATATTCGGTCCCATAATGGTCTACCAGACCAGATCTCCGGTGCCAACCGTTTGCCCATCCATTTGCTCCTGCAGCCAGCAAAATTCGGACAAAGCGTTGAACGTTCATTGTCACGAGAGAAGAATCAAGAACATCACGGACCTCCAGCCCAGACCATCGAACCCAAAGAAACTCTATCTTACTGGAAACCTGCTGCACTTGGTGCAAGTCAGCGATTTTGGGGACTACGTGGCCTTGGAGTTGTTGCATCTGGGCAACAACCGGATCTCAACCATCCAAGAGGGCGCCTTCCGTAACCTCAGCAACCTCCGAAAGCTTTACCTCAACGGCAATCACATCGAGAGGCTGTCGCCCTCTCTCTTCGTGGGGCTACAGAAGCTGCAGTATCTCTACCTGGAGTCCAATGTCATCAAGGATATTCTTCCCTTCACCTTCCACTCCCTGGGCAGGCTAAGCCTGCTCTACCTCAACAATAACCTTCTGCGGACCTTGCCCCGCGACGTGTTCTCGGGCTCCAACCTAACCAGGCTGAACTTGAGGAATAACTACTTCCCCCAGCTCCCGGTGAGAGGGGTGTTGGACCAGCTGCCTGCCACGGTGCAGATCGATCTCCAGGAGAACCCATGGGAGTGCGGATGTCGCATATTGGCCTTGAAGACTTGGTTGGAACAGTCTCGGGCCGGGTTGGTGGTCAACGAGGTGACGTGCGATTCCCCTGCCAAGTTTACGGGCCAGGCGCTGAGATTCCTGGAGGACGAGGACATCTGCTCGGACTTGCCTCTTCCCACCACCCCGGTGGCCAAGCTTCCCCAGGGGGAAGAACCTCCCAGTCCCGGGACGGCGCGGGCTAACCCGGTGCCCCTCTCCGTCCTCATCTTGGGTTTGCTGGTGGTCTTCATCCTGAGCGTATGTTTCGGAGCCGGTTTGTTCGTCTTCGTGTTGAAACGGCGCAAAAACGGTGCAAGTGGCCAAAGCGGCGCCCCCAACAACTTGGACCTTAACTCCTACCAGTTGCAGCGTGGACCGTACTCCCCCGAAACGAGGGAAAAGACCGAGGCACACGTGTACAATTACATCCCTCACTCCGTTGGGCAAATGTGCAAGAACCCTATCTACATCCAACGAGAAGGAGAAAAGGTCAGCTACTACCGAGACGTACCCGACCAGAATTCCAGCGGTGCGCAGGCAAAGAAGTCTCGCCCTTTGGGCAGTGCTCCGTACTCAGTCAGCACTGTGGAACTACTGGAACAACAGGCGTCCCGACCCTCCGAGTCCCTGTACCAGAACCTGGGCGAGCGGCGCAAGGTGCTGCCCAGCGGTCTGGGAGCCCATTACACCTTCTGCACTTTGCCCAAACGCCAACTCGCCAGCTCCTCCCACGCGAGCCGACACCAAGAGCAGGACAAGCTAAACAAAACGGTATTGTATGGCACTCCGAGGAAACAACCGGTGAAAAGCGACAACCTATCTCTCCAAGGGAAGTCCCACATAGAACCAGATTACCTCGAAGTTTTGGCCATGCAGACTGTTACCAGTCAATTATAGAACCACGAGATGTAAATCTAACCACTAGACAAACACGTACAGGATGCGTTATTCTAACGACCTATTCCCCCGCACCTTCACACGTCTGGTGAACTTCAAAGACCAATATTCTTTCTCCAAAATCCAACTGAATTACCTGTTTCTGGGGGGAAAAAAAGTACTTTATTGGACGTGGCTTCTGTACATGTATGGATCTCTTAATCGCCACACACGCACCCACACACACACACACACACACCGGCACACACACTCACCGATTCACATTCACACACACGCACACATTGTGACACACACCCACATACCCCCACACACACACACAATCTGACACTGACACACACCACACACACACTGACGCACACACACACACTATCCTCTTGCTGGTTTTAGTTTATTCTCGACCGTAACATATCCATCCTACTGTATAAGTTTCATGTTTAAAATTTCCAAAGACCTGACTTTAAAATAACAGTAAGCTATATATGTAGAATCAATATATAGCAAGAAAGGGTGTAATTTTTGGACTGGAGACTCTGATTATTTTCCCCATTCAAGTTACTGAACATTTCCCTTCTGAAGTTTGGGGTGCATTTGTACTGCAAAATCTTCGCTGTTCTTCAACATTGTATCTGGGGAACCAAATGTTTCCAAGTGGCTGTACATATATTGTATTAAAATACAACAAATGTAAGTTAGATTGGTGTGTTGGGTTTGTATATTAAAATTGCTTATTATTTTGTGTTACCAATCAAACATCTGATACCTGAATATGGCGTCTGTTCCAGCACGAGATATATATATATATTTTATTATGGGATAAAATAATGTTTAAGGATTAAATTTGGTGTCGGGATGTTGATAAAATTATATGTTCATTTACCTAGATCCAGCCATTGTTGTGAAAGCCAGCATTTATTGCCTATCCCTAATTGTCCTTGGGAAAATAATCGTGACCTGTCTTCATGAACTGCTGCAGCCTGCATGGTGAAGGTGCCCCCACGGTGCTGTTGGGGAAGGCTGTTTGGATTTGGACCCAGAATAGAAATAACAAAGACTAGAGCGCATAGCATTAAGGTAGACACAGCATGCTGGAGTAACTCAGCGAGTGAGGCAGCATCTATGGAGAAAAGGAATGGGCGACGTTTTGGGTTGAGACCCTTCTTCAGGCTGATGTCAGGGGAGGGGTTGGGGCAAAGATAGAACGTAGTCAGAGACAGTAAGACTAGTCGGGGAACTAGGAAGGGGAGGTGAGGGAGAGAGAAAGCAAGTGTTATCTAAAATTAGTAAAGTCAATGTTCATACTGCTGGAGTGTAAACTACCCAAGCAAAATATGAGGTGCTCTTCCTCCAATTTGCGCTGGGCCTCACTCTGACAATGGAGGAGGCCCATGACAGCAAGGTCAAATTGGGAATGGGAGGGGGGATCAGCTAGGTTACGACCGACTGAGCGGAGGTGTTCAGCGAAACGATGGCCGAGCCTGCGCTTGGCCTCACCAATGTAGAGAAGTTAAAACCTGGAACAGTGGATACAGTAGACGAGGTTGAAGGAGGTGCAAGTAAACCTCTGCCTCACCTGGAAAGACTGATTGGGTCCTTGGATGGAGTCGAGAGGGGAGGTAAAGGGACAGGCGTTGCATTTCCTGCGGTTGCAGGGGAAAGTATCCGGGGAGGGGGTGGTTTGGATGGGAAGGGACAAATTGACCAGGGAGTTACGGAGGGAACAGTCTCTGCGGAAAGCTTTAAGTTGGGAGGAGTAAAAATCAAAGGCGATGTGTAGAGCATATTCTTTTACACAGAAAGTGGTGGGTGCATGGAACACACTGGCGTGGAGGTGGTTGTGGAGGCAGGTACTATCACAACGTTTAAGAAATATTTGGACAGGTACATGGATAGGATAAGACTATAGGGATATGGGTCAAACGCAGGCTGATGGGATGAGTGTAGATGGGGCTAGTTGGGCCATAGGGCCTGTATCCATGCTGTATACCTCTATGACTATGATAGTAAGTCTTGAGAGATAAATTTAGATAGGCATAAGGATATGTAGGGAATGGAGGGGTATGGATCACATGCAGGCGGTGGAAATTAGTTTGGCTTGGTATAATGTTTGGCACAGACACTGTGGACCAGAGGGTCTGTCCTGTGCTGTACTGTTCTCCGCAGTTACAAGGAACTGCAGATGCAAGTTATACAAAATAAACACTACGTGCTGGAGGAAGTTAGTGGGCTAGGAAGCATTTGTGGGTGAGATGGATAGGTGACGTTTTGGGTCTAGACCCTTCAGTATTTTTCTGTGTTCTAAATGAATGCGAACATATCTTCTGGTCAGGATGGTGTGACTCTGCGGGTGATGACCTACCAGGTGCCTGCACTCCTCATCCTTCTAGCTGGTGGTGTCTATCTCTTGAACAATGTTTACCAGTGCTGACTAAGTGTATGTTATTACTGAAGGAGGGTCCCAAACCGAAATGTTACCTGTCCATGTTCTCCAAGCTTATTGCCTGACCTGCTTAGTTACTCCTTATGTGAAAACCAGCATATGCAGTACCTTCAATTTTCCAGCATCTGCAGTTCCGTTTTAAACACATATGCAGTTCCTTGTTTCTTATATATTAATATTGTGCTGGAGTAACTCAACGAGTCAGGCAGCATATTTGGGGAGAATGGATGGGTCAAGACCCTTTCAGATTGACTTTGTGTCTTTTTTTGTAAACTAGCTTCTGCAGTTTCTTGCATCTCTGATGTAAATGCAATAATTGGCAAAGAGGACATGCACTTTCCCATTAATTTGATTTTTTCTTCTTCCCATTGGCTTACAGTAACAGTAAAAGATTACGTCTTAGACCTTCCAACAGAAAGAACCTGACATCCCTCTTTAATTGCCACATTGGACGGCACGGTGGCACAACGGTAGAGTTGTTGCCTCACAACGCCAGAGACCCAGGTTTAATCCCGACTATGAGTGCGTTCTCCCTGTGACCTGCATGGGTTTTCTTCAGGAGCTCCGGTTTCCTACCACACTCCAAAGAAGTACAGGTTCATAAGTCAAATGGCTTTGGTAAAATTGTAAATTGTCCCCAGTGTGTGTAGGATAATGTTAGTGTGCGGGAACGCTGATCTGCGCGGACTCAATGGGCCATAGGGCCTGTTTCTATGCTGTATCTCTAAACTAAACTAAACTAAATCCCATGTAACATCCGCTGAATGTCTTTTTTATCACTTTTTGAATGAAATGTATTTGTCAATTGTTTGACTGAATTATCAACTGGAACACTGAGCCAAGTGATCCAGAATCACTAATGAATGTATTTAGTTTAGTATTAATCTAATTTAGAGATACAGTGTGGAAACAGGTCCTTCCGCCCACCGAGTTCGCAGTGACCACTAGTTCTATCCTACACACTAGGGACAATTTACACAAACCAATTAACCTATAAACTGTACATCTTTGGTGTGTGGGAGAAAACCAGACCACCCAGAGAAAACCCACAAGATCGCGGGGAGAACGTACAAATGCACGTACAGACAGCAGCCATAGTCAGGATTGAACCTGGGTCTCTGGCTCTGTAAGGCAGCAAACCCTAGCGCTGCTTCACTATATTTAAACAAGTATTTTTCCATATGATGTTCAAAATATAACATTATCAAATGGGTTAGATTTTGAGTTAATTGTTCAAAATATAACATTATCAAATGGGTAACAATTTTCAACAATTTCCAATTAAATTGTCTATTTTATATGGTTGCATTTTTTATTGATGGTTTGAAGAATTTGGCATCATATTCATGCATTATTAACTATTTATGAGGAAATTAGCTTTAGTTATTGTTTTTGTGCAGATACCTGTGGGCATAATGTTAACTGCTCCAAATACTCAGAGTGTGGCATGTCCAGAATAAATCATCGCAATATTTTCATTAACAGTTGTAAAATTATTATTTTTGCTTGGGAAATAAAAATGCCTAGTGGCCTTGCCTAGAAAATGGGATATTATTAATCCAGTTATTTATTTAAAAAATATTTTTTTTGTATCCTTAACATATTTTACATCCTCATGACATTTCAAGGCATTTTATGTGTCTTTGAAATGCTGATATATAAACATGTTAATGTTGACAAAATAACACACAAACTTCGCTTAGCAAGCTATCCAAAACCGTAATGCAATTAGAATCATTTCCTCAGTCTGTTTCTAATAATTTCTGTCATTATTATATTTTTTTAAATGCTGTGATCATTTTTGAGGTTTAACTGAAGCTTTTAATTGCTTATTAGATGAGCTCGTGACCTTGCGATTAATCTTTTCTAAGTGATTATTAGGTTTCCAAGAGCATATTGAAAAACTATTGTATTTCGTTATTAGAATTTTAAATGCAATCTGCCTTGTGGAACCGTTTGTACATTTTAGATCTTGCATAAAAGCTTTGATTTTCTTTGATTTTGCCTCGTGATAATATCATTAGTCTGTTCCTTCTGATGGCTCGCTCTTTTTTCCTCAACCACTGGTCTAAATCTTTGATGATCCCCATCCATCACTGAACTTTCACTTGTATTTTTGGTTTCTCTCCTAACTTCCCTCACACCATTGTTGAATCCGTCTGGTCCTTATAAGCCACATTCTCCTCCCTTTACCAATATTCATCCTGGGTTATCTGGTGTTAGCTATAGGGTAAGGTTGGACAAATTTGGATTGTTGGGTGTGTTCCACACACCCACCACTGTCTGTGTAAAAGAGGGTGCTCTGAACATCGCCTTTGACTTTTACCCCTCCCGGCTGATAGAAGTGTATACATTTATGAGAGGCATAGATAGGGTAGACAGTCAGAACCTTTTTTCAAGGAGGTTATGTCAAAGAGCAGAAGATATTACTTTGTGAGAGGGGAAAAGTTTAAAGGAGATGTGCAGAGCAAATTGTTTAAACAGAATGTGGTGAGCGCCTGGAACGAGTTTCCAGGGGTCGTGGTAGAAGCAGATGCGATAGTGCCATTTACTAGGCTCTCAGATAGGCACATGGATATGTAAGATTGGAGGGATGTGGTTCATATAGTGGCAGAGGAGATTAGTTTAACTTGGCATCATTTCTGACACAGCTATTGTGGGCCAAAGGGCCTGTTCCTGTGCTGTACTGTTCTATGTTATATGCTCTAAGCAGTTAAGCTGTGAATGTCCTGCCTTAAAGCTATTCACCGCTTTACCCCTATAAAATCAACGATGTGACCAAGGTTTTGGGCACCAGCTCTAAAATGTTGTTGTGGCTCAGCGTCAGCTTTAGTTTGTTAAAGGTGTCCATGAAGCTAAGTGGAACGTACTGCAATGTCAAGTGTACACTAGTTTAAATACCTTGCTATCCAGTTTTGCAGTAGGTTTGAGGAAATTCTTGATCTTAAATGCAAAGGATTTGCTAGTTAATGAGAAAGCAGGACTTGCATTTCTGCAAAAGACTCCCCAATCTCCATGGGTCCAAACACGCATCACAATTAAGTGCTTTTAAAATATTGAAATGGTATTTTAAATAGAAACTGGATTAAGTGAAGAGTAGTATATTTTTCATATGTACAAATCATAATACTTTCTTATTCATTTTAAAGAAAATATCTTTATCTTTTAAGAACAAGGAAAAGGAGCAGAATTTACTTTCCCAGATAAATTAAGCTCTGCTGATTATTAATGATTTTTTCATGAACTCATAAAACAAATGTTCAATTTATGAATTTTCACTCGAATGGTGTTCACTCTTTGACTCTCTGAGGCTGGTGCCTTTGATTTACATCTCAATAGCGTGCCATTCTCCTTGCTTTGAAATAAGCTGTTGCTAAATTGCCTTGATGCATTTTGCCGAGCCATTTTAGATTGATAGTATTTCATCTGGGAAAATCTTTTCCAGGGGTCCATACCTTTTGTAAATCACGGAGCAGTGTACAATATAACTGTGACGTCAGGCAAGTCGATTTGGTTTCATTACGAGACTGCTCCTCAACTAAATACTCTGAACTCTGTAAATGCTCCATGGATTGACATAGATGCCCATGATATATTGACATCTACACACCTGGTTTTTGTTGTCAAATAGCTTAGCTGCGTTTTAGATTTTCATGTGGCATTGGGATTGGGTTACTTGGTTACACATTTAACTTGTGTGTTTGGAGCATGTAAATAAGCTTCATATTACTGAATATGAAGTTAGTTATTGTCCTATAGCATGAATGTGTATAGATAGTTTAGATACTACGGCATTGGGCTTGGTTTTCCTGGTTGAGCACTTATCCTGGTGTTATAGCACAAGTACTGTTTCAACAGTAATTCAGTAATATTCTTGGCTGTGGGAATGTGCGTTGCTTGCTGTGGGAGCTATGAATAAAATCTAGCATGCAGCAGCAAGCTTGAATCCCAAGTTCTGCTTCCCTTTGAAGATTTGCATTGCCAGAGATACACCAGTTATCGCGCGGATTATCATGCAATCCAGATAAGATTGTGATCTTGCTGCGTGGTTTATTTTGGTGCGGTACTGCAGCTGTGGTTCTCAAAGAGTTAAGGGAGATAGGTATCTGTGTGCCTCGCTGTATGTTATCACTGCGATGTACTGTAATGCAGATGCCTTTGAAGCTAATCCCTCTCTTGGCTTTTAGCTAAGTGTCTCAAATAAAAAGCACTTGCAAATCAGAAGAGGGAAGGAAAAGGAGGGAGCCTTCTCAATCTGATGATCATTCAAAATGCCTATATATATACTGAATAAAAATGGCAGGAGGAGCATTGAGCTTTTTGCAATGACTATTAGGTTTGTTTGCATTTGTGACATTAAGATTTATTCTTGGCAACCAGCCAACAAACAAGGTAGAATATTTATTCCAGACTAATGAGAAATATAGATTAGTGCATCTGATATAAAACCACCTTTTTCAAGGTTTACAGCAATGAGGAGAATGATTGACTTACCAAAAGGAGTAGAACACAAATCTGATTAAGAAAGAATAAGTGCGTGCTTGTTAGATAAGTCTGACGGTGGAATAGTGTAAAGCTAGTGGCTCTGACAGTGCCTATTTATAGTGTTGGTGCGGCAGTGCTTAATAATATTTCACAGTTCTGTTGAAAACAAAACCTCCCTGCGCTGTTGTTCCACAAGTGCCATTTTGTGGTTTAGGTTTATTATTGTCAAGTGTACTGAGGTACAGTGAAAAGCTTTGTTTTGCATGTTATCCGAATAGATCAGATGTACCACACATAAATACAATCAGTTCAAACTCACATGCACTACATAGAGCAAAGTGGAAGGCACAGAGTACAGAATATAGTTCTCAGCATTGTAGCACATCAGTTCCAGAGACAAAGTCCAATGTCCTCAATGGGGTAGTGATGAATCAGACAGTATCCTAACTTATAGAAGGACCATTTAGAAGTCTGATAATGGAAACGTCAAAGCTGTTCCTGAATCTGGTAGTGGGTGCCTTCAAACCTCACCCATACACTAGTTCTATCCTACACACTATGGATAATTTACAGAAGCCAATTAACCGACAAACCTGCACCTTTTCATAAAAAGGCTACTAAGCACTCCAACTAAACTTTGAACTACGAACTGGCTTGGATGCACTAGAGATTTAGGACCTTATATAGTTTTGCACTATATTGAGTTTTTTTTTATTTAATGAACACTTATTTTGTTTATTGTGTTATCTATTATGTCCTGTGTCAACAGACCTGTTATGTTGCTGCAAGTAAACATCTAATTGTTCCATTTCGGTACAGAATGACAATTACATACTCTTCACTTCTGTCCAATCATTTTAATTCCCATTTCCATTCCGACACTGACCTTTCTGTCCTGGGTTTCCTCTATTTCCAGAGGGAGGCCACACACAAACTGGAGGAACAGCAGCCCATATTCCACCCGGGTGGCTTAATACCCAAAAATATGAACATAGAATTCTCCCATTTTAAGTAGCAAATCAACACCCTCCCCTCCTCTTTATTCCCCCCCCCCTCTTTCCAGTGTCTCACCTGGAAGCACAATCCATTTCTCCTACAATCCCACCCAAACTTCCCCTTCTCCCATCCACTTTCAGAAATGGCCCTCGCTCTGGCTTCACACCTCTTCTATCATTTTCTCACAGCCTTTGGTTTTCTTCTCATCTCTGGCCTTTGTTCCCCCATCTGGCATTCAAATCCCACACACCTTCATCCAACTATCACTCTTCAGGCTTTGCCCAGGCCCCACCTTTCTTCCAGCTTTCCCGCCTCCCCATCACCACATGGATCCCACTCCAAAATGTCACCTATTCCTTTTTCCAGAGATGCTGCCTGACCTGTTGAGTTGCTCCAGTACTTTGTGTCTAGTTTTAACTTCCAATCCATTTCCCAGAGGACTCTATTTACTCATACAGTGCTGAAGCCCCTGGAAAGGAGATTGGAGAAAACAACTTGAGGGTTTTAAGTATCTCTGCACGACCAACAGTGCCAGCTAGATCTGCAAGTGTGTTTACAGGACAGTAGAGCCAGCAATAGAATGTTTTAAAATTGAAAGGTATATCATGGAACAAGGCCCTTCGGTCTACTGATTCCATGCCGACCAATGACCTTCCGTTCACAGTAGTTCTATGTTATCCCACATTCTCATCAACTCTTGACACACTAAGGGCAGTTTACAGAGCCCATTTAATCTACAGACTAGCAAGTCTTTGGGATGTTGGTGGAAACCAGAGCACCCGGATGAAACACATGCAGTCACAGGGAGAATTCGCAAAATCCACACAGACAGGAGCTGAAGTCAGGATCAAACCTAGGCTTCTGGTTCCCATATTAGTCCACTGCTTAGAGTAGTGAGGCCTCTCCTGAACTGCAACCTTGACGTGGAGAAGAGGCTTGTGTACTCCAGTAATCCTGAGAGCTATGTGGGATGGGGTTTAATATCTCTGGCAGGTTCAATCAAACCGGACAGGCCTCGGGTGAGGAGGCAGACAAAGCAGTCCCTGGTCCTCCAGGTTGGGCGTAGGGTTAACTATCCCACCCTGGAAAAAAGTATGTTACAGAAACATTGATGAATGAAAACCAAAGAAATACATCCTTGTGGTGACATGGAACATCCAAACCATGTTCCAGGTTGGCAAGGCTCCCACAAATGCCACCAAAATGGTGAGCTACAATCTGTTAATCCTGGGCTTGGCTGAAACAAGATGGACCACAGTCAGGGGAGATCAAATTGGTCAGCGGGCAGTCCATTATCTACTCCGGACAGGTAGATGAGGGAGCAAAGCATAGAAAATGGAGTTGGATTGGACACACGCTCAGGAAACCTGCCACAAACATCAACCTGGCAAGCCCTGAAATGGAACACCCAAGGAAAAAGGAAAAGAGGTCACCCCAGGAACAGCTGGAGAAGAGGTGTCCAGACAGAAATGTCTGAGAGTGGGCTCTACTGGGGAGATCTCAAAAGAACTGCCAACAACCGAGTGAGGTGGAGGACATTTGTTAATAGACTATGCACCCTAGGAGCAAAGGACTTAAGAAGAAGAGAAGTAGAGTAGTGAGGCAGTAGCTCCACCAGTTGGATGGGAGCTCCAAAAATGTCAGGTAAGCATCCTTTTTTCGCACTGCTACCTGAAGCTAAATTAATGTGAAGATGTTCATCATGAATGGAGCAGGTTAAATGAAGTAGATTAAGCAACACTATACTCAAAGACTGTGTAGAAAGGAACTGCAGATGTTATATACCAAAGATAGACACAGAGTGCTGGTGTAACACAATGGGTCAGAGATCATCTCTAGAGAAAATGAACGGGTGACATTTCAGGTGATAACCAAAGAATGGTCTATACCGTTGTGTCTATATTCAAGACTGGTTGTTCAGTGCCAGTGGTATGGAATAAGTTTAAGAAGATAACATAAAACAATGGCTTCAGTTCAATACTGATGAACAGCTGGCAGGACAGTTGACATTTATTTTGCAGGTTTTTGAAGGTTTTATAATTCTCTGAGAGTGTTTGAAGTGTACTGCTCACTGCAGTTACAATGGATTAATTGTGTTACAGGAGCAGCGAGAGATATCTGTCCAAAGATTTCACTGAGTTTCATCTAAGCATGCATTCTTTCGATCAGAAGCCAAAACACAAATACATTGTGGGCTGCTGACAAGCAGAGAATAAAGGCAGGAATCCCATTAACTCAGCTAATCTCTGCTCATTCATCCACCTAGTTTCACTGGGTTTCTCTCACACAACTCTGGCAAGAGTCATAGAGTCTTGAAAACACCGTGAAAACAGTGTGAAAACAGGCCCTTTTGGCCCAACATGTCCACACTGGCCAACATGTTCCCACCTACACAAGTCCCACCTGCCTGCATTTGCCCCATATCCCTCTAAACCTATTGTATCCATATTCCTGTCTAAATGTTTCTTAAACATTGTGATAGTACCTGCCTCAATTGCCATCTCCTGCAGTTCATTCCATACACCAACCACCCTTTGTGTGAAAAGGTTACCCTTCAGGTTCCTATTAAATCTTTCCCCTCTCACCTGAAACCTGTGCCCTCTGGTTCTCGATTCTCCTACTTAGGGCAAGAGAGTCTGTGAATCTATTCCTCTCGTGATTTTGTATTCCTCATAAGATCACCCCTCATTCTCATGTGTTCCAAAGAATAGATTCCTAGCCTATTCAATCTCTTCCTGTAGCTTCGGTTCAATCTATCTTTCCCTCTCAACACTATTCTTATGCCATTTCCTCATAATCCTTGACACCCGTACTAATCAAGAATCATCTCTAACTTAAAAATACACAATGATTTAGCCTCCACAGCCATCTGTGGCAATGAATTCCACGGGTTCACCACCTTCTGACTAAAGAAAATGGTCCTCATCTCCTTTCGAATGAAACAACCTTTTTTTCTGAGTGTGCCCACTTGTTCTAGACTCTCCCACCAGCGGATCCTCCCCACATCCCCTCTACCCAGGCCTTTCATTATTTGGTAAGTTTCAGAGGTCGCCCCTTGTCTTTGTGAACTCCAACGAGTACAGGCCCAGTGCCATCACATCAAGCAGAATCAATATTTCTGTTGGCTTACTCCACTAAGATGCTTTGTGATGCTTGCACTAGTTAAAAGCCGGTTGTTCTTGGTATGTCTTTTGTAAATTTGAGCAATTTCAAATATATGTGTTTTTTAAGTGTCCACAAGAACTACGGTCCAGCTGTACCAGCTGCAAAATTTCATACCTGTAAAATCTTTTTATGGAATCATTCTCTGACAAGTCATTTATTAAGTTACACCATCAATCGCTTTAAAGCAAAACATTATTGTCTTTGTGATTCTTCCTATCAATGGATTCATGATGGGAACAGTAGAGCTCAACTTTTCCGAAGGATCTTCACATCAAACAATTTCATCCCACTTCTTATCCAGCAGCTGAATGGTCTTGCAACCCAAAGATCTCTCTGTACATTCATGCTCCCCTGGGTCTTGCTATATACTATGCACCTTCCTCTTGCATTTGAATTCCTAAATTAATCTGGCTTTTGGAGTGTTCATTTAGTTTCAATACACAACCTACATTTTCATAAACTCAAGGATTCAATAATGTAAACTTTGTTTTTTAAAAAAGGGGACCGACCTGAAACATCACCTACCCATATTCTCCAGAGATGCTGCCTGACCCGCTGAGTTACTCCAGCACATCGTGTCTATTTTTGAGAAACAGCTCTGCAGTTCCTTGTGTTTATGTGTCTCGCTATAGTCATAGGGTCATAAAGCATGGAAACAGGCTCTTTGGCTCAACTTGCCTATGCCGACCAACATGCCCCATCTACTAGTCCCACCTGCCTGCATTTGGCCCATATCCCTCGAAACCTATCCTATTCTCGTATCTGTCTAAATGTTTCTTAATCGTTGCGATAATATCTGCTTTAGCTATCTCCTCCGGCAGCTTGTTCCATACATCCATCACCCTTTGTGTAGAAAAGTTACCCCTCAGCTTCCTATTAAACCTCCTTCCCCACCCCGCATCACTTTAAAACTATACCCTCTAGTCCTTGATTCCTCTACTTCGGACAAAAGACTGTGCATAAGATCACCCACATCCTCCTGTGTTCCAAGGAATTACACCCTAGTCTACTCAACCTCTCCCTATTGTCTAGGCTCTCGAGTCTTGGCTACATCCTCATAAATCCTCTCTTCATCCTTTCCAGCTTGACAACATCTTTCCCGTAACATGGTGCCCAACACCTAATGCAATATTCTAAGCGTGGCCTCACCAATGTCTTATACAATTGCAACATGACCTCTGAACTATATACTTAAAATGATCAGAACAAAGCTTTAGGTTGGTAATGAATGCAGGAAAATAATAATTTAATTTCTACAAGACGTTTCATAAATCAAGATCTCCCGATGACCATTCTAATAAATAATATGTCTATGTATATATAAGAGTGCAGCTTTGCAGAGTTTAGTCAATCCCGAATCAAGCCTCGCTTGGCTGGAAGTACTTTGTGCATTGTAGTCACTGTTTTAAAGCAGAGAACATGACAATAATTTGTGCACAAAGTGTCCACAAACAGCAGTTAGCTCATGACAAATAAATCTATTCAAAATCATGCTGACGGTGAAATTATATTAACCATCATAAATCATGGAACATATTGAACATGGAACAGTACAGTAGAAACAAGGAATTGCAGATATTGGTTTATACCAAAGATAGGTACAAAGTGCTGGATAAATCAGCAGGCCAGGCAAGATTTCTGGAGAATAAGGATGGGTGATGTTTCGGGTCGATGAAGGGTACCGACCCGCAACATCACCCATCCTTTTTCTCCAGAGATACTGCCTTACCCGCTGAGTTTCTATGGAACAGTAAAGCACGGGAACAGGCCCTGTTACTGACTTAATTAAAGGTGTTGAGAAAACAGTTGAGATTTCATAGATGTTTATTTGCTCTTTGATGATCATTCCAAGATTTTCTATCCTTACCTGCCCTCGTGACTACATGATTGCGGAACAACCAATGTAGTTGTCTCTTAATTGTTTTTCAAATGACCAAGCAAGTTATTCAGTTCATTGGCAATTAGAATGGGCAATAAATATCGGATAGCTTTGTCCTCACAGGACACCTCGATCGTTAAATTGGATCCAAAATGGTTTACGAGTTGGACTTCCATCTAGTGGTCATGACTGGTCCTTGGTGAAAAGGTTTTGGGTTCAAACCCAATTGATAGGGACGGTACAGTGGCGCAGTGGTAGAGTTGTTGCCTCACAGCGCCAGAGACCCGAGTTTAATCCTGACTATGGGTGCTAGAGTTTGTACATTCTTCCTGTGACCATGTAGGTTTTCATTAGTTGCTCCAGTTCCTCCCATTCTCCAACGAAGTACAGTTTGTAGGTTAATTGGCTTCAGTAAAAAATTGTAAATTGTCCTTAGTGTGTCGGATAGTGCTAATATACGGGGATCGCAAGTCGGCATGGACTCGGTGGGCCGAAAGGCCTGTTTCTACATTCTATTTCTAAACTACAACTAAACAAGATGTTCTGAGCTGGAATGTAGCAGAGTATGTATACTACAGTGGTCAATGGTTCAATGGCACTGTATTTGTCACATGCACCAAGGTACAATGATATATTTTTTTTGTATACAGTTCAGTACAAGTGTCACTATACATAAGCTCTAAGATACATCTTAGATAATCATCTCAGATATAATACAAGTGCATAGCAGTAGGGCAGCGAGACAGTATTCTGGGCTACAGCCACAATTCTCTACGATTTCTTGCAGTCCTGGATGGAGCAGTTCCCAAAACATGCTGAGATACATCCTGATAAACTGCTCTCCACGGCGCAGTTGAGCAAATTGTAACCCCTTTTCCACCAGCCCAATCAGCCCCTCACCTGGCTAACTCAGAACAGACTAGGAGGGTCTACCATGGAATATTCATGGCTGACTGAGAAGATCAGTGTTTGTAACCCACTGAAAAATCGCCAAAATCCCATGATACAAAGTTTTTGCATCTCCCTTGAAGTAATGGTAATCAATTTATCTGCCTCTGTGTAAATTAAATATTCCATTCCATCCAGAATCAATATTGAGAATAATACAATTGTTTATCTGTTTTTATTCATGTGGATTTATTATGCAAGTAGTAAACTTTTCTGAGAATATTGACCAACTTCACAAAATATTACATTGATACTGTTCATTCTTAAAATATAGACTTGCAGTGTAGAATGGTGTTGTTTGAAAGGTAAAGGGATATATAGTTTGGTGATTTATTGAAAGGTTTTTGCATTGAATACCAGTGTGTGATGTACAGTTATGTTTTTCTTGAGCAATCCTCATGCAATCTTGTACCCTCGATTCCCCATAGATACCAGATGCCAAGAATATACTGTATATTAATTTAATCTAGTCAAGCATGGAATCGGGCCCTTCAGCCCACCAATTCCAAAAGATGGCATCACTGACAATCGATCACCTGGTCACGCTTGTTCTATGTTATCCCAATTTCACATCCACTCCCTCTACACTAGGGACACAGACCAATTAGCCTACAAACTCACACATCTTTAGAATGTGGGAGAAACTGGAGCAGCCGGACAAAACCCATGTGGTCACAGGTAGAATTTGCAAACTGCACGCAGACAGCACCCGAGGTAGGGATCTAACCCAGGTCTCTGGCGCTGTGAGGCAGCAGCATTACGAGTTGCACCACTATTTTTTCACTTGCTCTTTGGACAAACTATGTTATTTCAATGGCACACAAAAATGCTGGAGAAACTCAGCGGATGCAGCAGCATCTATGGAGCGAAGGAAATAGGCGACGTTTCGGGCCAAAACCCTTCTTCAGAGCCGTAATATGTTTATATGTTATTTCAATGTTTCATTTTTTGCTGAAGCAAGCCTTGGCCCACCATTATTGTGCTTAAATTATGTTTTCCTCTTAGAGGGGCGGATATCGCTTTTAAACAATAAGGGGGACACAATGAGGCCAATCATCTAGCACAGAGGTTGGCAACCAACGGCCCATGGGCCGGATTCGACCTGTAACCCAAAATCATCTGGCCCGCAGGCATATTTCTTTTTAATTCGTTTTTGCGTCCTGGGAAATGCAGCCAGACCCGGGGCACACAGGCAACCGGGAAAGATCTTCGGAAATATGATCGCCCAGGAATTTGTAATTTTTGACTCCACGTCCTGTTGATATAAACAGGATTGTGGGTCCTCATCCTTCTTCTTCCAAAGTCCACAATCATTTAATTTGTCTTACTGATATTGAGAGCCAGGTTGTTGTGCTGGCACCATTTGGTCAATCGATCAATTTGGTCAATCGATCAATCTTACTTCTATACTCTGACTCATCACCATCTGCAATTCATCCAACAACGGTGGTGTCATCGGCGAACATGAAGATGGAGTTTGCACTATGTCTGGCTACATAGTCATGAGTATAGAGTGAGTATAGAGATCAGGGGTCTGAGCACACAGCCTTGAGGTGCTTCTGTACTAATTGTTATTGAGGAAGAAGTGTTTCTGCCCATTTAGGAGCCAATTGAAGAGGGATGCGCAGAGACCCAATTCTGCGAGCTTGGTAACCAGCTTGGAGGGGATGATGGTATTGAATGCCAAGCTGTAGTCTATAAACAACAGGTATGAGGTATGTTTTTTTATTGTCCAAATGGTCCAGTGCAGAGTGGAGAGCCAGTGAGATTGCATCCTCCATTGACCTGTTGTGACGGTAGGCGAACTGTAGTGGGTCGAGGTTCTTGTTGAGGTAGGAGTTGATATGCGCCATAACCAACCTCTCATAGCACTTCATCACCACGGATGTTAGTGCCACTGGTTGATAGTTGTTGAGGCACGTCACCTTACGTTTCTTGGGCACCAGTATTATTGATGCCCTCTTAAAGCAGGTGGAAACCTCAGACCTCAGTAATGAGCACAGGTGATAGTCATAAAGTCATATAGCACGGAAACAGACTCTTCATGCCCAACTCCTCCATGCCAATCAAGATGCCCCATCTAAGCTTGTCAATTTAATCCACATGAGCAGCACAGTGGTGCAGCTGGTAGAGCTGTTGTCTCACAGCACTAGAGACCCATGTTGAATCCTGACCTTGGGTGCTGTATGTGTGGAGTTTGCATGTTCTCCCTGAGACCACATGGGTTTCTTCCGGATGCTCCGGTTTCCCCCCACATTCCAGACATTCATGTTTGCAGGTTAATTGGCCCTCTGCAAATTGCCCCAAGTGTGTTGGGAGTGGATGAGAAAGTGGGATTACATAATACTAGAGTGAATGAGTGATCGGTGGTCGGTGTGAACACAGTAGGCCAAAGAGCCTGTTTCCATGCTGTATCTCTAAACTAATGTAAACTAGGCCCATATCCTTCTAAACCTTTTCTATCCATGTACCTATCCAAGTGTCTTTTAAATGCTATTATTGTACCTGCCTCAAGCCCCTCCTCTGGCACATTGTTCCATAAACCCACCATCCTCTATGAGAAAAGTTGACCCTCTGGTTTCTCCTCAAACTTTCCCCCTCACCTTAACCCTCTGTCCTCTGGTTCATGATTCCCCTACCCTGGGTAAAAGATTGGGCATTCACCCTATCTATTCCCCTTCATGATTTTACATACCTCTATAAGATCACCACTATAAGTCATTGCCGTTTCATCGTATAAATTCTATCTGAGAAGAAAAGGTTTAACCATGGATGCACTGAGATAAAAGAATTTGTAATTCTGCACTGTGCTTCAGGACTTCAAAATGTTCCAAAAGGCTTTGTTGCCGGTACTATTGAGTCCCCTTGAAGTGGAACTCCCACTGTGGGTAAAGCAGCATTCAGTTTGAACACAGCAAGTGGCAGATGCGATGGCCAGGTTATCTATTGGTTGAAGGATAAGCAGTGGCTGTGACATCAGGATATGTCTGCTGCTCGATTTCATTCAGTCCTGTGCCATCTCCGGTATCCACTTGGGTTGCCTGAGAGAAGCAAGGTGTAATGTTCCGCCTGAATGAATGCAGAGCAACCTTGACAGGGAAGAGTTGCCTCAACTGTACTGAAGTTTTAGCTTGAGGTTTGAGCTCAAGGCTCTTGAAAGAGTTCTGACTCTGTAAGCCTGTTGCCCTGGAGAGGAAAATTCCACCCGCGAGCCAAACCACAGTTGACATCTAAGTTAACACTGAAAGAAATTAATTTGTAATATTAGGAAAATGCTTCATCAGCGATGAGGTTTCACAGCCTTGCCACTGGCTTTTCTGACTCACCTTTCATTTACTCATGGAATTTGTTGCCTCAAAGGGCTGTGGAGGCCATGTCACTGGATATTTTTAAGGTGGAGATTGACAAATTCTTGATTAGTAAGGGTGTCAGGGGTTATGGGGAGAAGGCAGAAGAATGGAGTTGAGTGGAAAGGATAGATCAGCCACGACTTGATGGGCCGAATGGCCTAATTCTGCTCCTATGAGTTATGAACATATGAACGAATAAACCTTTCCTATCCATGTACCTGTCCAAGTATCTCTTATTATAGTAGAAACGTAGAAAATAGGTGCAGGAGTAGGTCATTCGGCCCTTCGAGCCAGCATCGCCATTCAATATGATCATGGCTGATCATCCAAAATCAGTACCCCGTTCCTTCTTTATTTCCATATCCCTTGATTCTGTTAGCCCAAAGAGCTATATCTAACTCTCTTGAAAACATCCAGTGGATTGGCCACCACTGCCTTCCGTGGCAGAGAATTCCACAGATTTACAATTCTCTGGGTGAAATGTTTTTCCTCATCTCAGTCCTAAATGGACTACCCATTATTCGTAATTATTCTTAAGTATTATTATAGTGTCTCTGTTAAAGTATATGCCTCAAATACCTCAATTTATTAAATTTGCAGTTGGTTACCACTCTCTGTGTGATAAAGTCCCCCCTCAGGTTCCTATTGAATCTTGCCCCTTTCATCTTAAACCAATGTCCTTTACCTAATGTTTAGATTTACTAGAATGTTGCCTGGGTTTCAACAACTAAGTTACAGAGAAAGGTTGAATAAGTTAGGTCTTTATTCTCTGGAGCGCAGAAGGTTAAGGGGGGACTTGATAGAGGTCTTTAAAATGATGAGAGGGATAGGCAGAGTTGATGTGGACAAGCTTTTCCCTTTGAGAATAGGGAAGATTCAAACAAGAGGACATGACTTCAGAATTAAGGGACAGAAGTTTAGGGGTAACATGTGGGGGGGAACTTCTTTACTCAGAGAGTGGTAGCAGTGTGGAATGAGCTTCCAGTGGAAGTGGTGGAGACAGGTGCGTTGGTATCATTTAAAAATAAATTGGATAGGCATATGGATGAGAAGGGATTGGAGGGTTATGTTATGAGTGCAGGCAGGTGGGACTAAGGGAAAAAAAAGGTGTTCGGCACGGACTTGTAGGGCCGAGATGGCCTGTTTCTGTGCTGTAATTGTTATATGGTTATATTATATGGTTATATGGTTATATGGTCCTCTGGTTCTTGATTCCCCTACCCTGGGTAAAAGTCTCTGCATTCACCCTATCTCTTCTAGACTTTTTGCATTCACCGTACCTATTCCGACTTTGGTGGGTTTATTTCTTGAGCATTATTGAGGGAAGGGTTTAGTTAATACAAATGTACATCAGCTAAATTAGCAAAAAAATTACTCAAGCACAGTTTATCTCATGAAATACTGACAAACTTTTGCATAAAAATTATAAGTAATTTGAAGCTATGGAGTGCTTCATGCTTTGGTTAAATTATAACGAATGGTTACATATCTAATATAAGACATAGATATGAATAATTCAATGGGGAATATTTCACAAATGTGACATGCAAAAGGAAGACATAATGAACGTATACAAAAATGCTGGCGAAACTCAGCGGGTGCAGCAGCATCTATGGAGCGAAGGAGATAGCCACGTTGCCTATCTCCTTCGCTCCATAGATGCTGCTGCACCCACTGAGTTTCTCCAGCATTTTTGTGTACCTTCGATTTTCCAGCATTTTCCAGCATCTACAGTTCCTTCTTAAAGACATAATGAACTGCAGGTACTGGAATCTTGAGTGAAACGCAAATTACTGGAGTAACTCTGCGGAGCAGGCAGCATCTCTGGAAGACATGGATAAGTGACATTTCAAGTCGGAACCCTTCTTCAGATTGATTGTAGTGGGGGGGGGGGGGGGGAGGAAGCTGGAAAAGAGGGTTGGGGACAGGACAAATCTGGCAAGTGATGGGTGGATACAGGTGGGGGGAGGGGGCTCATTAGCCGATGGGTGGAGTAAGTGACAAAGGTTGGTGGCGAAAAGGGGATAAAGGGTTTCAGATAAGGGGAGGAAGAGTGAAAGTGAGGGAGGAATTTATGTAAGAAGGGAACGCGGGTAAGAAAAGGGAGGGGTGGGATAATGGGAAAAATAGTGTATGGTGGAAGGGTGGAAGGGTGGAAGGAGCATAGGAAAGAGAGGGGGAGAAAGGGGGGCGGGGTACATAAGATTGGATAATTCAATATTCATACAATTTATTGGCTTGGTAAAATTGGCTTGATAAAATCAAAAAACAAACCTCTCTTCCCACAAACCAATCTCCCTTCCATTGACTCCATTTACATTTCCATTGACTCACATTTACACTGTCCCCCCATCACTCTGAAGAAGGGTTTCAGCCCGAAACTTCACCTATTTCCTTCGCTCCATAGATGCTGCTGCACCCGCTGAGTTTCTCCAGTATTTTTGTGTACCTTTACACTTCACACAGCCTCGGCAAGGCCAGCAGCATAATCAAGGACGTTGCACCCTGGCCATTCCTTCTTCTCCCCTCTCCCATCAGGCCAAAGGTATAGAAGTGTGAAAATGTATGCCTCCAGATTCAGGGCAGTTTCTTCCCAGCTGTTATCAGGAAAATGAATCATCCTACCACAATCAGAGAGCAGTGCTGGACTACCATCTACCTCCTTGATGGACCTAGGACTACCCTTGATCAGACTTTGCTGGCTTTACCTTGCACAAAACGTTATTCCCTTATCATGTATCTGTACACTGTAAATGGCTCAAATGTAATCATGTATTGTCTTTCTGCTGACTGGATAGCACATAGCAAAAGCTTTTCACTGTGCCTCGTTACACATTACAATAAACTAAACTAAACTAAACTAAACTATTGTAAATGAAGTTAGTTTTGCCTCCTGTGGTAATATTCTCCTTTTAAACATTGCAACAAACCTTGTATCATATTTATGCAGCAATATATCATTAGTGTGACATTGTTGGCATGTAAAAACATTTGCTTAAGCACATTAATAGTTTCAGATGGTCGTCAGTTTGATGTGTATTGTCACTTCCTGGTGCATTAAGGCTCAATTTCCATTCTTGTGTGTCTCAAGTCTGAGAGAAAATGAGCATTTGAGAGGCAGATGAGAATAAAAGTGTGAGATTTCCCGTTGTCGAGAACTGTCAAAGAGGCTAATGACTGCTTTCTTGTTATGAATATGTTATTTATATATTCTCAGCCAATTCTGTGAACAGCAAGCTCTCTGAACCAGCAATGTAACAATCACCAATTGTCGGTGGTGGGGGTTGAGGACTTAATATTGGCAGGTATACCAAAGAGTACTTTGTGGCTATTTCTTCCATAAAATGTTGTGGGATCATTTACATTTATTTGAAGAAAATATGGACACAATATGTGTCTATCACCAAGTTTTACACTGTATCTGGATTGGGGAATGTTTTGGGCAATGGAAAATCCTTATTTTAACCATAAATGTCTGGAATGTGCTGCCAGGGGTGGTGATGGAGGCAGATACAATAGTGGTATTTAACAAGCATACATTGGCATATGGGTGTGCAAGGAGTGGAAGGAAATGGATCATGTGCAGGCAGAGGAGATGAGTTTAACTTAGCAACATGCTTGTTACAGCTGTTATGCGCAGAAGGTTAGTTTAGTTTAGTTTAGTTTATAGATACAGCATGGAAACAGGCCCTTCGGCACACCGAGTCTGTGCTGACCAGGAATCCCCGTACAATAATATTATCAGACAAACACTGGGGCCAATTTACAATTTTACCAAGCCAATTAGCCTTCAAACCTATAGTCTTTGGGATGATCACGGAAGATGTTTTAATCAGAATTCATTAAAAAAAACCTACTCAGAGATAGGCCTCAAGGTACATCTTAAAGAAAGATAAAATTGCTTGGGAAGAGAATATAGACTCAAGGATGGCAACAGATTGCAAAATCGCTAATATTTGTCATACCCGTATATTAAAGATAGTCACGTCATTACATCGGCAAAATATTACCTTTTACAGGAATAATGGACAAAATATAACATTCTTTTGTCTCATATTTGTAAAATCACATTCACCCATTTTTATTTATAGAGTGTATTTATCTGCAAAGCTGCATCTGTCAATGAGTAGGAGGCACAATATAATGGATTTGCTGCAGAAATGTAAATGTCTTGTTCTAAGCTTCCCCCCAGTCTAGTTTCAGTCAATAAAATACTGAGCCAAGCACTTGCTTATCTAAACTTTATTTTGGAAAAATTACAATAATAGTTCCCACTACTATACCTAACCACCGTGGGTTTGATCCTCGTATCTGCCTGGCCAAGCCTTTTTAGCCTCGTTCAAACAGAGAAATTCAAGGTCACACAGTCCCAAACGTTCTCCCAGAAGATCGACACAAGACCTCGAGGGAGTGGCCTTTTATAGGTTCCCAAACCTTGAGGGGCCGAACACATGGGGGTGGTCTCTTTACAGTCCAATAACAGATAACGATTAACCCAGTACATGATAGACATTTCCTCAACCCAATAATCCAGTGACCAATACATTGCATTCAAACAAAGCTTCTGAAAGGAAGCAAATATCGCACCATGTGCCTTGATATTCAAGAATCCCAGACAAGGCTCAATACTTAATCCAATCAACATCTAGCAAAGTAAAGCTTTGCAACAATATTTACAATGTGTATGTCTGATTTGCATTCATCCAATCCATTCCATGCAATTTGCACCTAATTGTCAGACTATGTAGATGTTCCATTCTCTTCCTGCAGCTCTAATCTAGGCTCTAGACAAACTGGCACCTTTCTGCAGCTTGTCCCATTTCTGCAGAAGGCACATTTAAATTGACCAAATGACCTAGCAGCCCAGAAGCCTTTACTCAATTTTAGTGTCACGGCCTCTCCAATTTGGCCAGAATTAACAGAAGCGCCATTGTGCAACAGCCAAGTCAGATTACTTAGAAAACAGAGACACAATGCACTGTAGATGCTGGAATCTTGAGCAAAATACAAAGTGTTTGAGGAATTCAGCAGGTCAGACAGCACCTGTTGAGGGAATGGGCAAGTAACGTTTCATTTCGGGATTTTTCTTCAGATTGAAACCAGAATCTGATTTTAAAATTCCGATAAAAATCTTCTGTGATCAAGTTCAGATTCAAAGACAGTTTCTTATCAGCTGTTATAGGGGAATTGAATCATCCTATTACCAACCAGAGAGCGGTCCTGGCCTACCAGCCCCCTCATTGGAGACTTTCAGACTATCTTTGACTATCTTTAATCGGAGTCTACTGGATTTTACCTTGCGCAAAATTTTAAACTTTAGGATTTAGATGTACAATGCAGAAACAGGCCATTTAGCCCAGAGATATGAGTATAAATCAGTTTACTCAATTCAGAAAAAGGCAGAAAGTGATGGAGTAACTTAGCATCGCTGGAGAACATGGATAGTTGGCGTTTTGGTTCAGAACACTTCTTTAGAATTCAGAATCTATTCAAAAATCAAAGGGAACTGAAAGGATAGCAATTCAGCCAATGCAAACTGGGTGATTTTCCAATGTTTCGAGAGAGATGGGCTAAATGCAAGCAAATTGGACTTGCCCAATATTCCAACTTGATCGGCATGGACAAGTTGGGCCTGTTTCCATGCAGTACAGCTTCATGGCTCTGTGACTCTAAATGCAGTAAGTGGAGGAGAGCTGCATATGTTGTTGCATTGAGGCACAATGGTAGAGTTGCTCCCTTACAACCCCAGAGATCCAGGTTCGATCCTGACTAGGGGTGCTGTCTGTAAGGAGTTTATCATTCTCCCTGTGACCGCATAGGTTTTCTTTGGGTTCTGCAGTTTTTCTAAGACAGCGTGAAGTGTAGATGGAGTCAATGGTGGGGAAGCTCGTCTGTGTGATCGAGTGGGCTATATCCACAACTCCCTGTACACAATGTCCCCAATGGGGTAAAGGTGAATCAGATAGAATCCTAACTTATGGACGGCCTTTTCAGAATATTCCTGCTCAATCTTTCTATTAGGCAGTTAGTTGTTCCCTAACCAGCCTGTGATGCTTAGTTTGGGAACCAAGGCTTGAGATTCTTAGTCTGGGATTAAACTATCTGCTTCAACAGTAAGAAATCTGCCAAGATTACACACTGACGTCCTGAGATAAGTTGACACATTTTATTTATTTTAAAATGCTTTTATAATGACATATATAAGAAAGTGTGGGATTTACTAAAAATAGCAATGGAGGTATTCAAAAATGTGAAGAGTTGACAAAAGGAATGGCTTATGAAGCACTTTAACTGGTGGCTGGTCCCACCATTAATAATTTTATATTGCCAGTTTGCAAAAAGAAGGTCTCTTTGTGTTAATTTAAATTATATGATCAACTCATAATCAATATGAATGTGATGACAGAGTTATTGTGCATGGGAATAAGACTTAATGATAAGTATTGTTTTTTTTACAATTTAACAAGTGGCAGCGGCAAACAGTGCTTCCCCACACTTAATGTTTCCGTACTCAACAAAATACAGCCTCCACGAGAATGGAAGCTGTTAAATTAACAATTATTTTGTCAAGTGCCGGGGAAAACGGACACAAAACTATTGTCGAGGGAGTACATCTTCAGATCGAGTGCGCAGCTATCAGTAGATGCTGCAGATGCTAGTTAATGCACTAAAGCAGTGGTTCCCAAACGTTTTTATGGCACCCTTGGGCTCTTTAATTTTTCTGTACCCCCCCCTGACATTATTAGCGGAAAAAAGGTGGCCCCCTTCATTGAACCTGTGGCCCCCTAAATCCCCAATTTTTTTCTGTGGCCCCCCTGAGATTTGCCATGGGGCCCCAGTTTGTGAATCACTGCACTAAAGGACACAAAGTGCCGGAGTAACTCAACGGATCAGGCAGCATCTCTAGAAAATATGGATTGGTGACGTTTCAGGTCGAGACACTTCTTCAGACTGAAGAGGGTTGAAATGTAAAGGTCTGGATGGCATGGAGGTACAGTGGTAGATTGTCTGCCAGAGAGTGCCAGAGACCCCGGTTCAATCCTGAGCACGGGTGCTGTCTGTACGGAGTTTGTATATTCTCCCTGCAAACATGTGGATTTTTTTCCTCAGTAACCCACTCTGTGTGTGAAACACTTAAACAGGTAAAGCATGAGTTATTAATACCATGATGCTAACGTGCATACATGGCCATTGTTCTTAACCGGACCATAGTCCCAATTGACTTTGAGTTGGACAATAACTCATGCAACAGTGTGTAGAATTCTATCTGCAAATATCCAGACATATTCAACCAAATTTTATAATTTATTAACATGCACTATGTAAGCCTCTTGCTGTATGATGAAAGGGAACTATCCATTCTATTGGCTGCTAATGAGCCATCAGCCATAACTTGAGACTATTGAATAACAATAAAGAACTATCTTTCATCTCATAGGTACTAGCAAGCTCAGTGCACTTGTATACCTAATGACACCCGCAATCTCTGCTCTGGTGGGTATGCTGTCAACTTCAAATGTACGCAATCATGTCCATTTTGCTTATGAGATCATTCCCATAACAAGCTACCCTAATGTCAGTTATGACCCAGAGACCGAGCCAGAGATTAAAGACTGTGTTCTTAGTGCTGAGATCAGTTGGTGAAACCATAATCACCTTAAAAATACTGCTCCCATTCAGAATACAGTAGAAAGAATATTTGCATAATAATTTATTGATATACATCGCACACTACAATGAGTGTAGGCTTAGAGTGGTCATATAAACGACACCCTGCATAACATTAGTGAACAGCGGGTGAATAACCATTCATTTATTGTCCCAATTATGTTACTATAGAGCATGACAAAGCAGCACAAGCAGTGTAAATTGTGCTATCACATAAACGCGTCTCTAGGCTCAAACTAAAACCCACAAAAACCTCTGTTACTTCAGTTTAAAAGTAACTCACATATTTTGTTCACAAGCTTCCCATACAATCGTGCAGAGCTAGCTGCCCGAGAAGACAGTCTGCCTTACCATGGCCTGAATTAATAGGCAAAATTTGCACTATTAATTTTCATGTTGCCTCATTCTTAATATCGCAAGAGATACCTACTGATAACCCGTAAGTTTTATCAGCTGCAAATTTTGCATATTATCTGAACCTTGATGACACAATGCCCTTAGATCTGAGTAGGGCAGCATTAGCTTCCACCACTGGCTTTGTTATCAAAACACCAGATAATCGGTGCCTCATGTGTATAATTATGGCAAAGGATGTATCTTGAAGATCGATTCGGAATCATTTCAATTGCTGAAAGCCAATCATCGACCTTAAACTGGGTAACTAAACACATGATCAGATTAGCCAAATCCAAACCTGATTCGGCATGCTCCATGTTTCTGTATTCTTGAGAAGTTTCAGAAATATACCCCTCTTGTTCTTGGGCAGACCACTCATCCTCCGTGAGATGTCATTGATTCCACTTGGAACCACCGTTCCTCTATTGACCATACGGACGGAAAATCTTTTGACTTCTCTTGTCGCGGAAGATGCATTATCTAGTTATTCATACATTTCGCTGATGACATATAATCAGAACCTTATGACTAAAACTGAAAACACAGTCTCCCCTTGATGTGGGAGCACGAGTTCCCTGTCAACTCTTGAGTATAAGAGTCACCACGAATTCTCAGCGTTCTTACTCAGAGTGGAATTTAGCATAATGCAAACCTGAATCAGGATAAATACATTTTCTGAATACATTTTTTGAACCCGGGTCGATCTGCTTGTTGGAGCTTCACCGAAGATTCATTTTCAGACCCTGTCTGACCACATCTTCTTCAGCTGGTGTAATGTTAGGTAGCTGATGTCGCTGGCCAACTCCTCTTGTAGTGGCTTGCCCGTCCCCGAGGGAACAGCAAATTTAGAGGCAAGAGCAGGCAGCTCTTCCTTATGCGACTCTCGAACATCATGCATTAAAGCATGGGATTCCAGCACATCCTCATGTTCGGAGTCAGCTGCATACTGATCTCTGACACTCCCCTCGACATGGTGGTGGAAATACTGCAACCCTGAACCAGGAGTTGCCCCAAGTGTTTTGAGTCAAACTGCCTGTGTTTGCCTCCGTGACACCGAGCATATTTTGTCCTACCATCCTCCGACACTCTCTTTATCCGAGTGGGAGGAATATTGCAACCCTGAGCCAGGTATTGCTTACAGGCATATGACTCGAATTGCCTGTGTGTGCCTCTGTGACACAGAGCATATTTTATGCACCATCTCTGATACTCTTCCGAGTGTGAGGAATATTGCAACCCTGAACCAGGAGTTGCTCCAGGCATTATACTTGAACTGACTGTGCATGCCTCCGTAACACGGAGCATATTTTTTGGCACCATCTCCAACACTCCTTCATCCGAGTGGGAGGAATATTACAACCCTGAAGCGGGGGTTGCCACAGGCGTATGACTCGATCTGCCTGTACATGCCTCCGTAATACGGAGCATATTACGTGCCACCATCTGATTCAGCAGATGTTCCAATTGAGACAAATGGCCAATCACATCTGCCATAGATGTGGGGACAAAAAATCCCCTTGACCCAAATCGTCCGACAGGACTTGTCTCATAGACTTGGCTTTGACTTTGCCCCGACTCGGGGTTGCCAAGCTGCTCCCTCTAGGAGCCGAATCGGGACTAGCTGTGCAGATTGGCGCTGCCAGTGATTCCGAAGTGGCCGTTGGCTTTCTGCACTGTGCTGTCGGTATAACACATCATTATTTATTGTACTTATCAGACAGGTTGCACCTGCTAGTGACTCTGAGTCCTTGCTAGCATCTGGAGCCTCAACGGGTATTTTAGGGAGGAAATAGAGCGCAACCCTGCACTAGGTGTTGCTTCCTCAGGGCCTCTGGCCCCCATATGACCTGGATGAGTCGGCATTATAATCGGAGTCACCTCTTTCCGATACTCTCGCAGACCGAGTGGGAGAAATACTGCAAACCTGCCAGGTGTTGTCACAGGCAAATAGCTGGAGCCATCTGTAATGCCTCCGGTATACGGAACATAGTTTGTTAATATGATTAAAAAGCATAGCCCCATTAGATCAAAGATTCGACTGCTTTATCGATACCCACATGGTTGTAGTCTCTTATGTAAGAATCTCCATCAGTCCCCTCTACTGAACGGAAATCTCACCGGCTGCTGCTATTTTAAGCAACGATCGCTGACCTGGCTGTGCCAGCAACCGTATAACATATCCTAGCTCCTACAGAGCCCCACGGCGGCATTCAATCTGGCTGCCTGCTCCCGTTCAGAGCTTGCAAATTCGGCCGCATGCTCCCGTTCGGAGCTCGAATGGCGGCAGCCGCACAGGCTGCACCCGTCAGCTACTCCCGGCCCGTTGTACCTGCTTCTGTTCGGAGCCCGCAGTGGCCCACTGAAGAATAAAATTAACTTACCTGCCAGAGCAGTTTCGAACTGCTCCGACACACGCGACATGTGCTGTCGTATTGATGCGCATGGGGGCTGGCGGGCTCTTCACGTAGTCACTCACGTGACTTTGAAATAAGATTACCATTAGCCATTGAATCCTGCTCACCTTTCTTGTTACCATAAGCCTTTATTCAGCTTCTTTCCTTCACATATCTCAGATTTTTTTTTCAATGTCCATCTTATTCCATTTCTGAGAATAGAAAATCTAACCAGAACAGTAACTCAGATTGTTCTTCTACAGACACTGCCTGAACTGTTGGATATTTCCAACATGCTTTGCTTGTTATTGTAGATTTCCGGAGAATTTTCTTTGAAACATGGAAGCTCAATTTTTATGGAAGTGTATAAGATGGAATGTGGTATAACAATTTAATGATCATGAATTACTTTATTGTGCATTACTGTGATGATAATAAACCTAAAATAACCTAAAACAAAGATTTGGCAAGGGACCAGCAAATCACAAATTTTAAAAAAGCAGCATTTTCCAACCTTGTTTTCAAAATATGTCTTGAAACATTTGATGCTGGCACATTGATGAAGCTTTCAACTGAAAATTGACGTCAGATAAAACAGGTTATTTAACCCACCTTCTGGGAACGATTTAAATTGTTAAAAATGACCTTTGTAAAAAAGCTAATGAACTGTTTATCTTGCAAAGTGTTCAGTAATGTAACACTGAGTAAAAAAAATCAAACATTTAATAGGGTTTAATAGCCCCATGACAGCTTTAGTTTAGTTTAGAGATGCAGCATGAAAGCTGGCCCTTCGGCCCACCAAATCCCCGCCAACCAGCGATCACCCCGTACACTCGCATTATTCTACACATATTAGCAGTTTACAATTTATAGTTAGCAATTATCCTACAAAACGCCACTTTTTTGGAATGTGATAGGAAACCGGAGCACCTGGATAAAATCCATGCAGAGATAGGGAGAGCATACAAACTCCATACAGTAGTCAGGATCATACTGTTCAGTAGTCAGTCCGAAGAAGGGTTTTGGCCCGAAATGTTGCCTATTTCTTTCGCTCCATAGATGCTGCTGTACCTGCTGAGTTTCTCCAGCACTTTTGTCTACAGTCAGGATCATACCTAAGTCACTGGCTTTGTAAGGCAGCAACTCTACTGCTGTACCACTGTACTGCCCTATTTTCTTCAGTCTCTCTAAAAAGAGCACTTTTTATGATTCCCAAGGCTGGTTAATATTCTTCTGAAAGTGATTATTTTGTTGGCTGTGTTAGCTTCTGTTTTTCAAAACTTGCATGGGAGATCACAGCGACTGATCCAGTGCTGATTAAAACATACCTTTAATCTGTTGCATGTTTCATCATGATCACACAGTTGCTTCAAAGCAGGCATTAGAATGGAGCCCAATTCCTGCCCCTGGTTTTTAGGTTTAACTTCTGAGAATTCAAATTCCCTGCAGATAATTATGATTTGTTATTCAGAAGCATTGGTGCCAGATTTGATCATTTAAAAGAGAATATTTATTCAGTCCCAATTTGAAGTTAATAAAATTGGCTTCAATGTAAATACAAACTATTTAGACAGCAGTGGCACAGCTGGTAAAGCCACTGCCTCACAGCGCCAGAGACCCAGGTTCACTCCACAGCTTGGGTGCTGTCTGTGTGGACTTTGCGCATTCTTACTAGGGTTTTGCATGGGTTTCGTCCGGATGCTCTGGTTACCTTCCACATCTAAAAAGGTGCAGGTTTTTAGGTTAATAGGGCCACTGTAACTTGCCTCTAATGTGTAGGGAGTGGATGAGAAAGTGGGATAATATAAAACCAATGTGAATGGGTGGTTGATGGTCAGCAAGGACTCAGGGGGCTGAAGGGCCTGGTACCATGCTGTATCTCTAAACTAAATCTAAACAACAGTGAGCTATATCCTAATAGCAGGGAACAAATGCCATAATTCTGAAGAAAGGGCAGAAAAAGAGAGAGACGGGTGCAGAATTATGCTCTGAGATTTATTTACTTTCATTAGGTCTTTCCCTCAATTTCTGATGTTCCAGGGAAAACAATCCAAGTTTGTCCAACCTTTCCTTCTAGTGAATTCCAGTAGGGGAGTCAAGATCCAGAGAACATAGGTTTAATATGCAGGAAGGAACTGCAGCTGCTGCTTTAAAGTGGCAGCTTATTTACAATGAGGGTGGTGGGTATATGGAACAAGTTGCCAGAGGAGTTAGTTGAGGCAGGGATTATAACAACATTTAAATGACATTTGGACAGGTACATGGATAGGAATGGTTTAGGGGGATATAGGTGAAACACGGGCAGGTGGGACTAGTGTAGGTGGGGAATGTAGGTCGGCATGGGCAAGTTGGGCTGAAGGGCCTGTTTCCGTGCTATACGACTTGATAACTCCACAGCATTTTACAGCCATTCAATTTACTTGAGATATATCCAATATGATCTCTCAAAACTGAGGAACACTTGTACACTTTGCACAATTTATCTCATACTTTCAGCAACTTGATAAAAAAGAAGATATACTGAGCTGAAAACCCGATCTAACTAAAGACAGTTTATATTACATTCCTTGCATTACCACTCCACTGCACTATATCTAAAAATAATGGACCCAATTTTACTGCCGATTGTCTGATTGGAGTTGTCAGTATTCAGCCGTTGAATCTGGGATACGTCTTTGACTACCAAACATGCCCCATCAAGCGCAGAAGTCTGTGGCCGACCACGAAACTGAGAAAGCACAACCCCTTCCTTAGTTGAAGGACTCCCCTGTGATGGGGCGTGTGTTATTGAAGTTCTGCATGCTATCCATTCATAATACAAGGATAATACATACATACAATCAAAACAAACTCAAGTACAATAGGTCAAGCACAGGGAAAAGATTCAGAGAGCAGAATATAACATTTTACATTGCAGCACAAAAGGTCCAAAGTCCAATGTCTGCAATGGGGTAGAGGTACATCAGCCAGTACCCTAACTTATGGAAGGACAGTTCAGAAGCCTGAGAACAGAGGGGAAGAAGGTGTTCCTGAGTTCTTTGTGGTGAGCACTTTCAAGCTTCTGTATCTTTTGCCTGATGGGAGCCGGGAGAAGAAGGAATGACTGATGTGGGGGATACCTTTGGTTGTTTTTCCAAGGCAGGATGAAGTATAGATGGAGTTGTTGATGTTTCCCACCTTCTACGTCGGAGAATCAACTGTCAAATCCTTTACCAAGTCAGAGCGGGCTCCAAGACCGTATGGATTTCAAAGCATGCAGATTTAGAAAGCTGAGGGGAAAATTAGTTAACTTCATTCAATTACAGGTACACCGCTGATTTTCCAGCAACTGGTGGTTCCCCCCCTCCCCCCCACTCCACACCCCAACCTTTCTTCTTGACAAAATCCCTTGTGTGCATGATAGTTCTAATGTGTGAGGATTGTTGGTTGGCGCGGACTCGGTGAGCCGAAGGGGCTGTTTCTGCACTATTACTCTAAACTAAACTAAACTAAACTAAAAGTGGGCAGTCAAATTCATTGAAGGTAATAGCATAAGAAAGCTGGACCAAGCCCATTAAGAATACTCGTTAGAGCATGATCTCCTTCTTATGAGTTAATCATGTGTCTATTATGCTAAATAAATGAAAGGCCTTTCACCTTCATCCTAGTATCTTGATCGTAGCAACTTCTAAAATAATTTCACAAACTGTTTGAAGTTCTTATGTCAGCTAACATCAGCTAAGTCAAGGTGAGATATTGCTGCAAAGACTTTGGAAATCATCAGCCCGAATCCATTTTCTGTAATGAGCTATTAACATCTAAAGGGTGGCACAGCAATGCAGCATTCTCACAGCGCCAGAGACCTGGGTTCGATCCTGACCTCAGCTGTTGTCTGTGTGTGGAGTTTGCACGTTCTCCCTGTGACCACATGGGTTTTCTTCAGGTGCTCCAGTTTCCTCCCAGATCCCAAAGACATGCAGGTTTGTAGATTAATTGGCTCTAGCGTGTAGGGAGTGGATGAGAAAGTGGGATAACTTTGAATTAGTATGAAGGGATGAGTAATGGTCAGCATTGACTCAGTGGGCCAAAAGACCTGTTTCCATGCTGTATCTTCATAATTAAATAATTAGATAATCAACATTATTTTGCCAACCACTTCTCCACAAAACATATGGAGTGACAGATAAATGTATATACATTTTACTTGGTAACTTTCAGCTAACTGGCTACCAAGTTACATCAATAGAACCTGGAACAATGGAACGTCTCATCAATGGAACCATTTCTCAACCACCCTGCCTATCTCACTGCCAATATATGCTCCAATGGGCAGTAACGTTAATATTTTAGTGTCATTGATACAGCATGGGAACAGGCCCTTTGGCCCACCTTGTCCATGCCGATCAAGTTGACATACTGGACTAGTCCCATTTGTCCGTGTTTAGCACATAGGCGCACTAATCCCTTCCTATCTATAGATCTGTCCAAATGTCTTTTAAACTTCATCACTTCCTCCTCTGGAGTACGGTTCACAGAGTCATGGAATTTACAGCACAGAAGGAGATTATTCCATCAAAGTTTAAAAGAAATGTGGGAGGGGGCTAGTTTTTAACATAGAGCTTGGTAGACATCTGGAACATGCTGACAGAGAAGGTGGTGGAAGCAGATAGTGCTATTTATGAGGATTTTAGATAGGCACATGGATATTCAGGGAACAGAGAGATTTGAATCCACACACTAAAGTCATTCAAACTAAATTAAATGTTTTGTTATTCATTTTGATGGATAATATCCATTCTTAGTACTTTCTCTCTATTCCAACTGTAACACAGTGACACTAAAAGTAGAGGAAATACTTAAAGCAATGGGGGCAATTTAGCCTTGCACAGTGGTACAGAGCATATAATATTGAATCAGTCAAACATTATACGTTATTTCCATATTGTACTTCCATTAAATGCTTCAGAAGAGAAGCATATTCGTCTAACAGCACCTGCATCTCACCACTGTCTAAAATTTAGATCACCCACCATTATCTTTTAACGCTTAGTTACAGATTCATCATTAGTAGGTAGATAACACTAAATTTAATGCCCCAATGATCCACATTCAAAATTGCCTGTCTTTATTGATGGAAGGAACAGTCTCCAAGGAGTTGTTATGTACGGGTGAAAAAGTGAACTAATAAGGTCTTGTTATCATAATTGATTTAACTGCCTTGATGCAAACTGTCTGAATCACAAAGATCTTTGTGTTTGTTGAACGCTCGAAAGACTTGTGTGATCACAGCTGATGCCTTTTGCCTGTACAACATCCTCCCTGCGGAAGGGAATCTCCTGACGTTCCCCTTCCCCCTTTGTCTTTCCTGTGCTCCCCATCTCAGACTGCACATATTTCCCCCATTATCCCACCCCTTCCTTCCCCTACCCCTGTTCCCTTCCACCTATATCCCTCCTGCTGATTATACATTTCGCTCCTCTTCTCTTCTTATCTACACACTAGGGAGAATTTACAATGATGCCAAGTCAATTAACCTGCAAACCTTCATGCTTTGGAATATGGGGAAAAACCGGAGCACCTGACGCGGTCACAGGGAGAATTTACAAACATCTTACAGACAGAAGCTGTAATTAGGATCGAACCCGGGTCTCTGGTGCTGTAAGACAGCCACTCTACCATTGTGCTGCCCTGTGTGAGATATGGGCCAAATGCAGGCAGGTGGGACGAGCGTAGAGGGGACATGTTGGTCGATGTAGGCAAGTTTGTCTGATGGGCCTGTTTCCACACTGGATGACTCAATGACTCTTTAACTCTATGACTTCAAAGTACTTTGATTTTCAATGGTAGAATCTTTAATGTAAGTCATGCAACCTGTCCCAATTCCACTTCTTGTTGTAAAATGTATTTTCTTGCTTCAATATTTCCTTAACAGCGGAAAATATTGGTTATCGGAACGCAAGCTGTGAAATAAACCATGATTCCATCTTGTTTATGTTCATAGTGTGTTGAAATAAAGGAAAAAAGTTCAAACAGATGGTGGATTATTATTTCATTTTGTACAACTCCAAATATGGCAAGTCCCAGGAGAAAACACATCAAAATTTCTGCAGGTACAACTGAAATTTCTGCAACACTAATGGCATGGATACTGGAGACATGCATCAGTGGGTCCTTTATGGATTCTAAACTTGTTTGTTTATTCAACAATTAGATCAATTAATCATGACCAATATTTGCATAAGAGGAGAATAACACTGATATTTTAAGTTTAGTTATAAGTTTAGTTTATTATTGTCATGTGTCATTCAAACAATTAACAAATTTAATGACATTAATCATGACATGTCAATTATATACTCCGGGGGCATAACTTCATAAATACAATGCATTTTGTCATTAGGTTTGAGTCATAGAGTCATGCAGCATGGAAACAGGCCCTTTGGCCCAACTTGCCCATGCTGACCCCAACTCGATAGAGTCCAGGGACATAACTTTTAAATAATAGCTTGCATTTTGCATTAGGTTTGAGTCAGTAGACAATAGACAATAGGCAATTCTTCTTCATTTTCTTCTTGAACAAGGTTGTCAACTTGAAACATCACCCATCCTTGTTTTCCAGAGATACTGCCTGACCCACTGAGATACTCCACCACTTTGTGTATTTGGCGCATGTTCTCAGTGTCTGCAGTTTTTCGCGTCCACTTTCTACTTGATATATTATGGTTGGATAACTCTATTGAACCACAGGACGTGGGAGTTGTAAACTTGGCAAGACAGATGACCTAAGCTGTTCATTGCGAACATTGTTGAGATAGGAGTATCAAGAGACAGAGTAAATAAAACAAAGAACAAATATAAAGATAGAATGGAATCAATACTATAACTAATTTAGATTTGAGGACCTGTGGACGTTAATAGAAAGATTAAACGAGAACTTACTGTTTGAAGTTTGATCTTTATCTTATGAGAAGTTCAAGTGAGGGACTAAGTGAATAGCCCTCCAGCTCACATGCGCGTCAATCTTCAGAGCAACTGTATGAAACCACAGACCACTTGCGCAAACTTAAACTATAGAGAGAATAATAACCCTTGACTTACCGAATGTTCTTTATGAGATTCAGGGTTGGGAATGGAGGGTACGTAATCCTTCACTTCAACTTCTCATAAAATAAAGATCAAACTTCAAACGATAAGTTCTCGTTTAATCTTTCTAGTTTATATCGAAGTCACATGAGTGACTTCGTGATGCCTTCGAAGCTCTGTGGTTTCATGCAGTAAACCAATCTGTGTGTGAAACACTTGAACAGATAAACCATAAATGGTAGAAAAGACATGGGTTATGTAGGTATGTTGCAAAGCCTACCTGAAGCGTCACTGAAAATCTGTCGCTGCGGGTGTGCGCAATTTTGGCGCCGTTTAGAGGGGGCGGTTTTTAAAACTCGATTTTCCCTAGGCTGTTCCAATCGAGGATGTTCAGCCTAGTTAATTATTAACGGAAAATCGCTGGAATATTCCGTCGCTTTAGCTATTATTAATTTTAAAGGCTTTATATAATTGTTGCAGTAGTTTAAAAATTAACCTCTAAACCCGCGACCACCGGCAACCGGCAGGGTCTCATACAGCAGACAACAGAAGGTAGGCTGTTTATTTTTACATTAAAAAGGGCTTCTTAAGATCCCTTTATACAAAGTTTAATGTTGCGAGTAGCTGATTTTGGGCCCATTATATCCCGCAGTATTTTTCTGGGCATTTGAGGGCACAAATCTAGCGCAATGTGAACGTTCTAAACCAGCGCGTTCACAGGATCCCACAAGAAAGCTGATTTAAATTGACTTTAATTTACAGCAATTGAACACTAAATTTCTTCCATTTGGCCTATAAATTAATGTAAATGAGATTTTAAAATCATGTTTTATAGTGAATTATTTGTGAATATTATTTGGACACTTAGGCTATTTAAAAATGTTAATCATTTATTAAGAAATAGATAGGTTTAGATCTAGTATTTGAAGTTTGAAATTAGCTCCAATTGGGTAACTAACTAATTATATGCTTTAATTTCAGGTCATCCAAGTAAGATTGATTTATATTTGTTTCAGAATGCTTCAAACTATGATAACTGAAAATTTCATTCAGTTCTCTTAATTTTTAAGAAAGTTATGGGCTTTCGACTGTCCACGATCACAGCTTTTAGTTATGTCCATAGAAAATCAATAGGGAACAAGATGCTAATTTCTGAGTATGAAAATGGCCATAACTTTTTAAATACTTGAGTTATGAAAGTGAATTAGGTGTCAAATTAAACTTACTTTTATGCTTTATCTGATGGGATAAATGGCATACTTGATTTTTAAAATCTCAAAATTTTGAACAACCTGATGCTAACTTTCATACATGTTCATTACCCTTAATCGGACCACAGTCCCAATTGGCTTTGAGTTAGACAATAACTCATCCAACACTGTTCAGAATTCTATCTGCAATCATCCAGGCATATTCAACCAAATTTTATAACTTCAGAAAGTGCACTATGTAAGTCTCCTGCTGTTGCAAGAAGATGATCCATTCTATAGGCTGGTAATGAGCCAGCCCCTTTGGAAGAGTGAGACTTGATATTATGAAATCACACCCACTATTAGCTGCTTGCACTCTATTCATGTTGAGATAGTCTGCACCAGCAATCTCCAGAGAAAATTATTAAATAACGATTAAAAAACTATCCTTCATCTCATAGGTACTAGCAAGCTCAGTGTACCTGTATACATAATAACACCCCCCAATCTCCGATCTGGTGGGTATGCTGTCAACTCCAAATTGTACCCAACTGTGCCCGTTTTGCTTTATGAGATAATTCCCATAACAAGCTACCCTCATGTCAGTTATGACCCAGAGACCGAGCCGGAGATTGTGTAAAGACAGTAAAGTTTGTGCTGAAATCAGTTGCTAAAGCATAATCAACTTAAAAGATACTGCTCCCATTAGGAATACAATAGATGAATATCTGCATAATAATTTACTGATACACATTCCACACTACTATGAGTCTAGGCTTTAGAGTGTTCATATATAATACACCTTGCATAACGTTAATCAACAGTGGATGAATAACCAATCATTTATTGTCCCGCTTATGGTACTAGAGAGAATGACAAAGCAGGACAAGCAGTGTCAATTGTGCTATAACTTAATCGCCTCTCTAAGCCCAAACAGAAAGAACCACAAACCTCTGCTACCTCTACTGTTTAAAAGTAGCTCACGTGTCTTCATCACAAACTTCCCATACAACCGTGCAGGGCTAGCTGCATGAGAAATAGGCTGAACTAGTAAATAGGTACTTCTTGGAGCCACCTTTTGCAATGGACACCCTGAATGAGTAGGCAAAATTGGCACTATTAAAATTCATGTTGCCTCATCTTAATATCGTAAGAGGCATCTACTGATAAAACCCCTGAGTCTTATCAGCTACAAAAGCATGGCATCTATAAACTCAATGACACAATGCCCTTTTGATCTGAGTAGGGCAGCATTAACTTTAGAACCTTTGTAAATAGCCTCGGCCTGAAGCCAACCCCTAGGTAGAACCTAAACTTTCCACCACTGGCTTTGTCATTAAAAACACCGGATATCTCTGTGCCTCTCGTGTATAGATTTGGACAAGTATGCATCTTCAAGATCGTTGAGGTCCTAAATCCAACGAATCAGCTAAATTGCTGAAAGACAATTATCCATCTTAAACTGGTTAACCAAACACATGATCAGACTAGCCAAATCCTTGTTCAATACGTTCCAGGGCCCCATCCCTGATCTCTACCTCCGTTACATCAACGACTGCTTTGGGGCCACCTCCTGCACCCACACACAACTGACTGACTTAATCCACTTCACCACCAACTTCCATCCGGCACTCAAATACACCTGGACTATTTCCGACACTTCCCTACCATTCCTTGACCTCACTATCTCCATCGCAGGTGATAGACTTCTGACCGACATCCACTACAAACCCACTGACTCCCATGGCTATCAGGACTATACTTTTTCCCACCTTGCTTCCTGTAAGGACTCCATCCCCTACTCCCAATTCCTCCGCCTACGCCGCATCTGCTCACAGGATGAGGCGTTCCACACCAGGGCATCTGAAATGTCCTCATTCTTCAGGGAACGGGGGTTCCCCTCCTCCAACATAAATGAGGCTTGCACCAGGGTCTTTTCCATACCCCACAACACTGCTCTCTCTCCCCATCCCCGCACTCACAACAAGGGCAGAGTCCCCCTAGTCCTCACCTTTCACCCCACTTGTCACATACAACAAATAATCCTCCATCATTTTCGCCACCTCCAACGTGACCCCACCACTCGCCACATCTTCCCATCTCCCCCCATGTCTGCCTTCCGCAAAGACCGCTCCCTCCGCAACTCCCTTGTCAATTCTTCCCTTCCCTCCCACACCACCCCCTCCCCGGGCACTTTCTGTTGCAACTGCAGGAAATGTAACACCTGTCCCTTTACCTCCCCCCTCGACTCCATTCAAGGACCCAAGCAGTCGTTCAAGTTGCGACAGAGGTTCACCTGTATCTTCTCCAACCTCATCTACTGCATCCGCTGCTCTAGATGTCAGCGGATCTACATCGGTGAGACTAAGCGGAGGCTGGGCGATCGTTTCGTCGAACACCTCCGCTCGGACCGCAAGAATCTACCTAACCTCCCGGTAGCTCAGCACTTCAACTCCCCCTCCCATGCCCCGTCCGACCTCTCTGTCCTGGGTCTCCTCCATGGCCAGAGTGCGCAACACCAGAAATTGGAGGAACAGCACCTCATATTGGGGAGTCTGCATCCTGCGGGCATGAACATTGAATTCACCCAATTTTGTTAGCCCTTGTGGTCTCCTCCCCTCCCTCAGCCCTCGGGCTGTCTCCTCCCATCCCTCAGCCCTCGGGCTCCTCCTCGTCCTTTGTCCTTCCTTCTCCTCGCCACCCCATATCGGTCTGAAGAAGGGTTTCGGCCCGAAACGTTGCCTATTTCCTTCGCTCCATAGATGCTGCTGCACCCGCTGAGTTTCTCCAGCATTTTTGTGTACCTTAGCCAAATCCTAACCTGATTTGGCATGCTACTCAATTGGGAATTCTGGTATTGAGAGTCTACAGATTATTACATATATATTTTCTATTCACAAGATGAACCTGCAACCTTAAGAAAATATTAGAAATATACCCCTCTTGTTCTTGGGCAGACTACTCATCCTTTGTCTCTGTTTCCACTTGGATAACCATTGTTTCCTCTATTGACCATATGGACGGAAATTTTGGCTTCTCTTGCCATGGAGGATGTCTTTATATATATATATATATATATTTTTTTTTTTTATGTGTGTGTATATATATATATATATATATATATTTTTGCTTATAACATAATCAGATCCTTATGACTAGAGTAGAAGCGCAACATCCACGATGTGGGAATACGAGTTCCCTGTCAACTCTTCATCGTCACCACGAATCCTCAGCCTCCTTCCTCAGAGTGGAAAATAGCATAATGCAACCCTGAACCAGGAATTGCTCCGCAGTCCTCTGACCTACCTGTCTCAGTCGCCAGTGTGCGCACCACACTCTCTTCGACCAGCCACTCAATTGGGAATTCTGGTATTGAGAGTCTACAGATTATTACATATATATTTTCTATTCACAAGATGAACCTGCAAGTCAAATAAAAAATGCTACATGCCAGACCTTCTTTCTGCTGGTTGCTACCTATTCCAGAGAGGATGGCAATGATGTTTCCAACGAACTGGCAACACTACTAGCTGAGCTGAAAGAATTAAGCATGTGTTGAGGGAAACCTCTAACTACCTCACTCTACTGAGCAGCCTGATAACCTCAATCACAGATGTTGAGGCAGTGCTTCCCTGGTCAATATGTTCAATATGGCCACCCAGTTCCAACTTGGTCCACCCTGAACCAGGGTAGCCAAACTGTTCCTACTTGGAACTTACAGACGTTGCTATGCAAGGCAACCTGCCTATGTTTCTGCATCATCCTGCTCTTCTCCAGAGACAGTGAAAGGTACTAGATAGCCCATGCTGCCAGTAAATCCAAACCCAGGGTGACAGACTGCTCCATTTCAGATTTTTGCGGAGGTTAGTAAAGAGACCTTACCTGCCAGTGTCTCTGAGCCCAGGTCGACCTCCTTGTTGGAGCTTCAGCGAAGTTCCATTGCAGACCCTGTCTGACCACATCGTCAGCCCCGTGCTTGCCAAACAGCTCTTCCTCGGAGCACAAAAGTGACATTGCTGTGCAAGACACGCCTGCCAGCATTTCTGAGCCCAATGGGACAGACTACTTCTTCGGCCTACAGCCTCTTTGGAGCCTTGCTGGAGCTTTACTGTGCAGGTCACGCTACTAGTTACTCCCAGCATGGTTTGACAGGCCGCTCTTTCGGCCCCTTCTGCTCCTCTGGAGCCTTAGCGAAGCGCATTGAACGGCCGCATCTGCCATTACTCCGAGCCTGCCTTGACAGGCTGCTCCTGCGGTCCTTCTGCCTTTTTGGCTCCATGGCGATAGCTGTGCAGCTGCTTCTCGAGTAGCTGCACTGGCCGCGGCCGTCACTTCTCTAAGCCCGCTGCACCTAATTAACGCAGCAATGGGCCATTCCTGGAATAAAAAAATCCTTACCCGCCGGAGCAGTTTCTAAACTGTTCTGAATCCCGTGCCATGCATTGACATATTGATGCACATGCGAGCTGGCGAGCTCTTCACGTAGTCACTCACATGACTTTGATATAAAATTCCTGTTAGAATTCAAGCCAGTAAAGAACGTGGCCATTGGAAGTTGATCGTTGACCTGCGTTTTGTGGCTTTCGGGTTTGGGACTAGTTTAGCCTCACTCACATGGCAGAATAACGTAGAGGTGAATTTGGTAGCGGGCAGTTTACAAGCTAACGGTATGAATGTTGAATTCTCTCATTTCAAGTAACTCCTGCCCCCTCTCTCCCCCCAGCCCTCACCCTAGTTGTCCCACTAGTTCCATTGTTTATATCCTTGTATCCCTGTCGTTAACTCACCTTCCTCAGCCAACAATGGGTCATTATGGACTCCACGCTTCCTGAGGTCATCTGTTGCTGGCCCTGATTTGTTCTGATATTTTCATGCCTCCAGTTCCCCTCCCACCCATTGCTCCTAACCTATATCTGTCAGTCTGAAGAAGGATTCTGACCTGAAACGCCACCAATTTCTTTTCTTCAGAGATGCTGCCTGACCCGCTGAGTTACTCCAGCATTTTGTGTCAATCTCCGAGGTGAATTTGCCCTCTATGTGAATTTCCAGCTATATTAAGTGTGGCATCCAAGACACATGGAAGAATCCTTTTAATTTATCGAAACAATGTGTTTTGAGCTACATTGCTCTCGAGAAATGGTTTGTGCTGCTTCATTAAACACAAATTATATTTGAGAGAATTCTTCTCTGCTGTTACCCCCCATATATCTGACGGATGGATTCCACACTGGATGCTTCAGTAATTCTAATTGTTCTAATTGTATCTAAGTCTGTATTATATTCACCCAGAACAGGGGGGTCACAGCCATTAGATGGTCATTCAAATGATCGTGAGCTACTTTATTAACAAGGACATATTTTCGTAAAATCTAAAATTAATTTTCACTCTAATTTTCTAATTGGATTGTAACTCGTGATGATAGACTTATCTGCTGGAAGAGGATGGTTGATAATGGCAGTGATTATGTGATACAATATATCTGGGGGTGCTATTTGCTTTGAGTACCAGTTGAAGATCAGAGGCTTAAGATAATATGTCCATATGTCCAGTGAGCAGCACAGTAGCGCAGTGGTAGAGTTGCTACCTTACAGCGTCAAAGAGGCAGGTTCAGTCCTGCTTGTAAACTGACTATGACTGTTGTCTGTACCTGGTTTGCACGTTCTCCCTGTGATCACGTGGGTTTCTTCTGGATGCTCCAGTATTCTTCCACACCCCAAAGACGTGAAAGTTTGTAGGTTAATTTGTTTCTGTAAATTGTCACTAGTGTGTAGGATAGAACGGGACAACACTGGTGCGGATAGTTAAGAGGTGGGTAACATTGCCATTGCTCATAACTCCACCAAACTCAATGTTTCTTCCCACATTCCAAAGACATGCGGGTTTGAACCTTAAATGGTCATTGTAAATTACGCCTGGAGTGTAGGGAGTGGATAAGAAAGTGGGATAATATAGAACTAGTGAACAAATGATTGATGTTTGCTCTGTACTCAGTGGGTGAGGGCTTGCTTCCATGCTGTATCTCTAAAGTAAAGTAAACTAAAAGTCACTCTGGATTGTGTCCCTGAAGACCTTGTATCAAAATCCTTTTAACCTGTCGGCTTTGCCACATGACACCATCTCAACTGAAGAAGGGTCTCGACCCGAAACGTCACCTATTCCTTTTTTTCAGAGATGCTGCCTGATCCTCTGAGTTGCTCTGGCATTTTGTGTCAATTTTTCATATATAACAAGACATTATTTACACTATCAACATCATCTCAAGGTATATAACACGATACTGTCAACCTGCAAATGGTAATTGCACATATCTACAAAAATTGGACTGATCTAAATGGAAAATCAAACTACGCTCACATTTAAAATGTCAATTATTTTCAGTGCAAAGTGATCACTGCAATTTAAAGTGCATTATTTTTGTTTTAAAATGCATCATCAAGCATCTTTTTGACAAAGCAAATATGGTAGGGAGCATGACAGACAAGCCCATATGCGGAGAGTAATATAATTTCACTGCTAGGTCAGCTGCTAGGTGACAGAGGATGTTGCTGGCTGCCTACAGCAAGAAAGGCATTTTAATTTATAAGAGGGTTGACAAAGTGACAGGTAGATCCACAGGGCTAACTGTCTGCCTAATGCAACAACTTATTACCGCCATTGTTTAATTTGCAGCCAGTAACAAAGAGACAGCAGTGCTTAGAAACCTGTTTGATCCACAGGACTGGCATAGGTGCATCATGTAGACAGTGTTGCAGAGCGAGATAGAAATGCTATAAAGATCTGGGAAGAATATTTTGTGCATGGTGGCACTAGGAACTCATCTCTCAAATAATCCAGAATTACTTATAAACTTATAAAATTTCTTATCTTCCTAATTTTTCAATTAGAACCATACTGCATGGAAACCGGCCCTTTGGCCCCACTTTCCCATGCCAAACAAGATGCCCCATCTACACTAGTTCCACCTGCCCGCTTTTGGCCCATATCCCTCTAAACCTGTCCTATCCATATACCTATTAAGGAAGGAGCTGCAAATGCTGATTTACACCAAAGATAGACACAAAATGTTAGGGTAACTCAACGGATAAGGCAGCATCTCTGGAGAACTGACGTGTACCTGTCCAAATGTATTTTACATGCTGTTATAGTACCTGCCTCATCTCCCGCCTCTGGCAGATCATTCCATATAATTACCACCCTTGTGTGATAAAGTTGCTCCTCAGATTCCGATTAAATCTTTCCTCTCGCACCTTAAACCTATGACCTTTGGTTCTTGATTCCTATAATCTGGGTAAAAGATTTTATGCACTACAAGATCATGCCTTATCCACCTGCGCTCTAAGGAATAGAGTCCTAGCCTGCTCAACCTCTCCCTATAGCTCAGGCCCTGACGGCCTAGCAATATCCTCGTAAATTTTCCCTGCACCTTTCCAGCTTAACAACTTTTTTCCTATAGCTGGGTTACCAAAATTGACCAGAATGCTCCAAATGTGACTTCATTAACTTCATCTATTGTGTTTTTGATTATTACAAATTTTCTGTGTGTATTGCATTTATGGGTTGCTAAATTGGGAAAAGCAAGAATTTATTTGTTCTGTTGTCGGTACATGACAATTAAACACTCTTTATTCTTGACCTTTGATGCAGCAACTTATGAAGTGACTTACTGGAAATCTAAATGCAGGACATTAGCCTTGCTGCCTGGCCCGCTCTGAGGTGTTACTCCAGCACTTTGTGTTTTTTTTTGTTGTAAATTAACATCTGCAGTTCCTTGTGTCTCAACCTTTATCCACAAATCATGTCCCTGTTTCAAACTACAGGATAGTTACAAATGTATCACCTTAGCAATGCTTCAGTCTTACTACAGACATGATGTGACATTATTCAATAGCTGATATCTTGGGAGTTTGCTCAGAGCTGGTTTCAAGTTTGGAGCATCACTACAATGTTTCGTTAGTAAATCAGAGGCACATGGTCAACGTTAAACCTGACCTTAGCTACAGGCTAACTCTTGTGACTGCCACAAAGTGCTGCAGTAAGTCAACTGGTCAGACAGCATCTCTGGAGAACATGATGGTGACATTTTGGGTCGGGATCCTTCTTCAGACTGGAATAAGGGCCCCGACCTGAAATATCATATGTCCATATTCTCCAGAGATTCGTAGGAAGGAACTGCAGATGCTGGTTTAAACCAATGATAGACACAAAAAGCTGAAGTAACTCAGTAGGTCAGACAGCATCTCTGCAGAAAAGGAAAAGGTGGCGTTTCGGGTCACAACCCTCTTCAGACTGGGGAAGAAGGGTCTCAACCCGAAACATCACATATTCCTTTTCTCCAGCGGTGCTATCTGACCCGCAGAGTTACTCCAGCTTTTTGTGTCTTTTTTCGTAAACCAGCATCCTTGTATCCACAGGGCAGCACAGTGGTGCAGCGGTAGAGTTGCTGCCCAACAGCGGCAGAGATCAGGGTTTGATCGTCCCTATGGGTGCTGTCTGTACAGAGTGCTCTCCCTGTGACCGGGTTCTACGGTTTCCTCCTACACTCCAAAGACATACAAGTTTATAGGCGTGGCTTCAGTAAAAATTGTACATTGTACCTTGTGTGCAGAATAGTGCTAGTATACGGGGTGATTATTGGTCAGAGCGGACTTGGTGGGCTGAAAGGCCTGTTTCCAAGCTGTATCTGGAAAGTCTAAAGTTTAAAGTCACATCATGCTTTCTTAATTTGGCAACTGTTTAACTCTTTGAATGTCAACTTATTTCTTGCTCAATTCCTTTTCACAATTTTCTTTTGCACAGTATTGCAATTTATTTGTGTGTCATTGAAAGTGTGGCATTCAGACCACGGTCAAATCTACCAAATGTTTCATACTCATGAGTCAGAGGCTGTTGTGTTTGATACAAAGAGTTTTATCTAGGTTCTGTACAATGTCTTCATACAACCATTGATTCATACTGATGGTATTAATCTAATCTACTTTTATTCTTGTCATCAGTTGAGTTCAATGATTCAACCCATTTTTGGTGAAAACGTTTAATCAGTGACCTTGGTTGACATTCTGTTTTTCTACTGGAACAGTTAATATTTTGAATTACAATTAAAAGACAAAGTGCTGGTGGACTTCAGTAAGTCAGGCAGCATCTGTGGAGGAATGAATAGGTGGCATTTTTCCAGACTGATGGAATAGAGTGGGATGGAGCAGAACGGTGGCTGCCACATAGCACCAGAGACCAGGGTGCAATCCTGACTGTATGAAGTTTTGTACGTTCTCCCAGTGACCTGCGTGGGTTTTCTTTGGCAGCTCCGATTTTCTCCCACACTACAAAGACATAGAGGTTTGTAGGCTAATTGGCTTGGTAAAATTGTAAATTGTCCCTAGTGTGCGTAGGATTGTGTTAGTGTGCGAGGATCGCTGGGTGGTGCAGACACGGTCAGCTGAAGGGCCTGCTTTTGCACTGTATCTCTAAACTTAACTAAAATAGAGGACAGAAAGTCGGAGAAGAGTTGTGTGCGGGATAATACCTGGCAAGTGATAGGTGGAAAAACAAGGAACTACAGATGATGATTATTTATATCAAAGACAGACACAGAATGCTGGAGTAACTCAGTGGTTTAGGCAGCATCTCTGGAGGAAAAGGATGGGTGACGTTTCGGGTTGGAATCCTTTCTAAAGAATCTGAAAAAGGGTCCCAATGTAAAACATCTCTCATCCTTTTTCTCCAGAGACGCTGCCTGACCCGCTGAGTTACTCCAGCACTCTGTGTCTATTAGTGGTGGGTGGATGCAGGTGAGGGAGGTTTGATTGGAAGGAGTGTGGTGTAAGTGACAAAGGCTACCGATTAAAAGTACAGAAGTCTGAAGAAGAGTCTCGACCCGAAACGTCAACCATTCCTTATCTCCAGAGATGCTGATTGTCCCACTGAGTTACTCTGGCATTTTGTGTCTACCTTTGATTTAAACCAGCATCTGCAGTTCTTTCTTCCACAGCAGAAAGAAGGGCGTCAGATAAGGAGAGCCGAGGAGTGAAATATAAAGTTGAATGGGGGTGGATATAAGTGGAAGTGAATGTGGGGGGGAGGAAAAAGGGGTGAGATAGTGGTAGGCATGGGTACACACCAGGGAGTGGAAGATGAGGACGGCACAGGAAATAGAGAGAGGGAGGGGAGTTGTTGCATAAAATTGAAGAATTCAATGTTCATATCGTTGTGTTGTAAGCTACAGAACATGAGATGCTATTCCTCCCATTCTCGTACTGACCTTTCTGTCCTGGCCTTGTCCATTGTCAGAGTGAAGCCTTACCCTGGAGGTGGTCCAAGACAGAAAAGTTGGTCTAAGAAGGGAAAGTCTCATTAAAAATGGTAGCAACCTACTACACTGCAGAAAAAAGACACAAAGTGCTGTAGTAACGCAACAGGTCAAGCAGCATCTCTGGAGAACATGGATAGGTGATGGTTTGGGTGGAGAGCCTTTCTTGAGTCTGAAGAAAGGTCTCAACACATGTCACCAATAATTGATCTCCAGAGATGCTGCCCGACCAGTACTTATTCCAGCACTTTTTGTCTTTTATTTGTAAACCAACATCTGCAGTTACATGTCTACAATGCAGAAGATGTTGGTGATCCAAATAGAGATAATGGAATAAACCATAAGACCATAGGCATAGGAACAGAATTAGGCCATTCAACCCATTTGAGTCTGCTCTGCCATTCGGATTATGGCTGATCTATTTTTCCCTCTCAACCCTAATGTCTACCTTCTCACCAAACAAGACTATAGGTCAATGATAGCCTCTGGGTCTTAAGAGTCAAGAGTATTTTATTACTCTACATAGTACTTTGTAAACAACATCAGCCAGGGCGGCACAGTGGTGTGGCGGTAGAGGTGCTGCCCAACAGCACCAGAGACCCAGGTTTGATCCTGATTAAGGGTGCTGTCTTTATGGAGTTTGAACATTCTCTCTGTGACCGCGTGGGTTTTCTCCAGGTGCTCCGGTTTCCTCCCACACTCTAAATATGTGCAGTTTGTAGGTTAAATGTGTAGGAAGGAACTGCAGATAATGGTTTTCACTGAAGATAGACACAAGATGCTGGAGTAACTCAAAGGGTCAGGCAGCATCTCTGGAAAAAAGGAATAGGTGATGTTTTGGGTTCAATACCCTTCTTCAGACTTCAGGTTAATTGGCTTCAGTAAAATTGTAAATTGTCCCTAGCCTGTAGGATAGTGTTCGTGTACGGGGTGATCGCTGGTCCGCCTGGACTTGGTGTGCCTGTATCTCTAAAATCTAAAATCTTAAGTCTAAAGTCAGTCAGGAGCAGAGATTGAAGAAAAAATGTGTTGACTATGGCTCATTCAAGGGTGTAAGAAGATGTATACATCTCAAGGGGATAAACTCAGAAATGTTTGAAACCATTGTATTTGTAGAGAATTGTGTGTTCTTCCAACTCAAGTGACCGAAAGATTAAAAACAGATTATCGTGACAGTCTGAAGTTTCATGAAAGCTGAATATTACAATATTACAATAGACTAATTCCAGGTTTTTTTAATGCAGTAGCAAAACCATCAATTTAAGGTTGTATTAGTAAGAGAACCCCTATAGATATTCATTCGTTCTTTCTACTTTTTCATACCTCTCGTTTTCCTTTCCCCTGAATCTCAGTCTGAAGAAGGATCTCGAACCGAAACATCACCTATTCCTTTGATGCTGACTCCAGTGATGCTGCCCGACTTGTTGAGTTATTCCAGCATTTTGTGCCTATCTTCCTGATAGATAGAATTCACTGCATCCAAGGAAAGTAAAACAACCGTGTTTCTGAAGGGTTTTTTAGTCTATCTAGAGGGTCACTTAGCTTTTCATATGCACATTGATATAGAAACATAGAAACATAGAAATTAGGTGCAGGAGTAGGCCATTCGGCCCTTCGAGCCTGCACCGCCATTCAATATGATCATGGCTGATCATCCAACTCAGTATCCCGTACCTGCCTTCTTCTCTCCATACCCCCTGATCCCCTTAGCCACAAGGGCCACATCTAACTCCCTCTTAAATATAGCCAATGAACTGGCCTCAACTACCCTCTGTGGCAGAGAGTTCCAGAGATTCACCACTCTCTGCGTGAAAAAAGTTCTTCTCATCTCGGTTTTAAAGGATTTCCCCTTTATCCTTAAGCTGTGACCCCTTGTCCTGGACTTCCCTAACATCGGGAACAATCTTCCTGCATCTAGCCTGTCCACCCCTTAAGAATTTTGTAAGTTTCTATAAGATCCCCTCTCAATCTTCTAAATTCTAGAGAGTATAAACCAAGTCTATCCAGTCTTTCTTCATAAGACAGTCCTGACATCCCAGGAATCAATCTGGTGAACCGTCTCTGCACTCCCTCTATGGCAATAATGTCCTTCCTCAGATTTGGAGACCAAAACTGTACGCAATACTCCAGGTGTGGTCTCACCAAGACCCTGTACAACTGCAGTAGAACCTCTCTGCTCCTATACTCAAATCCTTTTGCAATGAAAGCTAACATACCATTCGCTTTCTTTACTGCCTGCTGCACCTGCATGCCTACCTTCAATGACTGGTGTACCATGACACCCAGGTCTCGCTGCATCTCCCCCTTTCCCAATCGGCCACCATTAAGATAATAGTCTGCTTTCCTGTTTTTGCCACCAAAATGGATAACCTCACATTTATCCACATTATACTGCATCTGCCAAACATTTGCCCACTCACCCAGCCTATCCAAGTCACCCTGCAGTCTCCTAGCATCCTCCTCACAGCTAACACTGCCCCCCAGCTTAGTGTCATCCGCAAACTTGGAGATATTGCCTTCAATTCCCTCATCCAGATCATTAATATATATTGTAAATAGCTGGGGTCCCAGTACTGAGCCTTGGGGTACCCCACTAGTCACTGCCTGCCATTGTGAAAAGGACCCGTTTACTCCTACTCTTTGCTTCCTGTTTGCCAGCCAGTTCTCTATCCACATCAATACTGAACCGCCAATGCCGTGTGCTTTAAGTTTGTATACTAATTTCTTATGTGGGACCTTGTCGAAAGCCTTCTGGAAGTCCAGATACACCACATCCACTGGTTCTCCCCTATCCACGCTACTAGTTACATCCTCGAAAAATTCTATAAGATTCGTCAGACATGATTTACCTTTCGTAAATCCATGCTGACTTTGTCCAATGATTTCACCACTTTCCAAATGTGCTGCTATCCCATCTTTAATAACTGACTCTAGCAGTTTCCCCACTACCGATGTTAGACTAACTGGTCTGTAATTTCCCATTTTCTCTCTCCCTCCCTTCCTAAAAAGTGGGGTTACGTTTGCTACCCGCCAATCTTCAGGAACTACTCCAGAATCTAAAGAGTTTTGAAAGATTATTACTAATGCATCCATTATTTCTGGAGCTACTATGTAGGGAATGGGGTGGATCAGTCTCACGTGAAAGCAGAGGAGATTAGTCTTATTTGGCATCATGTTCAGCACAGACATGGGGGGGGGGGGGGGGGGGGGGGGGGGGGGGGGGGGGGTATGGCCTGTTTCTGTGCTGTACTGTTCTACCTGTTTTTAAATAGGGCATCAGCTACAATTTCTTCAAATGGCAGAGCAACATCAAGAATGCCCTAGTTTTTATGTTCTTTTGGCCTTAAACTGAAATGCCACTGACAGCTCACCTTCCATACTAAGTGAGATCCCTTAGTATTGTCCTTTCTGAAATGAGGATGTTGCCAGGACTCGAGGGCCTGAGCTACAGAGAGAGATTGGGGAAGCTAGGACTTTATTCCTTGTAGAGCAGGAAGCTGAAGGGTGATTATATGGATGTGAATACAATCATGTGGTATTGATGGGATGAATTCACAGTATTTTTTACCCAAGGTAGCGGAATCAAGAACCAGAGGACATAGGTTTAATGTGAAAGGGGAAATAATTAATAGTAACCTGAGGGGAAACACTTTCACTCAGAGGGTTAGCAGGAATATGGAACGTGCTGCCTGAGGAGGTAGTTGAGGCAGGTCAATAACAACATTTAAAAGTCACTTGGACGGGTACAAGAGAAAAGGTTTAGAGTAATATGGGACAAATGCAGACAAATTAGACTATCTTAGGGCATCTCGGTTGGCATGGGGGGGAGGGGCTGAAGGGCCTGTTTCTATATTGTATGACCCTATGACTAGTTTAGTTTGGAGATACGGCATAGTAACAGACCCTTCGGCCCACCGAGTCCACGCCAACCCATGATCATTTAATAGCTCTATCTAACACACTCGGGACATTTTACAGGCCAATGAACCTGCAAAACTGTTTGATTTTGGAGTGTGGGAGGAAACCAGAGCACCCTGTGAAAATCTACATGGTCACAAGAAGAACGTGCAAACTCCACACAAACATCACCCATAGTCAGTATTGAATCTGGGACCATGGCGCTGTAAGGAAAAAAACTCTACCATTGCACCACTGTGATGCCCCTCTTTGTGATTCTATAAAGTGTAATTTTTCAGTTCCAGTGATTTAATTGTAACCTTCAATGCTTGAAGAATCATGAGATAACACAGCTCAATGTCTCCCAAATTGTATTTGAAATGTTGAGAAAAAATACTACGTAAATAGTGGCAAAAAAATTTTTAAAAATATTTTATCATAAAATTGATCAACAGAATTCAATAAAAGCATGAAATTCCTCAGGGTGCAGTTATCAGAGCAAACCACCTTTGGTCACACAAGGAAGGAGATTTGGGGATTGCTTGCAGAGTTCATTGCAAAAATAATGCTTTAAAACGTAAGGGAAGAGAAATCCTTTTGAAACCTCGGGTGTGAGTCAATTTGTAAATCATCACAGCCAGCCCCATTAAACTGGCAATGTCTCACACCCTAGAACAGTCTTGTCCAAAGGAAGTTTATGATCAGATGGATCCATCATGTGGGCTGCTTTGTGCAGTATATTTACTGCAGTATCCTGCTATTATGCCAGGTTTATTCACAACTACTCTACAATAGTAGGCCCTACTGATCACTACCAGTATGTAATTACAAGGAACTGCAGGTGCTGGTTTATACCAAAGATAGTCACAACATTCTGGAGTAACTCATCGGATCAGGCAGCATCTCTGAAGAACTGCTAGTATTGCCACTAGTATTGATCCTCCACGTAATCCTTCTGCTGAGCTGTTGCCTAAGTATTCCTTTATCTCATTCTGCCTCACGTGCTTGTTCCTTTATGGGACCTGGCACAACACATCACCTGTCCAATCCCTCCACAGATAGAGTCTACAGTCATACAGTGTGGAAACAGACCCTTCATCCCAGTGCCCACACCGACCAAGGTTCCCCATTTACTCTAGTCCCACCTGCATGTGTTTGGCCCATATCCCTCGAAACTTATCCTATCCATGTACCTGTCTGAATGTATCATAAACATTGTGATAGTACCTGCACCAACTACCTCCTCTGGCAGCTTGTTCCATATACCTAACACCCTTTGTGTAAAGAAAGGTGTCCCTCAGGTTCCTATTAAATCTTTCCCCACTTACCTTAAACCTCTATCCTTTGATTCTTAATTCCCCTACTATGCATAAAAGATTCTGTGCATTTACCCTACCTATTACCCTTATGATCTTATACATCACACCTCATTCTTCTGCACACCAAGGAATAAAGGAATAGCCTGCTCAACCTCTCCCGATATAGTAGCTCAGGTCCTCGGGTCCTGGCAACATCCTTGTAAATGTTGCCTGACTCACTAAGTTCCTCCAGCAGAAAATAGACACAAAATGCTGCAGCATCTCAGTGGGTTAGACAACATCTCTGGAGAAAAGGAACAGATGGCATTTTGGTTCGAGACCCTTCTTCAGACGGAGTGTCAGGGGAGAGGGAAAAGGTACCTTTATATACCTCTAATTTCCCACTCCCCTGACTTTCATTCTGAAGAACGGTCTTGTCTTAAAACGTCACCGACTCTTCTTCAGAGATGCTGTCTGACCTGCTGAGTTATTCCAGCATCTTCTGTTTATCTTCAGTGTAAACCATCATCTGCAGTCCCTTCCAACACAAGTTTTGCCAGCACTTTGTTTCATAGCTCAAGAAACTACCATTGGCGTGAACGTATTGATATTCCGTGTATCCGTCCCCAGACCTATTGAGTTACTCCAGTACTTTGTGTTTATAGCATGCGATTGGTGAATTTTAATATACAAAGTCCACATAAAAACTCAACTTACAGCACAAGCACAGTGCTAATGGTTTCAAGTTATTGATGAGTTATTATTTTTGTCCCATTATGGAAAGAGACTTTGTATTGCAAACAGAATTTTCCAATGTTATAGGCAATGGAATGTAACTTATTGTATGTTATGGTGTGTTTATTGCAGATGTGAGACACATTAATGGTTGTTGTGATAAAACCTGGTGACTTATTTATTTCAGTTCCATTTATTTATATCCCTGAGTTCTGTTGCTCCCAATTGCTAATTAAATGGCTTACAGGTTTAATGTTTATTTTATTTCTTAATGGATGCTTATGATAAAGGAGGTGTTGAAATTCTGACTAAATACTTTGTTATGTAAAGCCAAAAATGTCTAGCCTAATATAGATGGAAAATAATAGTTGCTTTTTATCTCAATGTTAAGCAAATATAGATAGGGACAAACTGATAGAGCTGCAATGAGGTGGGTTGGAAGATCAGGACTGCAGCCTGGAATAAGGGTCCTGACCTGAATTGTGACCTATCCATATTCTGCAGGGATGCTGCCTGACCCGCTGAGATACTCGAACAATTTGTGTCTTTCCTTGGTGAACCAGCATCTGCAGAACCTTGTCTCTAGTTTAGTTTTTGTTTGGTTTAGAATTTAGTTTAGTTTAGTTCATTGTCACATGTACCGAGGTACAGTGAAATGCTTTTGTTGCATGCAGAAAGACTATACGTGATTACAATCGAACCATCCCCATTGTAGATACATGATAAACTGAATAATGTTTAGTACAAGATAAAGTCCAGTGTAGGAACCATTCTTGCTTAGGCTAGTTACTGTTAGTATATTATATGATTTTGTCTAGATATCGATTGCGTAAATTCGCTTCACTCCCCCCTGCCTGCATAGTAATGACAATGGAAAGGTTTGAAATTGCCATTACATCCAGTAAAGTCTGATTAAAGAAAGTCCAAGGGTCTCCAATGCAATAGATAGTAGCTCAGGACTGCTCTCCAGTTGTTGGTAAGATGATTCGGGAAGAAATTATCGCTAAATCCAGATACAGTGGGGAAACAGGCTCTTCCATCCACTGTCCAAGTCAACCAGCAATTACCCATTCATACTAGTTCTATATTAATTCAGATTCAGATTCAAACTTTATTGTCATTGTGCAGTGTACAATATAAAGACAACGAAAAGCAGTATATTACACATTCTATGGACAATTTACACAAGCCAATTAACCTACAAACCTGCACGTCTTTGGAGTGTGAGAGGAAATCAAAGCACCCAAAGAAAACCCATGCGGTCACAGGAAGAACATACAAACTCCGTACAGACAGCACCCATAGTCAGGATCGAACCTTGGTCTCTGGAGCTGTAAGATAGCAACTCTACCATACTGTGCAGCCCACTGCAGCCATCACACCCACAAGTCTCTACACCCGAGTTGTCTGGTTAGTATCATGTTGCCACTGTGAGATCTTCATTTGCTCAGTTTGGCTGCAGTTATTACAACAGGATATCAGAGCCAAGTCATCATTTACTTTTAAGCCTTTATTCATCGAGAAATGTATTCCATTTCATTCACCTACTAAATTTGCATATATCTCAAGGCTACTTTCTCATAAATGGTTTCAGGAGAGTGGCCAGATGATTCACTATTGAAATGCAATTAACATCAATTGATGTAAATTACAATTACAAAATTAATAACGTATTTAATTTAGGGGATATGGACATTTCTGGCATGAATGGGCTTTTTTGTCCATCCCTAGTTGCTCATGAAACCTTACAACTCTTTCTCTTCTTCTGTATAATCCTGGCGTGCAGCGGCTGCATCCTATCAGCAGGCCTGGTTCCCACGGCATGGAACTCGAGACATGACGAGGGGTGGCAGGAGTCACCCGAGATGTGGGCGGACGACCTGCACCATTGAGAGCGACCCAGCGGGGAGGGCCGCTGAGGGGGGGGGGGGGGGGGGGGGGGGGGGGGGGGTGACAATAGTGCAGGCTGCTGCTACATGCTGCAGTAGCAGACCTGGTTTGCCGCTGAGGCGAAATATAGACTATTCAATTAACCTATTATAACGTTGATGGGGCCAGAATCATGATCACTCTTTGTGTACTGCCTAGGTGAGGTCTGCTGTATGATATTTCTGTATTGTATGCAAAAAATACATAGAATTTCACTGTACGTGGGTGCATGTGGCAATAATATATCATTGAATTGAATCACTAAACTGAATCAGCGATTGCTTGCAGGTAGGTGATAGCTCGAGGTCCCATTCTGGTGGGACAGTCTCTGGGCTGTGGGCTGAGTAGGCCAAATATGTTCCTGTTTCCCCTGGGCACAATTCCCCGTCACCAGACCATTCCCTTACACTTTCCCAATGTCCACCTTAGCAGTGAGTTTCCAATGTTCATAAACAGCTCTCCTCCTGTTGTCTACATCAATGAGTGTTGCCTTTAGAACCTCTGAGGATGTCCAGACTGGGATTCAAAGTCTTAAAGTCATGCAACGGCAGGAGGCCCTTCGACTCAACTCGTCCATGCCCACCAAGTTGCCCCATCTAAGCTCCTTCTATTTGCCTGCATTTGGCTCATATTCCAATGAACCTTTCCTTTCCATGTACCTGGCAGTGTAGGGTAAATTGTTTAGTTTAGTTTAGTTTTAGTTGAGGTTAGTTTATTGCTTAATGTCACATGTACCAAGGTACAGTTAAAACTTTTTGTTGTGTGCTAACCATCAGAAAGACTATATATGATTACCATCAAGCCGCCCACAGTGTAGACAATAGACAATAGTTTACGGATACATGATAAAGGGAATAACGTTCAGTGCAAGATAAAGTCCAGTAAAGTTCATCACAGAAATCCCAAAGTGCCGGAGTAACTCAGCAGGTCAGAGCTAATCTCTGAACAACATGGATAGGTGCCGTTCTGGTCGGGACACTTCTTCTGGTCCTGACATGAAAAATCACCTATACATGTTCTCAAGAGATGCTGCCTGTCTTACTGGAATTACTCCAGTACTTTGTGTCTTTTTTGTTAATCCAGCATTTGTAATTCCTTGGTTCAGCATTTAAAAGACACTTGGACAGGTGCATGGATTGGAAAGGTTCAGCGGGATATGGGCCAAACACGGGCAAGCGAATATAGCTTAGATGGGGCATCTTGGTCAGCATTGACGAGTTGGGCTGAAGGGCCTACTTCTGAGCTGCATGACTTTACGACTATGAATCGCAGTTTGCGCCTTAACACAGAAGCTGAACATGTCGGACTAATCTGCAGAGTTCTTGAGGTACTCTCCCTTCACACTGCGGAGAACAGAAGCCTTTTTGTTCAACACTTTATTTTGCAAATGAGTGTCTAGTTGAAGGGTTCAAAGGAACGCATACCATGCCCCAGCTGCCTGGTTTATGAATGGATCTTGCACAGTCTCCTTTAACTACATTTGATTGCGCATTATCTTCCCACTGTGTAAAGTTTATTCCTGAGTAGGGCAAAGGGCAGAAGGCTTTAGTTTTTTTTTTGTCAAAATAATGATTAAAAATAAGTGTACACGTCTAAAATATATATTTGGTAGTAGAAAGGCTAGCTCCTTCCCACTGGTGGTCTCATTTCATGAATGGCTTGCATTTTCTGGATTGGCACTCAGAGATGTGTGTCAACCAAGTGTCCTTCAGTGATAGTTTGCCAAGGAAACTTGTTTACCACTTGGGAATAATGTTGTTGGAAACTCACCAGGAAAACGCCACAAAAAACAGCCTCACAAACACTGGGGTCCTCTATTTCCCTCGTTCAAACGTCTCATTTTATCTCCTGTCAGCACACACACACATCAACTCTGCGAATCATCACTTCTAAATATTCAAAATAAGCCCAGTGTACATTTTGTTCCGTTCATCTGCTCTCTGTCCCATTGCTTTTTTTTTAAACTAGCGTTTCTTCTAGAAATTGTACTGCTGATGTGCAACGTGAGTGAACTGTAAATTAATGGATGCGTCGCGCAGATGGGCTTTGCCAACTGCGTGTCTGGTACTCCTGTATGTGTCCCCTGTGTGATATTTTATATCCCCCAGCAATAAAGGCGATCATCTGATGGAGAGAATTACACTCAGAATCTGACCATTCAGCCCAGTTGAACCATGGACTTCCCAACACGCACACACATAGAGTTCCAGTGCACCTCCTCCCAAACCTATCAGCACATCCTTCCACCTGTTCTTCTCTCTTGTACCTCTTCAAATATTCCTTGTTCATCTTTGCTATCCACCACATTTATTCCACGTCAAGTTTGAACATAGAATATCAAGCAGTACAGCACAAGAACAGGGCATTCAACCCCCAATGACTGTGCTGAACATGAAGCCAAGGTAAACTAATCTTATCTGCCTGCGCATGATCCTTATCTCTTCATTCCTTGTATTACTACGTGCCTATTTAATAGTCATTTAAACGCCACTATTGTATCTTCCTCCACCATTACTCCTGGCAACACGTTCGAAGCACCTTCCACCCGCATATTTTAAAAACTTGCCCAACACATCTCTTTTAGTTTTAGTTTTGTTTTAGTTTTAGTTTTAGAGATAGCGCGCGGAAACAGGCCCTTTGGCCCACAGAGTCCACAATGACCAGCGATTCCCTTACACTAGCATTATCCTACACACTAGTGACAATTTACAATTCTTAGCAAAGCCAATTAAACTACAAACCTGTACTTTTTCGGGGTGTGGGAAGAAACTGGAATACCCGTAGAAAACCCACGTGGTCATTGGGAAAACATACAAATTCCGTATAGCACCCAGAGTCAGAATCGAACCCGGGTCTCTGGGATAATTAACGGGCCTGTCCCACTCACGCGACCTTTACAGGCGACTGCCGGCACCCGTGATAGGTCACCGAAATTTTCAACATGTTGAAAATTCAGCGGCAACCAGAAAGACGCTACTACTGTTTGGAGACCTCTCACGGCCATAGGAGACCTCTCAAGGCCATAGGAGACCTCTCACGAACATGCAGGATGTATGGTGGAAATCTTGGTGACCTATCACGAGTGCCGGCAGTCGCCAGTAAAGATCGCGTAAGTGGGACAGGCCCTTAAAGCAACAACTCTACCGCTGCACCACTGTGCTGCCATTTAAACGTTATTCTTACTGTTGTGTAGGAGATTGATCGTGACCTTATGGAGGTTTATATAACTATGAGGGTCATTTCTCTCCACAAATGCTGCCTGACCTAATAAGTTCTTCCAGCACTTTGGTTTTAGATTGATTTCCAGGACCTGCAGTCTCTTGAATCTCCAATCCACATTCCCATTCTACATTCTGTCCAAATACCTGGTATGAAAGGACAAAATTCCTCCTACAGGTTTTTCTTGTCTCTGTAAAGAAACGGAAGGTCAGATCTTCCACGAACAGTCAACCCAAAATATTTTTACATCTAAACAACATTGATGGAGCCCATCACGTAATTCCAGCCAATCTCTAGCCCCTGTATCCATCTGGATCAGTCAATGAAAATTGAATTGTTTTTGTGGTTAATGATTTCCTAAAACTAGATTTGACTTTGAAACTCAATTTAATTTACTCTGTGATGGACCCATTTGAACAATCCATGGATGACTGTGTTTTAAATTTAAAAAAAAATAAAAATTAGCATCGACAGAGAAATTGTCATTTTTACTGAAAACAAGTTGTAAGCTTATTGTTAAACCCAGAGGCTAATGAAAATTACCCATCAGAAAATCCCAATGAGAGCATGCAAGATACTAAATAATTTAACAGGTAAAAATAAAAATCTATGTCCTTTTTAAATGGAAAGGTTTTTATTTAAATGGCTTCAAAAGTTAAGTAGTATGAAAGATTTTGCCTCATTGATAATTCAGAAACTAATGATTAAATATGGTCAGATAATGGCAGTTGCTTTGAAATGAGTAACATTCTATGCTTTTTGTTCTTTGTTGTCAGAGGTTAGCTCCAGATGCAAGATGCAAGCTTTTATCACTCATCCAAGGCTCCAACATTGTTCAAAGTCAATGGGTTGGATTGGTTTCAGAAAGTAATTGGCACCCTCACCCATCCCCATTGTACAGTGGATAGTTTATTGTAGTAATCTGTACCGAGGTTGCGTGCTATCCAGTCACCAGAAAGATTATACATGATTACAATCAAGCAGTCTACAGAGTACAGATACATGACAAAGGGAATAATGATCAGTGCAAGAAAGTCCAGTAAAGTCGGATTAATGATAGTCTGAAGGTCACCAATGAGGTAGATGGTAGATCAGGACAGCTCTCTAGTTGGTGATGGGATTGTTCATTTGCCTGATAACAAAGTGGGTCCCTTTACAAAAAAATCACAGCATTGTTAAGTACAGAAGCAAGCTATTTGGCTCCTCAAGACTCCCCTGGGTCTGAGAAACACATTCTTCATAGAGTCATAGAGTCATTGAGTGATACAATGTGGAAACAGGCCCGACGGCCCAACTTGTCTATACCAGCTAACATGTCCCAGATACTCTAATCTGCGTTTGGTACATATCCTTCCAAACCTGTCCTTTCCATGTACTCGCCTACCTATTTCTTAAGATTGAAAAGACTAGTAAGTAAGTAAGTAAGTAAGTTTTATTTATATAGCACGTTTTAAGTCAACTCGCATTGACACCAAAGTGCTTTACATAAAATGAATAATACGTTTCCATTCAAACAATAGAAAATGTTTAAAACATTTTTTTAAATGGACACAACACATTATAGAGTTCAACACAAACGTCCCCCCACACCAGAATCAAAAATTTCCACTGTGGGGAAAGGCGCCAGAAAGTTAAGTCCTCTAAGTTAAGTCCTAGGCTTGTATTCATTGGAGTTTAGAAGGATGAGGGGGTATCTTATAGAAACATATAAAATTAAAAAAGGACTGGGCAAGCTAGATGCAGGAAAAATGTTCCCAATGTTGGGCGAGTCCAGAACCAGGGGCCACAGTCTTAGAATAAAAGGGAGGTCATTTAAGACTGAGGTGAGAAAAAACGTTTTCACCCAGAGAGTTGTGAATTTATGGAATTCTCAGCCACAGAGGGCAGTGGAGGCCAAATCACTGGATGGATTGAGGGGAGAGTTAGATAGAGCTCTAGGGTCTAGTGGAGTCAAGGGATATGGAGAGAAGGCTGATTGATTGGGTTATTGATTGGCGACGATAAGCCATGATCACAATGAATGGTGGTGCTGGCTCGAAGGGTCGAATGGCTTCCTCCTGCACCTATTTTCTATGTTTCTATGTTAAATGTTGGGATAGTCCCAGCCTCAACTACCTCCTCTGGCAGCTTGTTCCATACAGCCACCATCTGTGAAAAAGTTACGTTTTAGTGGTCTGAGAAACGACTACTGGAGTTTTCAACAGATCTTTATTCAATAGTTCGATATCCAGTACACAGGTTCTTCAGACATGTCTGCCCACAACGGTGGTCAGCACTGAACTAACGCCCGCAAGTGAAAAACCGCGCGAAAGAAGCGGCCCCTTCCGACTCACGTGACCGCGGCTTGCGAATCCCAGGTTCGATATCTGCGTGCGCTAGCAGGCGCCGCTACATGGGCCCCTCCCCAGAATCCGCGGTACGGAAACGCATGGGTAAACGGACGGTGCTATCGGAACGCGTAGACCGAGGTCGCGGGGTGAGCCTAACATTAGGGACCGGTAAAACGGGATCGGAGGGGTGCGAAAAATGCGAACGAGGGACGGGCGTAACAAAGGGGACCGGAGAAACACGACCGGGGTAACAGGTGCAGAGGGCGGTGAAATGGCAGGTGGACGTCCTCTACGCCGTGGAGTAGCCACTGTCACTGGGCGATCCTCGTCGACGTGTGCTGGCTTAAGGCGGCTTACGGAGACAAACTCCTCTCTGCCACTCATGTCCAATGTGAACGTCGAGGCACCAGTACTCAGCATCCTGTAAGGACCCTCGTACACCCGCTGTAACGGCGAACGATGAACGTCTCTACGGAAAAAACATAAGCACAATCCCGTAACACAGTAGGCGCATGTACCGAAGACGAACCATGCTGGGAAGTGGGAATCGGGCCCAAAGCGCGCGCCCACTCACGGAGGTCCGCCAACAACTGTGAGGTTGTAATCTCCTGGTCCTGGGGGACAGGCAAGAAATCCCCGGGAACTCTCAAAACGGAGCCTTAAACCAACTCGGCCGAGGAGGCTTTGAGGTCCTCCTTAGGCGTTATTCTGATGCTGAGAACCCAAGGTAACTGGTCGACCCAATCAGGGCCGGTGAGTCGATCTTTTAATACCGACTTAAGGTGCCTGTGGAAATGCTCAACCAACCCGCTGGACTCTGGGTGATAGCAGTGGTCTGGTGCAGCTTCGCGCCATACAGCTGCTCCATACCACACCACAGGGAGGACGTGAACTGGGCCCGACGATCAGTAGTAATATCTGAGGGGACCCCGAAACGAGCGATCCAATTGGAGACAATGGCCCTTGCGCATGTTTCAGCGGAGGTATCCTTTAACGGAATTGCCTCTGCCAACCTGGTAAACCTGTCCACGATGGTCAGTAAGTGGATAGCCCCTAGCGAACAAGGTAAAGGACCTACCAAGTCAACATGGATGTGCAGGAACCTGCCGTCCGGGATGGCTAAATGCTGGACCGGCGGGTGCACATGTCTCTGCACTTTGGAGGTCTGGCATGGGATGCACGAACAAGCCCATGCAGCGACTTGCTTCCTTAACCCGTGCCAGACGAACTTCGTCGCGACCAAGGCAGAGGTGGCGCGAATGGACGGGTGCGCTAGGCTGCGGATGGTGTCGAAAATCCGACATTGCCAAGCGACCGGGACAATGGGATGGGATTTGCCCATGGAGGCGCCACATGGCACTTTAACCAGCTTCAGTACTGATTCAGCATTGCGGTAAACCTCCTGTTGGGCAGCGGCCAACTCCACATAATCAACGCCTAGGCTAAACGCTGAGACTTCGGGCAGCGCTGGACGAGACAATGCATCAGCCACAATGTTCAGCTTCCCTGCCACATGCCGAATATCAGACCTGAATTTGGAAATGTAGGCGAGGTGCCGTTGCTGTCTGGCAGACCAACAGTCAGACACCTTGGTCAAAACGAATGTTAGCGGCTTGTGGGCGGTGAAATCGCGCCCCTCCAGGAAATAACAAAAATGGCGGATTGCTAGGTAAAGTGCGAGGAGCTCCCTGTCGAAAGCGCTGTATTTAACTTCGGGGGCTCACAGTTGCCTGCTGAAAAATGCCAGTGGCACCCAGCGACTACCTACACGCTGCTCGAGGATGACACTTACCGCGACGTCGGAAGCGTCCACAGTGAGGGCCGTTTGGGCTGACACCCTAGGATGTTCCAGCATAGTGGTGTTGGCCAATGCGGTCTTTGCACCCTCAAATGCCTTCTGCGCCTTCTTGGACCAGACCAGGTCCTTGGGCTTACCGGTCAGGCATTGAAACAATGGCCACATGATGGCGGCTGCTGACGGGACGAATCGGTGGTAGAAGTTAACCATCCCTATAAATTCCTGCAGACCCTTGACCGATAGAGGCCTGGGGAAGCGACGGATTGCGTCGACTTTCTCGGGCAGTGGCTGCGCACCGTGGGAGGTGATGCTGTGACCTAAGAAAGAAATGAAGCGCAATCCGAACTGGCACTTTTCAGGGTTGATCACCAACCCGTGTTTGCGAAGCCGTTCAAAAAGTAGGCGGAGGCGCTTGACATGCTCCACATGTGAGCTGCTGGCCACCAGGATATCATCCGGGTAGATGAAATTAAACGGCAAACCCTGGCCGACCTGATCCATTAGCCTTTGGAACGCCTGAGCAGCGTTCTTCAAGCCAAAAGGCATTCTGAGAGGCCGAAAGGGGTAATGGTGGCCGTTTTAGGGACGTCATCGGGGTGGACCGAGATTTGATTATACCCGCGGATAAGGTCGACCTTTGAGAAAATAGTCGCACCCTCCACATGAGCCAAGAAATCCTGGATGTTCGCGACTGGATACCGATCAGCGGTGGTTAATGCGTTCAAACGCCTATAATCACCGCAAGGTCTCCAACCCCCGGACGCTTTGGGCACCATGCGTAATGAGGAAGCCCAGGGGCTATTCGGCCGCCGGACGATCCCAAGATCCTCCATAAGCTGAAGTTCATCCCATGTGATGCGCAGTTTATCGGGCGGGAGACGGCGCATGCGGGCGTGTGCCGGTGGTCCCTCGGTGGGAATGTGATGGACCACGCCATGACGGGGCGCGGCCCCGACGAACCTGGGGGTGTGAGCAACCCTGGAAAGTCGACGAGTAGGGCTGCGAAAAGTCGCTGGATCTCAGCTACCTCGATTAATTGCTGTAGGGGTGTTGACGTGTTGTGCGGCTTGGCAGGGCTTGGATCCGACACAGGGACCATGCGTCCACCTCGCACATCGACTAACAGGGAGAACGTGCTCAAGAAATCGGCCCCCAGGATTGGTTGGGCGACGTCAGCAACGATAAACTTCCACCTGTACTGGCGGGAGTCGAAATTTACATTTGCGGTCCGCCTACTGTAGGTGCTAATGTCGCTCCCGTTAACGGCTGAGAGGACGGGCCCTATCTTACCAGCATGAATGTCTCGAGCGTTGGGGGCAGGATACTGGCATGAGCACTGGAGTCCACCAAGAAACGGTGGCCTGAATGGCGATCGCGGACGAAGATGCGTGCGTTGGGGCCGATCGTGTTCGCCTGTATGGCGATCGGCCGAGGAGTTTCCCGGAAATGAACAGGGGCTCCGACATCTTCAAGCTTCATGGTCCGTATCATTGGTGGTAGTAGCACCATCTGCGTTGACTGTAGACCACTTGCCGTGGCGATTCCTCTTCGACGCTAGGCTGCTCTCTTCTTCTTCTCGATGTCGGCTCAGCTGTACTCATTGTGTGACATGGAGACGGGCAAAAGCATAAACATCCCGCCGTCTGTGCGCCCACAGCTCATCAACTCTCTCTGCGAGCCGCTGTGGGTCGCCAAAATCAACTCCGGCGAGCATTAGCTGTACATCGTCGGGCATCTGCTCTAAGAACGCCTGTTCGAAAAGCAGGCAAGGGCGGTGCCCGTCCATCAGGGCCAACATCTTTGCCATGATCGTCAATGGCCTTTGGTCGCCGATACAGTCCATATGTAGCAGCCTTGCCGCCCTGTCTCTGCGGGTAAGGCCGTAAGTGTGGAATAACAGTGCCTTCAACCCTTCGTACTTGCCGCTGGACGGAAGGTCTCTGATGTAAGGCAACAGACTCGAGGCACAGTCCTGTGGCAATGTGCCCACCACATGGAAATACATGGTGTCGGTGTCGTCGATGCGATGTAGGTGGAACTGTGCCTCAACATGGGCGAACCACACCTGAGGTAGATCAGGCCAAAAGGCTGGCAGTTTGAAGGCCGGTGCGATTCTGTGCATCTACTCGATTAATTCCTCTCATGATTTTATACACTATAAGATCACCCCTCATCCCAGCCTACTCAACCCTTCCCTATAGCTCAGACCGTCAGATCCTGGAAGTTTCTCATAAATCTTCTCTGAATCCTTTCAAGCTTGACAGTGTCTTTCCTATTACATGGTGCCCAGAACTGAACACACTCCGTTCCATGATCTGGTCCCTTCATCGCTTCATGGTCTTTTCTGTCACAAACGTATATCCCTCTCCTCGCCCAGCTATCTTCAAACATCGTACCCTGGGGGCAGCTCCCTCGGCTGACCTTGAAGGCACAGAAGGTCAGGTAAGACCTCCCCCAGTCCTTCTTTCCAGCCCTTTGTACAGCATCCACCACTTCCCAGGCTCGGCGGCTTCCCTTTTCTGGTTCCCCGGTGGGCGAACCAGGTCAGCTGCCACCTATGACTCTCCGGGAAGTTTTAAGCAATAAACCTTAACTTTTACGTGAACTTTATGCTCTCTAGTTTATCTGCTTGGAGAAATGCTTCAAAGTATCTACCCCTATCAATAACCTTGTGATTTTGCATACACAATTGAATTGTAGTCAGTTGCACTTGTAGAAATGTTTTACCAATTAAAAAATATATAATTAAAGAGTTGCTTTTCTTAAAATGTCAACAATTCCATCTTCTCTGGGTGCCCAGTGTCACAGCTGGTAGAGCAGGCCTCTCGCAGGCTTAGAGTCCTGGGTTCAATCTTGACCTCGGGTGCTGTCTGTGTGGTGTTTGCAGGTTCCCCCTGTGACCGCGTGGATTTCCTTCAGGTGCTCCGGTTTCCTTCGGTTCACATCCCAAAGACGAATTGCCCTTAGTGTGTAGGGAGTGGATGCGAAAGTGGGATAATATATAGAACTAGTGTGATAAAAGTGCAGTTGCGGGTTAGACACGAAATGCTGGAGTAACTCAGCAGGCCAGGCAGCATCTCTGGAGAAAACGGACAGGTGGTATTTCGGGTCAGGACCCTCCTTCAGACTGATTATTTAGAACCAGTGTGAATGGGTGATCGATGGTTGGCATGGACATGGTGGGCTGAAGGAACTGTTTCGAATCTGTGTGGCTTTATCAATCTCCCATATTTTGCAGAAAATGAATGGGAGATCTTATCTAAATTATTCAGCCAGACTTTGGATTTGGGTTTATCAATCATATTTGGTGAGGCGCATTCAAATGTGTAAACAAGAAGGCTTTCATCATTCACAGCTCACAGATTCATTTGATTCTGGAGAGTGTAGCAGGCAAACCATAGTCAGCAGAGCTGCAGGGAGATCGCACTCCATCAAGGCAGTTTGATTTTCCTGCTCATCTATCTCGTAATTTAAAAATAAAATGACATCAATATTAATCATAAATCATTTGGCATGGATAAAGTGAACTGTCACAAGACTTTCCCTAAGGTGGAGGATTCTAAAACAAGACGACACAAGCTTAAGATGAGCGGGGAAAATATAAGCTGAACTTCAGGTGCATCTTTTTCACTCAGAGGGTAGTCCTTGTCTGCAATGAACTGCCAGGAAAATTTATGGAAGCGGATACAATTATGGCTTGTGAAAGACATTTGTACAGGTATAAGGACATGAAGGAGCAAAACACAAAGTGCAGGAGGAACTCAACTTGTCAGGCAGCATATGTGGAGGGAATGGACCAACGGTGTTTTGGGTCAGACTGGATAGGAAGGGTCTAGAGGTCTATGGGCCAAATGCAGGGAAATGGGACTAGACCAATATGCCAATATATGTCGGGAATGGAACTGGGAATGGAAGCAAAAGTGGGTTAATAGGTGGTGAATGGTCGGCTTGGACTCAGTTGACTGAAGGCACTTTTCCATGCTGCAAATCAAAACTAAACTAAAACTGGTGCAGCACGGTGGCATAGCAGTAGAGCTACTGCCTTATAGCGCCAGAGACCAGGGTACTATCCTGACTACGGACATGTCTGTGCGGCGTTTGTACGTTCTCCCCTTGACTTGCGTGGGTTTTCTCCGAGATCTTCGGTGTCTTTCCACACACCAAAGACATACAGTTTTGTAGGTTAACTGGCATGGTATTTATGTAAATTGTCCCTAGTGTGTTGGTTAGTGTTAATGTGTGGGGATCGGATCGCTGGTTGGTGCGGACTTGGTGGGCCGATGTGCAGTGCATGTTTTTTACACAGAGACTAGTGGGGACCTGGAACATATTGACAGTGATGTGATGGTGGAGGCAGATACAATAATGGTGTTCAAGAAGCTTTTAGATAGGCACATGGTAGTGCATGCAATAAAAGGACAAAGTTCAAGGGAGATATGGGTTCAAATATTTTACACAGAGAGTGGTGGGTGCCTGGAACACACTGCCAGGGGTGGTGGCGTCGGCAGATACAATAGTGGCTTTTAAGAGGCATTTAGATAAGCAGGGAATAGAGGGATATGGATCACTTGCAGACAGAGGAGATTAGTTTAACACAGCATCATGTTCAGCATGGACATTGTGGGCTGAAGGGATTCCTGATTCCTGTGCTGTACTGTTCCATGTTCTATGTTCAATGTGTTATTTTGTTTAGTTTCCCATTACATTTAAATCCCATCTTTAGAAACCATATTTAATTTTATTCCAGTTCCGTGTGACTCATTACTATTATTTATATTTTATGCCCCAGTTTAATGCAAGTGTCAGGTATAGTGACACAAGTGAATTACATCATTCATAAATATCCCATATACTGTAGTATTTATAACTCCTTTCCCTCGTAAATTGTTCTTTTGTCTACAATGATAGTTCTTGGTAATGTACGTTAGCACATTCTGGACTAATGCAGCAGGATAAATCTAACTATATTTTATTAGATGGTTGTGAGTTTGTATCTCGCAATGAAACAATACGCCAATGGATATTTAAGACCTTACTGCAGCTAAGTCACATTATCTCATTATTCATTGACTTGCAGAAGAGAGACGAGAAAAGAGCTGACCATTAATGTGTAGGTTCGTAGGCTAATTGGCCACCGTAAATTGCCCCTTGCGTGTAGTTAAGTCGTAGAATCTGGGGAGAATTAATGGGAATGTTGAAGAATAAAGTGCTTTAGTGTAAAGTTAGTGTAAAAATGGGTGTTTGATGGTCGATAGGGACTCAGAGTGTCCAAAGGTTCATTCACGCACTGTAACCCTCTATGACTGTATCACTCCTTAGTTTCGTTTATTATTTTCACGTATACTAAGGTTCAAAAGCTTCTGATTGTGTGCTATCCAGTCAAAGAAAAAACAATATATAATGACAATAAAGCTATCTACGATGTATAGATAAAGGATAAAGTGTACAATGGAAAATAGACAATAGCAATAGATGCTGGAGTAGGCCATTCGGCCTTTTGAGCTAATACCGCCATTCACTGTGATCATGGCCGATCATCAACAATCAGTACTCCGTATCTGCCTTCCCCCCATATCCCCTGACTCCGCTATCTTCAAGAGCTCTATCTAACTCTCTCTTGAGAGCATTTAGAGAATTGGCCCCACTGCCTTCTGAGGCAGAGAATTCCAGAGATTCACAACCCTCGGTGTGAAAATTATTTTCCTCATCTCCGTTGTAAATGGCTTACCCCTTATTCTTAAACTGTGGCCCCTGGTTCTGGACTCTCCCAACATCGGGAACATGTTTCCTATCTCTAGCATGTCCAAAGCCTTAATAATCCTATATGTTTCAATAAGATACCCTCTCATCCTTCTAAATTCCAGAGTATACAAGTCCAGCCGCTCCATTTTATGAACATATGACAGTCCTGCCATCACAGGAATTAACCTGGTGAACCTACGCTGCACTCCCTCAATAGCAAGAATGTCCTTCCTCAAATTTAGAGACCAAAACTGCACACAATACTCCAGGTGTGGTCTCACTAGGGTCCTGTATATCTGTAGAAAGACCTCTTTGCTCATATAACAACTCTTCTTGTTATAAAGGCCAACATGCCATTCCCTTTCTTCCCTGCCAGTTGTACCTCCATGCTTCCTTTCAGTGACTGATGGACAAGGACCCCCAGATCTCGTTCTGCTTCCCCTTTTCCCCACTTGACACTATTCAGATAATAATTTGCCTTTCTGATAACCTCACATTTATCCACATTAAACTGCATCTGCCATGCATCTGCCCACTCACCCGAATTGTCCAAGTCATCCTGCATCCTCATAGTATCCTCCTCACAGTTCACACTGCCACCCAGCTTTGTGCCATCTGCAAATTTGCTTATGTTACTTTTAATCCCTTCATCTAAAGCATTAATGTATATTGTAAATAGCTGCGGTTCCAGCACCGAGCCTTGTGGTACTCTACCAATCACTGCTTGCCATTCTGAAAGGGACCCATTAATCCCTATTCTTTGTTTCCTGTCTGCCAACCAATTTTCTATCTATGTCAGTACCCTACCCCCAATACCATGTGCTCTAATTTTCTACGAATCTCCTGTGTGCGGACTTTTTCAAATGCTTTCTGAAAATTCGGATACACCACATCCACTAGTTCGCCCTTGTCCATGTTCGTAGTTTCATCCTCAAAAAATTCCAGAAGATTAGTTAAGCATAGTTTCCCCTTCGTGAATCCATGCCGACTCAGATCGATCCTGTTACTGCCATCCAAATGTGCTACTATTTCATATTTTATAATTGACTCCAGCATCTTCCCCACCACCGATGTCAGGCTGAATCAGAACTGATCCTGAATCTATAGAACATTGGAAAATGATCACCAATGCGTTCACGATTTCTAGAGCCACTTCCTTAAGTACCCTGAAATGCAAACCATCAGGCCCTGGGGATTTATCAGCCTTCAGTCCCATCAGTCTACTCAGCAACATTTCCTGCCTAATGTGAATATCCTCCAGTTCTTCCATCATCCTAGATCCTCTAGCGACCAGTACATCAGGAAGATTGTTTGTGAAGCCAGATAAAAAGTACCTGTTCAACTCATCTGCCATTTCATTGTTCCTCATAATAAATTCATCTCAGTCTTCAAGGGTTCAACTTTAGTCGTAATTATTTGTTTCCTCTTCACATACCTAAAGAAGCTTTTAATATTCTGCTAAATATTCTTGGCTAGCTTACCTTCGTACCTCATCTTTTCTCCTCGTATTGCCTTTCTAGTTATCTTCTGTTGCTCTTTAAAAGTTTCCCAATCCTCTGGCTTCCCGCTCATCTTTGCTATGTTACACTTCCTCTCTTTTATTTTTATACTGTCCCTGACGTCCCATGTCAGCCGCCGTCGCTCCTTACTCTCCTTGGTATCTTTCTTCTTCTTTGGAATGAACTGATCCTGCACCTTCTGTATTATTCCTAGAAATACCTGCCATTGTTGTTCCACTGTCATCCCTGTAAGGGTATCTTTCCAGTCAACTTTGACCAGCTCCTTCCTCATGGCTCCATAGTCCCCTTTGTTCAACTGTAACACAGACACCTCCGATTTACCCTTCTCCCTCTCACATTGTAGATTAAAACTTATCATATTGTGGTCACTACCTCCTAATGGCTCCTTTACCTCGAATTCCCTTATCAAATCATGTTCATTACACAACACTAAATCCAAAATTGTCTTCTCCCTGGTATGCTTCAATATAAGCTCCTCTAAGAATCCATCACGGAGGCATTCCACAAACTCCCTTTTTTGGGGCCCAGTACCAACCTGATTTTCCCAGTCTACCTGCATGTTGAAATCTCCCATAACAACCGTAGCATTACCTTTGCGACATGCCCATTTTAACTCTTGATTCAACTTGCACCCTATATCCAGACTACTGTTTGGGGCCTGTAGATAACTCCCATTAGGGTATTTTTACCCTTACAATTCCTCAGTTCTATCCATACTGACTCTACATCTCCTGATTCTATGTCACCCCTCGCAAGGGCCTGAATTTCATTCCTCACCAAAAGAGCTACCCCAATCCGTCTGCCCACCTGTCTGTCTTTTCAATAGGACGTATACATCTGAATATACAGTTCCCAGCCCTGGTCCTCTTGCAGCCATGTCTCTGTAATTCCCACAACATCATACTTGCCAATTTCTAACTGAGCCTCAAGCGCATCCACTTTATTTCTTATACTTCGCGCATTGATATACAGCACTTCAACTTCGGTGTTCACCTCCCCTCTCACACCACACACTATTGGCCCTGACCTTACTCTCTTATTCATTCTCGAACTTTCCTTCCCATTATTTCGGGAGTCTTTTGTAACTTTTCCTGCACTCCATCTTTATACTCCTGTCTCCACAACTATTTAGTTTAAAACCACACGTGTAGCACTAGCAAACCTGCCTGCTAGAACATCAGTCCCCCTCCAGTTAAGATGTAACCCGTCCCTTTTGTGCAGATCATCCCTATCCCCGAAGAGATCCCAGTAGTCTATAAATCTAAATCCTTGTTCCCTGCACCAGCCCCCCAGCCACACATTCAGATCCCCTATCTCCCTGTTCCGGCCCTCACCAGCACGAGGTACTGGAAGCAACCCAGAGATAACCACCCTAGATGTCCTGCTTTTCAGTCTTCTTCCTAACTCTCTAAATTTGCATTGCAGAACCTTCTTCCTCTTCTTCCCATCGTCGTTTGTGCCCATGTGCACAACTACTTCCAGCTGTTCACCTTCGCTCTCGAGGATGTTCTGAAGTCGGTCCGTGATATCTTGAACCCTGGCACCAGGGAGGCAACAGACCATCCTCGAGTCTCGTCTGCCGCCACAGAATCTCCAATCCACACCGAGGACAATGGAGTCACCCACCAGTATAGCTCTGCCCAACGTCGGTCTCGCCAGTCGAGTCTCATTGCTAGAATTGGAGCCATCGACCTATCCGCCGCTTGGACTGGAGGTGTTGTCTGCCCCGACAGCTCTCAAAAGGGTGTACCAGTTTTCATTTGGCACAGCCACTAGGGTCTCCACAACATTTCGTGCAAGATAACTATCACAACGTTGAAGGAACATTTAGGCAGGTACATTGATAAGACAGGTTTTAAGGGATATGGGCCAAATGCAGGCAAATGGGGCTAGTGCAAATGGGGCATGTTGGTCGGTGTTAGTAAGTTGGGCTGAAGGATCTGTTTCCACGCTGTCTAACACTATGAACAATTTACAATTTTACCAGAGCCAATTAGCTTACAAACCTGCATTTCTTTGGAGCATTGGGGGAAACTGGAGCACCCAGGGAAAACCCACGCAAACAAAAGTCAGGGATGAAAGTACAGAGGTTGTGAGACAAAAGGACTGAATAGTTATGGATTATGAAGCTAGAGAGAATTTAGGTGGAAGGGGAGGATAAAAGTAGGGTCAAATCCAGATGGATCATGGGGGAGAGGATGCAGGAGGGAGGGAGTGTTTATACAGGGGAAGGAGCATGGTAATGTTGTAAGGATGCTGGAGGTTGTGGGGACCTGATAGAAGTATATACAATTATGAGAGGCATAGATAGGGAAGATAATCTGAACTTTTTTCCCAGGGTGTAAAAAACAAATACTAAAGGACATAACTTTAAGGTGAGAAGGGCAGAGTTGAAAGGAGATGAGCAGGGCAAGTTATTTACTCGAACGGTGGTAGGTGCCTGGAATGCACTGTGGGGGGTTTAAATCAAAAGTAGAAAACCAACTGTTTTTCAGCAGAAAAGTTTCTTCATTCAATTAATTTCCAATCTCTTTCCCAAGGGAGGTATAATGGCACAGCAGTAGAGTTGCTGCTTTACAGATATTCAAATTTGATCCTGACTGCAGGTGCTGTCTGTGCGAAGTTTATATGTTTTGTCCGGGTGCTTTGGTTTCCTCCCACATCCTAAAGATGTGCAGGTTTGCATGTTAATTGGTAAAAACTTGTTAAAATATTGTTCCTCATGAGCCAAAGGGCCTGTTTCTGCACTGTATCTCTAAAGTCTAAAGTCTAAAGTCCAAATTCGCTACGAGACAATGATTAGGAGTAGTGGCTGTGGATTCTAAACCAAACTCTTTCAATCCCCTTCACAACCAGCGAAACAGTTTTGAAGTGAAGTTTTGAATGTAGCAAACAAAATGTGCAGGTTGAAAATAAGGTTGTGGTGTGCAAACAAATCACAAGGGTGCTACCGAGATTAGACTTTACTTTAGAGGTACAGTGCAGACACAGGTGCTTCGGCCCACCGAGTCTGCATCAACCAACAATCACCCCTCACACTAGCACCATCCGACACACCAGGAACAATTTACAATATTTTACTGAAACCAATTAAACAATAAACTTGCATGTGTGAGGGAACCTACCCTGTCACAGTAGGAATCTGCAAACTCTGTGCAGACAGCACCTGGAGTCAGGATCGAAACCAGGTCTCTGGAGCAGTAAGGCAGCATCTCTACCGTTGCAACATAATGCCACCCCTTAAGATTAGTTGATGAGTTACAAGATGAGACTGGATAGGCTGTGGCTGTTTTTCATGGAGCATAGGAGGCTAAAGAGTATCTTATATAAAATCATGAGGGGCGTTGATAAGATGCATGGTCACAGTCTTTTTTCTTGTGTTGGTGAATCTAAAATTAAAGGATGCAGATTTAAAATAAAGATTTAAAGGGGACCTGAGGGACAAGCTGTTCATGGAGAGGATGGTGGGTATGTGGAACAAGGTTTAAATGACATTTTAAAAGATATTTGGTCAGCTCTATGGATAAGAAAGATTTGGTCAGCACAATTGCGCAGATGATAGAGCTGCTGACTCATAACGCCAGTGACCTGTTTTAATCCTGACTTTGGTTACTGTCTGTGGACTTTGCACATTCTCCCTGTGACCGCGTGGATATCCTCTAGGTGCTCTGGTTTCCTCCCACGTCCCAAAGGTTAATTGTCTGTCTTTAAGTTGCCCCTGTGTGTTGGGAGTGTATGAGAACTAGTGTGAACGGGTGATCAATGGTTGCATGGACTCGATGGCCCGAAAGACCTGTTTCCATGCTGTATCTCTAAACTTAACTTAATATTCATCACAGTATCTACGACAATAAGCCTGTTTAGGTGCAGTATGAACCTCTGGAACAAAATTGAACAATAAACAATACAGAAAGAAAAGCTAGAAGACTTCTTTGCCGGGGGCCTGTTTCTATACTGTATCTCTGAAGTAATGTAAATTAAATTACATTTGGAGGGATATGGACCAATGCAGACAGATTGGACTGGGCACTTTGGTTGGCATGGATGACTTGGGTCGAAGGGTCTGTTTTCATGCTCTATAACTCTATGACCCTATTACCCCAACAGCAAAGTCTCACAGATAACTTTCTTTTTAGACATTTAGAGATACAGAACAGAAACAGGCCATTCGGCTCACCAGTCTGTGCCGACCAGCGATCACCCAATGTATTAGCACTATCCTACACACTAGGAACATTTTGAAATATTTTACCAAGCCAATTAACCTACCAACCTACATGTCTTTGGAGGATAGGATGAAACCATAGCACCCAGAAAAAATCCACGCGGTCACAGGGAGAACTTTCAAATTCCGTGCAGATAGCACCTGAGGTCAGGATTGAACCCGGGTCTCTGCTGCTGTATGGCAGAAGCTGTACCGCTGTATAGCTGTGATACCCAATTTGTGCAGCAATGATGGGCCAGCATGCTGTAGGGATAAATATTGGCCACAACAGGGAGAATGTACCCACCTCCTTTTTGAAACACACCATTCATTATTGTTGCCGGTTCTTAAATTCATGTCAAAGGAGCAAGAAGGCTATTCAGCCAATCAAGTCTACACCACCATTCAATCATGGCTGGTTCATCTTTCCTTCTCAACCCCATTCTCGTGCCTTCTCCCCAGAATCCCTGATACCTGTACAAATCAAGAACCTACCAATCTCCACTTTAAAAATATCTATTGACTTTGTCTCCACAATCTTGTGTGGCAATGCATTCCACAGATTCACCACCTGAAGGAGTGAAGGAGTTGCTCCCAATCTCCTTTTTAAAGCTACGTCCTTTTATTCTGAGGAACTAGTATTTGTTCCTATACACTCCCACGAGTGGAAACATCCTCTCTACTCTATCCAGGCCTTTCACTATTTGGTAAGTTTCAATGAAGTTCCCCTCATCCTTCTAAACTCCAGCAAACGCAGGCCCAATACCATCAAACGCTCATCATATGTTAACCCAATCATCCCTGTGATCATTCTTGTAAACCTCCTCTGGACTCTCTCCAATGCCAGCACATCCCTCCTCTGATATGGTGACATGAAGCTAGACATTCCCTGACAGTTTAAACTAATGGCCCACCGTTTTGCTCCCCCACGCAAATGGGTCAAATCCACAAGCTGCCCTAGTATGAAACTTATTCTTAACTGAAGCTTGTGCTGCCCTAGATACTATGATGTCTCTCAGGATGTGGAGAGGAAAGGAAATCAATAGACATCACAGGCATTGGCCTGTTTAATTTAGTTTAGTTTAGTTTAGAGGTACTGCGTGGAAACAGGCCTTTCAGCTCACCGAGTCCATGCGGACCAGAGATCCCCATACATTTAAGGGCCTGTCCCACTTAGGCGACAGCCAGAAAATAGGTTGTCGCCACATGGTCGCGGGGTGACGCGCGGTGATGCCTGTAACGTCATGAATTGTCTACACAAGTGTCGTAACATTTTTCTTGTCGCCGCTGGATTTTGAAACCGTGGGCTTGATGTTGCCTGTCTTCTCCTGTCGTGGGTGCTGTTGTAGGTTGTCGCCAAGATGATGCCAGGTGACGTTGGTTGTCGCCGGGTGATGACCTCAGTAATTTCCATTGGCGACAACCTATGTCATCCTACGTCAACCGGCGACAGTACCGGCGTCAAGAGAAGTCTTCAGTTGTCTTCATTTGTCGCCGACAGGGTCGTAAGCTTGTCGCGGGTGGAGGTAGGTTGACTTCAGTTGTCATAGGTTGTCGCCTGCGTGGTCGAAGGTTGTCGTAGGTGTTGTCGTGGTTGTCATAGGTGTGGTGATAGGTCAGTGGTTCTGAACCTTTTTGGCACCAGTACGCATACGTGAATAAAATACTGTACGTGGTATGTACCTTTGTTGGGTTCCTAAACATGGGCTCAACAAATTCATGTTATTTGTGCCCCCTTCATGACCCCCGGCAAAGCCCCAAATTTACCCCATAGAGGGGGTCACGATCCCCAGGTTAAGAACCACTGTCGTAGATGGATGTCCCAAGTCGCGAGGAATTATGTCGCTGGTTGATGTAGCTTGTCGAGCTTGACGTCGACTAGGTGGTAGCTTGTAGTGGACATTGTGATAGGGTGGGTCCATTTCAGCATCCCGCTACGACTGTAATTGTCGCCGGCAGTCGCCTAAAAAAATCGCCTAAGTGGGACAGGCCCTTAACTGTATTTCACATAAACTGGGGACAAACTTACAATTTTACCAAGCCAATTAGCCCAGAAACCAGTATGTCTTTAAAATGTGGGAGGAAACCGGAGCACCTGAGCAAAATCCACACAGTAACTGGAAGAACATACTATTCCGTTTAGACAGCACCCGTAGTCTGCGTCAGACCCGGGTATAGAGTGCTGGAAGGCAGCAACTTTACCACTGTGCCACGTGCCACCCTTGTACTGGATATACACTGAAAATAAAGGCAGACCCCTACCCTATTTATGAATCAACGCAGTGGGGATGACTCCTGTATATTGATCAGGATGGCTATGACTTGAAGGGGAATGTGAGGGTGGCGGTGTTCTATAGTGCCTGCTGCCATGTTGGGGAAAGCTGGGTGAGACATTGCAGTGCATTTTGTAAAATGCTCGCTTTGTACAACTCTGTATCAGCAGTGGAATGCTTCAAGCGGCTGATGCCAGTCAAGGAGGCAGCATTTTTCCTAATTATGTCCTTGGCTGGCACAGTAGCATGGCGGTAGAGTTGCTGCCTCACAGCACCAGAGACCCTGGTTTTATTCTGACCTTGGTCTTGTCTGTACAGTGTTTGCATGTTCTCCCTGTGACTGCGTGGGTTTTCTCCAGGTGTTCCAATTTCCTCCCACATTCCAAAGACATGCAGTTTTGTAGGTTAATTGGCTTTTGTAAATTGCCCCTAGTGGGTAGAATAGAACGAGTGATCTTTGGTCAACGCAGACTCGGTGGGCCGAGCAGTCTGTTTTTACGCTGTTTCTCTAAACAAAACTCTCAACCGCTTGGTTTCATTACAGGTCAAATATTTGTAAATCTCTGCTTTAAATATGTACAATGACTCTGCCTCAGTTTTATGGGGCAGAGAATTTCAAAAATTCATGACCTTCGGAGTGTAGAAATTCCTCCTTATCTCCATCTAAGATGGATGACCCCTTATTCAGAAATGACACCCTTCGTTGTAGATTCATCCCTTAGTGAAATAGTCTCTCAACCTCCTCTCAGTTTAGATTCTGAACAGTTTCAATAAAATTACCTCTCATTCTTTAGAACCCTGAATGAGTCTAGTCCCAACCCTCTCACTCTTTCATCATTTAGATCCTTTATACCAGGATTCAAGCTCACGAACCTTCCATGCAAGTTGGTTATGCTGCATTTGGAGTACTGCATGCAGTTCTGATCATCCCATCACAGGAAGGATGTGGAGGCTTTAGAGAAGGTGCAGAAGTGGTTTATCAGAATGTTGCCTGGATTAGATGGTATTATCTTTGAGGTGTTGGAGAGGTGGTTTAAGAGAATGATCCCGGTGAAGATTGGTTCATGTATGAGGAGCTTTGATGGGTCTGGGCCTGTACTCACTAGAGTTTAGAAGGATGAGGGGGTACCTCATTGGAGCCTACCGAATAATAAAATACCTAATAGAGTGGATGTGGAGAGGATGTTTCCAGTAGTGGAAGAGTTTAGGGCCAGAGGGCACAGCCTCAGAAAAAAAAAGGATGAAATAAGGTCTTAAATGATAGGAGTAGAATTAGGCCATTCGGCCCATCACATCTACTCCACCATTCAATCATGGCTGATCTATCTCTCCCTCCTAACCCCATTCTCCTGCCTTCTCCCCATAACCTCTGACATCCGTACTAATCAAGACGTAGTCATGATGTACCTATAGAATTTATTTTGTCAGAGAGTGGTGAATCTGTGGAATTCATTACCACAAATGGCAGTGGAAGCCAAGTTATGATGTCATTTTAAAGCAGAGATTGGCAGGTTCTTGATTAGTAAGCGTGTCAGATTCAGATTCAAATTCAGATTCAACTTTAATTGTCATTGTCAGTGTACAGTACAGAGACAACGAAATGCAGTTAGCATCTCCCTGGAAGAGCGACATAGAATATGATTTCAATAAATAAATCTGTTTACATGCATACAGTCATAGACTTCTTTTTTCCTGTGGGAGGAGTGCCCGGTGGGGGGGGGGTTGATTGGCAGTCACCGAGGTACATTGTTGAGTAGTGTGACAGCCGCAGGGAAGAAGCTGTTCCGGCCAACGAAGAGACCTGCAGCGCCTCCCGGATGGTAGGAGGGTAAACAGTCCATGGTTGGGGAGAGAGCAGTCCTTGGCGATGCTGAGCACCCTCCGCAGACAATGCTTGCTTTGGACAGACTCAATGGAGGGCAGCGAGGTTATGGGGAGAAGGCAGGAGAATGGGGCTGAGAGGGAAAGGTAGATGCATTTCATGGACTGATGAGCATAAAGTTGGACAAAGACCCAACTCTCACAAGCAGCTTCCCCCCATGAATTCATCTCCACCCCCTTCGGCCCTTGCCCATGCCGACCAATATGCACCATCTACACTAGTCCCAACTGCTTGTGTTAGGCCCTGTCCTTCTAAATCTATCCTATCTATGAACCTGTCAAAATGTTTTTTAAACGTTGGGATAGTATCTGCCTCAACTACGTCCTCCAGCAGCTTGTTCCATATACCTACCACTGTTTGTGTGAAAAAGTTGCCCTTCAGGTTCCTATTAAATCTTTCACCCCTCATCTTAAACCTATGACCTCTGGTTTTTGATTCCTCATTTCTGGGCAAAAGACTCTGAACATTTACCCTGTCTATTCCTCTCATGATCCTATACACCTCTATAAGATCACTCCTCATCTTTCTGCGCTCCAAAGAATAATGTTCCAGCTTGCTCAACCTCTCCCTATAGCTCAGGCCCTTAAGTCCTGGCAACATCCTGTTCCCTCTAGTTTTCTGATTTGTTGGCTTTGGCCTTATTAAAACCGCAGTGTTGAGGTTGCAGGGTAATGAGAACTTCTGGAAGTAAAATGCAATAAATAAGGCATGGAAGAATTTCAATTTGTGAATCTGTATTCCTTAAACGATTGCAACACCTTTGTTCGCAATGGAATAAAGATGTCAAGAGTCACGAGTATTTAATCGGCAGATATACCGAAAACAGAACAATGAAATTCTTACTTGCTACAGCATAACAGGTCTGTAAGTACAGTACTCTCACAGATAACACCCCCCCCCCCCCCCCCCCCCCCCAAAATCAATTTAAAAAAAACCCAAGTTGATTAGTAAGTGTGTCAGGGGTTATGGAGAGAAGGCAGGAGAATGGGGTTGAAAGGGAAAGATAGATCAGCCATAATTGAATGGCAGAATAGACTTGATGGGTCGAATGGCCAAATTCTGCTCCTGCAACATGAAAACGCTATTAGAGCGAAAGAACTTAAGCCAAAACCCTTAGTGCAACCAAGACAGTTTGTAATTCGTAGTTTAGTTGGTGCTGAGACCTCTGATCAAGATTCCATATCTGCTGCTTCTCGTGACTCCATTCCACGGTAGACGTGTTGATTAATGCATCACAATACAGGGTGAATTAGAAATGTAATACAGGTGGAAATAAGGAGAGAATTTAGAGATACAGAGTCCAACTGTTAAATTGCAAGACTGAATTAAAATGAATTGCATTGGAAGAAACAGGCCCTTCGGCCCATCACACTGACTATCAAATACCTGTTCACATAAGTTATATATTATCTCACTTCCTCATCTACTCCCTACACACTTGGGACAATTCACAAAGGCTTATTAACCTACAAACCCTCAAGTCTTTTGTATGTGTGAAGAAACAGGAGCACCCGGAGGAAACCCATGTGATCACAAGGAGAATGTGCAAACTCCTCACAGATAGCACTCAATATCAGGATCGAACTGGGGTCTCTTGTGCTGTGAGGCAGCAGCTCCACCAACTGTGCCACTGTGCTGCCCTATACTCCGATTCTCTTTCAGAGATGCTGCCTCAGTATTTCCAACATCTCCCAGTGCTAAAATGGTTAAGATGAGTACTTGAAGTTCCATTTTCAATCAAACTAGACAAGATATGTACAGCACACTTTCTGAAGGTCTTCTACAGGGTTGCAGTGAGTGACAAATAGGTTTGCTATTAATAAAAACACATTGGAGAGAAAATAGAACTGTATGTACTTTATCATCTGCAGCCTAGGATATATAATCAGCAGAAGACTGTTTCTCATTGTAGGTTTTTGTTGAAACTGTATTAAATAGAGATGATTTGAAATTACCACTTTCCCTCTTGAAATAAATTGTAAACGAAAACCTCATTAACCCGGGCAGATTCTTCCCACGATTAGCTGCTCAAATTTATCCTGTGTGATTTACTATTTGACTGCAGGTTGAATTGTGTTGCTGTTACAGATAGGGGTAACAATTGCACTGCTCTACGGCAGTATCTAACTAATCATCTCTTTTTATATGAGAGTCTTGTGGTAAAATGGGACTGAATGAAAGGCACTGCAATAGGCAGATAAGCTGGGGAGAAAATGATGAAAGGCTGAAAAATGAAGATAAGAAATGTTTTCTATTTAAACCGTTACAATCATCGTGTTTATGAATACAATAGCATGCATGTTTTAAGGAGGAGTATAAGGCACATTAATCCTTGTGATATCTTGTTTTCATCTTGCAACAAAAAGAAGTCTATTTCCTGTAGTTTACCGATGTGTTAGGTTGAATTGTTGAGTTATTAATACTGGAAGAGTTAGTGTGAAGCACGAAAGGTTTTCTAATTGCTTGCAGTAAACTAATGCAATGAGACATTGTACATCAATCATTTCCACACACACAAAAGAAGTAGCATTAACAAGGGTAGCACAGTGGTGCAACTGCCAGAACTGCGGCCAACCAGCCCCAGAGATCCAGGTTAAATCCTAACCTCGGGTGCTGTCTGTGCGGAGTTTGCATGTTCTTCCTGTAACTATGTGGGTTTCCTCCTGGCGCTCCTGTTTCCACCCACATTCCAAAGGTGATGGTTTATAGGTTAATTGAACTCTATAAATTGTACTCGTGTATGTGGGATCAATGATCGACATGGACCCAATGGGCCAAATGGCCTGTTTCCATTCTGGATCTCTAAAGTAAACTATTGTTATTGGTTTATTATCAACATATGATCCAAGCTAGTGAAAAAAAGTTGTTTTGCATAGTCTCAAGGCAAATCCTACCCCACATGAGTCCAAAAGGTAGTGCAAAAGAGAAAATAAACAGAGTGCAAAACATGTTACAGAGGAAGTGTAAATAAAAAGAAGTGCAAGAGGTACAACAAAGTAGATTGGGAGGTCAGGAATATGCTGGCCGGTACATTCAAGAGTCTGAGAACAACGGAGAAGAATCTGGATCTACTGATACGTACTTCCCAGATTTTGTATCTTCAGCCGGACTACGTAATGGAGAAGAGGGAATGACCAAGGTGTGAATGGTCCTTGATTATGTTGGCTGCTTTCCTGAGGCAGAGTGAAGTGCAGATGGAGTCGATGGGGAAGAGTGGGAGAAGGGATTGGAGACTGGTTTCTGTGATGGACAGGGCTGATTCACAACTCTCTGCACTTCATTTGCGATCTTGTGCAGAACTGTTGCAATACCAAGCTGTGATGCGTCCTGATACAATGTTTTCTATGGTGCATCTGTAGAAATTTGGAAAGCTTGTTGGAGACATGCAACATTTCTTTCAACTTCAAGTCAAGAGTCAAAAGTAATGAGGCAAGAACATGTCACATTTCCTGAAATAGAACGATGAAATTCTTGCTTGCTGTAGCACAGCAGAATGTATAAATATAATACTCTAAACACCTTAATAAACACCAAAAAAACACCTCAGTATATATATTTATTCTAGATAATTATTATATATACTTATAAAATGTCAGTATGTTCACACACACATGATTAAATTCATTTGTTTTATCATCAATCTACACATAATACCCCATAATAAAAAACAAAAACCTGTTTAGAATTTTTTGCAAAGTAATAGAAAAGAAATAACTGAAATATCATATTTACATAAATATTCAGACCCTTTACTCAGTACTTTGTTGAGGCAGCTTTGGCAGCGATTACAGTCTCAAGTCTTCTTGGGTATGACGCTACAAGCTTGACACACCTGAATTTGGCTAATTTCTCCAATTCTCTGCAAATCCTCTCTTCTGCCAGGTTGGATGGGGAGCATCGATGTACAGCTATTTTCAGGTCCCTTCATAGATGTTCAATCGGGTTGAATTCCGCGTTCTGGCTGGGCCACCAAAGGACATTCACAAAGCCACTCCTACATTGCTTTGGCTGTGTACTAAGGGTTGTTGTCCTATTGGAATGTGAGCCTCCGCCTTAGTCTGAGGTGTAGAATGCTGTGGAGCAGATTTTCATCAAGGATCTCTCTGTACTTTGCTCCGTTCATCGATCTATCGATCCTGATTATTCTCCCGGTTCTTGCCACTGAAAAACATCCCCACAGCCAGGGTCGGATTTACGTATAAGCTTCACAAGCTTAAGATTAGGGCCTCTAGATCTAGGGGGGCCTTGTAGAGCCATATTTACCACTAGGCTTCATTGGCTGAAGCCCAGGGCCTCAAAATCTAGGCGGCCTCCAGCCAAGGCAGGACACCTGCCATTCAACTCTGGGCGGGCCCCCCTCGCTAAATCTCTCTCTATGTCTGTCACTCTCCATCTCCTCCCGCCATCCGTATCCGTGTCCGGGCCACCAAGCCTCCGCGGCTTTCCGCTCGCTCCTCATCCGCTGGCACGGCAGGCTGCCTTGCTCATGCGCACCGCTACGGCCGGCACATCCTCCCCCCTGCACATGCGCACAATCATGGCCAGCACATCATCGGCCGCCCTGTGCATGCGCACTGTCACGGCAACTGGTCGGCGGTGGGCACTTCCTCCCTCGCTTTGAATTGTGGGAGATCTGGCCACCATTGCTGTCCGGTCGCCGCCTCGCCTCAACCGCTGAAAACCAACGCAGAATCATTCTCTGAGCTTTTTGAGGCATATATAAACATTTATTATAACGTATATGTATGTATATATATACATACATAAAGTGCAGTGTATATATATTTCAATAGAAAGCATGCAAACAATATTAGTGCAAAAAAAAACAATGCCCCAATGTTTATGTCGTTTAGAGATTATTTGAAGGTTTTTGTGTTTAATAGCCCAATCGCTGTTAGGAAAAAGTTGCTCCTGACCCTGGACATTACAGTTTTTAGGTTCCATGACCTTCTTCCCAATGGCAGAAGTGAACTGAGAGTGTGGCCAGGATAGTGTGGGTCTCTGATGATGCTGACTGCCTTTTTGAGGCTGTGACTTGTAGATTCCTTCGAAGGTAGGGAGGATAGTACCTGTGTTGGACTGGGCAGTGATCACCAATTTTTCCAATCTCCTTCGTTCCTGGGCATTTGAGCTGCCGAACCAGGCCATGATGCATCCAGTCAATATGCACTCTGCCATACAACTGTAGAAGTTCAATTGAGTATTTGTTGACTTCTGAGGAAGTAGATGAATTAGTGTGCTTTCTTGAATACAGGGTCGATGTGGCTGGGCCAGAAGTTGACTAAGTAACCCAGCTCCAAGTACTATCATGAAGTTGGTGAATCTGTGGAACTATTTGCCACAGAAGGCTGTGGCGGACTAGTCAATGGATATTTTTAAGGCAGATAGATAGATTCTTGATTAGTATGGATGTCAGGGGTTATGCGGAGAAGCCAGGAGAATGGAGTTTGGAGGGAGAGATAGATCAGGCAAGATTAAATAGTGGAGTAGACTTGATGGGCCGAATGGCCTAATTCTGCTCCTATCACTTATGACCTTATGACTAACACCGGCAGAAGGGTGGAAACAGAAAAGAATAGAGTTTTTCAATGATCATAAAAAGAAAGGATGAGTTTTAAAAATAAATCTGATATGGAAACCATTGACAGGATAGAGAAAAGAGAATGAGAAAGAAAATTGTTACATTGTCAAAGAAAATTAAAGATACTGTAAGTTAAATTTTCCAGGAACGTATAGAAAGATGGAACTAAATCAATTCCTCTTTGACGGAACCAGCACTGTTGTAATACGCTGAAGAGTTTGCTTTTGTGCAGCTTGGTTCGAGGAAATTAGAAAGTGTAGAAAGAACCAATTATATCCGGTGACATGACCTCCAAATGTTGAGGATTCACCAGTCCAATCAAATAACATTTATTCAAACTAAACTCACAGCACTCATTTTGTTTCGAATCTTTAACTATAATCCTACAGTCGATTAATTTGAGGGATTCCTAAACTGCCCCCCGTCTCCATTTGATCTCACTGTGAAGGGTGCGTTAAGTTTAAAAAGAAGAAATGGGGAAATGCAGATGCTAGTATACAAAAAAAGACACCAAGTGTTGGAGTAACTCAGTGGGTCGGTCAAGTCTTCCTTCCTGGCGCGTCCCAGGAGCCTTTTGCGTAGCCTCCTTGGCTCTGGTGAGTGTTAGCAGCGAAGAAGTTCATAAATCTTCTTTGCACTTTTTCCAGCATAACAACATCCTTCCTATATCAAGGTGAGCAAAATTGAACACAATACTCCAAATACAGCTTCACCAATGTCTTGTACAACTGCAATATAACATCCCTACATCGATACTGAAATACCCTTATTGGTCAGTACTCTTCTTCAGACTCTCAAGCTTTCCCTGGAAGTTCACAGGCTTTTCCTTGCAGCCAGTTTTAAATTGAGACGCAGACATAGCCACCCATCAGTCTCGAGGGAGCTCACCTGTGTCTAATGATCATTCATAGCCTTGACCTGGAGAGACTAAGGACCAATTGTCCTCATCCGTTAATAGGTTCAAACTGTTAATCCACTGGAAGGATAAGTGAGCCAATGTTCGTGGCAACTCCCAGACCAATACTCTGTTCCAAGGTCTGTCCAGGGAAGAGATTATCGGATGAATAGAAATAAACACTGTACTGTGCTGTACTTGTCTATGTCTTATAGAAACTTACAAAATTCTTAAGGGGTTGGACAGGCTAGATGCAGGAAGATTGTTCCCGATGTTGGGGAAGTCCAGGACAAGGGGTCACAGCTTAAGGATAAGAGGGAAATCCTTTAAAACCGAGATGAGAAGAACTTTTTTCACACAGAGAGTGGTGAATCTCTGGAACTCTCTGCCACAGAGGGTAGTTGAGGCCAGTTCACTGGCTATATTTAAGAGGGAGTTAGATGTGGCCCTTCTGGCTAAGGGGATCAGGGGGTATGGAGAGAAGGCAGGTACGGGATACTGAGTTGGATGATCAGCCATGATCATATTGAATGGCGGTGCAGGCTCGAAGGGCCGAATGTCCTTCTCCTGCACCTAATTTCTATGTTTCTATGTTTCAATATTCTAAGAAAGCACTCTTAAATTTTTTCAAAACTTCCATGAATGCAAAATTGCGACATTCCTTCTGACTCCTGGATCTCTCTAACCCACCTCTGACTCAAAGTGCACAAGGAACATTTTCATGGTGTTGAGCATCATTGCGTTGGGAGACCAAAGAAGCCTTTCATAAAGATTTGGAGTGCACCACCTTACAAACCAAGGTCTTCCTCTCTTCTTGTGTATGGCGTGCACAGCCTAAAGTTGTCGAACAACTTGTTCTATTTGATCTTATTTGATTGTGACAAACCAAGGAGATCCTTTCCATCAGGAAGAGCCTGTGGATCTTGCATTGGCCTCAACATACCCCACACTGTCCCAAGAAACAATGTGGAGCCGATTCTCAATGTCAGGATTAATTTAAGTTCATAATCCATTCAGCACATCGAGTCCACTCCGTCGTTCTATCATGGCTGATCTATCTTTTGCTCTCAACCCCATTCTCCTGCCTTCTCCCCATAACATTTGACAGCCTTACTTATCAAGAATCCGTCAATCTCCGCTTTAAAAAACACCCAATGACTCAACTAGTGTAAGTTTAGAGGTACAGCATGGGTAATTGTCCTTTGGCTCACCAGACCTCGCCGACCATCGATCACTCCTTCATGTGTAGGAAAGAACAGCAGATGCTGGTTTAGATAGAAGATAGACACAAAATGCTGGAGTAACTCAGCCAGACTGAAGAAGTGTCTCGACCCGAAACATTCTTGTCTCCAGAGATGCTGCCTGTCCCACTGAGTTACTCCAGCATTTTGTGTCTATCACTCCTTCATACTAGTTCTATGTTATCCCACTTTCTCATCCAAACCTCACACACTAGGGACAATTCACAGAGGCTAATTAACCAACAAATCCATACATCTTTGGGATAAAGGAGGGAACCGGAGCACCCAAAGGAAACACACATGATCATAGAGAGAATGTGCAAACTGCATATAGACAGGACCCAAGGGCAGGATTGAACTAGGTCTCTGGTATTGAGAGGCAGCAGCTCAACTAGTGCCAATAATCCCTCCTAAAAAGAAGTAACCAACTGATCAATTAACCATTGAATGGTGGATAACAGTCTTTATGTGAACTATTCTGAATTACCACAGGACTCCTCATGAGTTTAACAAATGTAAATTGGTTTCCTTTAATCCTGACATTAATCACACTCAAACACTCAAGTCCAAATGGAGAAGCGTATTGTTAAACACCACGTCAGTTGAACAGTGGATGGGCAATAAGGCATGATTTAAAGTAAATTTATGTTTGTGTTGTTCCTTTGGATCATGTTATTTTTTAAATAATGTACATATGAGAAATATGACTGTGATTGAGTTTGTTGTCACGATAAAAAAGTGAGTCCGAAAATCATCAGCAGCCCCAACTCCTTGAGTTGCAAGGTCGGCGGTTCAACAAGTTGAAATGCTTTTTTACAGTCACAGCATGGAATCAGATCCATCGGCCCACCAAATCCACGCCGACCAATGATCACCCATCCACATGAGGTCGATGTAATATGTTATATGACTAAAGCCCTCTTAAAGTGCGGGTCTGCTGAAATATTTATTTAAAGGTACAGCACGGAAACAGACTCTTCAGCGCACCACGTCCACATCGACCATTGATCACCCATTCACACTAGATCTGTGTTATTCCACTTTCTCTTCCTCTTCCTAAACACAGGGGACAATTTATAGAGGGCCAATTAACCTACAAACCCGCACGTCTTTAGGATGTGGGAGGAAACTGGAACAAAATCCATGTGACCACAGGGAGAAAGTGCAAACTCCACACAAAGACAGCACCTGCCAGGATCGAGCCTGGGCCTCTGCTGCTGTGAGGCAGCAGTTGTACCACTGCAGCACTGTGCCACTTCCATGGTGTTGTGATCGGAAGTCAAATGATAACATCAGCAATGATTTTGACACCTCTCACTCTATCCAAACCAATTATAATTAGTCGCATTGCTTACTCATCCAAGTGACTTTGAGTTAATAGGTACAATTTTCATCTGCACTTTTTAGCAGGCTGCAAGGATACTCATCTAAAGAGAGCTGCAACCTTATTAACAAGTGTGGGTCAGTTAAACCCCATTTATCGCAGTGAACCATAACTCCCACACAACAGTAACAGTTTAGTGGTGAACTGCTTGAGTCAGACTCTGCTTGAGTCAGAAAATTGTGAGCTTAACCCATTAAATTCGAGCCCCAAAATCTGTACTGTGCTGGGAGAATGCTGTAATGTGAGGAATATAGAGGTCCTTTGATAAGTTGTATGGTTTAGAAGACTGATGGAAGGTCCTGACTCAAAACGTCACCTATCCATGTTTTCCAGAGACGCTACCTGACCCGCTGAGCTACTCCAGCACTTTGTGACTTGTTTTGTAAACCAGCATCTACAGTTCCTTTTATTTCGCCCATGTCTTCTACAGTTATAACATGATGTCCTAACTCTTGAACTCAATGCCCTAACCAATAATTTTAAGTGTGTCAAACATTTTCTCAACTACAGTCATAGAGTCATAGAGCTGAACAGCACAGAAACGAGCCCTTCAGCCCACCATGCTGAACATGTTGCCATATTGGGTTAATCCCATTTGCCTGCATTTGGCTCACAGTCTACTGCACCATATCTGTCCAAAACTTTTGTTGCTTGCTATCCAGTCAGCAGAAAGATTGTGCATAATTACAATTAAGCCATTCACAGCGTACAGATACAGGATAAAGAGAATAATGTTTAGTGCAAGATCTGTAAGTTCTGATTAAAGGTAGTCTAAGGGGCTCCAATGAGGTAGGTAGTAGCTCAAGACTGCTCTCCAGTTGTTGATAGGATGGTTCAGTTGCCTGATAACAGCTGAGAATAAACTGTCTTTTAAAACCCATAATTGTAACCGCTTTTACAGTTTATTCTGGCTGCTTATTTCAGATAGGGTCTACTTCTAGAAGTGAAATATTGTAGTGTAAATTATATTGTAAATTCCATTGCTATGAGAATGCCTGGTGACTTGGACAGGTTGGGGGAGTGGGCAGATGCATGGCAGATGAAGTTTAATGCAGATAAATGTGAGGTTATCCACTTTGGTAGCAAAAGCAGGAAGGCAGATTACTATCTCAATGGCGTCAAGTTGGGAAAAGGGGAAGTACAACGGGATCTGGGGGTCCTTGTACATCAGTCTATGAAAGTAAGCATGCAGGTACAGCAGGCAGTGAAGAAAGCGAATGGCATGTTGGCCTTTATAACAAGAGGAATCAAATATAGGAGCAAAGAGGTCCTTCTGCAGTTGTACAGAACCCTAGTGAGACCACAAATGGAGTATTGTGTGCATTTTTGGTCCCCTAATTTGAAGAAGGACATTCTTGCTATTGAGGGAATGCAGCGTAGGTTTACAAGGTTAATTCCCGGGATGGCGGGACTGCCATATGCTGAGAGAATGGAGCAGCTGGGCTTGTACACTCTGGAGTTTAGAAGGATGAGATGGGCTCTCATTGAAACATATAAGTTTGTTAAGGGCTTGGACATGCTAAAGGTAGGACACATGTTCCCGATGTTGGGGGAGGACAGAACCAGGGCCACAGTTGAAGAATAAGGAGTAAGCCATTTAGAACGGAGACGAGGAAACACTTTTACTCACAGAGAGGGGTGAGTCTGTTGAATTCTCTGCCTCAGAAGGCGGTGGAGGCAGGTTCTCTGGATGCTTTCAAATGAGAGCTAGATAGTGCTCTGAAAAATAGCGGAGTCAGGGGATATGGTGAGAAGGCAGGAACGGGGTATTGATTGGGGATGATCAGCCATGATCACATTGAATGGTGGTGCTGGCTCGAAGGGGCAAATGGCCTCCTCCTGCACCTGTTGTCTATTGTCTATTGTCTATTGTGGTTTGGAGCAGAAGAAGGATTATAGTTAAGGATGCGCAATGTGGTTGATGCAAAGAAGCTGTTCTTGAACCTGGAGGTCACGGTTCTCAGGTTCCTGTACCTCCTTCCCGATTGTAGCTGTGAGATGAGACCATAGCCAGGTTGCTGTGGGACATTGATGACATTAATTGTCTTCTTGAGGCAGGGCTTACTGCAGATACTCCAGAATTCTCAGCGGGGTGAAAATAGAAAAAAAAAACTTTATTAGAAAACTTCTTAGATGACCATTACTCTGCAAAACCTTTTAAGTTGATAATATAACATGAATAAATAATTACATTTCCCACAATTATAAGGACAGTTAGCAAATCAAATATGACAACCCTCCAATAATTAATGTACTCTCACGGAAAACATAATGACTGAAAAATTAATGATAGCTGAACACACACAAAGTTGTTTACATTCAAACTGGTCAGCACATTGAATGAAGTGGAGGAACCCTGCAAATTGCAAAGAAGAACAAAAAGGTGGACTGGGTCATAAGTTCATAAGGAATAGTAATATAATTAGGCCATTCGGTTCATCAAGTCTACTCCGCCATTCAATCATGGCTGATCTATCTCTCCCTCCTAACCCCATTCTCCTGCCTTCTCCACATAACCTCTGACACACGTACTAATCAATAATCTATCTATCTCTGCCTTAAAAATATCCACTGACTTGGCCTCCACAGCTGTCTGCAGTAATACATTTCACAGATTCAACACCCTCTGACTAAAGAAATTTCTCCTCATTTCCTTCCTAAAAGAAAGGCCTTTAATTCTGAGGCTATGACCCCAGTCCTAGACTCTACCACTAGCGTAAACATCCTCTCCACATCCACTCTATCCAAGCCTTTCAGCTTAAGAGAAACACCATCTCTCCCTGAAACTCCGAGATAGTTTCAAGCTGTGATTCTACATTCAGAATGTGAACATGGACAACTGGAACTGGAACAGGCTAATCAGCTCCTTAGACCTGTCCTGTTCATTCAGATAAAGTCACAAAGTCCCAGAGTAACCGACAGGTCAGGCAGTATCACTGGAGAACATGGATGCGTGACGTTTTAGGTCTTGACCCTTCTTCAGGGCATAATGTTAACGTGAGAGGGGCTATGTTGAAAATAAAAATGGTGCCAAATCTGATGACTCTGTATACTGACTCAGTTCATGATTATTATACACTTGTACTGTATCTGTGATGCTTATCTAAGATGTGTTTGTGCTTACGTAAAGTGATACTTGTACTGAACTGTATACAAATGAATTGCATTTCACTGTAGCTCGGTACATGTACCATTGTAACAAAGTTTCAAACAGATGTGCAGGGTGAGCTTTTCACACAGAATATGTTGGGGTGCCTGTGACACGCTGCCAGGGGTGTTGTTGGAGACAGATAAGACAGTGGCGTTTACGAGGCTTTTAGATAAGTACATGGATATGCAGGGATGGAAGGATATGGATCATGTGCAGGCACAGGAGATTAATTTATCCAGGCATCTTCCCGAAGAACCTGTTCCTGGGCCATACTGTTCTATGTCTAAATGTTGTCCAGCTCTTTCTGCATTTGGTCACGGACTCCTTCATTTCCTAAAGCCTTATTAATGGCACTGTGCTCATTTTGGCTCTAATTTACTTTCTATCTCAGTCCTGCCTCTGTTTATTTCTCCAACTTTTTAATATGATTGGGTAACACAATAAGTCTTTGCTACTAATGTTCAAAAAGGCTCCAGGAAGATTTTGCTTTCCTTTCTGTCCCCTTATTATTGCACATTTTGAATATAGGTGCAGGTCCTTCGGCCCACAATGTCAGGGCTGAATACATGCCAAGCAAAACTAGTCTATTCCAGTTGCACATGATCCATATCCTTCCACTACCTGCACCTATTTAAATGCCTCTAAAATGTCACTATCGTATCTGCCTCTGCAACCACCGATGGCAATGTATTCCAGACACTCCCCACCCTCTGTTGTTAACATAGAAACATAGAAACATATAAAAATAGGTGCAGGAGGAGGCCATTCAGCCCTTGGAGCCAGCAATATCATTCATTATGTTCATGGCTGATCATCATAAATCATTACCCCGTTCCTGCCTTTTCCCCATATCCCTTGATTCCTTTAGCCCGAAGAGCTAAATCTAACTCTCTCGTGAAAACATACAGGGAATTAGCCTCCACCCCCATCTGTGGCAGAGAATTCCACAGATTCACAAATCTCTAGGTGAAAAGATTTTTCCTCATCTCAGTGCTAAATGGCCTACCCCTTATTCTTAAACTGTGACCCTTGGTTCTGGACGCCCCCAACATCGGGAACATTTTTCCTGCATCTAGGCTGTCCAATCCTTCAAGAGTTTTATATGTTTCTATAAGAATCCCTTTCATCCTTCTATATTCTGGTGAATACAAGCCAAGTCGACCCACTCTTTCATCATATGTCAGTGCCGCCATCCCGGGAATTAACCTGGTGAACCGATACTGGATTCCCTTAATAGAAATAATGTCCTTCCTCAAATTAGGAATTGAAACTTGACCTGCACATTTCCTCAAACTTTGACCCACTCACCTTAAAGCTGTGCCATCCCGTCCTTGAAATGTCCACTTTCCACTCTGGGTAAAAGATTCTGACTGTCTACCCTATCTATATTTCTGCGACTTAATAGATTCTGACAGATCATGATAGAAGGTTTGACCAACAAGTCTTCTACTAAGTACACAAAAAGTAACTCAACAGGTCAGGCAGCATCTCTGAAGAACATAGATAGGTAACATTTTGGTTCAGGTTACTTCTTCAGAATATCTTCAGGCTGTCTCTGTCTTTGTCTACAAATGCCATTTCTCTTCTCACAGATGCTGCCTGATTTACTGAGAATTTCCAGCATTTTGATTTTCAGTTTACCTTTTACTTTAGACTTTAGGCTTTAGAAATACAATGTGGAAACAGGCCCCCACCCTATACACTAATACTATCCTGCACATAAGGGACAACTTACAATTTTGCCAAAGCCAATTAACCTACAAACCTGTATGTCTTTGGGATGTGGGAGGAATCCGGAGCACCCGGAAAAAACCCACGTGGTCACAGGGAGGATGTACAAAGTCCGTACAGACAATACCCCTTGTACGGATTAAACCCAGGTCTCTGGCACGGTAAGGCAGCAACTCTACCACTGCACCACTTTCACACCCCATTTGAATAAAATAAAGATTTCCAAATCTATAAAACTCTTACCCAATATTGATCCCGCAGTGAAGGTGGATGTGCAGGTTGGGCTCTTTTTCACGAGAGCTGAATATTGGAATTCTTTAATACACTGATTAAATAGGCATGTTCCAACCTCCACAATATGCATATGCATTGTTGCTGCTGGCTGTGACAGAATGGGAGCAGTTTGATTAAGATGTGTATGAGGCACTGGAATAATGACTGTATGGTGGGAAATGTTCACATTCACTGGAGTTTCTTAAGCCAAACAACTTGATTTGGAAATCATACACACAGCAGATATGAAAAAGCTGAGAAAAGCCACAGAGTATGGTGTGAGGAGAAATACCTCTGGGTTAGGGAGCTTAACCAAAGTTGTTGTGATGTTGGGCATGGATATTTAATTAAAAGATACAGCAAGGAAAGAGGCCCTTCGGCCCTCCGAGTCCATGTCGACCATCGATCACCCATTCACACCAGGGCGGCACAGTGGCGCAGTGGTTGAGTTGCTGCCTTACAGTGCAAGAGACCTGGGTTTGATCCTGACTATTGGTGCTGTCTTTACCGTGTTTGCATGTTTTCCCTGTAACCGCATCAGTTTTCACCGGGTGCTGTGGTTTCCACCCACATCACAAAGTCGTGCAGGTTTGCAGGGTAATTGTCTTCTGAGATACAGCATGGAAACAGGCAATTTGGCCAACCGAGTCCACACTGACCATCAATCACCCATTCACACTAGTTCTGTTATCCCACTTTCTCACCCATTCCCTACGCACGAGGGGCAATTTACAGAGGGCCATTTAATTTACAAACCTGCACATCTTTGGGATGTAAGAGGAAACTGGAGCTCCCTGAGGGAAACCCACGCGGTCACAGGGTGAAGTTGCAAACTCCAAACAGGCAGCACCCAAGGTCAGTATCGAACCCAGGACCCAGCCATGAGGCAGCAACTCTACCATCTGTGCCACATGGCAGCCCTTTTGTGAGTGTGATATTTTGAGTCAATATACAGTGGCTTGCAAAAGTTTTCATACCCCTTGAACTTTTCCACATTTTGTCACGTTACAATCACAAACGTAAATGTATTTTATTGGGATTTTATGTGATAGACCAACACAAAGTGGTGCATAATTGTGAAGTGGAAGGAAAATGATACATGGTTTTCAAATTTTTTTACAAATAAGGTGAGCAGGAGAGTGGGGTTGTTTGCGGTTGCAGAGGGAGGGGGCAAGGGCGGTATAATTCCCAGTCTCAGCTCCTGTCCAGGGGGGTGGCCGGAGACGTCAGGACCAACGGGACACCGACCCCCAGGCCCACCAGGGGGAGGGGGGTATTGTGCTGTGGTATGCATTTTCCCTTTGTAGGTCACATCAATAGATGCGGCCGCACTGAATTCTATCTTCAAAACAAAGCCACAAGATGGAGAGGTCTTCTTTAACACTGTTGCTTATTAAAACATAACACTGTTGCTTATTAAAACAAACCTTCAATCAGGATTGGCTCAAGAGTAACTCGGGAGACGAACTTGGAACATCGCAGAAATGACAAGTAAACGGCAAACTTGTCATACCCGTGGGAACTCGGTTAAACTCTTGATCATACACTTGCAATCTCGTACACAACCACGTGTCTTTCACTCGCATGAGTTTCTTGAAGGTGGAATCTCATATAGATAGGGTGGTAAAAAAGCTTTTGGTCATAGCCCGTTGGAAATAGGGCATTGAGTATTTAAACTGTGATGTAAGCCTAATACAACTTGTCACCAAGTATTGACATATGGTACATTTTGGTCGCCTAATTATAGGAAGGATTGTCAACAAAATGAATGAGAGGTCTTTACAGAAGTTTCCTTTGAGAAGAGGGATTCATACATAGGACATGATCAGAATCCAAGTTTTAGGGGGTAAACATTGAGGGAACTTCTTTACTCAGAGAGTGGTACCTCTTGTGAAAACTCGCAACGTGAGACTCAGCTCAGTGAAAAGACTGTACAAGATTACAATCAAGTCGTCCACAATGTACAGATACAGGATAAAGGGAATAATGTTAAGTGTAAAATAAAATTCAGTAAATACTGATTGAGGATAGTCAAGGATCTCCAATGAGGGAGATGAGAGGTCAGAACTGCCCTCTACTTGTAATACGATGGTTCAGTTGCCTGATAAGAGATGGGAGATATATAGGGTTAGGTTAAATGGCCTCTGTAAAAATTGCCACTAGTGTATAGGGTAGGGGTCGGCAACCTACGGCCTGTAACCCAAAATCATCCGGCCCGCAGGCGTTTTTATTTCCTCAATCATCTGGCCACAGACTTCCGTCATATCCAGTACCTGGAAGGTGATTTGGCTGTACCGCATCCTGCGCAAAGCCGCCGGCACAGCCGCGCACCCTTCTGTGGCTGGGCTTCACTGTCAGGATCGAGGTTATCAGTGGGCCTACGGCCCGTAACCCGAAATCATCCGGCCCGCAGGCGTTTTTATTTCCTCAATCATCCGGCCCACAGACTTCCGTCATATCCGGTACCTGGAAGGTGATTTGGCTGTACCGCATCCTGCGCAAAGCCGCCGGCACAGCCGCGCACCTTCTGAAGATCCTGACCATGGGCTTCACTGTCAGGATCGAGGTTATCAGTAGGCCGGGGATTAGTGAGTATGGTATTTGAGCTCTGTGCTCTGGGTGGCATCCTCAAAGGGACGGGATCCATGTGTACATGTTATAGATTTGTCCCGCCATCCGCTCACAGGCATATGTCCTGGCCCCTTGGCAGAAAAGGTTGCCGACCCCTGTTGTGGAGAGTTGATAAGAATGCGGGTTAACATGGAACTTGTGAGAATGGTGGTCAGTGTGGTCAGTGGGCTGAAGGGCCTGTTTTCATGCCGCCTCTTTCTATACTTCCCAATTAACATGTTAACATGGCGGTAATTACATGCAATGCCACTGGCCACAGGCTAGCAGTAGTTAAAATACTTCTAGTTAATGTGATACAACTCATACTCCATGTAATTTAATATGGAGGGACCTACTGCCTAACATCTTGATAAGTTGATTCAGCAGCCTAATTGGAGTTATCTGCCTGAGCAGAACAGAACTGTGAAGGTTGTCATATCCCCAAGGCTTATTGAATAGTGAATTTCTTTGAAACTGGTGATGTCCATGAACAACAGCCTTGACACCTTGCTTTGAAATAAATTCTTCTTCCCCAGAATTAACATTGACCATTTTCAATCAGCTTTTCCCCTTGGGACACATCTTTTTAACAGCAGAGGCTTATTCGACAGGACAGAGCAGCTCTTTGAAATTTTTTGGAGGCTTGAAATGGAATTGACATTTGCTGAGACGTGGAGAAAAGTAAATCTGGGCCGTGAGCGATTGTCCATCGAACAATTACCTTGATTAAACATGAGAACACTCGAAATTCATTGTTAATTTCAGGTCCTGAAAGTTGTAATCCATAGAATCAGAGGATCATACAGCATGGAAATAGTTTTTATGGCTCAACTTGGCCATGCCAACGAAAATGCTCCCTCTACGCTAGTCCATACAACTCGTGTTTGGCCCATGTCCCTCTCAACACTTTCCTATCTGTTCAGGTGTCTTTTGAATTATGTTAGAGTAACTGCATTAACTACCTCCTCTGGCAGCTTGTTACATATACCTACCCCCTGTATGAATGTCACCATCCATGTCAGGCTCCTGGGTTCAGTGGAAATAAATCAAACCTTGTCTTATAACTTTGTCTTATATCTACGGCCCTCCATTCCATGCAACATCCGGCTGAATCTTTTCAGCACTCTCCTCAGTCTTATCACATCATTCCTGCAATGTGGCAACCAGAACTGAAGACAATACTACAATTGCAGCCCACCAAATGCTTTGTACATGACATAACATCCTGTGTGAAAATGTTGCCTTTCAGATTCCTATTTTACTTCGGAGTCACGTTAGTGACCACGTGAAGACCCCGTCCAGTACGCATGAGTGTCATATCGTCTATCGCATTGCGTGATGACTGGCAGGTTGAACGTGATTCTCTTGCCAGCAACAGACCTGAGGTAAGTTTTTTAAACTACTTTCAGGTTTTAAAATCTTCTTGCAGGAACCTCTACTTAGAGGTACTGCTAAAAGTCCAGGGCTAAGTCGGGACGGAGGGGAAACCCCAGTCTCGGACTTCAGGGAACCCCGGTCACGGGGAATCCCACCCACGGACGTAGGTGCTTGGAATTGCGGGTAGCGAATGCTGCCAGCGGCTTCATATTGGTGGAGAACCCACTCGGGAGACCGCGGGAAGTGGGAAGCGGACGGCGGCGGATTCGCCCTCGAGCCGCTGGCTGTGGAGCCAGTGGCTTCATATTGGTGCCGGGGGCACCTGGACAGCCGCTCCGGAGACCACGGGAAACGGGGAGCGGACGGCGGTGGATTCACCTTCGAGCCACTGGCTGTGGAGCCAGCAGCTTCATATTGGTGCCGGGGACACCGGGACAGCCGCTCCGGAGACCATGGAGTACGGGGGGCGACCTGAGAACCCGCTCCGTAGACTGCGGGATGCGAGGAGCGGACGACAGTAAGTACTGTGCCAGCGGCTTCATATAACCCCCCCCCCACCACCCCCACCCCTCCCCGAATCAGGATAACCCGCCCAAAATCACGGCTATCCCTTTGATAGGGACTGCGGGGATATCCCGGCTGCAGTAGCTGCGGGGATCCCAGATGGGATGGATGGGACTGCGGGGATACCCAGATGGGACCGCGGAGAAAAAGCTGGGGGGAGAAATAATCCGCAATGGAGTGTTTCTACAAGAACCACAGAGGAGCCCCAGCTGTAACAAACCACGACCACGAGACTAGGCTCGGGAGGAGTGTTGCCCCGCAGCAGAAGGTTTTGAAAGGACATGCAGGTAAATTCCTTACTCGAAGGTCGTTCTGTGCTATTTTGTGAGAATATGTTACAGGAATGGACGCCGGCGGGAGCAACTGTGATCGCATATCCCGCATGGAGCGGTTGATGGATCAGAAGCTCCAATGTGACATGCTCCGGTATATGGAGCCAAGTCACCAGGGGGTCCCGGGACGCCCATAGCAGCACCTTATTGAGGGCTACATAATGCAACTCCCTCGACAAATGGGTGCATTAGGAGTCACTTCTAGGCTGAGTCTGAAGACAGGGGTTTGGCTGAAGAAACCACAAGTGTGCAGGGGGTGCAGGAACAACACTACCAGCAGCAGGAGCTTTACGAGTGGCCGTCAGGTTCAGGAAGGCCACATCATCACACAAGACCTCACATCTTCGACGGCAGCACCCCTACGCACCCACCAGCAAACCACGATGAACTGAAGCTGGTGAAAGCTTGAAGGTCGTACAACCAGGACAAAGGTCTTTTTTAGGCCACAGCTCAGAACAGCCTTCCTTGAAGATGCGCCAACCTCATCAACATGTCTATATCTATGTCATGTCTGAATGCATTCTTAATGTTCACTCATCATTGGCCTACTGATGCAGTGTATGATGCCTGGACTCGGTTCCACGGCATGAAATCACAGAGCTTTAAAATCTTCACGTAGTCACTCACGTGACTTCGAAGTAAAATAGTAAGATTAAACAAGAACTTACCAGTTTGAAGTTTGATCTTTATTTTATGAGGAGTAACGTTGAGGGATTACGTGCCCTCCGCTCCCAGCCCTCTATCATAAAGTTCAACTGGTATTATGGTTCTCTTATCTTACTATGTTCAGTTCAACAACTGTTTTCTGTGATTTCACACCGCTGCTTTGAAGATTGACACACATGCGTACTGGACGGGGTCTTCACGTAATCCCTCAACGTTACTCCTCATAAAATAAAGATCAAACTTCAAACTGGTAAGTTCTCATTTAATCTTACTATTGAACCTTTCCTCTCTCAGCTTAGACCTTGGGACTTGAGTTGACTTGAGAGATACAGCAAGAAAACAGGCCCTTTGGTCCACCGACTCCACACAGACCATCCATTACTCTGTGCACCAGCACTATACTACACACTAGGGACACTTTACAATTTTTAACGAAGCCAATTAACCTGCAAACCTGTATATCTTTGCAATGTAGAAGAAAACCAGAGTACTCGTAGAAAGCCCACAGGGTCACAGGGAGATTGTACAAACTGCGTACAGACAGCTCCCATTGTCAGGATCAAGCCCGGATCACTGGCACTGTAAGGCAGCAACTCTATACTGTGCCACTGTGCCATCCCTATGACCTCTGGTTCTTGAAATCAGGCCTTGCTTTGCAGGTGAAGCTTATAATATAAAAGGAAGCAGAAATAGTCAGTGATTTTTGACTGAAACTAGACTGGGGGGGAAGCTTAAAACGAGCTATTTACATTGGGGGCTCATCCGGGATCTTAAAGGACCCCCACACACAGGTTTGCGATTAAGGGTGTAGAGTTGTCTCAATCGCGAGTGCAGAAATCGGCGTCACTGTGCGGTTTTCGCATTGATTTTTGGCACTTCGCTAGTCGGATCAGATCGACGTTCGCGGGCTTGGAAAAGATCGATCATAGAACAGAGTCCAGCAAGCACGGAGGGGTGAATAGCACTCTTTTGGGGTAGGGGCCCATAAAACAGGGTGAGGAGTTGCCCAAAAAACTTTGTTGTAGTTGGCTGACTGCAGCTGCTTAACGAGAGCCAAATGCGCTTCTAGGGTGAAGGGTGGCCTACTGTCCCAGATTTGGTGGGGTATTGAAATACAAGTTTGGTTTACAAGCGGTGAAACATTTGACCTGTCATTGCTGGGAGCGCAGATTGGAAAGGTGCATTCCGAAAATCGGCATCGACTGCCAGCGCGAAGAGGCTGGGTGCTGGCACCCCGTGCCAAGCAGATGTGCCTGTGTGAAGATATCTGAATCCCTCCCTGAAGTGATGGATGAGGAATCGCATAAAGGCACTGGGCTCCATGACTAGAGTATAGATGGGCTGGGCCATTCAAGAATTCATTGGGTAATTTAATTTGAATTTGAGAGGCCGCGAATGTGGAGAGATATGCACCAAAACTAGTTGGTCCGAGAACGAGTCCAGATTTGCGGAATCAAATTTCCAAATACAGAATTTCACATTGAAATTCTGCCCGTACGGTAGAATTTGAATTCTGTGTAAACAGAACTTCGGAGTTTGTGCATGTTTGAGATTGATTTAGAATAGCGGCTGATGAACAGTGAATACTAACCCTCTGATCGATTGTTGATAAATACCTGATAGCGAAGAGTAACTGAGAGACGGGAACTTGGTTTACTTGGTGAAAAGTACTCGGATGTGAGAGGTAGCCCTATTTCTGTAGAACTTAGAGAGGAGGGATAGAGGTCCCCCTATAGATGTCCAGTCTTAGCAGGGGAAATTAACATTTAGGAGGAAAGGTAGTCCATTTAAGAAGTAGTACCCCTCAGCAAAGAGTACCCAAGGAAGGGGAAAATCTTCAGTATCCGAGGGAGAGGTTCACCGATTGATAACAGAGCGACGTGGCCTTGAGATTGAGTGTTTGTAAACTGTGCGCTAGCATGTTAAATTACTATTGTAAATTGTAGAAATGCAGCATCGTTTTTTGTAGCGTCTTTATTGGATCCGAATTGGACGCCGCTTCCATGAGGTCCTGTGTCGATTTTCTGGGAGAGCGCTTAGGACTGCGCGACCTTCTGGAGTGTCTCTGCTTGAAACAGGCTAGGAGGGCTTGGCCAGGCAGATACGAGGATCGAACCCGCGGTGGTTAGGTATAGTAGTGGGAACTGTTATTGTGTTTTTCCAAAGTAAAGTTTAGATGCGCAAGTGCTTGTCTCAGTGGTTTTTGACTGAAACTAGACTGGGGGGAAACATAGAATGAGCTATATACATCGTGGGGTGTCACTGGGGGCATGTCGCCAGGGTATCGCCTGTATGGTTGTTAGAGGTCGCCAAGGGATCACCTCTATGGTCGTGAGAGGTCACCTAGTCACCCAAAGAGTCGTAGTGTTTTTCTGGTCTCCGCTGAATTTTCAACATGTTGAAAATTTTCAGCGACCTATGAGGGTTGCCGGCAGTCGCCAAAAAAGTTGCAAAAGTGGGGCAGGCCCTTAAGACATTGGTGAAACCACATTTAGAATATTGTGTTCAGTTCTGGGCACCTTGTTTTAGGAAAAATATTGTCAAGCTTGAAAGGGTTCAGAAAAGATTTACGAGGATGTTGCCAGGACTAGAGGGTGTGAGCTATAGGGAGATGTTGAGTAGGCTGGGACTCTATTCCATGAAGCGCATGAGGATGAGGGGAGATCTTATAGAGGTGTACAAAATCATGAGAGGAATCGATCGGGTAAATGCACAGTCTTTTGCCCAGGGTATGGGAATCGAGGACAAGAGGACATAGCTTCAAGGTGAAGGGGAAAAGATTTAACAGCAAACCGAGGGGTAACCTTTTCACACAAAGGGTTGTGGGTGTGTAGAACAAGCTGCCAGATGAGCTATTTGAGGCTGGGACTATCCCATCGTTTAAGAAACAGTTAGACAGGTACATGGATAGGACAGGTTTGGAGGGATATGGGCCAAACACAGGCAAATGGGACAGGGACATTGTTGGCCAGTGTGGGTGAGTTGGGCCGAAGGCCCTGCTTCCGCACTGTATCACTCTATGACTAATGGATTATGGTGGGATCAGTGTAAATGGGTGTTAATGGTTAGCATTAACTTGATGGGCCAAAGAGCCTTTTACTTTCTTTCAATCTGCCTCTACAACTCCATGAGTTGTATCTGGGACTGCATTTCTTGATAATGATAAATGTAGTAAACTTTCACCAAATATGAATTGAAATTTTATACATTGGTAGTAGTAATTTATTGTCATGTGTACCAAGGTACAGCGAAAAGCATTTTGTTAGGCATTATCTAGTCAGTGAAAAGAATGTACATGAAGCCGTCCACAGTGAACAGATACAAGAAAAAGGGAATAACATTTAACGCAAGTTAAAGTCCAGTAAACCTGATTAAAGATAGGACAAGGGTCTCCAATGAGGTAGAAGAGAGTGCGGAGCAAGGACCTGCAAATGCTGGTTTACACCGAAGAAAGAGACAAAATGCTAGAGTAACTCAGCGGGAAAGGCAGCATCTCTGAAGAGAAGGAATGGGTGACGTTTTGGGTCGAAACCTTTCTTCACAATGAGAGTCAGGGGAGAGAGAAACTGGAGATATGTAAGGATACAGAGAGCATACAAGGTGTGAAAAGGACAGATCAAAATAGACGATGATCAAGGAATTATACAATGTTTAACTGTTGGCTGAGGGGAAGATGACAATTAAGTATACAAAGAGTAACTTTAATTGGGAAGACAGTGAAACTAGTAGGAGACCTGGGCATGGGAGATAGGGATGGAGAGAGAGGGGAAGCAAGGTTTACTTGAAGTATGGGAGGTCAGCACCAATCTCTAGTTGGTGGTACGATGGTTCAGTTACCTATTCCTGTGGCATGATCATTTACAATGATTTAAATTTAATAATTATGAATTTGGAAAGTTGTGTTGGACAGTTCTGTCTGAGAAAAATGCTGGGATTCAAATATTTCCAAACCCTCTATCAGAATCTCTCAGCCAGTCCATGCAATAGAAGATAAGAAATAATTATGGAACTTTAATTCCTGGTTGAAGACATTTCAGCCGAATAAGATAAATAATTCATGGATGTCAATAACTACCTCTCTCCCAATAGTGACAAAGATAAATTATCTGTTTGTTATGTCAACAAAAAATTCATCGAACTCCTTCAGGTAATACGGTGGAGTGGTGCATGATAAGATAGAGATTGATGTTTAAGAAAGAATTGCAAATGCTGGAAAAATCAAAGGTAGACAAAAATGCTGGAGAAACTCAGCAGGTGAGGCATCATCTATGGAGAGAAGGAATAGGCAACGTTTCGGGTCGAGACCCTTCTTCAGACTGATGTCGGGGGGGCAGGAAAAATAAAGGAAGATGAGGAGACAGTAGGCTTGTGGGAGAGCTAGGAAGGGGAGGGGAAGGAGGGAGAAAGCAAGGACTTTCTGAAATTTGAAAAGTCAATGTTCATACCACTGGGGTGTAAACTACCCAAGCGAAACATGAGGTGCTATTCCTCCAACTTGTGCTGGGCCTCACGCTGGCAATGAAGGAGCGCTGGACCTCACACTGGCAATGGATTGAGATGCTTTCAATGGTGGAAGAGTTGAGGAGTTTAGTTTGGAGCTAAAGTGTGGAAACAGACCCTTTGGCCACTGAGTCCACGCTGCCCAACGAACACTCTGTTCGCTAGTTCTATCCTACACACCAGGGCCAATTAATAGAAGTTAATTATCCTATAAACTTGCACGTCTTTGTAGTGTGGGAGGAAACGAGAGCTCCCGGAGAAAACCCACACTGTCATAGGGGGAACATGCAAACTTCATACAGACAGCACCCTTAGTCAGAATCAAACCCGGATGTCTGGTGCTGTAAGTCAGCCATCAAACATTCCTCAAAATTTTAAATCTTGAAAGAGGACAGCTAGGTGCAGAATAAGAGTGCATTCATTTAAAATGGGGTTATGCAGACATTTCTTCATGCGGTGAGACTTTGGAATTGTGGAAGTTAGATGTATTTAAGTGAATCACCTTTTGGTAAGATCAGGGAGTTGAGTGCTAAGGGGAACTGGTACAGAGGGGCTACAGAAGCTAGCATAGATCAGGCACCATAATATTGAAAGGCAGGGAAGGTTTGAAGGGCTTGGTGATCCACCCCTGATTTTATTTTCTTCTTGTGAGAGATCAACATGTCTTCCATAGAATCTCAAGCCTTTAAACAATTGTTATTTCACCTGGGACGTCTGCTCCCACACTTTAACTCCCATTTCCATTCCCACACTGATCTTTCCATCCTGGGCCTCCACCATTGTCACAGTGAGGCCAAAGACAAATTGGAGGCACAGTACCTCATATTTCGCTTGAGCAGTTTGCAAACCAGTGAGGTGAATATTGACTTATCTACTTTCTAGTAACCCCTGCATTCCCTCTCTCTCTGCCCCTCCCCCACCGTCGTCGTCCTCTTTAGTTTCAGAATCAGAATCAGTATCAGAATCAGATTTTATTCGCCAAGTATGTTTTGCAACATATGAGGAATTTCACTGTTTATATCTACTCATTATCGCCTTTTCCGCAGCCAATTATGTCCAATTCTGGGATCTACATTTCTTCAATCTTCATTGCTGCCTTTGATTTGTTCTTTTCACACCTTTCAGTCATTTGTTCTTATTGCTTTTTCATATCTCTAGTTTCCCTCTCCCCTGACTCTCAGTCTGAAGAAGGGCCTCGACCCAAAATGTCACCTATTCCTCTTTTTTCAGAGATGCTGCTGGACCCGCTGAGTTACTCCAGCATTTCGTATCTATCTCCTGCTTCCATATTTCTGACTTGGGAACAGCAGAGTAATGGGGCCCTTTTCCAGTGGTAAAGGGAGAAAACCTAATGACCTTTGGAAGAAGCAGGAAGATACTGCAAGTGACATGTGTCCATGCTATTCGTGGGCCTAAAGATAAATTATCTGTTCATTGTGTCAACAAATACTCTTATCAAAGTTCTACAGGTGGACGGTGGAGAGGACATGATAGGGTGACTGTCGAGATGCTTTCACTAATGGAAGAGACTCGATGAAGGGGACCTGGATACAAAATAAGAGTCAATGCTATTGGTACATACCTTAGCCTAGACCAAGAAAGTCCTCGATGGTCAATAGTAGGGGTGCCAGAGGTCAGTATACATGAGTAAACAGTCAACATTGTCTATGTCCTATCCATCATCTTTGTCCTTGTGTCCCTGGATTAATAGCATATTGATTTTTATGTTCTCAACCTTGTTTTTAAATCCATCCATGGCCTTATCTCCCCCTATCTGAGTAATCTCATAATTCATAAATTCCTATCATAAATGGCTTAATTCTGCTCCTGTGACATGATCATGTCACAGGAGCAGAATTAAGCCATTTGACCCATCAAGTCTCCATTCAATCAACGCAGATCCAACTTTCCCTCTCAACCCCATTCTCCTGCCTTCTCCCCATAACCCTTGACACCAGTACTAATCTAAAACCTATCAATCTCCACCTTAAAAATATCCATTGACTTGGCCTCCACACCCTTCTGGGCCAATGAATCTCACAGATTCACCACCCGCTGACTAAACGAATACCTCATCTACTCCTTTCTAAAGGTCCGTCCTTTTATTCTGAGTCTATGGCCTCTGATCCTAGACTTTCCCACTAGTTGAAACATCCTCCCCGCATCTACTCTATCCAGGCCTTTCACTATTTGGTAAGTTTCAATGAGGTCCCCCCTCACCCTGTAATCTCCTCAAATGTTATAGTCTGTCACAACTCTTCATCTCACTTAATTGCTCATCCTCGATTTTGAATGCTGCATTGTTTTCGAGACTGCACTCTGAGCTGATTGAGACCTCACTTTCTGAAATTACAGAGAGTTGTGGACACAGGCCAGACCATCACCCAAACCATTCCCCCTTCCATTGACTCCATCTCCATTTCATGCTGCCTTGGCAAAACCACCAGCATAATCAAGGACCAGTCTCACCCCAGTCACTTCCCTCTTCTCCCCTCAGGCAAGAGGTACAGAACTTTGAGAATGCATATCTCCAGATTCAGTCAGTTTCTTACCAGCTGTTATCAGGCAACTGACTCATCGTCTCACCTGTTAGAATGCGGTCCTGACCTCCCATCTGCCTCAATGGAGACCTTTGAATCACCTTTAATCAGACTTTATCAGATTTGATCTTGCACTAAATGTTACACCCTTTATCCTTTATTTGTACGCTGTGGGCGGCTTGATTGTAATCATGTATAGTCTTTTCTTTATAGATAGCACATGAACAAAACCTTTTCACTGTACCTCGGTACATGTGACAATAATAATAAACTAAAACTATAACTAAACTTAAACTAAACCTATCTCCTTTCAAGTACTACCTTAATCTGACCTATTTGAATGAGCATTTGGCAAATCCTCCTGATATCTCCTCATGGGCCATGGTGTCATAGTGATAATGCATCTGTTCGATATAATTGTCACAAATTGTCCCCAGAAGTGATTGCTTCTTTAAATGTGCTGTATAAATGGAAATTATTTAATTTTCTTTAATTTCCATTGACATTACAGTAATTCCCAATTATTTCTGTCCCTCCGATCTATTAAAGCTTTTTACTTATCTATCAAAATCCATAAAATAAAGACAAGAGAATGGGGTTGAGAGGGAAAGAAACATCAGCCATGACTGAATGGCAGAGTAGACTTGATGGTCCGAATGGCCTAATTCAGCTCTTGTAACTTATGAACTTATGTCACAAGGAACGGCAGATACTAGAATCCTGAGAAAAAACATAAGGTACTGGAGTAACTCAGCAGACCAGGCAGCATCTGTTGAGATAAAGGGATGGTTGACGTTTTGGGTGGATATCTTGCATGAGTCCCTCTTTTCACCCTCCCGACCCGTCCGCTTCCCCTTATATCCCCCCCTCTTTACATTTCACTCCTCTTCTCTCCTTATCTGACAGCCTTTTGTTTCCTTTTCACCTCCGGCCTTTGTCACTTACTCCACCCATGTGGCAATCAATCTCTAATTCTACCAGCTGTGCCACTGTACCATCAAAGCTGTTTGAAACTCACTCAGACTAATGTTCAATTAACAAGTAACATCCTGGAATTTGTTTACTGATTTAATTTAAGAATTCCCACAGTTTTTTGACTACCAAACATGCAGGAAATCCAACAGATACAACTCATCTTATTTTGCTGACTGTTCCATGATAACCTCCAAAAATCAATGAGCTGATAAGAGCATAACGTTTGCAACCCATTCTGCGTGTAAAAATCTCTGGAAATGTTATGCTTTGTTATTTAAAGTGTTTTGGGTAGGAGGGTTTAATGGGGCACTAAGCCATAATTGCCGCTTAGCGATATTCCTGACCTGAAATAAAACTGATTTTATATGTGTGCCTTGTAATTCCCTCCAATATCTAATACATTAAAAGGTGATTTCCATTTTATTTTCAAAGTTTGTTCAAGATTACAGTGGTGCAGCTGGTAGAGTTTCTGCCTCACAGCTCCAGAGACCAGAGTTTGACCCTGACCTTGGGTGCTGTCTGTGTGGAGCTTGCACGTTCTTCCTGTGACCATACGAGTTTCCTCCGGGTGCTCCAATTTCCACCCACATCTCCAAGATGTTGGGGTTTGTAGGTTAATTAACCACTGTAACTTACCCTTGGTATAAATGAGTGGTGGAATCTGGGAGGAGTTGATGGGACTGTGTACAATAAAATGGGTGAGGGTAGGGTTGGAGAAAATGTGTTTTGTTCAGTTTAGTTCAGTTTAGTTCAGTTTAGTTTAGTTTCGTTTAGTTTAGTTTGGATTAGAAATACAGCTTAGAAACAAGTCCTTTGGCCCACTGAGTCCATGCCGACCAGCGATCACCCATACATTAGTTCAATGTTATCCCACTTTTGCATCATGCCCATTTAGGACAATTTACAGAAGCTTATTAACCTTCATACTTGCACCTCTTTGAAATGTGGGAGGAAACCGGAGCACCCGGAGAAAACTCATGTGGTCACGGAGAACATAAAACTTTGCACACACAACACTCATGGTCAGGATCAAACCCGGGTCTCTGCCATTGTGAGGCAGCAACACAACCATCTGCGCCAACGCGCCACACTGTGCATTCTGTGGATTCTGTGGACGATAGGGGCCTACTATATTTCCATCTGTATCTCTCTATTGGTCTATGATATTTTAGCATTATCTAAACTCATGTGTTGGCCTTGATTTACTTCTCATGCCACTGTGCTGCACCATATGGTTGATGTTCAGAATTGACTTATTGGGCCAAAGGGCCAACTTCTGTGCAGAACCAGGGGCTACTGTCTTAGAATAAAGGGGAGGTAATTTAAGACTGAGGTGAGAAAAAACTTTTTTACCCAGCGCGTTGTGAATTCCCTGCCACAGAGGGCAGAGGAGGCCAAGTCACTGGATGGATTTAAGAGAGAGTTAGATAGAGCTCTAGGGGCTAGTGGAGTCAAGGGATATGGGGAGAAGGCAGGGATGGGTTATTGATAGGGGACGATCAGCCATGATCACAATGAATGGCGGTGCTGGCTCGAAGGGCCAAATGGCCTCCTCCTGCATCTATGTTTCTATCTCCCCCTGACTCTATGACTTATAAACACTTTGGGAACTTCAGGTATAAGAGGCGGCACGGTGGGGCAGCAATAGAGATGCTGCATTACAGTGGCAGAGACCCGGGTTCGATCCAACTGCGGGTGCTGTCTGTACGGAGTTTTACGTTCTCCCAGTGACCGTGTGGGTTTTCTCCAGGAGCTCCAGTTATCCCCCACAGGTCTCTATGTTAATTGGCTTCAGTAAAATTGTAAATTGTCCCTCGTGTGTTGGATAGTGTGGGTGTACGGGATGGGCTGAAGGAGCTGTTTCCATGCTGTATCTTGTCTAAAGAGATGTTGGAGTGTAAAATTGACCTAAGTGCTCCAATACAAAAGCAAACCAATATTCCAAACCAATTTTTCAACTGTGACATATCTACCAAATTTCTAAAAAATAATAATTTACTGTTGAAGCTTATTACGAGCCATCAGTGTGAAGTGTGAAGTGGTTTATTTTTCATGCCGAGAGAGGAGTTAGTAATGACTCTCTCAAGAGAATACCATATGGTCTAAAATTACCCATTCCAATTTTTTTTAGTGCTTTCCCTGCCTTGACTTCAGTTGGGGTGTGCTTACTTGGGAATATCCCTGATAAAGATCCAAGCCTGTCTGGTCCAAATCTAATTCCTCTTCAGTGAAGAAAGCAGAATCTCACTGAAGTTCCCTTATGTTCCACCAAATTGTACAGTGAAATCCTCATAAGCATATGATTGGATTTCCATAGAAATTGTGCTTTTATTGAGACCAAATATGAACAAAACCATGGCTGAAATATTTTAATTTACAAATCTATCATATCATATACTTATTAAAACTCTGATCTTGTACATGCATATATGTGTGTGTATATGTGGTTCAGGCACGTGCTGTCAGGGTGGGCAAGGTAGGCACTGCCTACCCTGACAAAAATTATGAAATGGTAATTATTAAATATAAATAGTAAAAGCATGGGAGAATTATGCCTATCTAAGAGATTGATCTCTTAGGTAGGCATAATTTTCCGTGCCTTTCAACCGAAGCACATGTAACACGCAAATATCTGTGCAGCTGACATGCCAGTGGCGCTGCTTGAAGCCGTCAATCTCAAGGGGAGCTGAAGGCAGCAGAAATTCTGCCTTTGCAGTACTGTGCATGCGCAACGCAAGGTTCTTGGCAGGTCTTTCAAATATGGATTGTCATTATGTTAAATGTATCTTAGGAAAATAAAGAGAAGAATGGAGTTCATGTACCGATAATGTGGTAAATACATTTCTTGGTGCTTTATGTTTTTAAATACCGTATTTCCCGGGGTGGGGGGTGGGGGGGGAGAGCTCCTTTCACAGTGTTTGGGGAGTCTGGCCCGGGGTAAAGTTGCGGGGAGGGCAGGAGCATTGTGAAGGAGGGGATCAGGGCCAGTAACCCACTTGCCACGCTCCGGGCACGGAGCCACCGCATTGTGGCTGGGGAGTGAATTAGCTCGGATGGCTGCAAGTGGCCGCCGAAATCGGACAGCCCCTTCTGCTGGTCCACGCACACCTCTGGCAGTGCTCTCTGAAGATCTCTCTTGCCGCTCGCCGGCCTCGCTCATGTCAGTCGCTTCCCGCAAATCCTTAAATTCCGACAGCGTGCTCAAGGGATCAATTGAGGTTACTTAATTTTATTTTTTATTTTTACGGAAGATTTTTTTTTAAAGCCGACTGACTGCCTATCTTGAGTAATTACTCACGGCATGTGCCTGATGTGGTTGTCTTTACATCTTCGCAAAAACAATATGCGATAACGATTACATTTTTGCATATTCCGATTGAGATTTTTCCTCTCAAGGCCGGGAGCACCTTATCTGAACATTTTATGCTTTATTTCTCGACTTATTACTGATTAAAGTTTAAAAAAAATCAATATACCTTTAATTTCAAATCGAAAAGCTACAACTGATGACGTCACAATGGCTCGACTAGCAGGGGGAGGGTGAATTGCTATTGCAAAATGCAGGGCAAGTGCAATTGGAATTTTTTTTAAAGATCATTGCTGAGGAGGGCAAGGGGTGTGCTGGAATCTTACGTTTCAGAATGGCTTGAGATGGAGGACCACGCCTCCCATGGGGGCTGCGGATAGGGAATGGGTGTGTCGGGTTAGCAGACCCACTTGGTCTAGTATCACTCTTTCCTTGGTTCTCAACATTCTAAATGTCCCTGTGTATGCAGGGTCACGTTGGCTTTCTTTTAATCTCCTTAATTTTTTATCTTCGTCCAAATCGCTTGGCCACAACCTTCCCATTTTCACACATGCTACTCACATTGTTTCCTTTGACGGGATAAACATCTTCCAGTCGCATTCCAACCTATATTTCCGAAGTTGTTAAATTTTAAATGTTTATTTTAAAAAATTAACTGCTTTTCAGTGGCACTTGCAGCACCTTCCATTGACGACGTCACAGTGCCATCTCACAGTCGAATCACAATTACATCACAATGGGACAGGGGTGTGAGATTGCAACCTTCACGTTCCATGAATGCAATCAACCTGGCGTGCACAACCAAATAAGATCAAATAGAACAAGTTGTCCTACCCCTCCCTCTCTCTCTCTACACCCTCCCCCTCTCTTCCCCCCTTTCATCTCTGCCCGCCTTACCCTCTCTACCCCCCCCCCCCCCTTTCTCTCTCGAGGGATTGGTGAGTATTGAGACCTATGTGGTGGAGTATTGCATTCGGGCCCAGCCCTCCTCCTCCCACTACCTTCCCTCCCTACCCCTCACCCTCTCCCTCTCTACCCCCTCCCTCTCTACCCCTTCTCTCTCCCTCTCTAACCACGCCTGTGCAGTTGGGGGGCTATGTGTGAGTGGATAGGGTGGGGTAATGGAAGAAAAGTAGCAAATTAGTAATATTAATGTAATATCAAGGGGGGATTAAAGTGTGCCTGTGGGGGATGGTTAGTGTATCTGTGTGTGACGCCGCAGGCCACCCCCTCTCCCACAACCGTGCGTTGAGGGGATGGGACTCAACGGGTCCCACTTGGTCAAGTATCCTATTAAATTCCGTACAGACAGCACCTGTACTCAGGATCGAATCCTGGTCTCTGGCACTGTAAGGCAGCAACTCTACCGCTGTTCCACTGTGCTCCCCTAACTTCTATTTACTTCACCACAGCCTATCGCTACAAAATTGTCTTAACTCTTCTTCTTCTGCTCCTTTCTGTTGCCTTGATCTTAGTCTCTTCACCCAGTGATCTTGTGATAAGATTCCCAATCACCGCACAAAGGCGAGAACGCTCAAATGTTGTGCAAAATCAGATTCGAAATGTTTATTCACTCTCTCATACCTGGTTTAGGTTTATTATTGCCATGTGTACTAATGTACATTGAAAACCTTTGGTTTATATGTTATCCAAACAGATCAGATATAACATACATAACTACAATCGATAATTTCCATTATAGGTCATTATAGGCTCCACCCTTCTTTGGTCATCTGATTTATTCTGGCTTTTTCCTACCTCCAGTTCCTCCAGCCTACTTTCGGTTTGAAGAAGGGTTCTAACCCATAACTTCACCTATTCCTTTTCTCCAGAGATGCAGCCTGATCTGCTAAGTTACTCTAGCACTTTGTGTTTATCTTGTTCATCACAAATACAAACGATAGAGCAAAAGCAAAGATACATAGTGTGGAATAGAGTTCTCAGCTTTATTGCACATCTATCTTGTTTAGAGATGCAGCATGAAAACAGCCCCTTCAGCCCACCGAGTCCATGTCGACCATCAATCACCATTCACATTAGTTTTATGTATTCCCACTTTCTCATCCATTCCCTACTCACTAGGGATAACTTACAGGAGCCAATTAACCTGCCTGACTTTGGGTGTGTGGGAGGAAACCTGAGCACCTGGAGGAAAACCATGTGATCACAGGGCAAACATGCAAGCTCCACGCAGACAGCACCCGAGGTCAGGATCGAACCCTCTGCTGCTCCATAGACAAAATCCAATATCCTCAATGCTCTCCGATTAATCTCTACCTGTCAGCTTTTCCCTCAAAAAACTTGTGTGTGCTTTCAAACTTCATTGTACAGACATTTTCTTTATAGAATCATTTTGAAAAATGCACTTTATTTGAGTGTCTGTTTCTCTTTGTCCCACTGCCTCCCATGTGCTTTCTTTTCATGTTTTAAAATTCCAACAAACTAAATCTCCATCTTGTAACTATTAACAATTCCCAGTGCCTTTTTTTTGTCAATGAAACAGAGGCAACACCCAGACATAATCAGCTGACACCAAAGATTGGTTGCTTTGGATGCAAAAAAAATCTTTGTCTGGGTCTCTCTTTTTATTGCTGTCTTTCTTTCTTTTGTTCACTCTTTCCCTTTTTCTGTCTGTTTTGTTTCTCTCTTTCTCTATCAGTCTCTCCTTCTTTGTCTCTCTCTATTTCCTGTCTCTCTCTGCTCTTTCTCACTCTCTCTCACGTTGTCTCTCACTTTTAGTCTCTTTCATTACACATATCTACACATACATTTCCTTTCACTCTCGTTAATCTAATGTCAACCTTGTTCTCACTCAGTTTAGCATGCTGAAGTGTATTGAACAGAAAGCACACTTACAATGGCTGCTGGCTCTTGGTGAAAGCATTCATTGTCCTTCTCTCTTGCTCCTTCACTATCGCTGTGTAAAATTATCCTCATCTTGTGTTTATTCAGTTCACAATCAAAACTGTCCCCACTTCCATGCAGTGGGATCTGGCTTAGAATATAGAACATTGAACAGTACAGCACAAGAACAGGCCCACCAGCCCACGATGTCTGTGCTGAACATAATGCCAAGACCATCTCTCTCATCTGCCAACATAGAATCCATTCCTTGTATATCCATGTGCTTATCCAAAAGTCTCTCAAATGGTAATATAGAAATAACTGTTGCACAAAAAATATTTCTCCTGTTCTCCCTTCTTGTACTTGGGCCAGGTATATTTCTTTTTATCTTCAGTCTAGTAAAGGCTGGCAATGACTTTCCTTCTTTTCGTCATTCATTCTATCTAGCTCCATGTCTATCCATGGCATTTTAAAAAAACTCAACAAGTCAGGCAGCACCTGTGGAGGCAGAGAGATGCTATATCATCTGTGCTATAGTCACCCATTGTCACTCACCCTTGATAATTCAACCCTATTCTCTTCTCTACAACAGTCAGTTATATGTTTACTTTACAGTTTTCACATCACCAGTAATAGAGTGTACAATCATACAGCATGGAAACAGGCCCTTTGGCTCAACTTGCCCATGCCGACCAAGATGTCCCATCTACACTTGTCGCACCTGCCCACATTTGGCCTACCAAACCTTTCCTATCCATGTACCTGTACAAATGTATTTTAAATGCTGTTACAGTACCTGCCTCAACTACCTCCTCTGTCTGCTTGTTCCACATACCCACATCTCTGAGTAAAAAAGTGTCCTTTAGGTTCTTATTAAATCTTTCCCCTCTCACCTTGAACCTATGTTCTCAGGTTTTTAATTCCCCTACTCTGGATAAAAGACTCCTATGCTTTTACCACATCTATTCCCCTCGTGATTTTATACACCAAGATAAATCATCCCTCCTGCACTCCAAGGAATAAAATCCAAAGATCATACTCTAGGTTACCAGCGATTCCCTTTACTCAAATGTGACATTTTCTTTCCCTGAATCAATATTCTATCCCAAATTCACCTTGTTTGACAATCATCCCTCATTAGCTCATCCTGAGTGAATAATTAATATCCAGTTTGGAAAATTAAACTTCATTAATGCAATCTGTACAGATTTAATTGATATTTCTGCCCTATTATCCATCTGTTTCACATTTAACACAGTTCCAGCCGACACTACACCTGGCATCTGACCCCTGAGAATGTAACGAGAGCCTAGTTCAAACGCTTACCCTGCACTTAGCATTTTATCTTGACTTAATTGCCCGTTACATTCTGCTTCTCAAAATTGATCAATATTAATAATGCTACTACATGGAATAATTGATTTAAAAACGGAATACATCTTTTGACAAGGCTCCACATGGCAGTCCAATCCAGAAGGGTAAGTCACAAAGGATTTGAGGTGAGGTAGAATACTGGAGGGACTTGACCCAAAAACTCCTAGTAGCCCCAAAGGTGGAGAAGCTCCAAGTGTGCCATGACCTACAGGGGGAGCTGTCGAGCTGGCCCCTGCTCGTTGGACCCGGCGGACCGCTGTCTGGAAGAGGGAGACTGCCAAGCCACCAGCTGCTTGTTCCCCAAAGAACAGAGGAGGGAGCCGGTGATGAAAACAGGCATGAAGGGTGAAGAGCGAGGCCAATAGGAGAAGAGAGAGAACCGGGGTCTGGCCCCCCGGGGAACAAAGGTGTATGGATGATGAGAGGGACATCAGTTCACTGGTCGATTCACATGATCAAGGGAAGGCGAAGGCTGGAGGCTTGCGACTTGCCTGGAACTGGCACCGCTCATAATACCACGAGCATGGACTGGACTGAAAATAGTACAAAAACAGGGTGCCTCTTGCATACAGGATCAGGGTAGTTCTGTGCATTTGGCTAGTTGGGAATATACCTGGGTATGACAATTACCGGAATATTTGCAATAAACAAATTTCACTGTGCATTTAACTATGCACGTTGCACATGTGACAATAAAGCACCATTGAACCATTGAACATTTGAAAATGTTGTCCGTCTATTCCCTCCACTGGTGCTGCCTGACCTGTTAAGTTCCACCAGCACTTATAGAGAGGGAGAGGGAGAAAGAGTATGAGAGAGAGAGGGTGAGAGAGATGGGGAGAGAGAGAGGGGAGGATTCCCTGGAATGGAGGGCTGTAGTTATAGTGGCCGGCACAGTGGCACAGCAGTAGAGTTGCTGCCTTCAATCCTGACCATGCCTGTACAGAATTTGTATGTTCTCCCTGTGGCTGCGTGGGTTTTCTTCAAGTGCTCCAGTTTCCTCCCAACTCCAAAGATGTGAAGGTTTGTAGGTTCATTGGCCTCTGTAATTTGTCTGTAGTGTGTGAAATAGAACTAATGTACGGGGTGTAAGGTGCTCTAAGGCACCCACTCTACCGCTGCGCCATGTGCAGACCCGTATCCACAAACATCTCACCTTCCTGACTCAAAACTGAGATTACCTTGATCGCATTTTGTTCATAGAATGAACTCTGAAAAAGCTTTTTTAAATATATGATTCATAGATTTAAAACCGTAAATTGGATTTCATGTATTTGCATTAAAAAAATGCCACGAGGAATAATGATCCATATTCCAACCATATGCCTGGTACTTCATGTCAATGTGGGCATAAAAACAGATTCTAAAAGTAACTTTTAAATAAGATTTGCCAACCAAAATTCTTCCCTTGCGGAATATTTCTGAAATATTATAGGTTTGCAGATAAATAAATAAACATGCCAACCTGCACAATTTTAAAAGGATAAATTGGGTATCTGAGTAGGGGGATTATCAGGTTAGAGGATTATAAGGATGGCTCATAATTAGTGCCAGCCTTGCCAGTGACAGCTATATCAATTTGTAAACTCACCTTTAGAGGCAAATCTGTCAGTGGTATCATGCCACTCAGTTGATGGGGTACTATGCTCATCAATTGATGGTATATTAATGATTCATTTGATGGTATATTATTCCAGTCAGTTGATGGTGTATTAATGATTTTTTTGACGGTATATCATGCCAGTCAGTTGATGGTGTATTAATGCCAGTCAGTCGACAGTGGGTCTCAAGGACATTCCATCGTTTGTCAGAACAGGAAGGTTAACATTGTCCTCAACCTCAATCCATACAGTCATAGAGGCATACAGCAAGGAAACGGGCACTTCGGCCCAATTTGCTCATGCCGACCAACATGTCCCATCTACTCTAGTCCCACCTGCCTGCATTTGATCCATATCCCTCTAAACCTATCCTATCCACGTACGACGTCTAAATGTTTCTTAAATGTTGCCATAATACCTGCCTCAACTACCTCCTCCAGCAGTTTGTTCCACATATCCACAATCCTTTGTGTAAAAAAAGTTACCCCTCAGGTTCCCATTAAATCTTCCTCCTCCCCTCACCTTAAACCTGTGTCCTCTGTTTCTCGATTCCCCTACTCTGGGGAAAAAGACGTTTATTCCTCGCATGATTTTGTACACATCTGTAAACATTTTTGTCCAACTGGCTTCTCCAAATTCCTTGAGCTATCTCAGCAACCTGTCTACTGACTTGCATTTGTACAAGATATAGGCTGTATTCTGCACAGTAAAAAGCTGTGGGATTTAATTTAAAAAAAGTCAATATAGTGGTGAATCTGAATTGCCAAAATCCTCTGTGAATTTGCAAAATGCTTTGTGAATGCTAGCTCCCCCAAGGAACAAAGGTGGACGGGTGAGGAGAGGGATATTGGATGCTGGTTGACCAAGGGAAGGCAATGGCTGGAGGCATGCAGCAGCCTGCGGCTTACATGAATTCTCATAACAACTGAAGCAGGAACAGGTCTTAGAAAATGGCGGCAGACACAGCACCTCTTGCATGAGAGCTCAGTAGACTATTTCTGTACAATTGTTAATCAGGGTGATACAATGATACTCCACCGAACTGTTTGTAAGAAAATAATTTCACTGTGCGTTTGCACTTTGCACATGTGACAATAAAACAAAATTGAACCATTGAATCCCCCCCTGCTTTGGGTACGTGTGGAGTCAAATGAACAAGTCCCAGCTTCTGCCAAATCTCATGATCTGGTTCTGGAATAGCCTCAACAGTGAACATTGAGCTGGAGATGTGGTCACGTTGTTCAGTTTCTGCAACCTGCATTTTCATTGTCTGTCAGCCTGCATGGAAACCCTGCAGTCAATCCCGCTGTTAACATGTTTATGTGCTGGCAAACGTGATATTATCAATATCAACACATATATCAAATGTGATTATATCAACATGTGATTTCATCATTATCAATATCAAACATGTTTTAATCAATATCAAGTGTGATTTTATCAATATGAAGTATGATTTCATCAATATCAAACATGATTTTATCAATATCAAATGTGATTTCAATATCGATATCAAATGTGAGTTTAACAATATCAAATGCGATTTTATCAGTATCCAATGGGCTTTTAGTAATATCATCTAAGCACATCTTATACTAAATACTAGACTAAGTGCGACCCGTTGGGTCCCAGCTTCATACAGGAGGGGGCTGGTCCGCCAATGCAATACTGTACTTCTCCACCAATTCCAATATTGGTGGCCAGTGGGGAGGAATTTTCTGGAGCGCTAGTATGGGTGTTGTGGGCTGAAGGGACTGGTTTTAAGAAGGCCAGTATGGACATTGTTTGCCAAATGGATTCTTGGGCTGGCGGCTCAGTCATTCAAGTCTGGTGCGCTGGTAGCTCACATACTCATGGCTGGTGGGCTGGCAGTTGACTCATGGCTATTCTTTGAAATTCCATTTCGAGCAAGGTGCAAGGCCACCAAACTCAAGTGCAGTTTCATGCCACTTCAGGCAGGGTGCGAGGCCACCAAACTCAAGTGCACTTTTCAATAAGGCAGCACCCACTTTTCAATAAGGCAACACCCACTTTTCACTAAGGCAACACCCACTTTTCACTAAGGCAACACCCACTTTTCACTAAGGCAACACCCGCTTTTCACTCAGGCAACACCCGCTTTTCACTCAGGCAACACCCGCTTTTCACTAAGGCAACACCCGCTTTTCACTAAGGCAACACCCGCTTTTCACTAAGGCAACACCCGCTTTTCACTAAGGCAACACCCACTTTTCAATAAGGCAACACCCACTTTTCACTAAGGCAGCACCCACTTTTCAATAAGGTCACACCCACTTTTCAATAGGGCAAAAAACACTTTTCAATAAGGCAAAAACCACTGTTGCATTTTCAAACCCAAAACAGCTTTTGCGTTTTCAAACCCAAAATCAGCTTTTGCGTTTTCAAACCAAAAAACAGCTGTTGCAGTTTCAAACCAAAACACAGCTTGTCTGTTTTCAAACCAAAAAACAGCTTATGCATTTTCAAACCAAAAAAAACACTTTTGCATTTTCAAACCAAAAAACACTTTTTCATTTTCAAACTACATTTTCAAACCACATTAAGGGCACAGACAGGTCAGTAAAACCACTCACAGTTTAGTAGACATGTGTTCAGTATTATTCACAGCTCAGACAGAGTGCTGTGACCTCTCCCTCCCGCATCTTGCAGAAAACTGAGGCACATCCACAATTCCGGGTTTTATAGCCCCTCCCCCCTCCCTCCAGAAGGGGCTTGGCCTTATGGAGTGATTGACAGGAGAGAGAATCTCAACAATTTTTAAACATTAATGTGTTTTATTTTTAATCGATGGGAAAAATCCTCTTGTCCTGCGTAGTGGAGGGGGACTCTGAGTAAGGTGGCCAAAATCACAGCCGTAAGTGGTTGTGCTTTTTATAAAATAAATATGCAGTGCAAACAGGAAGTGGTCAAGATCAGAGTTTTAATTATATAGATTATCAATGACAATTAATTTTCAACAACTACCGGATCAGAGTTACCATAAAGTTAAGGTGGGGGTAAAATCATTTTAATAGAATTATTTTAGTTCAAGAGATGCAGTGGGCAAGAAGAAGTTTTTTTTCTGATTGGAAGATACAGCATGTAAACAGGCCCTTCAGTCCACTGTGTCAATGCCAATCACACTGGTTCTATGTTATCTCAAATTTCGCATCCCTACACACTAGGGGCAATTTTACAGTGGCCAATTAACCTATGAATCCGCATATCTTTGGAATGTGGAGTGGAAACCGGAACACCCGGAGGAAACCCACAGTGTCGCAGGGAGAATGTGCAAACACCACACAGACGGCACCTGAAATCAGGATTGAACCCGGGTCTCTGGCGCTGTGAGGCAGCATCTCTGCCAGCGGCACCACTGTGCCACTCAAGTTTATAAAGGCATGAAAATCAGAGGAGGGCAGAAAGAGTGGATCCTTAAAAAAACACTGATAAACGTGAAGTGATCAGTTTGATTGGAAGCGCAGCGTTCATAAGCAAATAAATCTCTACATTTCACAGTTGTCGAGGAGCTGCCAAAGCTCCATGGCACTAATCATTGAGTACAATGTAAGCTTAATAGCACATCCTCATTCACACGATAATTAGATCACTAAAATTGGTCATTTAAATTATAGATATAGCCTTTGTGTATAATATCTTTCTACGTCCGATTAAGAAAGTGAATGAAAAATTAAAGTTATTAATATTTTACAGAAGATTATATCAAGTACAGTGCACTCCATAACGTTTGGGACAAAGACCCATCATTTATTTATTTGCCTCTGTACAGCACAATTTGAGATTTATAATAGAAGAAATCGCATGTGGTTAAGGTGCACATTGTCAGATTTTATTAAAGGCCATTTTTATACATTTTGGTTTCACCGTGAAGAAATTACAGCCGTGTTTATACATAGTCCCCCCATTTCAGGTCACCATAATGTTTGGGACACATGGCTTCATACTGTTGGTGTTTGTAATTGCTCAGGTGTGTTTAATTGCCTCCTTAATGCAGGTGTCAGGGAGATCTCTGCACCCAGTCTTTCCTCTAGTCTTTCCATCCCCTTTAGACATTTTCATTGCTGTTTATCAACATGAAGACCAAATTTGTGCCAATGAAAGTCAAAGCAGCCATTATGAAACTGAGAAATAAGAATAAGACTGTTAAGAGACATCATCCATACCTTAGGCTTACCAAAATTAACTGTTTGGAACATCATTAAGAAGAAAGAGAGCACTGGTGAGCTTACTAATCGCAAAGGGACTAGCAGGCCAAGGAAGACCTCCACAGCTGATGACAGAAGAATTCTCTCTATAATAAAGAAAAATCCCCAAACACCTGTCCGACATATCAGAAACGCACTTCGGGAGACAGGTGTGGATTTGTCAATGACCACTGTCCGCAGAAGACTTCATGAACAGAAATACAGAGGTTACACTGCAAGATGCAAACCACTGGTTACCCACAAAAATAGGATGGCCAGGTTACAGTTTGCCAAGAAGTACTTAAAACAGCTACTACAGTTCTGGAAAAAAGGTCTTGTGGACAGATGAGACGAAGATTAACTTATATCAGAGTGATGGCAAGAGCAAAGTATGGAGGAGAGAAGGAACTACCCAAGATCAAAAGCATACCACCTCATCTGTGAATCACGGTGGTGGGGGTGTTATGGCCTGGGAGTGTATGGCTGCTGAAGGTACTGGCTCACTTATTTTCATTGATGACACAACTGCTGATGGTAGTAGCATAATGAATTCTGAAGTGTTTAGACGCATCCAATCTGCTCGTTCAAACAAATGCCTCAAAACCCATTGGCCGGCGGTTCACTCTACAGCAAGACAATGATCCCAATCATACCGCTAAAGCAACAAAGGAGTTTTTCAAAGCTAAAAAATGGTCAATTCTTGACTGGCCAAGTCAATCACCTGATCTGAACCCAATTGAGCATGCCTTTTATATGCTGAAGAGAAAACTAAAGGGGACTAGCCCCCAAAACAAACATAAGCTAAAGATGACTGCAATACAGGCCTGGCAGAGCATCACCAGAGAAGACACCCATCAACTGGTGATGTCCATGAATCGCAAACTTCAAGCAGTCATTGCGTCAAGAGTCAATTTAATTGTCATTTGGACCCCTAGAGGTCCAAACGAAATGCCGTTTCTGCAGCCATACATTACACACAAATAGACCCAGACATAACATAATTACATTTTACATAAACATCCATCACATAGCTGTGATGGAAGGCCAAAAAAAACTTAAACTTATCTCTCCACTGCACTCTCCCCCCCCCCGATGTCAGAGTCAAAGTCAAAGCCCCCGGCTGGCGATGGCGATTGTCCCGCGGCCATTGAAGCCACGCCGGGTGGTGCGAGGTCGCACACCGGGTCTTGGTGTTGGAGATCCCGGCGTGCGCTCGTAAAGTCCCGCGGCCGTTCCAGCCGTGCGGGGCAATGGTGTTAGGCCCCGCTCCAGGAGCTCTTCGACCCCGCAACTCGGACGGGAGAATTCGCCGTTGCAGGAGCCCCGAAAAGCGGTCTCTCTCCAGGGATCCGCGGGCTCCCGGCGCCGCTGTCCGCAGACCCGCAGCAGCAGCCTCCGACTCAGCAGCAGCCTCCGACTCAGCAGCAGCAGCAGCAGCAGCGGCAACAGCAGCAGCAGCAGCGCTCCTCCACCGCTCCAACCGCTCCGGACTCAGCCAGCCCCGCGACGGCGACGGTGAGTAGCACCTGAGTCCCCGGCTTCTTCCTGTTGGAGGCCGCTCCTCGTTGCGGCCTCAACGACAACGGAAACCCGACGAGAAAAAGGTCGGGTCTCCAGTGCAGGGAGAGATTTAAAAAGTTTCCCCCCCCCTTCCCCCGCTCCCCCCCCCCCACACACAAAAAATAACAAAAACTACATTAAAACACAGACAGAAAATAATAAAAACGCGGACAGACTGCAGAGGCCGCTGCTGGCCAGAGCCGCGCCGCCTACCGGAAAAATGCATGCAAAGGATATGCAACAAAATATTAAACATGACTACTATCTATATAACTAAAAGTCTCATCTTGACCACTACCTGAATGCGCTGTATATTGATTTTAGAAAAAACGCTACCCTTTATCGCTATGATTTTTGGCCATCTTACTCACAATCCTCCTCCGCTGAGGCAGTCCCAAGGATTTCTCCAATTGATGACAATTTAAAAAAGTTATGATTGTTGAATAAATCTTGAGATCAGCTGATTGGTCCTCTCAACTGTCAATCATCATGACGAAGGTAACGCCCCTTCCGGTGGGGGTGGGGGCAGGACTATAAAACATTGGATGCCTGGATGTGAGTCAGTCACTGGAAGATCACAAGGGAGAGTCCACAACTGTGATTCTGCTGTGAGTCAACTGAACTGTGAGTCAACTGAACTGTGAGTCAACTGAACTGTGAGTCAACTGAACTGTGAGTCAACTGAACTGTGAGTCTACTGAACTGTGAGTCTACTGAACTGTGAGTCTACTGAACTGTGAGTCTACTGAACTGTGTAGACACTTGCAATAAATGATTTGTTAGCCCTTAATGAAAATGAGATGAGTTGTTTGACCTGCCCTGTGCTTGAAACTGAATTGAAATGGAAATGAAATGAAATGGAAATGAGATGAGTTGTTTGGCCAGCCCTATGCTTGAAATTGAAATGGAATTGCAAATTAAATTAAATGAGTTGTTTGGCCTGCCTGAAACCACTCATTTGGGCCCTCATGGACCCTATTAGCCGAGAAAGCAGTCGCTTTTGCCCAAAATGCCCGTATTAGCACGGGAAGAGCATTTTGGTCCAAAAGGCCCATGCCAGGCCAGGAAAAGTCCAGAAAAAACGCCTTTCACTGAGATTTCACTTAATTTTTTTAAAATGTGTCCCTTCAGCCCATCAGGTCTGTGCTAGCCCACGAGGAGTCCCTTCGTCCCATCAGTAAGTATTTCCCTGCAATTATTAAACCTTACCCCAGTATTTCTTTCTCTTTCCCTTCATTGGCACCCTGTGAGATCCAGGTCTGGATAGACTTTCCTCCTTCATTGCCGTGATCTGCAGATGAAAAATGTCTAAATTTGATTCTCCACTCTCTCCCCCTACTCTGTCACAGGGTCTCTCACCTGTTTTAGGCAGAGTTTCTGGCAGTTTCTGAGCTGCCAGCCTACCAGGCCTAAGTGACTGATCTGCCAGCCCACCAGGCCTTAGTGACAGAGCTGCCAGTCCAGCAGGCCTGAGTGACAGAGCTGCCAGTCCAGCAGACCTGAGTGACTGAGCTGCCAGTCCAGCAGGCCTGAGTGACTGAGCTGCCAGTCCAGCAGGCCTGAGTGACTGAGCTGCCAGTCCAGCAGGCCTGAGTGACTGAGCTGCCAGCCCAGCAGGCCTGAGTGACTGAGCTGCCAGTCCAGCAGGCCTGAGTGACTGAGCTGCCAGTCCAGCAGGCCTGAGTGACTGAGCTGCCAGCCCAGGCCTGAGTGACTGAGCTGCCAGCCCACCAGGCCTGAGTGACTGAGCTGCCAGCCCACCAAGCCTGAGTGACTGAACTGCCAGCCCAAGAAAGAATCCATTTGGCCCACAATGTCCACACTAGCCCTCTGGAAACCAGTCACCAACATTGGAATTGGTGGAGAGGTGGTTTATTAAGTTGGGGGACCAGCCCTCCCGGTGTGAACATGGGACCCAACGGGTTCCATTTAGTCTAGTTATCTTTTATATGACATCGCTGTGTCCCAAACATTATGGTTGCCTGAAATGGGGAGACTATGCTTAAATACTGCTGTAATTTCTACATGGTGAAACCAAAATGTATAAGAATGGCCTTTATTGAAATCTGACAATGTGCAGATAACCACATGTTTTTTGTTTTTTTATATTACAAATCTCAAATTGTGGAGGACAGGGGCAAATAAATAAATAATGGGTCTTTGTCCTAAACATTTCAGATATGATTCATTATGTGCATTATTAGCTTTGTTTTCTGTTAGTTTTGCTGATACTAATTGTCAATGTCAAACATATTGGATTGTTTTGTTCCACTGATAGATAGTCAGTAATGTGCAAAATGGTGGTTCATTGCAATTTCATCAAATGGGCTTTTCTGGAACTGCCGACGTTTCAATTAGGCTATAATGAGATGATACTGTGAACATTGTTGTAAATATCCTATTATTTAACTGTTGCCATTTCATGAGCCTAGGCTAAATCTTTCCATGATTCCTATCCTAGACCTCTCAATAGATATCCTGAAATAATTATCTATGTTGCCAGGTTAATTTAGTTTATTTTTCTTTATTATTATTGCCACTTGTACTGACGTACAGTGAAAAGCTTTTTTATTGTGTGCTATCCAGTCAGCGGAAAGACTATACATGATTAAAAGCAAAGCCGTCCACAGTGCACAGATACAAGATAAAGGGTATAATGTTTAGTGGAAGATAATGTCCAGTAAAGTCTGATTAAAGATAGTTCAAAGGTCTCCAATTGGATAGATGGGAGATCAGGACTGCTCTCTAGTTGGTAAGAGGATGGTTCAGTTGCCTGATAACAGCTGGGAAGAAGCTGTTCTTGAATCTGATGGTATGCGTTTTCTCACTTCTGTACCTCTTGCTTGATGGGAGTGGGGAGAAGAGGGAGTGGCCGGGATCCAAGTTTTTAAAAGTTTTGAGAATTCACTTCACACGCCCATCACCTGTGGAAACAACCTTTAAGGACTTTTTAACTGGTTAGTGGCTAATCGGTACCTCCAGGTACATTCACCTGTCCAAGTTCCATATCTTCATTGAGTTAGCAAATGTCTTCCTTGAGCTTGAATGTACTGCCATTTGGGGGATAGATTTCAAGAGTGAAGAGTCAAGAGTCAAGAGTGAAGAATGAAGAGTCACGATTGAAGAACTCACTTCCAGGGATAGAGGTGGAAATCATTTAGTTTAGTTTAGTTTATTGTCACGTGTACCGAGGTCCAGCGAAAGGCTTCAGTTTCATGCTAGCCAGTCAGCAGAGAGACTACTCATGATTACAATCAAATCATCCATAGTGTCCAGATAGAGGATAAAGGAAATGATATTTAGTGCGGTAAACTCCAGTAAAGATAGAGCCAACAGTGGCATTTAAGAGGCTTGTAGATAGGCACATGGAAATGCATGCAATGGATCATATGTAGGGAGTGGAGTTTAACTTGGCATCATGTTAAGCACAGACATTGTGGGCTGAAGAGCCAGTTCCCTTGCTGTACTGTTCTATGTTCTATGTTAAGACATCATATCTAAAGGGATGGGACAAATTGTCCAATTGCAGGAAATAATGTCCACTTGCAGAAAATATTTCATCTACCCGAAAGTGAATGAGTTGACTCACTAAAACATCCACCTCTATCAATAATAAAAACGTTCGATAATAACAATTTGGCGGCTGTAATGTTGCAGATACTGGAAATCTGAACTAAATACTAAAAATGCTGGAAACACTCAGCTGGTCAGGCAGCATTTGTGGAGAGGGAATCTGTTATCATTTCAAGTTACACTTTGAAGGAGGGTAAACAGATGAGTTTAAAGTTGCAGGGAAGATGGGCAAAAGGGCTAAGGGACAAAGGGGATATATCTGACAGAGATATCCCTGAATATCTTCTTCATCAAAAACTTCCACCTGGTTCGCATAAACACAATCCCATCAGTCACATTTCTGATTCTTTCTGATTCTTTCCCCATAGCCCTATAAATTATTTTTGAAGGCATTGCTTGACTTGGTTTGTAGCACCCCTCTGGCCATGAATTCCAAATCAAGTCAGGTTTATTGTCAAATGTACAAATACTGTGAGGTAAAGGTACAATGAAAAGCTTGCTTGCAGCAGCATCACAGGCACATAGATTCAAACAATACACAGAAAAACATAACACATATATTTTCTACAAGGCAAAATATAAGACTGTGCAAAAAAACCCAACAAAACATTCGTACAAATCTTAATTATTTCATAAGAATAGGAACAGAATTAAGCCAATTGGCCCATCAAGTCTACTTCGCTCTTGGCTGATCTATCTTTCTCTTTCAACCCCATTCTCCTGCCTTCTCCCTATAACCCCTGACACACTTACTAATCAAGAATCTGTCAATCTCCGCCTTAAAAATATCCATTGACTTGGCCTCAACAGCCGTCTGTGGCAATGAATTCCACAGTTCCACAATCCACTGACTGAAAAAATTGCTCCTCATCTCCTTTCTAAGGCACATCCTTTTATTCTGAAGCTGTGCACTCTGGTCCTAGACTCTCCCACTACCGGAAACATCCTCTCCACATTCACACACTGGGGGAGTCTAGAACTAGAGGTCACAGCCTCAGAATTAAAAAATGTTCTTTTAGGAATGAGATGAAGATAAATTTATTTAGTCAGAGGGTGGTGAATCTGTGGAATTCTTTGCCACAGAAGGCTGTGGAAGCCAAGTCAGTGGATATTTTTTAAGGCAGAGATAGATAGATTATTGATTAGTACAGGTGTCAGAAGTTATGGGGAGAAGGCAGGAGAATGGGATTAGGATGGAGAGATAGATCAGCCATGATTGAATGGAGTAAACTCGATGGGCTGAATGGCCTAATTCTACTATTCTTTATGACCTTATGACTCCAGCCAGGCCTGTCCTCCGAGACTTGTCCTCCTTCATCAAATCTCCTTTCAGCCTTGCTTCTTGGGTCTGACACTACAGCTGAAGTCCCTCATCCCTCAAACCGTTCTGGTCAATCTCTCCCCTGATTTCTAAAGAATAGATGATGAAAATTAGATGCAGTAGCTCGACAGTGTCAAACTAGTTCAAATTAAAAAGAACTGCAAAATATTTTTGACCGCACGTAAGATTGCTCTGCCTAAAGCAATCCCATGCATATTATCTCTAGCGTGTTCTCAGCTCCAAAACCCAGTCACAGTAAGCTGTTGTTTTTCTCCCCTCTGTCACAGAATGTAATTATCCAGGCATAGAAGCAAAAACACTGCACTGTCTTAATTATATAGTTTTATCACTGAACATAGAAGTGAATCCTTTGCAGGGTAGTCTACAGACTGATCCTCACCCCAGCCTTTTGATTCCTTCCTCAATAGCTGACATCATTAACTACTGCCATGCTGCAATTAATAATAAGCTTGACAGGGAGCAGTCCACAAAAAGCCAGCCTTTAAAACAAAAAGGAATAAGGAACTTAACGGGGAATAATCGACTCCCTGTTAAGAAAACCCAGTAAAATTACCTCCATTATTATCCGAATACCAAGATCTCCTCCTCTTTCTCTCTGTCAGCACTTCTGGCTATTTGTATGTGTTTGTCTTGTTCCAATTCTAACCCCCTCACCTCTGCAAATTAATCCCCTCCTTTATTAAACTCTTTCTTAACTGCAAGATGAATTCCAATACAAAAAAAATGTTGAGTTGCAAACAGACAAAACTACGAACAATAGGATATTTTTCTTATTAATTTCCCTCCTCTTCTCTCCATATCTGGCACTCTTTATCTATAGCCTTTGTCACTTACTCCATTCATCTGCCACCTCCCCCCCCCCACCCCTCCTTTACCTGTATCCATCTATCATTTGTCAGGCTTTGCCCCATCATCAACACTCTTTTACAGCTTGCTCCTCTCTCCGACAATCAGTCTGAAAACATTCCCTCCACAGATGCTGCCTGACCCGCTGAGTTCTGTGTTTTGCTCAAGGTATCTTCATAAGATTGAAGGAAGACTTAATAGGAATTAAAAAATGATGAGAGGCATGCATAAAGATGATAATCAGAACTTTTTTCTCAGGGTTGCAATTTCAAAGGCTAGAGAATATAGCTTTAAGGTTAGAGGGATAGAGTTTAAAGGAAATGTGTGGGGCCATTTTTTTTCTCAGAGAGTGGTGAATGCCTGGAACATGCATCCAGGGGTGGTGGTGGAGGCAGATATGAAAGTGGGATTTATGAGGCTTTTAGAAAGGCACATGGATATGCAGGGAATGGATGGATACAGATCATGTATAAGCAGTGGAGATTAGTTTAACTTAGCAGCTTAATGGATATTGTGGGCAAAAAGACACATTCCTGTGCTGTACTGTTCTATGATAGCAGTTGGTGAATCCATGATGTTCCCATAAGCAGTAGTAAAGCACAACATGCCAAATGATTATGGAATACTCGTATTTATGTTGCAAATTTAAAAAGGCAACTAGCATCATCAAAGACCCAGTCCACGCTGGTCACACTCTCATTTTACCCCTGCCATCGGGAAGAAAGATATAGAAGCATGCAAACTGTACTATCCAAATTTCAAAGTTCTGTTTGGGACCTATGACAATAAAACATTCTGGACTCTTGAACTAATAGAACATTGAACAATACAACACTGAAACAGGCCCAACAGCCCACATTGTCTCTGCTGAACTTGATGCCAAGTTAAATTAATCTCCTCTGCTTAAAAATGATTAATATCCCTTCATTTCCTGTATATCCATCTGCCTATCTAAAAGCATCTTAAATGCCACTATCACATTGTAAATTGCTTGTTCTAAGCTTCCCCCCAGTCTAGTTTTAGTCAAAAACCACTGAATTCTGCACTTGATCAACTAATCTTTATTTTGACAAAACACAATTACAGTTACAGTTCCCACCACTGTATCTAACCACCGCGGGTTCGATCCTCGTATCTGCCTGTTCTGACTGTCTATTCTATCTATGCCCCTTACAATTTTATATACTCTGTTTTGTCCCCCTACAACTTCTTGAATTCCAGAGGAAACAATCCAAGATTGGCCAACCTCTCCTTATAGCTAATGCCTCCTAATCCGGACAGCATTCTGGTAAACCTCCTCTGCATCCTTTCCAAAGCATCCACACCCATCCTGTAATAAGGCAACGTTAAAATGTCCTATGGTGAACTGAAATTAGAGAAGCACTTTTGGAGCATTGTTAGTTCATTGGTTCAATGATTCAATGGTGCTTTATTGTTACATGTGCAAAGAGCAACTGCACAGTGAAATGATTTTCTTACAAACAGTCCAATAAAGTACTGTCATACCTAAGCACATCCCGGATTAGCAATTGTACTGAAATAGTCCATTGAGCCCTCGTGCAAGAGGCACCGTGTTTGGTGCCATTTTCCACACTCCAGTTGTTATGAACAGTGTCCATTCCTGGCAAGCCCCAGGCTGCTGCAGGCCTCCAACCGTTGCCTTCTTTGGACGAATGGATCGATCAGCAAACCAACGTCCTCTCCTCGCCCGTCAACCTTTGCTCCCTGGGGGCATCTCCCACAGCCGATCATGAGTGTGCAGCAGGCCAGACCCCAGTTCCCTCTCTTCTACCAGCCTTGTTCCCCACCCATTGTGTCCATCGTCATCACTGGCTCCATCCTCCTGGTCTCTGGTCTATGAGAGGCCAGCAGTGGTGGCTAGGTGAGCACCACTTCCAGGCCGGCTGCGCTTCAGGCCACAGACCGTCGGGTCTTACGGTCGGCCCGGCCTGTGACTCGGCGGCTTCCCTGTAGTCTACGGTGCCCTGTGTCTGTAATGTGGAAATGGTGAAGCCAATTTGTCCGCGACAAACTCACCATGACAATGAGGAGATAATGATCAGATAAATTATTTTGCCACTAGTTATAGTCGTACATCACAGATACAGGCCCTTCTGCCCAATTTGTCCACGCCAACCACAATGCCCCATCTAAGCTAGTCCCATTTACCCACATTTGGTCCCTATCCCTCTAAACCATTCCTATCCATGTACCTGTCCAAGTGTCCTTACAATGCTGTTATTGTATCTGCCTCAACTACCTCCCCTGGCAGTTGCCCCTCAGGTTCCTATTAAATATTTCCCGTCTCAACTTAAAAGTTGGCCTCTTGTTTTTTTAATTCCCCTGTCCTGGGTAAAAATCTCTGTGCATTAACCCTATCTATTGCCCTCATCATATCATACAACCTTATAAGATCACCCCTCAGCCTCATATGTTCTAAGGAATAAAGCCTTTGGAATGTTGGCAGTTAGCAGAGATATAGTTCAGGCCTCAACTACTCTACTCAGTCCTCGATGGCTTAATACATGGATTTTTGAGCTGATTCGTGTTGCACTAACTTCAAAGGCTGTAAAGTGGTTCAGTTTCAAAAATTAGGGAATATTGTGAGGAGGCAGGATATTTCTGAAGCACTTACAATATTGAAGTTCATGCTTTAGGTGCAGATAACCTCACAGACAACAATAAACATCTCTAGCCGACACAGCCATAATTGGCTTCAGTGAAGCAATAGGAATATTTATTAAACATTTTCAATACCAAAACACTGCACATGTGTAATTTAAATGGTAACATTGATATCGATCTAGATGTTCACAAGCCTCCAAATTGAGTTGCCTCGTATAGATAAATAGATCAAGAGGCTTGGAGACACAAGAGGCTGCAGATGCTGTAAAGCAAAGAAAAAAAAAATCAAAATGCTGGAAGAACTCAGTGGGTCAGGCAGCACCAGTGGAAACAAAGGTATATTCAATGTTTCAGGCTTTGCATGAGTCTCTGATGCAGTCTTAGCCTGAAACATTGAGTACCCCTTTGCCACCACTGATGCTGCCTGACCCACTGAGTTTGTACATCAGGGGTATCTAAGATAGTTGCATTCAATATAAAATAGTCTAATCCTTGTAAAATAAAACCTCTGGACTTGAATACTGGAAAGTTTACAATTTCACCGTGATCTTTCCAATTCTAAATATTAACATACTACACACAGAAGTGAATGCCATGGTTCGATTCTGATTATGGGTCCTGTCTGTAGGGAGTTTGTACATTTTCCCTGTGACCATGTGGGTTTTCCCTGGATGCTCTGGTTTCCCCCAACACTCCAAGGATATACAGATTTGTAGGTTAATTGGCCACGGGTAAAATTGTAAATTGTCTCTTGTGTGTAGGATGGTGCTAGTGTGTGGGGATCGCTGGTCGGCATTGACTCAGTGAGCTGAAGGGCCTGTTTCTCCACTCTATCTCTAAAGTCTAAAATCTAATGAGAATAGGACTCAAAAGGACACGCATTCACATTGTATTTTAGGGCTAATAATGCCTGATTTTTGAATTCACAATTTGCCCTCTTTAATTGATCTTAACTCTTTAATTGAAGCTTGAAATTTTGCAAATGAACTGGGTTATTAATTCTGTTGGCATATTAGCATTTTAATAAATGATGATAATACAAGCATCCTGCCTATAAAATTTAATCTATCACCATTACATCCAGCAGTTAGAATATAGGGCATCTTTTAATGAATCCTAAAAATTTATGAACTGTCTAGATGTTTGGTTATCTTTGATTCAATGAAAACCTTTCCTTAGAGTGAAATAACCATAGATGGAAATGTTTTAAGTGCAAAGCAAATAACTTCAAGGAAAGTGGCCACATGCTTGATTCTTGCACACATGTTTGGAATAACTTGCTTCAATGATTGATGGAAAGATACAGCATGGAAACAAGGCCTTCAGCCCACCAAGTCCACACCGACCATCGATCAGGGCAGCATGGTGGCGCAGTGGTAGAGTTGCTGCTTTACTGCGCTTGCAGCCCTAAAGACCCGGATTCGATCCTGACTACGGGTGCTGTCTGTACAGAGTTTGTATGTTCTCGCCATGACCTTCATGGGTTTTCTCTGCGATCTTTAGTTTCCTCCCACACTCCAAAGTCCTCCAGGTTTGTGGGTTAATTTGCTTGCTATAAGTGTAAATTGTCCCTAGTGTATATAGGATATTGATAATGTGCGGGTATTGCTGGTTGGTGTGGCCGAAAGGCTTGTTTATGCTGCATCTCTAAACTAAAAAAAAATAAACACCCATTCCCACTAATGTTTTTTGTTTTTTTGTTTTTTTTTTCAGTTACTCTACTCTTGGAATGTTCTTTTTTTCCCCCACTAATGTTATCCCACATTTGCACAATGGCACACCTGGTAGATCTACTGCTTAACCTAGTGCAAGAGACCCAGTTTTGATCCTGATCTCGGGTGCTGCCGTGCACATTCTCCTTGTGACCACGTGGACCCCCTCTGGGTTCTCTGCTTTCTGTCCACATCCCAAAGACATGTGGGTTTGTAGGTTAATTGGCCCTCTGTAAAATACTCGTGGGAGTTGATGAGAAAGTGAGTTAACCAAAGAAATAGTGTGATCGATGGCCAGCATGGACTTAGTGGGCCGAAGGGCCCGTTTCCATGCTGTATCACTAAACATTAAACAAAATGATGAAATGGCAATGATGCCATTGCGTTGTGAATAGCTAGTATGAAATTAGCAGGCCAAATGGCCTCCTTCGATGCAGAAACAACTCACTGATTTCACTGTAGGATCGATTATAGAAGTGCTGCTCCAAAGGTCAACGGATACTGATTCAATTGTTGCTGTGTAAAGGGAATTGAATAAATATCTGACAAGGAAAAATGCTGCTGAAATATATCAAAGGAGGAATTAAATGGATTGTTCCTTGACAGCGCCAGGCTGAGAATATGAATCTGAGTTCCAATTGCAATAAGGCTTTTTAGAGAATGTTCGGTTCAGTTTCCAGGAATCAGAAAACGAAATAAAATGTTGGCAGCAATAAAAGCAACCATGAATCCGTAAGCAATCTTGCAGAGTAGAAATTATTTGGTTCAGTAATGCTGTTCACAGAAAGAATCCATAAGTTATAGGAGTTGTGAAAGTACCTGCCTCAACTACCTCCTCTGGAAGCTACACCCAACACCCTCTGTGTGAAAAAGTTACTACTCGGGTTCCTATGAAATCATCCCCATCTCGCCTTAAACTTATGTCCTCCGGTTCTCGATTCCTCTACTCTGGGCAAGAGAATCTACCCGATGTACTCCTCGCATGATTTTGTACACCTCTTTGAGATCACCCCTCTTCCTCCTGCGCTCCAAGGAATAAAGAACTAGCATGCTCAACCTCTGCCTTTGAGTCCATTCCATTCCTTGCATATTCATGTATCTATCTAAAAGCATCTTAAACATCACTATTGTATCTGTTTTCTCCACCACCCCTCTTTGTCCACTCTGTGTAAAAAAAACTAACCCCACGCATCTTCATTAAACTTAAAGCCAAAGGACAAAGGGGTTAATTAGGGGGGGGGGGGGGGGGGGGGGGAGAGAGAGCATTAAATCAAACTTACGGGGAATATAAAAACTGAATCTAAAAGTTTATTTAGATAAAGATTGGTGGACAAATGTAGGTCCCTTATAATCCAAGACAGGCAAATTTATAATGGGAAACAAGGAAATGGCAGAACAGTTAACGAGTGGTTCTGCCTTCACTAAGGAAGACACAAACAATCTCCCAGAAATACTAGGGGACTGAGGATCTAGTGGGAGGGAGGAACTGAAAGGATTCCGCATTAGTCAGGAAATGGCTGTTGGGACTGAAGGCAGATAAACCGCCAGGGCCTGATGGTCTGCATGCCTTGGTGATCATTATCCAATGTTCTCTCAACTCTGAATCAGTTCCTGTGGACTGGAGGGTAGCCAATATAACCCCACTTTTTAAGAAAGGAGGGAGAGAGAAAATGGGGAATAATGGACCAGTTAGCCTTACATCGGTAGCAGGGAACATGCTTGTGTCGATTGTTAATGATGTTATAGTAGCACATTTGGAAAGCAGTGACAGGATTGGTCAAAGTCAGCATGGGAAGGGGAAAATCATGCTTCATTAATCTTCTGGAATTTTTTGAGGATATAACAAGTAGAATGGATAAAGGAAAGCCAGAGGATGTGGTGTATCTTGACTTTCAAAGAGCACTTGACAAAGTCCCATACAAGAGATTAGTAGGCAAAATTAGACCACATGGTATTGGGGGTAGGGTATTGACATGGATAGAGAACTGGTTGGCAGACAGGAAGCGAAGAGTAGGAATTAACAGGTCCTTTTCAGAATGGCAGGCAGTGACTAGTGGGGTACCACAAGGTTCAGTACTGGGACCCCAGTTATTTACAATATATATTAACAATTTAGACAAGGGAATTAAACGTAACATTTCCAAGTTTGCGGATGACACAAAGCTGGGTGGCAGTGTGAGCTGCGATGAGGATGCTCTGAGGCTGCAGGGTGACTTGGATAGGTTGGACAAGTGGACAGATGCATGTCAGATGCAGTATAATGTGGATACATGTGAAGTTATCCACTTTGGTGGAAGCCAGATTATTATCTGAATAGTGTCAGATAGGAAAATGGTGCAACAAGACCTGTGTGTGCTTGTATGTCAGTCACTGAAAGTAAGCATGCAGGTGCAGCAGGCAGTGAAGAAAGCAATGGCATGTTGACCTACATTGCAAGAGGATTTCAATTTTGGAGCACGAAGGTCCTACTGCAGTTGTACGGGGCCCTGCTGAGACCACACCTGGAGTATTGTGTGCAATTTTTGTCTCCTAATTTGAGGAAGGACATTATTGCTATTGAGGGAGTGCAGCATAGGTTCACCAGGTTAATTCCCTGATGGCAGGACTGATATATCATGAAAGAATGGGTTGACTGTGCTTGTATTCACTGGAATTTAGAAGGATAAGAGCATTCTTACAGTAACATATAACATTCTTAAAGGATTGAACAGGTTCCTGCAGGGAAAATGGTCCCGATGTAGGGGGAGTCCAGAACCAGGGGTCACAGTTTAAGAATAAGGGCTCAGCCATTTAGGACTGAGATGAGGAAAAACCTCTTCTCCCAGAGAGTTGTGAAACAGTGGAATTCTCTACCACAGTAGGCAGTGGAGGCCAATTCACTGGATGTTTTCAAGAGAGAGTTAGATTTAGCTCTTCGGGCTAAAGGAATCAAGTGATATGGGGAAAAAGCAGGAAATAAGGAACTTATTTTAGATGATCAGCCATGATCACATTGAATGGCAGGGAATGGCCTACTCCGTCACCTATTTTTCTATGTTTTCTATGTTTCTATTTCATGGGAGGTAGGGATGGGCATTAAATTCAAGCTGCCCACGTAGCCAAAAAAAAGCTATGCAGAAAAGTGGAAATGGAATTCAATCTGAAGAAATGTAAGGGAGAGTTGCAACAGGGCAAGAGAGTAAAATGGAATGTATGGAGAGTTGTTAACACAGATACTTCTGAGTATGTCCATGGATACACAAAGCTAATAGACAAGTCAATGGGGTGGCGATGCATACTTATTTTATGAACCAAGATATATAATGTACGAGCAGGGAGGTTATGCTGGAACTGTTTACAACACTCATTAGGTTACAGTGTAAGTACTGCATACACAGCCGGTCACCACATTATACACAAGATTTGTTGGAGCTTGAGATAGTGCAGATGGGATTTCCCCCCATTTCTATGTTGAGAGATTGAATATTCTTGAGTTGTGTTACTTTATGTGTAGGAAGGAACTGCAGATGCTGGTTTAAACCGAAGATAGACACAAAAAGCTGGAATAACTCAGCGGGACAGGCAGCATCTCTGGAGAGAAGGAATGGGTGACAATTCGGGTCAAGCCCTTCTTTGTAACGGGATGACCTAGACTAAACTAAACACTAAGTACTGGTGTAACTCAATGGGTCAGGCAGCATCTCTGCAAAATATGGATCGGTGATGTTTTGGGTTGGGCACCTTCTTCATTATTAATTTTCACTAGTTCAGGGATCTTAAATGAGGGGTACATATTTAAGATAATCTTGGAAGTATATGAGTGGGAATAATGATTTTTATTTCTCAAAAAACAGGGGGGTGCCGAGTTAAAGGCATTCACAGAAAGATTTACGTGGGGCTTTTCTAGGTGGTGGAGTCAGAGATACACATCACATTTAAACAGTACCTGAGTGTGGACACCTGTGACTTTTATGAGTAATGCCCCTGTCCCACTTAAGAAACCTGAACGGAAACATCTGGAGACTTTGCGCCCCACCCATGGTTTCCGTGCGGTTCCCAGAGGTTTCCGGAAGTTCCCGGAGGTTTTTGTCAGTCTCCCTAATGGTCGAAAGTGGTTTCCGCTTCTTCTATGTTCCGGCGATTATTTAAAAAACTTCAAAACCGGACGCGACTAAAAATAGGTTGTCGTTTTAAAAATCAGTAATTTTTTAGTCAAAGCCAGTTGTGATGCTAGTTGAAGGTGGTTGCTGGAGGTTGCAGGTAGTGGAAGGTCTTACCTTCCACTAACTTCAACCTCCGGCAACCACCTGCAACCTCCGTTTTTTTTCCAGGGTGCATCTCTGGTTGCTCTGCAGCCTTCCATCGATGGAACCTCCTCGGACTGACTTGAGCCCCACCATGGGGTGTGGACCTAACATCGGAGCTGATCCCTTGCCTGGGATCGCTCCAACTACGGCCTGCGGATTTATCATCAAGATCTCGCAGTCTCGGGAGAGGCTGAGTCGGGAAGCTCCAACAACACAGAGACTCGACCAGCTCCAAGGAACTGACATCTCCCCAATCCAGGAGCTGCTCGCCCTGATGCGGAGGGCCCAAACTCCACCGGCTACAGGAGTCAACATCAACCCATCAACGGAAGGCTCGAGGCCCCCGACTGAGGGAGAGCAAAGAAGGGAACAGATGTTAACTTTTTCTCGCCTTCCATCACAGTGAGGAATGTGGATGAGTCACTGTGGTGGATGCTTATGTAAAAATGTATTTTGTGTGTTCCATTGCTTTTTATTTGTATGATACTGACTTGGCAAATGAAATTCCTCGTATGTAGCAAAACATACTTGGCTAATAAATATTATTGTGATTGTGATTTCAAGTTATATAACTCATCTTAGATACTGATTTTTTAATATAAATCATCTTGGGTACTTGATTTTTTATTGGTTTGAGGTGCTTCATCCACACTTTGATGTAGCCAGGAGAGCTGCAGGGTCAGCAGTCTCTAAAGCATTTAGGAATGTCAAGCCTTAAGTCATGCCACAGCTCCTAACGATGCTTCTCGGAGAATGTTTGACGGCACCCTATTAAAGTTCTGCAGCTTTACCCATTAATACCCATTTCCGGATAACGAAAGGACTAGGTAGAGTGGATGTGGAGAGGATGTTTCCAGTAGTGGGATAGTCTAGGACCAGAAGGCATAGTCTCAGAAGTAAAGGACATACCTTCAAAATGGAGATGCACAGGAACTTCTTCAGCCAGAGGGTGGTGAAGCTGGGGAATTCCTTGCCACAGATGCCTCTGGCAGCCAAGAGGGGGGGGGGGCACAATGCCACAGTGATTGAGTGTCTGCGCCAGAGTCCCAGATTCATTTCTGACTACAGGTACTATATGTGCAGAGTTTACACGTTCTTCTAGTGAACACATGGATTTTCTCCTGGTGCTCTGATTTCCACCCTCTAAATGTGTACAGGTTTGCAGGTTAATTGCCTTCTGGAAAATTGTAAATTGCTTCTCGTGTGTAGGTTAGTGTTAGTGCATGAGGTGATTGCTTCTTCTTCTTCTTGGATATGGCGTGCACAGTCTCATGTTGCAGGACAACTGGTTCTATGTGATCTTATTTGATTGTGCATGCCAGGTTGATTGCATTTGTCAAAACAGGGCGGACCATGTGAAGATTGCAATCTCCCACCCCAGGTGATCACTGGTCAAAGTGGACCTGGTGGGCTGATGAGCCTGTTACTACACTGTATCGCTGAACTAAAATTAAGCTGACCTAAGAGTGAGTGGATGTGAAAAAAATATTTCCAGTACTGGAAGTGTCTGAGACAGGAGGGCACAACCTCAGAATAAAAGGACAGACTTTAAAAGATTGAGATGAGGAGATTTCTTTATCCAGTGAGTGGTGAAGCTACGGAATTTATTGCCACAGATGGTTGTGAAGGGTAAAGCAATGGTTATTTTTAAATTGTAGATTGATACTTTCCAGATTAGGAAGGGTGTCAAAGGCTATGGGAAGAAAGCAGAAGAATGAGGTTGAGAGGTAAATTAGACCAGCTGTGATTGAATGGCAGAGTAGACTTGATGGGCTGAATGGCCTGATTCTGCTCCTATGTCTTATGGTCTTAAGTGTGCAATGTGCCATTGTGACCGGCAATAATAAAAACACTAATATACATCTATCCCTTCTCACAGTTTGACTGTGTTGATTAGCAGATGGTCAAATTACGGAAAAAGATCTTGACCTTGGGAAACCTTGTAAAATGGGGGGTAATAAGTCCAGCGTACATTTAACATCTCTCTCCATCTTCTTTCACAATAAAAATCAAAGCCAGATTACCCAACATGTGTCAAGCCCTTTGATATTGCTTGGCATCAGTCCTACCAAACTCTGTCAGACTGCATCTGAAAGTCGAACACATTTCATTAATATATCACGCATTATATGGGCTGCAGGCAAAGAACTCAATGTGGAAATTAAATTCAGTCTGAGATCTCAAGGTACTCAAAAAGAGACATTGTACCTCTCGGTTGCTGTGACAACAATTCTTAAACTATGTGAAAACAATATCATAATTCAAGACTTCCTCACGGAGCATTGAGCATCTGAATTGTTTTGCGGTAATTAATATATTAACATTCATTGTCATAAGTAGATTTGTGTAAATTCGAGGGTAACAGATCAGAAAGAAGGCTCTTGTATATTGAGGGTTGAATGAAAGAAGAGAAGAGGCAATAAACAGCTCATTGTACAATGCAAGAATGCTGAATTATTTCCACTCTGTAAATAGAAATGTTTAACTTGCATTTTGTTAATTGGCACAGCAGCGAATCGGCCACCGCAATCAGAATTCATGCACCACTCTCCAGTGTTTGCCTGTACAAAGGGCCTTAAGAATTATAACAACCTAGACATTTTAATATTCCACGCTATGGTGCTTTGCAGTAAGTTGGTATAGGGAAGGAAAAGTTGCGGATACGCTGCAGCAACTGTTTCTTTACAAAAGTGGCAAGTAGAGAGAACTGTGCTGTAATGCCTGAAAGTCAGATTCACTCCTGGGTCTCTTTCTTTCCTCAGCAGCCATCAAAGGCGACCCCGTGAGGTTTATGCCGAGAGAAATACAAAAAGGAAGACTGACACAGTGCATTAAAATAAAAACAATGAAGGGATATGATTCTGCATAGCAGCTGTCAATGTCATAGTACCTCTGAAGGTTATCCTCAGCTAATTAGAGTGTAGTTACTGTGGCAACCATCTCCCACAAATGCTTTGCTTTGGCTTTTACACTGTTAGTTAAGAATGGTGTCTTAGATACTTGGAGAATTCCCCTGCTTTTATTTGATCTATTATATATTTTGCAGACTCATCCTGGAGGGGAAGTCTCCCAATGATGCAGCAATCCTGCAATGAGATTAACAGTTCACGGTGTAGCACAGTGGCAAAGTGGTAGAGTTGCTGCCTTACAGCGCAGAGACCCGGGTTTCATCCTGACTGCAGGTGCTGTCTCTATGGGGTTTGATCATTCTCCCTGTGCCCGCCTGGGTTTTCTTCGGGTGCTCCGCTTTCCTTCCACACCCCAAAGACGTGCGGGTTTGTAGGCTAATTGGCTTCCGTTAGAATTGTAAACTGTCGCTAGTGTATGGGATAGTGTTAGTGTTAGGCTGAAGGGCCTGTTTCTGCATTGTATCTATAAACTAAACTAAACTAAGCTGTACACTCTCCAACAATGGAAAACTTTGAACCCACAATGATTCTGTTTACACAAACCCAATGATCCCAATGAGCTGAATGGCTTCTTCTGTGTAGTGATGACACTACTTCCATTTCTGCTATGACTCAGAAGGTGGTGGTAAGATGAACTAGCTGCCAGAGGAGGTAGTTGAGGCAGGTACCACAACAGCATTCAAAAGATGCCTTAACAGAACTTTTTTTAAATCTCTTTCCTCGACAAAGATGCAATTTTTTTCTGTATCGTATCTCCGTCGGCCTAACATCGAGGATTTGACAGCCTTTGCCGCAGACCGACCTCTGGAGCACCAACCGCAGGAGTTTCGACCACCCCGACACGGGAGCTTCGACTGCCCCGATACGGGAGCTTCGACCGCCGGCTGCGGGAGCCTTGATTGCCCCGACAGATGGTTTGACTGCCCCGACCACGGGAGAAAATGAGGGAAGAAGATTAGACTTTATTGGCTGCATCAAAGAGAGGAATGCGGGGAATCAGCTGTGGTGGATGTTTATAGACAATAGACAATAGGTGCAGGAGGAGGCCATTCGGCCCTCCGAGCCAGCACCGCCATTCAATGTGATCATGGCTGATTATCCCCAATCAGTACCCCATTCCTGCCCTCACTATTTTTAAGAGCCCTATCTAGCTCTCTCTTGAAACTACTTATATGTACCTGTGTGTCTTGTTTCTTTTTTTAATATGGCTGTATGGTAACACTGTACCTGAATTGGTACATGTGACAATAAAAGACCATTGAAACCGTTTTGCTAGTTATGTTATCTGAGATCAGATGCAAGTTGGTACAAATCTCACTCTGGAGATGTAAACCTATCGTCTCGATAAAAGCTTCAGATACTGAAGGGGTGCTGCTGATGAGGTTACGTTGAAGCACCCTCTGCCCTCTCTGGTGACTATAAAAGATCACATGTCACTACCTTAGGAAAAGAAACATTACTTCTTCCACCATGACTGGACATGAAACCTTTGTACCTTAAACTATCATAGTCAAAATAAATGATCTGATCATAATTTCTTTACAGTTTGTGGCCATTTTTCTACATTACAATAATGATAAGAAGTCCAAGATATTTTGTTGATTCTAAAACTTGCTGGAATGTCAGAGGTTGAAGGGTGACTTGATATAAGCATATACAATTGTAAGAGCATAGATAGGGTAGATAGTCAGAACTTTTTTAGAACTAGAGGGCATAGCTATAATGTGCGAAGGGGAAAGTTTAATGGAGATATGCGGGAAAAGTTTTTATACAGAAATTGATGAAGACACAAAAGTGGTGATTAAATGGCTTTTAGATAGGCACATGGAAATGCAGGGAATAGAAGAATATGGATCATGTACAGGATGCATCAGATGAGATCAGTTGAACTTGACATAATGTTTGGCACAAGGATTGTGGCCGAAAGACCCGTTCCTATGTTGTACCATTCTATGGGTAGGAAGGAGCTGCAGATGCTGGTTTACACCAAAGATAGACGCAAAATGCTGGAGCCAGCGGTTCTGGCAGTATATTTGGAGAGGAGGACACATCTTCAGACTGTTCTATCTTCTATTTCCTATGTTCAATGTTCTATATTCTAAAACAATATGAGAATGTTTTCATATTTTCTTACATCAGAAAAGGAGGCCATTCATTCTATCAAATCTCTACGGTTCTTGGATAGGAGAATTCCTATCAATATCAATCTCAGTTTCCAACCTATTTTCTGGTGCTCTATCTCTCTCACACGCCCATCAACCCCATCTTGATTTTCCTATTGCCTACCTACTCTTGAGATAATTTACAAAGTATCTACCAACCAGCACAAGGGAAGGAAGAGGAGCCCCAGTAGGATGCCCACACATTCACGGGGTTGAACGTGCAAACTCCACACAGGCAGCATTGAACTGTGAGACAGCAACACTAATAATCATAATCATAATCATAATCGTAACTTATTAGCCAAATATGTTTTGCAACAAACGAGGAATTTGATTTGCCATACAGTCATACCAAAAAGCAACATGACACACAACTACATAAAATTTGACATAAAACTTCCACCACAGCGCCTCCTCCACATTCCTAACAGCAATGGAAGGCAATAAAGGAGGCGACAGATAGCACAATGGGCTAAGAGTTCGGCTGGCGACCGGAAGGTAGCCGGTTCAAATCCCGCTTGGAGTGCATACTGTCGTTGTGTCCTTGGGCAAGACACTTCACCCACCTTTGCCTGTAATGGAATGTAATTACGGCGGCAGGCGCGGGCACACCGCGACGCCCTGTGTCTCCCTTTCAAGGGAGATGCTAAAAATGCATTTCGTTGTCTCTGTACTGTACACTGACAATGACAATAAATTGAATCATTTCATTTTTTTCATTTAAATGCTTATCTTCTTTCCTCCTTTTTGTCTCACGGTCGGGGGAGTTGAACCATCCGCAGTCGGGGCGATCAAAGCTCCCGCAATAAGCAATTGAAGCTCCCGCGTCAGGACGATTGAAGCTCCCGCGATCGGGGTGGTCGAAGCACCTGCGGCTTGGAGCTCCCAAAGTCGGTCCCTAACCAAGCTACCGCGAGCTCCACGATGTTCCCCACTACCCACTGTATACCATACCATACCATACCATCATAAACAGTGCAAATGTAATACAAGATTCGAAATACAAATTCACACCCAGTCAATAACATCCCACAGGCAGTACATTGTCCTTTGTTTCTGAAATGCTGTTCTATTTTTGTGCATAAGTACTTTCACTGAATTAATCTGACACTCAGATTAAATGGTGTCAAACGGTAATATTAAGGGAGAGCCTCTTCACCACATTGCAGTTTGACCTTCAATTAAATCCATTAGTAAATGTGTTGTACCCATCTATAAACATCCAAATGACTAATGATGGAAAGGGCTTGGTGCTGTTCTTGGATGAATCACAACAGAACTTGCAATTGCTCTCTGGGTTTGCAAATACAACGGCATACGTTCTGCACCTTGGGATCTTCTGTTGTCTTCAAGGCAAAATACAAAATAAATCTGATCTTTAGGCAGGGAAATAAAAGCTGAAGATGCTGGGACATCTTTCACAGCAGCACAGTTGGTAGAGCCATTGCCTCACAGCACCAGACACTCAGGTTCCAACCTGGCCTTGGGTGATCTTGACCTCGTAGGGTTCCTGTGGGAACTCTGGCTTCCTCCCACATCCCAAAGACTTCAGGCTTTACTTTAGACTTTAGAGATACAGTGTGGAAACTGGCACTTCAGGCCACCAAGTCCGCACTGACCACCAATCACTCTGTGCACTGGCACTATCGTACACACTAGGGACTATTTAAGATTTTTACTAAAGCCAATTAACCTACAAACCTGCATGTCTTGGGAATGTGGGATGAAACCGGAGCACCCAGAGAAAATGCATGCGGTCACAGGGAGTATCTACAACTCCGTACAGACAGCACCCGTAGTCAGGATCAAACATGGGCCTCTGGTGCTGTAAGGCAGCAACTCTACCACTGCACCGCTGTGTCACCCCAAAACGTGCGGGTTTTAAGGTTAATTGTCCTCTCTAAAACTCCCCCTAGTGTGTAGGGATAACATAGAACTAGTGTGAATGGGAAATCAGTGGCAGGTATGGACTCGATGAGCCGAAGGGCCGGATAACATGCTGTACCTCTAAATGCTCTAAACTTTCTAAGTCACAAATATCTCTGCTAAAGCATATGAGAAAATTGGGAGCAAGTTGAGATGTGAATGCATTTGTGTTTAGGCAACAAAAGGCCTTTGTTGAAGAAAGAATACGAGAATCATCTGGGATGTAGTTGTGAGCCTCCACTGATGGTATTGTCAGCAGTGAAAACTACCTCCCTAATGAACATATTGTATAATATGGGTGGCAACGAGGCACAGTGGTAGGTTTACTGCCTTTGAGTGCCAGAGACCCGGGTTCAATCCTGACTATGGGTGCTGTCTGCATGAGGTTTGTGCGTTCACATGTGACCACTTTTGATTTCTCCAGGTGCTCCATTTTCTTCCCACACTCCAAAACCATATGGAATTGACCAGTAAAAATTGTAAATTACCCCTAGTGTATAGGATAGTGTTAGTGTATGGTGGCATGGACTTGTGGGCCAAAGGGCCTGTTCCTGTACCATAGGGAGAGATTGAGTAGGCTAGGACTTTATTCCCTGAAGCACAAGATGATGTGAGGTGATCTTATAGAGGTGTATAAGATCATGAGGGAAATAGATAGGGTAGATGTAAAGAATCTTTTACCCAGAGTAGAGAAATCAAGAACCAGAGAACATAGATTTAATGTGAGCAGCCAAAGGTTTTAATAGGTACCTGAGGGGAAACCTTTTTACACAAAAGGTAGTGGGTATTTGGAGCGGGATGCCAGAGGAGGTAGTTGAGGCAGGTACTATCGCAATGTTTAAAAGACATTTGAACAGATAAGATGGGTTGAGAGTGATATGGGCCAAACACAGGCAGTTGGGACGTGTAGATAGGGCATATTGGATGGCATGGGGAAATTGAGCCGAAGGGCCTGTTTCCATGTTGTAAAATGTTATGACCTTATTTCATGTTCATTTTACCATTGATATGTGGACCAGAGTAAACTTCGTAAGGTTTTGGGTGCAGACTCAATCCATAAATTTGAGCACTCTAAGTTAGGCTAACTCTCTGTGGCATCCTGAGGTAGCGTGGCACTGTCAGAGGTGATTAATTTCTGATGCAATGTTAAATCCTAGTTTCTCAAGTGGATATCAAATATTCTAAGATCATCCACTCCCTGAGTTATGGTGCAAGTTGGTACAAACCTCAATCTGGAGATTTGGGAGTGGACGACAAAACTGAACCTTTCGTAACTATGTTCAGCCAAATGGGGCATATCTGAAATACCTTGACAAAAACAACAAGGACCATTTTCACCCTGGTCATTCCTTTTCTCCCTTTTCCCGTCAGGCAGAAGATACAAAAGTTTAAAAGCACATACCATCAAATTTGGAAATAACATCTTTCCCACTGTTATCAAATGACTGAAAGGGCGATGCATAAATTATAGGTGAAGTCACAATCTTCCAACCAACCACATTGAGGATCTTGTATATTTTCATTTTTTTCTAAACTGCACTTTCCCTGCATCTGTTATGCTATATTGTGAACTCTGGATTTTGAATTCAATATTTTATCTTTTACACTATCTGTTGACTTGTGTTTGCTTGATTGTAGTCACATGTGCTATGAATTGTTTGGATAGCACACAAACAATTCTTCTCACTGTACCTCGATGCACATGACAATAATAAACCATTACCAATTTCAATAAATTCCTTCCAAATTGCGTCCTTAAAAGACAATGGTATCTGATTACTGCTAAGACTTTTAGATTTTAGACTTTAGACCTTAGATATAGAGCATGGAAACGGGGCCTTCAGCTCACTGAATCCATGCCGACCAGTGATCATCCCATAGATTAGATTAGATTAGATTAGATTCAACTTTATTGTCATTGCACATTTACAGTATGAAATGGTTTAACCTTGCAGTCATAACATAGAATAAAATAACAAAACACACACTCAACACAGTTTTAACATCCACCACAGTGAGTCCACCAGGCACCTCCTCACTGTGATGGAAGACAAAAGTCCCAAAATCCTTGTCTCTTCCTTCCTTGCTCTCCCTCTGCGCTGAGGCGATCCAGGCCTCCGATGTTTTGACCCCGGCGGGTGATGGTAAGCAAGTCCCGTGGCTGAATCCGAGCTCCGTGAACGGGCCTATAACGAAATTAGCACTATCCATTCAATAGAGACAATTTATAATTTATTTTACAGAAGTCAATTAACCTACAAACCTGTACCTTTGCAGTGTGGGAGAAAATTGGAGCGCCCACAGAAAACCCACGCAGTTAAGGGCCTGTCCCACTGTACGAGGTAATTCAAGAGCTCTCCCGAGTTTTTAAAAAAAATCAAACTCGTGGTAAGCCAGTAGAATGTATGTAGCGGGTACGTCGGAGCTCGGGACATCTCTTAGCGGTTTGTAACGCTAACAGCAGGTACTCGGGAAATGCGGTAAGCTCATGAAGACTCGTGAAGATTTTTCAACATGTTGAAAAATGTCCACAAGAGCCCCGAGTACCAACGAGCAGCTGTTACCGTAATTCTCCGAGTTCGAATCAGGGGAAACTCGGGAGAACTCTTGAATTAGCTCGTACAGTGGGACAGGCCCTTCACAGGGAGAACGTACGAACTCCGTACAGACAGCACCCGTAGTCAGGATCGAACCGGGGTCTCTGGTGCTGTGAAGCAGCAACTCTACCGCTGCGCCACTGTTCCACCCCGAGAGGTTACATGAAACATAGAACAGTCTGAAGAAGTGTTCTGACCTGATATATCACCTGTCCAAGTCATGAAAGATGCTGCCTGAGCAACTGAGTTACTCCAGCACAGTGTGTTCTAATGTTGAGACACTGTTCTGTTTCGAACCTGCAAAGATATGTGAGCCGTGGCCTCTCAACCTGCTCCATAGTTTGCCTACTCCGTTACTATGCTTCCCACAGCTGCACCACCAGTAAGCCACAAACGCTGATGAAATATGGCAGCTGAAGATAAAGCAATTTATTCCAAAATTATTTCTCAAGATACGGGGACGGAAGGAATTTTCTTTAAACTTAATTAAATGATTCCTCACAGTTTGGGCTCAAGAGTGTTATACAAATGCGAGTATAGTTTCAGGCATGAAACGCACAGAAGGATAACAGTCGTATAATGAAATCACCAACTTTGTTCCCTTGGTGACCAAGCCTGGCTTCTGTAAGTGTTTGGCTTCTGATTGTGCTGTGGGGTTTTCACCCAAACCCTCTCCCAGTTATGTCTAATTACCCCTCGCAATGTTTCCAAAAGTAGCGATCCGTGACAAATACACTCAGCATCAGGAATGACTTCCGTCACATTTGTTGCAGATTTGTGGGCAATGTAGGAACCATACAACATGCACAACAGGGTCATTGGGCTGAAGGGCCTGTTTCTGTGCTGTACTGTTCTATGTAACCTCTCAGCAGTGAGGGACTTTGAAGTATATGGTATTTTTCAAAGAAATTGTTCAACATAGGTCGAATATGGAAAATAAATATGTTCTCGGCAATTGGACACATGATGAGTGATCAGCAAAATTCAAGTGATTCTTTGAGGAATCTAGTTATCGGTTGTTGATAAAAATGAGGTTTGCCAGTGAGGTTACTGTGGTACCTCACTGGCAATGTTTAATGATTTCTTCATGCACAGAAAGAATCAGAGAGATTTGCAGTCCCATTTGACTACGTTTTGTCCGCATCAGGTGAAAATGGTCACGCAGCCTATTAGGACATAAGAAATAAAAGCAGGAGTAGAGTCATAGTGTCACAAAGTCTTATAGCGTGGAAATAGGCCATTCAACCCAAATTGTACACACCGACCAACATGTCCCAACTACACTAATCCCACCTGCCTGATTTGGCCCATATTCCTCTAAACCTGTTCTGTCCATGTACCGGTCTAAATGTTTCTTAAACATTGCAACAGTACCTGCTTCAACTATCTCCTCCTGCAGCTCGTTCCGTATACCCACCACCCTTTGTGTAACAATTTACCCCTCAGGTTCCTATTAATATTTTTTTCCTTCACCTTAAGCCTGTGTCCTCTGGTTCTTGATACCCGTACACTGGGCATCTAACCGATCTGAATCTGTGTGCCTAAACAATCTATTGCTCTCATGATTTGTACATCTCCATAAGATCACCCCTCAAGCTCCAACGAATAGTCCTAGCTTGCTCAACCTCTCCCTGTAGCTCAGGCCCTCGAGTCCTTGCAACATCTTCATACACATCCTCGAGTAGACCAGTAATCCTCTCAAACTTGCCCTGCCATTCCGTGAGATCATGGCAAATTCAATCTTGGTCTCAACATTACGTTCTTGTTCTCCCCTGATAGCCATGGACTCTCGTAGTTCAAATATTTGACAGTCTACTATTGAATATATTCTATGACTGCCTTCCCATCTCTCTATCGTAGAGAATAACAAATTATCGTGACTCTTCTCTAATGGCTTCCTAAACCATTACTCTACCAGCCCAACCACATTCAATGATCCAGATTTGATTTCATAAGTATGTTAGTATTTCATCTGTAATAATGACCTCTAGTTCTGGATAACCAAATAAGAGAAAAAACATCTCTCAGCATCCACTAATATTCTCAATGTTGGTTTTCATTTCAATTTGATGCTATCCTTAAATTATTTAGTCATGATATTTTAATGTTATTCTCTCTGAAATATATCTTTGCAGAGACTTAATCCCTACACTTGGCCTGTACGCTTGGAAGTTACTGCACCAAGACCATATCCAATTGGATTATAAATTCTTTGAATACTTCTAGCTTTAACCACCCCTTCTGGCAATGTTATACAGACTCCAACACATTCTGGGAGGAAATGTTTCTTCACATCTCCCTTTTAATGACTTTATCAATTGCTTGAACCAAACCTCAACCCCACCCCTGTCTCACCACCACTATTATTGACTTCTTTGTAAGGAGGTTTGGACAGTCCTTTTCTATTCATTCCTGACTTGGTAAGTATTGGTATAATCTTTCCTAAATGTTCTCTGATCCTAAGAAAACAATCACAGCCTATTCCCACCTATTCATAGACTATACAGCTCTGCTTTAAATACCATTATCCCATCCAAGCCTATGTGCCTATCCACCATGATCCAGGTGGATAGGCATGATATTTCTTAAATGCCTATATCGTATCTGTCTTCACCATTACCCACAAGCACCCACCATCCTCTGTATAAAAAATCTTGCCCTGTGCATCCCATTTAAACTTTGCCCTTCAAACCTCAAAGCTATGCCCCCCAGTGTTTGACATTTCCATCTTCGGAAAAAGGATCTGACTGTCTACCCTATCTATGCCTCCTATAATGTTATAGGTCTCCCTTCAACCTCCAGCATTTCAGAGAAAACAACCCAAGTCTGTCCAACCTCTCCCTTAATATCCCTCTGTCTACTTTGACAGCCTTCCTCACAATCCACGATCCCAGCAATCTTGGTGTCACCTGCAAACTTAAGGGCCTGACCCACTTACACAATTTTTTCGGCGACCTGCTGCAACTATGACGGGTGCCAGCAGTTTTTCCAAAAGAAATGGCACAAGTGGGACAGGCCCTTTCCGAACCAACACATCTACATTTTATGTCCAAATCATTTATACATATATCACAAACAATATTGGGTTGCTGCAAATGGTGCAATAAAGCAATACTCCAACTCTCTCAGACAGGTATGAAGGTTATGCTATATAAATATACCTTTTTTCATCATATATTTTTTTCTGATAGATTAATTTATAAAAATGTCCTTTGTGCAATAAATTCATTACATTTAAATTAAGTGTTTTTCAGCTATACCATTGCAGATATAAATCACCATTGATTATTAGGAGGAAGCAAGCAATATCCATTATAAAATCATTGATGGAAAAGCTATTTTAGTTTGGAAAAAAAACCCAGTGATTTTATGAAGAATGAAACTTCTTTTAAAAAAAAATAACAGAAGCACAGGAATTCAGTTTGACCTTGAGAATTGCTAATTTATTAAAAGGGTTCAATATTTGATAGGAAATGGTGTCCATGTTGATTAAATGTCTACCTTGATTTACTAGTATAAAATGCACAGATTCCTCGAACAAGCCAAAGTCATCTTTGATCTTACTTGCTCAATAATGGGATTATATTTTCTTGTGTTGTGAAGGTTATCTAAGAAGAAAGACTACCTTCAACAAAATGAGGAGGAACAAGGAGACAGAAGGATTCAGCCATTTACAGTCTGAAGAAAGGTCTCAATCTGAAATATCACCTATCCATGTCCTCCTGAGATGAACCACTGAGTTACTCTGGCACATTGTTTTTTTTCTTATGTAAACCAGCACCTGCAGTTCCTTGCATCTGCATACTTGATTTAGGGATGGCGGCAGGTTTTACAAAGCCATCTTCCAGTCTGATGTCATCAAGTTGCCTCATTAGACAAACAAGGCTTAGATCTGCTGAAGTTTAGAGGAGTATTGACCTGATGGGCTGAATGGTCTCAGTCTAGTTAGTTAGTTTAGTTTATTGTCACGTATGCCGAGGTACAGTAAAGAGCTTTTGTTGCGTGCTGACTCGACCGGAAAGATTACACATAGAAAACATAGAAACATAGAAAATAGGTGCAGGCGTAGGCCATTCATGCATTCAATATGATCATGGCTGATCATCCAAAATCACTACCCCGTTCCTGCTTTCCCATATCCTTTGATTCCATTAACCCTAAGAGCTATATCTAACTCTCTTGAAAACATCCAGTAAATTGACCTCCACTGCCGTCTGTGGCAGAGAATTCTACATGATTTCAATCGAGCCATCCACAGTCTACAGAGACATGGTAAAAGGAATGACATTTAGTGCAAGATAAAGCCCAATAAAATTTGATTAAAGATAATCCAAGGATCTCCAATAGATAGATATTAACTCAGAACCATTCTATAGTTGTTGATAGAGTGATTCAGTTGCCTGATAGTAGCTGGGAAGAAACTGTCCCTGAATCTTCTATGCATTTTAACACTCCTGTACTTCTTTCCTGATGGGACAGAGGGGAAGAGGGAGCAACCAGGGTGAGACTATATTGTTATAAGACATAAATATGGAGATGAATCAAACTCAGTAAGCAAAATATTTATTCAGACACAAGAAACTGCATATACTGGAATCTCGAACAAAAAACTAAGCATCTAATTTAGGTATGTTACAAAACTTACCTTCAGCGGCACTGCAGTTCTGCCACTGGCCATGTGCGTGACATTGGCGCCTTTGAGGGGGGGGGGGGGGGGGGGTTAAAATGCATTTCTTCTCCTACCTGTCCTGGATATATTTTCTCGTAGTGCAAGCTTTTGCTGAAGAATTGTTCCGACGGCCGTTCTGTGAATTTTTTTTTTAATCGCCCGACAATTTCAGCACTGGAGTAATTTAAAAATCAGCTTCTAAAGCCGTCAACGCCGACAATGGGGACGGATTTCTCGTACGGGACCGGTAAAGGAAAGCCGTTTATTTTACATATAAACGTTCTTCTGAGGATGCCTTTAATCCACAATTTACGTTGCGAAACGGTGATTTAGGACCCATACGAACTGGCAGTATTTTTCCTGCCGATATGGGGTTTAAATTCACCGCAACCGCAACATTCCAAATGATCGCGTTCCTCAAAAACCCACTCGCAAGATGATTTAAATGCCCATTAATTTATGGGAATTAAACACTAAATTCCTTCCATTTGGCCTATAAATCCATGACAATGAGATTTAAAAATCATGTTATATTGTGAATTCTTGTGTGAATGTTATTTGGACACTTAGGCTATTTAAAAATTGTTAATCTTTTCTTAAGAAATGGATAGATGTTTAGATCTAGTAATTGAATTTTGTAATTAGTTACAATTGGATAACTAACTAATTATATGCTTTAATTTCAGGTCATCCAAGTAAGATTGTTTAATATTTGTTTCAGAATGCTTCAATCCATAATTGAAAATTTCTTTCAGTTCTCTTAATTTTTAAGAAAGTTATGGGCTTTTGACTGTCTTTGAGCACAGCTTTTGTGTTAAGTCAATGGCAGTTGTACAGGGTCTTGGTGAGACCACACCTGGAGTATTGCGTACAGTTTTGGTCTCCAAATCTGAGGAAGGACATTATTGCCCTAGAGGGAGTGCAGAGACGGTTCACACCAGACTGATTCCTGGGATGTCAGGACTGTCTTATGAAGAAAGACTGGATAGACTTGGTTTATACTCTCTAGAATTTAGGAGATTGAGAGGGGATCTTATAGAAACTTACAAAATTCTTAAGGGGTTGGACAGGCTAGATGCAGGAAGATTGTTCCCGATGTTAGGGAAGTCCAGGACAAGGGGTCACAGCTTAAGGATAAGGGGGAAATCCTTTAAAACCGAGATGAGAAGAACTGTTGAGTAATTTTTTTTCACACAGAGAGTGGTGAATCTCTGGAACTCTCTGCCACAGAGGGTAGTTGAGGCCAGTTCATTGGCTATATTTAAGAGGGAGTTAGATGTGGCCCTTGTGGCTAAGGGGATCAGGGGGTATGGAGAGAAGGCAGGTACGGGATACTGAGTTGGATGATCAGCCATGATCATATTGAATGGCGGTGCAGGCTCGAAGGGCCGAATGGCCTACTCCTGCACCTAATTTCTATGTTTCTATGTTTCTATGAAAAGCAATAGGGAACAAGATGCTAATTTCCGAGTATGAAAATGGCCATAACTTTTTTAATACTGAAGATATGAAAGTGAATTAGGTGTCAAATTAAACTTATTTTTATGCTTTATCTGATGGGATAAATTGCAGACTTGATTTTAAAAATCTCAAAATTTTGTAACATTGCTACATCTATGAAGAATGGACAGACTATGTTTTTAAATTATTACAGATTATTTATTCAGTTTCAAGGCATCTTGGCATCCCTGGCAATGCCAGCTTTTGCTGCCCATTCTGCATGGCAACACCGTGGCACAGTTGGTTGAGCCACATCCTCGTAATGCCGGAGACCTAGGTTTGATCCTGGCCTCAGGTGCTGTCTCCTTCTCTCTGTGACTATTCGAGCCGTCGAATCATACAGCTGGAAACAAGCCCTTCGGCCCAACTTGCCTACGCCAACTAACATGTCCCATCTACATTTGTCCCACCTGCCTGTGTTTGGCCCATATCCCTCTAAACCTGTCCTATCCAAGTATCTATCTAAAAACTTTGTGAACTGCAACTCATTCCATACATCCACCACCCTTTGTGTAAAAAGTTGGCCGTCAGGTTCCTGTTATATATTTTCCTCCTCACTTAAAACCTATGTCCTCTGGTTTTCGATTCCCCTACTCTGAGCAAAAGACTGTGGTTTACCCAATCTATTCCTCTCATGATGTTGTACTCCTCTATAAGATCACCTCTCATTCCCCCTACACTCCACGAATAAAGTCATAGCCTTCTCAACCTCTCCCTGTAGCTCAGGCCTGCGAGTCCTGGCAACATCCTGAGAGGTGACCTTATATAGGTCTATAAAATGACTGGGGGGGGGGGGGGGGGGGGGGGGGGGGGGGGGGGGGAAGGATAGAATAGATAGTCAGATAGAATCAAAAAACTGGTTACGAGGATGTTGCCAGGACGAGAAGTCAAGTAGGAGTGCAGGAGGATGAGGGGTGCAGGAGGATGAGGGGTGATCTTATAGATGTGTATAAAATCATGAGAGGAATAGATCGGGTAGATGTACAGTAACTTGCTAAGACTTGGGGAATCGAGGACCAAATGACATAAGTTCAAGGTGAAGGGGAAAAGATTTAATAGGAATCTGAAGGGTAACTTTTTCACACAAATGGTGGTGTGTGTATGGAACAAGTTGCCACACGAGGTAGTTGAGGCAGGGACTTTCCCAACATTTAAGAAACAGTTAGACAGGTACATGGATAGGACAATTGGAGGGATATGGACCAGGTGCAGGCAGGTGGGAATAGTGTAGCTGGGACATGTTGGCCAGTGTGGGTAAGTTTGGCCAAAGGGCCTGCTTCCACACTGTATCACTCCATGACTCTATGACTAACTGGTTTACTAAAAAATACAGTATTTTTTCCAGAGTCTAGATGGTGAGAGGGGAGAAATTCCAAGATTTAAGGGGTAAGCTTTACACACAGAGGGTGGTAGTTATGTGCAACTACGCCAGAGGATGTGACAAGGCAGGTACAGTTACAGCATTTAAAAGGCATTCGGACAGATTCTTAAGATAGGAAAGTCGTAGAGGGATACAGACTAATGAGAGCAGATGGGATTAGTGTACATAGGCATCATGGAAGGGCTTGTTTCTATGCTGTACAACTCTATGACTTTGGGTAAGATTGTTGTGCTATAGGATTATACAATGGATCCTTCAGAGACAGAAGAGGTTTATGTCCCAAAAGTTCTCACAGTGCTGAATACTTTTACGAATGCCTCTTTTATTCTAGGTAGAGCAGTCAGAATTGAAGATCTCAGGTAAGCTGTAATAGACAACAATCCCACAGGGAACTATTTAATCCGAGCTCATGCCTGTGGATCAATAATTCACATATCTATAGCTTAACCGGTGTGATCTGTAGACAGTCGGGGCAAGGAGGCACAACTTGATGGGCTTTTGGGATTTTTTGGAACATATCCGTCGCGACACATTGGCGCAGTGGTAGAGTTGCTGCTTTACTGCACCAGAGACCCAGGTTCGATCTTGACTGCAGGTGCTGTCAGTACAGAGTTTGTACATTCTTCCTGTGACTGGGTGGGTTTTCTCCAGGTGCTCTAGTTTCCAAAGAGGGTTTCCATAGGTCAATTGGCTTTGGTAAAATTGTAATTTTTTCCCAGCTTGTAAGATAAGGCTGGTGTACATGGATCACTGGTCAGCGTGCTTAGTGGGCTTAAGGGCCTTTTTCCATGCCGTATATCTAACAATATCAGTTGTCATCTACTGCCAACTTGGCTACTCCATTTGGGCCAAGTTTCGGTGTTTTAGGTTTAGATTTATTATTGTCACATGTAATGAGGTACAGTGAAACCTTTGTTTTGCATGCTATCCAAACAAATCAGACATAATTGCAGATGCTGGTTTAAATCGAAGGTAGACACAAAATGCTGGAGTATCTCAGCAGGACAGGAAGTATCTCTGGAGAGAAGGAATGGGTGATGTTTCGGGTCGAGACCCTTCTTCAGTCTGTTGTCAGGAGAGGGGGTGGGACAAAGATAGAATGTAGTCGGAGACAGTAAGACTAGTGGGAGAACTGGGAAGGGGAAGGTGATGGAGAGAGAAAGCAAGGGCTATTTGAAGTTAGAGAAGTCAATGTCCATACCGCTGGGGTGTAAGCTACTCAAGCGAAATACGAGGTGCTGTTCCTCCCATTTGTGCTGGGCCTCACTCTGACAGTGGAGAATGCCCAGGACAGAAAGGTCAGATTGGGAATGGGAGGGGGAGTTGAAGTGCTGCACCACCACATTAGATAGGTTAAGATAGACTGAGCGGAGGTGTTCAGCGAAACGATCACCAAGCCTGCGCTTGGTCTCGCCGATGTAGAGAGGTTGACACCTGGAACAGCCTTAGTACAATCAAGTCAAATTCAAGCACAATAGATAGAGCAAAGGGGAACTCACAGAGTGCAGAATGTAGTTCTCAGCATTGTAGCGCACTTGTTTCATAGACAAAGTCCAATGTCCGCAATGGGGTAGCGGTGAACAGGACAGTACCCTAGCTTATGGAAGGACTGTTCAGAAACCTGATATAAAAGAGTAGAAGCTATTTCTACACCTCCCTACATATAAAAGGGTAGAAGATGTTCCTGAGTCTGGTGGTGCACTCAGAAGCCAGATCAATGACAATAACAAATAAACAGAGGGAAAATATTTTCACTTGTTAGTGATCCAATGGCAGGATCCAAAATAGACCATAGAACAAACTTACAGCACATAAAACAGAATCTTCAGCACATAATGCATGTGCTGAATATGATGTCATGTTAAAATAATCTCATCTACCTGCACGTGGTCCACATCCCTCCATTCCCTGCATATCCATGTGCCTATATAAAAGCCTCTTAAATGCAGCTACAATATTGTATGCAACACAATCACTGAAGATTCTATTTGGGAACTGATTTTCCCAAAGACTCGGGAGGATCTGGAACACCCTCCCATAGTGTAGGTATGTTACAATACTTACCTTCAGCGGCGCTGCAATTCTGCCACTGGCCGTGTGCGCTCTATTTTTTTTTAAATCACCCGACCCGTTCAGTGCTAGATTAATTTTTAAATCAGCTTCTAAAGCCGTCAACGCTGACAACGGGGACGGATTTCATGTAGGTGACAGGTAAAATAAAGCGGTTTATTTTTATGTATAAATGTGGTCCTTAAGATACCTTTAGTTCACATTTTATGTTGCGAAACGGTGATTTAGTCCCCATACCAACCGGCAGTATTTTCCATGCAGATATGGGGATCTAAAGCACTGCAAACCGCAATGTTCCAAATGGTCGCGTTCCAGAAAAACCCACAGGCAAGTTGATTTAAATGGCCATTAATTTACAGGTATTAACCATTAAATTCCTTCCATTTGGCCTATAAATCCATGACAATGAGATTTTAAAATTATATTATATTGTGAATTCTTGTGTGAATGTTATTTGGGCACTTAGGCTATTTAAAAATGTTAATCTATTCTTAAGAAATTGATAGATGTTTAGATCTAGTAATTGAATTTTGTAATTAGCTACAATTAGGCAATTAACTAATTATATGCTTTAATTTCAAGTCATCTAAGTAAGATTGTTTCATATTTGTTTCAGAATGCTTCAATCTATAATAACTGAAAATTTATTTTAGTTCTCTTTATTTTTAAGAAAATTATGGCCATTTCACTGTCCTCGATCACAGCTTTTGTGTTAAGTCAATGGAAAAGCAATAGAGAACAAGATGCTAATTTCCGAGTATGAAAATGGCCATAACTTTTTTAATACTGAAGATATGAAAGTTAATTAGGTGACAAATTAAACTTATTTTTATGCTTTATCTGATGAGATAAATTACAGACTTGATTTTTTAAATCTCAAACTTTTGTAACATTGCTATATAGTGATTGGATGGCGCAACAGATGGACTCTCAGTCTGAAGAAGGGACTTGATCTGAAACGTCACATTCCTTTTTTCCAGAGATGTTGCCTGGCCCACTGAGTTACACCAGCACTTTGCGTCTATCTTCACTGAAAACCAGCATCTGTAGTTCCTTCCTATACAGTTGTACTGAAGCAGGTTTTAGCTGGGCAAACATACAGTGAAAGGAGGAATGGCTAGAGAAGGCAAGATTGATTGATTGATTGATTGAAAGATACGACATGGAAATTGGCCCTTCAGCCCACTGAGTCCACACTGACCATCGATCACCAATCTATGTTATCCCACTTTCTCATCCACTCCATACACACTAGGAGGAATTTGCCATGGGCCAATTAACCTACAATTCCACATGATGTGGGAGAAAATCAGAGCATCTGGAGGAATCTCATGCGGTCACAGGAAGAACGTGCAAACTCCATGCAGACAGCACCCCAAGGTCAGGATCGAACCTGGGTTTCAGGCATTGCGAGGCAGCAACTCTATCAGTTGCTACACTGTATAATGGAGAGATAAATCCCAGCAGTGGGTTATAGGCAGAATAACCTGTTACTACCTTCCTTGAAAATCAAATGTTATTCCCTGCGACAACAGCTGATTGTAGCTCTGTAGATGTGTTGTTTATTTATACATTCAGATTCTGAGCAGCAGGCATAAAACAGATTAACAGCATAGGTAGAACCTCTGGATCAGTCTGCACTTTATTAAACATGACATCGTTCTTTAATAATCAATCCCAGCTGTTTACAGTGTTGTGGTTTGGGAAGCATGATTTTAATCTTCTGTTGTTAGTCCAGGGATTGAAAACCTACGCAGTTCAGAACTCGTGAGAGAAGGAATGCTGGTTAATACACAAAGTGCTGGAGAGCGGTAGAGCTACTGCCTTGTAGTGCCAGAGATCCAGCTTCGATCCTGACTACAGGGGGTGTCTATATGGAGTTTGTGCATTCTCCCTGTGGCCGTGTGGGTTTTCTCCGGGTGCTCCGATTTTCTCCCACACTCCCAAGACATGCAGGTTTGTAGGTTAGTTGGCTTCGGCTAACTGTAAATTGTCCCTAATGTGTAGGATAGTGCTAGTGTATGAGATGATCGCTGGTCGGCATGGACCTGGTGGGCTGAAGGGCCTGTTTTGATGCTATATTTCTAAAGTTTAAGGTCTAACTTAAAAGCCAAAGATAAAGCAGAGGTATGCAACAGGGTTGAAGAGTTGAGGATTGCGAAGCTAGAGGGAGGAATATATCACCCCTCCCTTTCTCCCTAACTCCCACATCCAAGTTTCCTTCCCCCCTCCACCTTTCTTCCCCATGCCCCATCTGGACTCCCACCTATTTCTCCTCTACCCCCCATTCCACCCTCCCTTCCTGTTATGTTCCTCTCTCTTAGTCCTGCCTCTCCCCTCTTCTCGTTTCCTTCTCCGCCCGTACAAAGAGTCTGAAGAAGGGTCTCGACCAGAAACATCACTTATCCATGTTCTCCAGAGATGCTGCCTGACCCGTTGAGTTACTCCAGCACTTTGTGTCATTTTAAGCTCAGAACTGGGTCTGTCTGAAGGGAGTGCCTTATAGGAACTTGAATTAGATATGAGGGTTGATAACAATGCACAAAGAGCAGCATCACATCTGAACCCTCACTGACATTTGGGCCTGATGAACATTTTGACCCAAGGTTCATCTCCAGGGCTGTTTTTTTTAATTACTTTAAATGCTTCTGATAATAAAAAAAACAACTAAATATTTATTTTATAGAATAATTGGGAATAAATAAATTAGTCAGATATCTTAAACTAAGAACATAAATGCAAAGTGAAATAAAGGGGAAAAAAGGCAAATATCACTTATCTTTTGCACTTGGATGTGTAGGGAATGGGGGGATATGGCTCACAAGGATATGTAGTGAATCAGGAATATGGATCACATGCATATGTAGGGAATGGAGGGACATTGATTACATGAAATGTAGGGAATAGACATGGATCACATGGATCACATGCATGAAGGGATGTAGAGGAGATGATTAATTTATTATTTTTTAAAACTTATTATACGTTATCTATGAGTATTGTGTTTACAGGCCTGTTTTGTTGCTGCATTAAGAATTTAATAGTAAGATTAAACGAGTACTTACCAGTGCGAAGTTTGATCTGTATTTTATGAGGAGTTACGATGAGGGATTACGTGAAGAACCCGCTCAGTGCGCAGGCGCGGCATTACTTCCAAGCAGCGGTGTGGAATCACAGATAGACACAATATATGAAGTAAACATAGCAAAGATTAAGGAGACATCAGTTTACTAGTTTGATCTATATAATGAGGGTGGGAGCGGAGGGCACGTAATCCCTCATCGTAACTCCTCATAAAATACAGATCAAACTTCGCACTGGTAAGTACTCGTTTAATCTTACTATTTTACTTCGGAGTCACGTGAGTGACTACGTGAAGACTTCAAAGGTCTGTGATTTCAAACCGTGTAACAGTTTTTATTTCACTCACTGCCGAAGTTCTTGAGGGAGGAAGTGTTATCGTAATCAACCAATGGATCTGCTTTCTCAAGAAACAGAAAGGTATTTATTAACAATAACAACATAAATAGCTCCCCTGAGCTTAAATTAAATATTTGCAGTTTGTAATATTCTGTCTGCAATTAAGTCAGGCTTTATCAACGGTTTATAATAAAAAACATTCTGAACGTCGTTTCCCTCGACCATCCTGCTGTATTGAGAATGTGGTCAACCGGGACGTCCATTCATTCAGCCGCTGATGTCGATGCTGCCCTAGTGGAATGGGATTTAAATGTGTTAGTGTCTATTCCGGCAGCTTTCAGTACCTGTTTGAGCCACCTTGAAGTGGTTTTGGCTCGTTACCCCGCCATGAGGTTTCTTGTGGCTGACCCATAGGGCTTTTTCTCTCCCTCTGACATTGTGGGTTGTGTCTATATATTTGTAGATGGGTCACCACACTCAACCTTGGCTCTGGTGGGTAGGCCCGGAATACCACCAGTGAATTGGACGTTCCTGGCCTGCTTTGTTTTTACCAGACCTAGAATGATGAACGTGATGCGGTCTGGGGTGATCACCATGTTATCCAGTCTTAGTTTATGGAGTGACTGGACCCTGTGAGCGGATACGAGAGCCATAAGCATGAGGTTTTTTTAACGTAGATTGCTCAAGACTGAGGGATCTAGCTGGTGGCCATCCTCTGAGATATGTTAATATCACACTGATATCCCATACATGGGTATACCTGGGTTTTGGGGGCTTGTTATTGTAAATGCCCTTCATAAGTTGTATCACCAGTGGATGGGACCCCATGCTCTGCTGTCCTGCTGTTTTTAGATAAGCAGACAGGGCGCTTCGTGCTGTACTTACGGCACTGTAACTCATCTTTTCATCATGGTGTAGATGGGCCAGGAACTCCAGCACGTCGGTGGTTGTAGTAGTTTTGTATGTTGTCCCTGCGTCCTGGCAGTATTTTCCCCATTTTTTAATGTAGGTTAGGTACTGCTTCTTGGTAGATGTTCGCAGGGATGCCGACATGGTGGTGATAGTTCATTCGGATAATCCCAGTCCCTGGTAAGGTCTATTCAAAACCTACAACCCAGGAGTTTGATGTTTTCATGGCATGGGTGGCTTATGCCTGATACTGGGTGAGTCAACAACCGTGGTCCACTAGGGAAATCCATAGGTGACTCGACCACCATGTCGTGATGAACTGGGAACCATGGCTGTGTAGGCCAGTCGGGCACCATCAATATCCCAGAGGCAGAGTCCATCTGTATTACGAAGTGCCCGACTGATGAGGCAGAAGGGAGGGAAAGCAAAAAGCAGAAATTCCCCCAATCCAGCGTGTAGGCATCTACCACTGCTGCCTCTGGTCTGGTTCCCAAGTCACATACATAGGTAACTGGTGATTCCGTCTTGTTGCAAACAAATCGATATCTGGCGTTCCATATTGCTTAATAACTTTAGCAAATATTTTGGGTTTAACATCCATTCGATGTTATCATTAAATTTTTCCCGTGACCTGGTGTCTGCCACTGTATTTAGCTTACCTAGTAGATAGGCAGCCGATAGTAAAAAAATGTCTTTCAACACACCATTGCCAGATCTGATTGACCAATTTGTCGCACGATAATGATTTTATGCTCCCCATATGGTTAATATAAGCCACCGCCATAGTATTATCAATCTGTAACCGCACATGCAAGTGCTGCATTTTAGATGCATATGCTTTTAAATCATAATACTCAACATTTCTAAATTGATGCCCAGTGTGTGTGGTAATGATGACTCTGGTTAGTCCATCTGGCACCTGTGCTGGATATGGAGTTAGTTGCCCCCCCCCAGGCTTGAGCACTGGCATCTGATTAATAACTAAAGTAGGGTTAGCCCCCCACTGTAGCTCTGATATAGCTCCAGTGGGTAATTTCATGATTCGATCATAGTGACCCGAATATCGTTTTGGTGCATGTACCTTTGCTCTTTGTAGATTTTGATAGTGCAAAGGTCCGAATTGTGTAGCTGGAATTGCTGCTACAATCATCCCAATTACTCTGGCCACTTGTCGAATTGTTGGTCGTTTGTTGATCATTAAGTTGTTGCATGATTGTGCTAATGCAACCATTTTTTCCTTTGGCAAAGTAACAGCCATATGAATTGAATTGATAGTGAAGCCCAGGTAATCCATGGTAGTTAATGGCTTCATTTTAGATTTATCTGGGTGTAGGACGAACCCCAGTGTTTTAAGGAGCTGTTTTGTAGCTAATACTGCTGCCACAGCCAATTCCTTCGTTTCCCTACTATGAGAATACCATCCAAATATGCTATGACAATATGCTTTTGTTTTCTTAGTATTCCCATGGCTACTTTAATATTTTGGTGAATTGTCTAGGGGCTGGAGTTAGACCATTGGGCAATCTCTATACTACCATAGCTGCCCCAACCAGCTAAATTTTAGGTATCTGCAATGATCCTTGTGTATGGGTTTTAGATAGTAAGTTTCTTTAATATCAATGCTTGCTATAAATTATCCTTTGGAGATCAGTTGTCTGACAGTAACAAACGTTTCCATCTTGAAATGTATATACTCAACAACTTTTTTTAGTGATGTTAAGTCCATGATGATGCGACTTCCACCATCTTTTTTGGTTTTAGTGACTATATTTGATACAAATTTGAAAGGTTCATGTTTGGCCTTTTTTGATGACCCCCTTTGTGATAAGCATCACCAGTTCAGCTTGTCCCTCCCGCTTTTCTTCCTTGGAGGGAGTAAGTTCCCTTAGGGCCAAGTGTTGAACTGGCGATAATATCTCTGATATAACTGAATTTTGTATCCACTAATGTTGTTGAGTATATACTAGTTCCTCGTGACATTACCCCATGCTTCTTTAAACAAGTGTATTCGCCCCCTGTTAGTAGAGCACCCTTGTTTTCTAAATGCTGGCAGAAACCAGACCCACCTACCTCCATGGTTATGGGTATTCTTCTGTTTTCTCCTGGTCCAACGAGTCCTACACGTCGTATGACGTGGTGGGGGTGGCGCGTTTTCCCTGGGGCCCGCTCTGGGCCCTGGCCTGAAAGGCTTACAGGATTGGCATGCAGGCCCCGAGCTTTCACCAGTACCATAAGGTAACCCAGCTGGTGGATGCATTAGAGGTACTGCTGACTGGTTTACGTGTGGTGCTCATTCCAGACACTGCCGCCTTTCCCCGATATTTTTGACACGTCGCCAGTTTTTGAAAACTTTGTTTGAAGAAGGGTTTTTTTTCGGCCCGAAACGTTGCCTATATCCTTCGTCTGGCTAAGTTGTTGTGTCGGCGTTCTCACAGTCTTGTGAATTTTGGTTGAAGGCAGGTTTTATAACTTCCTGAGAAGTTGCGGGGCACTGCGAGCAGTCGGGTCAGGTGTTTTGCCATACTACCCTGACCTCTGGAAGAGCATGTGAATGATAGCCGACATCAGGCATATCAAATTCATTTTTTAAATATTGGGTTTTTTGAGAGCGCTGCTCAATCTCACTAGTGGTGAAGCCACATAGTGCCACACCCAGCAGCTGTTCCTGATCCTGTAGCTCAGGCATACTCCCGATGTCGTTCAGCCAGTGACCCCTCTTCTTTGACCAGCCCAGCTCTGGTCCCATCAATCCCTCGACAAGGGAGATGGCTAGTGCAATAGCACTGGGGTGGGAGTGTTAGCTCCCTTGGCATTCAGCCAGTGACCCCTCGTTTTTCTGGAGTTTTTTAGCTCCATGACCTCCTCTGGCTTGGGGAAACAGACATACTTGTTTTTGCTGTCTCCAGCCTGAGGTTTGGTCTACCTTGTTGATAGAGGCTGCCTGCCGTTTTCGGTCGGCATTTTTGCGGTTCTCGGGCGGCGAGTCTCCTTGTCGGGAGTCTGCAGGGGTTGCCGGCCGGTTTTTAAATTTCCCTCCGGTCCGCTGCTGTTAGTCAAACAGCTGTTCAGCGGACCGGCATCAGCGCAGCACCCGTGTCTGTGGTCCGCAGCGTGTGCGGTCCCGTTGCCGTCTCTCCCCCTCCACTGTCGGCTCCTTCGCTGGAGTCGAACGGGGGCCGCTTCCCTCTGCTGCTTTGCTCCCCCTGGAGCAAAAAACACAAGGCCCGATTAAGATAAGTACTTACCTAACGTTCCTTCTTTCAGGCTAGTTGCGGGAGCGCCCGACTCCCGTCTGGGCCGCTGTTGCACTGCTGGCGTAATGCCGCGCCTGCACACTGAGCGGGTTCTTCACGTAGTCACTCACGTGACTCCGAAGTAAAATTGTTCCATTGCCAGTACATATGACAATTAAACACTCTTGAATCTTGATTAGCTTAACCTGATATCATGTTTGGTACAGACATTGTGGGCCAAAAGGCCAATTCCTGTGCTGTACTGTTCTATGCTCCATGTTTTATGAATGTTGATCAGCCATTCAAGGTGTCACCACTTGTAAGATCATATGGAGTGGAGGGGCCTGATGTGACATGCATCCTGCCTGAGAGGTCAGTATGATGCAGATCCATTTCGTGACTCAGTTGGTCTCAGACTGGCAGGTCTGAATTGGTGTCATCTAATTTCAAATGTATCACTAGCTTCAACATTACCACACAAAAACCTGGAAACAAGCAAAGGGCTCCTCCATTAGCATGGTATCTCAACCTTTATTTCTTTCTCCAAGATGGTGTAAAAGAGTCATAGTCATACAACACTGAAACGGGCCTCTCGGCCCCAAACACGTCCATGCCCCTCCCCCCGCTGAAACCTTTCCTACTCTTGCTGTTGGTTGAACTGCTGAGTGTCTGAAGATTTCATACTTTTTGCATTCTCAGAGTTTATGGAGTGAGACTTCAGAGAGTCAGACTGGGGACGGATTGAACTGAAGGCAAGCATTTGCAACTCATGAAGTACTGAACCTTCAAAAGTGTGACTCCACAATTTGAATTCAGACCGAAGAAGGGTCCTGACCCAAAACATCACTCATTATTTTACTCCAGAGCTGCTGCCTGACCCTTTGGGTTACTCCAGCACTTTGTATCTATCTTTGGTATTAACCAGCAGCTGGCATTCTTTGTTTCTACATGCTTACTTATTTCCCAACCTCTGTTGATAATGTCTGGGACAAGGGAGAAGGGCTTTAAAACCTTTCATCCAGCTACCACGACAACCATAGGGCAAAGAGTTAATTTTCACAGAGAATGGAAATTACAGACTTAACACGAGAACATAACCAGTTTAGTGATGGAATAGACAGATAGTAAAGATGTTTACGATGTTTGCCTAAACCATTTAATTAAATGGTATTCTGAAGATTGTCAATGTGAGCTTTAAATATCTGATTTCAATTATTCATGTATTTAGAATGTTTGGTTCAACTCTGATGCCTGGTTTAGAGGGTATTATCTATCAGGAGAGGTTGGAAAAGACTTGGATTGTTTTCTCTGGAATGCTGGAATTCTCTGCTTGATGTGAGACCCGATAGAAATATATTATATAACGAGAAGCATGGAAAGGGAAGAGAGTCAGAACCATTTCCCCAGCATGGAAATATCAAAGATTAGACGGCATAGTTTAAGGTGAGAGGAGCAAAGTTTAAGGAAATGTGTGGGGCAAGTTTTTTTAAACAAAGGGTGGTGGATGCCTGGAACGTGCTGTCAGAGTTGGTGGTGGAGGCAGATATGATAGTGGCATTTAGGAGGATTTTAGATAGACACCTGGACATACAGGGAATAGTGGGATATAGATCACGTGCAAGCAGAGGAGATGAATTCGTTTTGCATTATGTTCGGCATGGTCATTGTGGGCCGAAGGGCCTGTACCTGTGCTGTATGCCAGGGGTGGTGATTGTGTTGACAGCTTTGATAGTGGTGTTTAAGAGGCTTTTAGACAGACACATGGAAGTGCAGGGAATAGCGGGGTATGGATCATGTATAAACAGAGAAGATTAGTTTATCTAGGCATCATGTTCATTTTGGGCTAAAAGGGCCTGTTTCTGTAATGTACGTTTACACCTTTTATATGTGCTGCTGAATATATAGTATTATTGTTTTTATTATTGGAGCTTTCTAAAAAGCTGCATTTGATATTATAGAAGAATGAGCAGGAACTAAAAAAAGGAGTTGGGGCTGTCGGTCTTCAACTTCAGAAATACATTTCTGACTTTCAAACTATTTATGAAGTCTGACCAAGCAAAGAATGCTTTTCCTTTATTGATATAATTATTAAATCTGATCTCATTCAGATCTATAATAATCCTCCTGATTTGTTCCATTATATATTGTCCTAAGAATCTGTCTCAAATATATTCTATGAAGTCATCAATGTTCATTTGATTTATACAAAGTGTGTGAAGATTAATTTCATGCATTAGTATTGGTTTATTATTGTAACGTGTTCCGAGATACAGTGAGAAATGTACATGAGTACAATCAAAGCATACATGGGTACAAGAGATTGTGCAAAAAGATAAAGGAAACAGAGTGTAGAATATAGTGTAGATAGACATGTAGATAGAATATGGTGTTTGGCTACAAAGAAAGTGCAGAGTTTTTATTTTTTATTGCAAGGGCCACAACGAGGTGGATTGGAATATTGGAAAAAAAACATACTTAGTTGATGAGAGATCTGTTCAAGATTGGGGAAGAAACTGTTCCTGAATCTGATGGTTTGTGCTTCCAAGCTTTCGTAACCTCTGCCCAACTATAGAGGGGAAAACAAAGAATGACTGGGTTGTGATTATGATGGCTGTCTTTCTGAGGCAATGATAATGATTAGCACCTTTCCCATGATTATTCCTGTACCTTTAGTTTATAAGATCCTATGACTTACTTGATCTATAACGTACTTACAGTTTGACTATGGTTTGGGACCTTATACACTATTCTCGCAATAATGGCTTTCTCATACTATTTCTTATATTCATCAGACCTTGATCTTATTATCTGTGTGTTATTACATCTACAGGTCTGTTAAGCCGCTGCAAGTAAGAATTTCATTGTTCCATTGGCATCTTGACTATTCACAACTCTCTTGTATCTTAAGATCATTTCTCATGACTGAACTGATCTCATTATTTGTCACCACCATGCTCCCAGCACCCACCATTCTCTGTGCAAAAAAACTTGTGTGACACATCTCCTTTAAACTTTGTCCCTCTCGCCTTAATGCTACGCCCTCTAGTCTTTGATATTTCTATCCCAAGAACAAGATTTTGATTGTCTACACTGTCTATGTCTCTCAACATTTGATAAGCTTTCATTAGGTCTACCTTCAGCTTCTGGGAAAACAATCCCATCAGAGCCTGAAGAAGTGGTTGGACCCAAAACATCACCTATCCATGTTCTCCAGAAATGCTGCCTGACCCATTTAGTTTAGTTTAATTTAGAAATACAGCATGAAACAACCAAGTCTGTGCCGACCAGTGATCCCCGCACATTAACACTATTCTACACACACACTGGGGGGAAATTTATAATTATATCAAGCCAATTAACCTACAAACCTATATGTCTTTGGAGATTTTGGACACTTTGTGTCCCTTTGGCATGGGTTATCGATTGGGGATGCTCAGCTATGATCACAATGAATGGTGGTGCTGGCTTGAATGGCCGAATGGCCTCCTCCTGCATCTATTTTCTATGTTTCTATGTAATGTGTACAATTATACAATTATAGCTAATACTCTTCAACTCCGGCAGCATGCTAGTAAACCTCTTCTGCACCCTTTCTAAAGCATCCACATCTTTCCTGTAATGGGGGTGACTAGAACAATACAGAAATGCAGTCCAGGATTAGAGATGGAACTCTTCAATATATATAAAGTAGTGTAAAACACTTAAATAAATCCCATCATGAAATTAGTTTCAGTTGATCATTACTGTAACACTAGCCATTTCTCCAGTGACATTGTTGATCAATGAACATAACTCACAATGTAACTAGACTTTGACAACAGGTTCAATGGGTGAAGTCAGCCTGAAATTGTTTTTCTTTGTTCAGTTCAAAGCTTTTGTGCAGAATCTAAACATCAATAGTGGCCTGTAGTCTAGAACAGCCAAATTAATCTCAACATGATCAACATTTGGTGACTATAAAACACCAAATTGCTCGAAGGTACACTGTTTGGTCATTAACAAAGAAGAGTTGGCATTGGTCCACACAAAGAGACCTAAAATATACCTGTAAAAGATATTCTTATAAAAAGATCGCGGTAGATGAATGAAAAAGTGGAGGGGTATAAAGTTCCAAAGCTGGAGAAACAGCGAGATGGAGGAATGAGGGGTGGAGAGCAGGTGGGTGGCGAGGTAAAGATTTAGTGATGGAGAAATAAATGTAGCAAAGGAGATGTGAAGAGGTGGAAGATGGGGAAATGTGGAGAGGTGGGGAAATATAAATTTAGAGTGATGGAGGAATTGCAGAGATGGAGAAATGGAGGGGTTTGGAGGTGATGGGTGGAGATGTAGAGATTTAGAATGATGGAGAGGTAGAGCAATAGGGAGGTGGAGGGGAAGATGTTGGGAGGTGGTGAAGGAGAGATTTAGAATGATAGAGATATAGAGATGTGGAGGGGTGGTGGATGGAAATGAGGAGCGGTGTGGAGATATATAAAGGTGGAGAGACAGAGAAAGATGGGCATGGAGAAGTGGGGAGACAGTGGTGGGAGGAGATAGGGAAGTGGAGCGGTGGAAAGGTGATGTAATGGAAATGTAGAGAGGTGAAGAGATAAAGGGATGTAAAGATGGAGAGATGGAGGTAGGGGGACATGGAAAGGTGGAGAGATGGGGAGGTGGAGGGACCTAGATATGGTCTCTCTCTACAACTTTAGACCTTGAAGCCAAAAGGTCATGGAGCAATTGGTATATATTAAATAAAAACACAAGCAGAGAAAAGCACAAATGTCCTTGGGTTGGAGGTAGTACAGAGAAACATTTAATAAGAATTGGAGGGGCAACCTTTTTACACAAACAGTGGTTGGTATATAACGAGCTGTCAGAGGATGTAGTTGAGGCAGGTGCTATAACAACATTTAAAACATATTTAGGCAGGTACATTGATAGGACAGGTTTAGAGAGATATGGCCAAATGCAGGCAGGTGGAACTACAGATGGGATATATTGGTTGGCATATGGAAGTTGGGCTGAAGTTTCCACACTGTATGGCTATGACAGTAGTAGGTAGTTGAGCCAGGCATAATAACAACATTTAAAATACATTTATGGATATGGGGCAAATGCATGCAATTGGGATTAGCTTAGATGGGGCATATTGATCAACATGAGTTTATAAATCCTTGTTTCCGTGCTGTGTGACCAGTTACCTTGCTTAAATTGGAAGCAGTTGCTCTTCTTTTGGACACAATCCTTGGTTTGTTGAATTGACTCTTTTATGAATGAATGGGCTTTGTTTGCTATAAACAGACACCATTCCATTCCACCTGCACACCACCTGTACTATGCTTATGTAAATATTGGACAAATCAGAGTTAATATAAAATAAAGGATCTATGCATCTGCAGGGCCTGTTGGCCTTTTCCGGGTGAAACCACGGGCTGTGAGCCAGTGCCAGGAAATGTAAGTCCTAGATTGATATATCAGATAAGGTGAGGTTCAGATGTCCTCTCTATTGTTACAATGTATGAGGACTTTGCAGAGGAGCTCAAAGGTGCTGTAGATGCATAAGCAGGATTGGCCAGCTGTAATGGGATTGTAAATACTGTTAATAATGTGCAGGATGTTTGTACTGCTGTTTGATGATTGGCTGATGTGTGAAGCCTTGGCTGAATTGTTTATACTGCCAGGGAAAATGTTGCATTATTCAGATAGCTGACTTTCCAGAAGTTTCTGTAGAAACATTGTAATGGGACTTTGTAATTGGGTTGGGGAACTGTGAATAATACTTTAATGTAATCGATATGTGTGATTGGCTTGTAGGGGTGCCACCTCCATGTAGTTCTGCCCCACAGGGTTCGATGGCCTATAAAAGTAAACCCCCGTGAGGAACGTTGTCGATCTTCTGGAAGGGCGCTTGGGACTGCGTGACCTTTTGGAGGTATCTGCTTGCACGAGGCTGATGGGCTTGGACAAGCAGAGACAAAGATCGAACCCGCGGTGGTTAGGTATTGTATAGGGGAGTCGTTGTTCGATCAAAAAATAAAGTTTAGTGGTCCAATGCTTGACTCAGTGTTTGACTCAGTGTTAAAGGGGGGGGGGTTAAGATTTAGGAGCATCATTACACTTAAATATCTGTTTGCTGCTGCAAGTAAGAATTTCATTGTTCTGTTTTGGGACATATGACAATAAAACACTTTTGACTTGACACTTGTCTCTTGTACCCATTGGCTAATCCCATGTTGTCAACAAGTCCTCTGGGTTTCAAAATCAGTGCAATGTCCCCGTATCATCTCCCCCCCCCCCCCCCCCCCCCCCCCTTTATCCGTTCTGCATTCCAGTCAAAATAGCTGACCCGAAAAATCAAAACGATTGTATCTTCACACTTGGCAACACATTGGTGCACCTGATAGAGCCACTGCCTCATAATCAGTTTCAATCCTGACTTTGGGTGCTGTCTGTGTGAAGTTTGCACGTTCTCCCTGTGATTGCGTGGGTCTCCTCCGAGTGCTCCGGTTTCCTTCCACATTCCAAAGACGTGCAGGTTTGTAGGTTAATTGCCCCTCTGTAAATTGCCCCTGGTGTGTAGGGAGTGGAAGAGAAAGTAGGATAATGTAGAACTGGTGTGAACGGGTGATCGGTGGTCGGCGTGGAGTCGGTGGAAGGAGGAAGGGGAAAAGGTGAGGAGTGAGGAGGGAAGGGCAGAAGGTGAGGAGGTGGGCTGAAGGGCCTGCTTCCATGCTGTATCCATAAATCTATCTGAACTAACAATTACAAGCAGTTTCCAGCTTTGCAAAACATTATCAACTTTTTCATTTATTAAGTTGACAAGAAAGGAGAAGGGGAAAGAAAGAAAACAAATATTTGTTTGGCTCTGTTGCAAGCGTTCTGTGGTAATATCATGGAACGATAATTATCTAGAGGCTCAATCCCATTGCTCCATGGTAGCTTCGTTCAGTTTTGTTTATTGTCACATGTAACAAGGTAGAGTGAAGAGCTTTTTGTTGCATGCTATCCAGTCAGCGGAAAGATTATACAGGATTACAATTGAGCCATTCATCGTGTACAGATACAAGACACAGGGAATAATACTTAATGTCAGTAAAGTTTGATTAAAGATAGTCCAAGGGTCTCCAATGAGGTAGATAGTAGCTCAGGACTACTCTATAGTTGTTGATAGCATGGTTCAGTTGCTTGATAACAGCTGGGAAGAAATGTCCCTGAATCTGGAGATGTACGTTTTTACACTTCTGTGCCTCTTGCCTGATGGGAGAGGTGAAAGGGCGGAGTGACCGGGGTGAGTGATCCCTGATTATGTTGGTGGCCTTGCTGAGGCAGCGTGAAGTGTAAATGGAGTCAATGGAAGGGAAACAGACACAAAATACTAGAGTAACTCAGCTGGTCAAGCAGCATCTCTGGAAAAAAGGAATACTGTAGGTGATGTTTCAGGTCGAGACCCTTCTTCAGACTAAGAGCCCCCTAGGGGCGAGGGAAACTAGAGGTATGAAAAGGTACGAAGTGGAAGTAAAAGGGAGGTTGGTTTGTGTGATTGTCTGGGCTGTGTACACAATTCTCTGCAATAACAGAGCAAGTAATGGCCTGGGTCCATCATTCAATATATTAACTTCAATAGGATTGCATTTTGGAAGTAGTGTACACTATTCCAGTGGGAGAATGTTAGTGCCATTTATTTTATCGACTGGTTATGATTTCCTTGGCAAACTCTCTCTTGATAGATCCAAAGAAAAGAATATGATATTAACCATACATTTCCAAAGCACTATCTTAAGGCGGGTGTGACGACATGTTAATGTCGAATCCGCTTCCAGCCACAGGCAAGCGGGCTATTGCTGGATCTGATTAATAGTTATTGATCCTATTAATCTTCTCTTTGCCCTTATAAACTCAGGAGTCCAGCCAAAGGGGGAGAGGAGGGGAGAGGAGAGGAGGAAAGGGGGGGAGAAAGGAGGGGGGAGAGGAGGGGGGGGGAGGGGGGGGGGGAGGGAGGGGGAGGAGGGAGGGAGGGGGGGAGGGAGGGAGGGGAGGGGGGGGGGGAGGGGTGGGAGGGGAAAGGTGAGAGGAGGCTATTGGTATGATTCCAGATGCTCTTGTTTGTTGTTGGAAATAATGTGTTGCCAATGGGGAGAGTTCATCTTACTGTGTGTGCCAGTGTGTTCACTGCTGATCTGGTGTCAAGACCGATGTCACATGGGTGAAATTTGAGCTTGATTGGATGCTTAAAACATCCATGATATAGTTACTTCTCCATTTCTGTTCACAGGTAAATAGTTCTTTGAAAGTGGTCACACTGGATGATGAAGACAGTATCTGGCATGCTTGCCTTCATCAGTCAAGGTATTGAGTACAAGAGTTAGGATGTCAGATTATAACTGTATAAGACATTGGTAAGACTGGACAGGGTGTTGTGTGCAGTTCTTATTGCCAGGATGTAGAAAGAATGTCATTAAGCTGGAAAGGAAGCAGGAATTAATTACAAGGTTATTGGGACCTGAATTAATTACAAGGTTATTGGGGCTGAATTAAAAGAAGAAGCTGGACAGGTTGAGGCATTTATTCACTGTAGTGTAGGAGGCTGAGGAGTGACCTTATAGAGGTATATAAACTCATGAGGGACATAGATAAGGTGAATGGTCACCGTCTTTTTTCTCACGTCGGCATGGTGGGGCAGCAGTAGAGTTGCCGCTTTATGGTGCCAGAGATCCGGGTTCGATCCTAACTACGGGTGATGTTTGTATGAAGTTTGTGTGTTCTTCCCATGGCTTGCGTGGGTTTTCTCCAGGTGCTCTGGTTTCCTCCCACGCTCCCACGACTTACAGATTTGTAGGTTAATTGGCTTTGGTAAAATTGGTTGGCATGGACTTGGTCGGCGGAAGGATCTGTTTCCGCATTCTATCTCCAAACTAAACTAAAGTAGGGGAATCTAAAATAAGAGGGCATAATTTTGAGGTGAGAGGGAACCTGAGGGGCAGGTTTTTCCACACAGAATGCGGTGGGAATATAGAATGAACTTCCAGAGGAAATGGTTGGAGGAGGGTTTTTTTAATGACATTTTGAGTGGTACATGGATTTGAAGCATTTAGAGAAATTCAGTATGGGCCCAATGAGGAAAATGGGACGTTCAGGCAGGTAACCTGGCTGGCATAGAAGGGTTGGGCCAAAGAGCCTGGTTACAAGCTGTCAAACTGTATGACTTTATCAATCGTGGAATAAGAATAAATGGTCACCAACATTCGCACGTGTGCTAGGACTCAAGAGATTTAACTCTTTATACAACTCCATTGTTTATCCTTAATGATCCCAAAAGAATGATAATAGTTTTCACCATATATAATCTTAAGGCTTTAAGAAATAGCTGAAAGATTCCCTGTCCAATAATTTACTGGGTAAATCAAATTTAAAACTAAGCCACAATGATAAGAGTTACACAGGTTTGAACCCAGACCTGTATCAAGCTAGCTATTGCCACCTCTGATGGAAGTTTAAGGATTGCTGTATTATCTTTGCAGATACGAGTCAGTTGCTATTTCTTCTTCATTCTTTGATACCCTCAGGGTAGTAAGTATCTGATTGCAACTTTTTTTTAAAAAATGATTTCAGCAGACAGTTACTTTGCGTGGTCCCCAGGTGGCAGTTCTGAAGGTATTTATCAGATGTGGAGCAAGAACAGAACTGATTTCATTGTCATGCTTGAAAACAGCACTGGTTTCTGTCAACTCTGATTCCACTGGCCGTCCTCTCTATTGAGTCGGATGGTTCTGCATTCAGGTCTCACTCGAGAGAAGGGACTCGCAAACACTTTGTTGACATTACCCGCAAAGCAGAACAGAATTATTGGAGATAGATACAAAGGGCTAGAGTAACATAACGGGTCAGGCAGCATCTCTGGAAAAAAAGGATGTGATGTTTTGGGTTGGGACCCTTCTTCAGACTGATTGTACTAGGAAGAAAGGGGGAAAAATTGGAAGCAAAAGCTTTGTTCCAATTTTTCCCCACTCGCCCTACTACAATCAGCCTGAAGAAGTGTACCGAACCAAAACATTTTCTCCAGAGATGCTGTCAGACCCACTGAGTTACTCCAACACTTTGTGTTTTGCTCACAATTACAGCATCTGCAGTTTCTTGTTTCTACAATAAATAAATGCACTATGTGAATCAGACCATAATAGTGCAGATGAAAGTACGTAGTGCAACCATATACAAAGTCCATAGTAGTTCCGTGGTGAGGTAGGGCTGTGGTTATGGTTGGGCAAGGTGGTTTAAAAACTTGGATGTGGACACATTGAGCTTACAAGCTGTGACGGGACATTACCTGCAATTAACCCTAAACATAACTGCAATTGACCAGACTTTAGAATTTAAAGATACACTGCGGAAATAGGCCCTTCAGTCTAACGAGTCCGTGCTGAACAGTGGTACATGAGCACTATCCTATACACTGGGGACAATTTACAATCTACAAATCCTATTAACATCCAATCATGTACGTCTTTGGAGTGTGGGAGGAAACCAGACCACCCGATGACAACCCACGTGGTCACAGGGAGAATGTACAAACTCTGTACAGACAGTACCTGTAGTCAGGATCAAACCTGGGTCTCTGGCGCTGTAAGGCAGAAACTCTACCTCGGCGCCACTATGCCACCAGCTGAGAATAACCTATGTGGTATCATTTGCAAAATATTTAATGCAGGTACAATAGTGAAAGGATTCTGCGAATATAATTCCCCTGATACTCGGTTAGCATTTTACAGCTTACCATTCCAAATTTAATGAATGAACCATGGGCCTTACATTAATGCAGGTATCTACTAACACTGAAACCTATTCTTGTTTTTTTATGCAAGCAAGATTAATTTCCATTTGTATAGCATCTTCAAAATAGAAAACCAGTCTCCCAGACTTCATCTGAATTGTCAGACCAAAGTTGAACCTGGAGCTCAAGATGAATGTTTTTCAAAGTTTTGGTTCGTGGAGAGGACTGCAGAAGAAAAGATTTGGGAGTGGAATCAGATGGATCACAGCAGAGGCTCTGGGCACTCTGATATCATCATTGCATGGGTGCGTTCCCATACAGTGCGAACTCCATCTTCAAGTTCGCTGATGACACCACTGTTGTGGGACGTATCACTGATGGGGATGAGTCGGAGCATAGAAGAGAGATCGAGCGACTGTCCATATGGTGCCAGCGCAATAACCTGACCCTCAACACCAGCAAAACCAAGGAACTGATTGTGCACTTTGGTAGGAGTAGGATGGGGCCCCACAGCCCCGTTTATATCAAAGGGTCGATGGTTGAAAGGGTCAAGAGCTTCAAATTCCTGGGCGTGCATATCTCTGAAGATCTTTCCTGGTCCGAGAACACTAATGCAATCATCAAGAAAGCGTATCAGCGCCTCTACTTCCTGAGAAGATTACGGTGAGTCGGTTTGTCAAGGAGTACTCTCTCTAACTTCTACAGGTGCACAGTAGAGAGCATGCTGACCGGTTGCATCGTGGCTTGGTACAGCAACTCGAGCACCCTGGAGAGGAAAAGATTACAAAAAGTAGTAAACACTACCCAGTCCATCATCGGCTCTGACCTCCCTTCCATCGAGGGGATTTATCACAGTCGCTGTCTCAAAAAGGCTGGAAGTATTATCAAAGACCCACACCATCCTGGCCACACACTCGTCTCCCTGCTACCTTCAGGTAAAAGGTACAGGAGCCTGAAGACTGCAACAACCAGGTTCAGGAATAGCTACTACCCCACAGCCATCAGGCTATTAAACCTGGCTCGGACAAAACCTTGATTATTAATAACCAATCATCTGTTATTTGCACTTTATCATTTTATTTATTCATATGTGTATATATTTATATTATAGTATATGGCCACATTGATCTGTTTTGTAGTAAATGCCTACTATGTTCTGTGTGCTGAAGCAAAGCAAGAATTTCATTGTCCTATCAGGGACACATAACAATAAACTCACTTGAACTTGAACATCAGAGAGTGACTGGGGGTGTGTAGGTGCAAAATGGTAAGGCCGTGCGGCGTTGGTGTTCAAAGTAACGGGCGATATATTAAAACTGGTACGCTCCAGAAGACCTGTCAAAGCTGATCTGCTGAGTGCAACATTGCCACAGCTTTTATATTCTCAGCTGACAAGATCATATAGAAGCTTGATTAACAATAAAGCTAAGACTTGATTACAGAATTGAGCTCAAAAAGACATAATTAGGTAACAAACAGAATAAAATGGTTATCCACAAGTTTAACGTAGTTAACAGTAGATCCAATTTTCTGTTACAGTGATGGGTGCACACCATAACATAATCAGTGACGTTCCTGAATCTTGGGTTTTGTCACTGCTGCATTCCATGTTTAAGGTTCTACTTTAAGGTTTCTTCTGCGACTCCCTGTCATCACATGAGCACAATCCACATCCCTATTTACTAGTTATTAGCCCTCACTATTCTTTCCCCTACAAAAGGGTAGGTTACACCTTCTCTAGAATTGCCATTTAATATCAAACAGCAAATGACAAAGTGTGGAGGAACTCAAAGGGTCAGACAGCATCTGTGGAGGGAATGGACAGGCAACGTTTCGGGTTAGGACCCTTCCCCCAATTGGCAAGGTCTGAAGAAGGATCCAGACTAGAAATGTCATTGAGTCTGACGAAGGATCCCGACCCGAAATATCATTCATTCATTCATTCATTCCCTCCGCAGATGCTGCCTGACAATTTGATTTCCTCCAGCAATTTGTATTTTGCTCAAGATTCCAGCATCTGCATTTTCTTGCATCTCTGTCTTAATTTAAAACAATCTTGCTGCGGAACACCTCCAAATTCAACCCTTATCCACCAGCTAGCAAAATCTCTTAATCTCCACAGACAGTAGCGGTGAAATGTCAGTACAGGACTGTGGAACATTATTTAAAGAGCTTTGGAAACTGTCCATCCTAATGGTAAAATGTCTAGCATTGGCTATGCACTGTCAGTCACTATCAGTAATGAGTTTTGAATTGCAAACTCAAATTTAGAAACAAAAAACTTTTGCTCCTTTTATTTAACTTCAGGTATAGTTATTTTCGGACAGCTGGCAAAAGAAGAGGATAAGCAATGGCTTCAGGAAAGAGCTCATGTATGCAAGTTATTTATAAATGAGTAGAGAAAGAGTCACTTTCTCACAAGCAGATAAATCTACCAACCATGTTCAAGACGGCAGCTGCTTTCATATGGTGAAACATTGGCACAGTAAAATACTTCATTGTAAAATGGACAAAGAGTTTAAGTTCATTGCAAGATTCCATTGACTCCTGCATTCCGAACTACCCCTCAAACGGAAAAACATTCTGAGTGATTGGAAGCTTCAAATAACGTAGAATATGGAATAATACTGCACAGGAACAGGCCCTTCAACCTACAATATCTGTGCCAAACATGATGCCAAATTTAACTAATCTCCTCTTCTTGTACTTGATCCATGCCCCCCCCCCCCCCCCCCAACCTCCCATTTCCTGCATACCCATGTATTTGTCTAAAAAATTAAATCCCACAATCATATCTGCCTCCACCACCAGCAAATTCAAGCCACCTACCACTCTCTATGTGAAAAACATGTCCCGCAATTCTCTTTTAAACATTGCCCCTCTCGCCTTAAACATATGCCCTCCAGCTTGTGACATTTTCATCTGAGAAAAAATGTTCCGACTGTCTATCCTATCCTTGCCTTGCATAACTTTATATACTTCTATCAGGTCTTCCCTCAACCTCTGGCATCCGAGGGAAAACAAGCCAAGTTTTGTCTAACCTCCCCTTGTAGCTAATTCCCACTAACCCAGGCAGCATTCTGATAAACCACTTCTGCACCTTCTCCAAAACCTCCACTTCCTTCCTGAAATGGGGTGATCAGAGCTGCACTCAAAACTCCAAATGGGGCCTGACCAAAAGTCCTAGATTCTTAATATGCCAATTGATGAAAGCAAGCATACAATATGGTTTCTTTACCACTCTATTGACTGCAACGGGGTACTGAGTGTGGATGATCAGCCATGATCACCGTGAATGGTGGTGCTGGCGCGAAGGGCTGAATAGCCTACTCCTGCAACTATTGTCTATCATCGACTGGGTTACCACATTCAGGGAGCTATGGCTTGGACCCCAGGGTCCCTCTGTCCCTCACAATCACAACGTGAACAAGTAGTTTTAAGAAATGTACACAATAGAATCCTTAAGGGCCTGTCCCACTTAGGTGAATTTTTCGGCGACTTCCGACGACTGTTACAGTCGTAGCATGTTGCCGAAAAAGCAGCGACTGGACCTCTCCCCAACGAGAATGTCTACGATAAGCTACAACAACCTACCACCTAGTCGACGTCAAGCTACGGAAAGCTACGGACAACCAGCGACCCATTAGGACATCCACTTATGACCACATCTATGACAACCTACGACCAACCTACGACAACCAAAGTCAACCTACGTCCACGTAGGACAAGCTACGACAAGCAACGAACATTTCAAAATCCTGCGGCGACCAGAAAAATGTTACAATTCTTTAGGCGACTTGAGGAGGCTACTCATGACCATACAGGCATCACCCCGCGACCATGTGGTGACAGCCTAGTCGCCAAAAAAAAATTCCTAAGTGGGCTGAAGCTTTATACTTTCACTGGCAGCAATGCTTACAGTAGAGGGACAGTGATTTTGCTCTCCTTTGTTGATTTTTTCCCCTTCAGGATTTATCAGAATTATTTGGTGGTAACACAATGGCACAGCAGTAGAGCTGCTGCCTTACAATGCCAGAGACCTGGGTTTGATCCAAACTATGGATGATGTCTGTACTGAGTTAGTACATTTTCCTTATGACCGTGTGGGTTTTCCTTGGTTTCCTCCCACACTTCAAGATGTACAGGTTTGTAGGTAAATTTAGCTGGTAAAAATTATATGTCCCAATTGTGTAGGATATTTCTTGTGTGCATGGATCACTAGGCAGCATGTACTTGGTGGGCCGAAGGGCCTGTTTCCGTGCTGCATCTCTAAATTAAACTAAACTAAACTAAAAGATTCACTTGATTTGGATTTCCTTGGACGCAGAGGTCTGATAGAGTGGTGTAGGAACTAACGTCAAAAGGAGCTGTCTGAAGGAAACAGATCAGGAGTCTCCCTTCAACATCCCCACCTCCCTCTGGAGTTTATCAGTTTGAAAAGATGTGCCAATTATGTAGGTAAGTCTATCTGAGAGACACATTCATTAAGCATGCAACAATGCATATTTTAAATGCAAGAAAACTCAAACAGGACAACAACAAATATCCAATACAATTATGCTTTCAAATTAATTGAAATTTGTTTAAAAATGTTTGAACAATTGCTTTCATCAATCCAAGTACCAGATGTAAATGAAAATGCAGAAACCCTGCAGATGTTGGAAAACCGAAATAAAAACAGAAAATGACAATACCATTTCCCTGTAGCAATTTATTCTTCTTCACCATTTTTCTCCAGAAAGTCTTTGGCTTGAGAAGCTTTAACTGAAATCTACTTCCTTTGATTGCTATCTGATGATATCTGCATTCGTTGAGTGTGGACTGACCTGATTTATCAACAGCAGAACATGTTAATTGCAGGCCTGTGAACCAATGATCATTCCTCTACCTTACCTCATCCAATCTTCACAATCCCTTAACTCTTCTCCCTCATGTACTTCCTCAAACGAGTACTTGTCCCAGCACCAGGGTCGAAAAAGTGGCACAGATTCACACTAACGTCTTAACATTTGATCAGGGATTGCACTGATGAGCAAGGATTTATTTTTAGTGAATCTGTTCATAGTGGATGCAGCTCGTAAAGTGTGTGGCTTATCCCGGGAACTTTGATTCCCCTTCTGAAATGTGGCACCTCTGCATTGGCTCAGTGCATGCAATGCAAGAGTTCAGCTCGCCTCACTTTTGCACATGTAGTTTATTATTGGCATGTGTACCGAAGGACATAGAAAAGCTTTTTGTTGCATGCTATCCTGTTCATGAGAGGACTATACATGATTACTATCAAGCTGTCCACAGTGTAGAGATACAGGATAAAGGGAACAATGTTTAGTGCAAGATTAAGTCCAGTAAAGTCAAATTAACGATAGTCCGAGGGTCTCCAATGAGGTAGATGAGAGGTCAGGACCGCTCTCTGGTCGGTGATATAGATATACCTGAGAAGATGGCTGATACTTCTGTTGGTTGTAAAAGCAGAGAATATGGAAGTAGGCAGCCTCAATGTTTTGCAAATATGTTTTAATTGAATTATTTTAATGAGATTACACACTTAATAGATTCACACAGCACATAACAGACCCTTCAACCCAACTCGTCCATGCCGTCCAAGATGCCCGATCTAAGCTAGTCCCATTTGCCCGCATTTGGTCCAATTCCCAGAAGGACACAAAGTGCTGGAGCAACTCAATGGTTCAGGCATCATCTCTAGAGAACATGGCTAGTTGAGTTGTGAAGAAGGATCCCGACCCAAAAATTAGCTATTTATGTTGTATCTGAAGAAGGATCTTGATCCAACGTTACCTATCCAGGTTCTCTAGAAATGCTTCATAACCCCCTGAATTACACCAGCATTTTGAATTGTCAAGAATCAGGAATATGTCATGCATCAGATATGATCTGAAACAATGTGTAAACCAGCATCTGCAGTTTCATATTTCTACATTCCCTCTAAACCATTCCTATCCTTGTACCTGTCAAAATGCCTTTTAAATGCTGTTATAGTATCTACCTCAACTACCTCCTCTGGTAGCTCGTTCCATCTACCCACCATCCATAGATTTGTACAGGACAGAAACTATACTGATAATCTGTAATAGCAATCAACAATCCATTTACACTAATCTTGTGATCGGGAATGAACTGACTGAATTAACTAGGGTGGAAGCTGATGTAATTTAGTTTTGTTCAGTTTAGAGATACAGCATGGAAACAGGGTCTTTGACTCACTGAGTCCATGCCGAGCATCTATCACATTTAGCTCTATGTTACCTCAATTTTGCATCCGACACACTAGAGGCAATTTTACAGAAGCCAATTAACCTACAAAGCTGCAAGTCTTTGGAGTGTGAGAGGGAACCGAAGCACCCAGAGAAAAGCCATGTGGCCACAGGGAGAACGTACAAAGTCCATACAGACAGCACCTGTAGTCAGGATTAAACCTGGGTCTCTGGCGCAGTAAGGCAGCAACACTACCGCTGCACCACTGTGCCACAAGCTGAGAATGACCTGTGTGGTATCATTTGCAAGATATTCAATGCAGGTACAATAGTAAAAGGATTCTGCGGATGTAATTCCCCTGATTAGCATTTTACAGCTTACCTTCGGCGCACCGATTCCACACCGACCAGCGATCCCCATACATTAGTACTGTCCTTGACACTTGGGCAATTTACAATTTTTTTATAAAGCCAAATAATCTACAAATCTGCAAGTCTTTCGAGTGTGGGAGGAAACTGGAGCACCCGGAGAAAACCCACGCGGTCACAGGGAGAACGTACAAACTCCATACAGACTGCACCCATAGTTAAGGGCCTGTCCCACTTCCCGAGTTACTCACGAATTCTCCCGAGTTTTCCCCTTGATTCAATCTCGTAGAATGTCCGTAGCGAGTCCGTAGGAGTCCGTAGATATATCGTAGCGACTCGTTAAGCCAGCCGTAGGTACTCGGGGCATCAGGTAAGTTGGGGTGTTATTTCCAGCATGACAAAAAAGTCCGCGAGTAAAATGATAGTCGGGAGGAGGAGTTCGTAGATCACAATATTCTTGATTTTTTTAAAGTAAGTAAGTAAGTAAGTTTTATTTATATAGCACGTTTTAAGTCAACTCGCATTGACACCAAAGTGCTTTACATAAAATAAATAATAAGTTTCCATACAAACCATAGAAAAAGGTTAAAAAAAATGTTTTAAATGGACACAACACATTATAGAGTTCAACACAAACGTCCCCTCACAGCAGAATCAAAAATTTCCACTGTGGGGAAAGGCACCAGAAAGTTAAGTCCTCTTCCTCTGTGAAACACCTGAGGTCGGGGCCCATTTGTGGCCTTGCAGCCAGTCCGATAATTTTCAGGGCCTCTTGCCATGAAGAAGGAACTCCGGCGTCGGGTGAAACATTCCTCAGCGGCTTGGAAAGTCTGGAGCGGCTGCCTCCTCCCCGGAGACCAGGGCACTCGTAGTCCTCAGGCCTTTCAACTCGGCAGAGGACTCGGGAAAGTGGGACAGGCCCTTAAGGATCGAACCCGAGTCTTTGGCGCTGTAAGGTAGAAACTTTACCACTGCACCACTGTGCCGCTACAATTATACTACTCGAACAGGAATTGGAGAGACCGCAGTCAGTCCGTGTTGGCAAGAACACCTCGTGCTCGCTGAGCACCGGCTCCCCTCAAGGCTGTGTGCTCAGCCCGCTGTTGTTAACACTGCTCACACATGACTCTGCTGCCAGATCCAGGGACAATAAGATCATAAAATTCACAGATGACACAACAGTGGTGGGACTCATAAGCGGAGATGATGAATCAATGTACAGGGAGGAAGCGAAACAACCAGTGGACTGGTGCGGCAACAATTTAACATTAAACATCGACAAAACAAAGGAGATGATTGTCGACTTCAGGAGGTCGCAGCCCAAACATACACCCCTCAACATCAGTGGCACCACGGTGGAGAGAGTGGAGAGCATAAAGTTCCTCAGAGTGCAAAATTACAGACAATCTCACCTGGTCCAGGAACAACACTGGGATTGTCAAACTGCGACTGCACTACTTGAGGAAACTCACTCCAAACAGGCCTCGCTGGAGTCTGTACTCACGTACTGCATGAACACGTGGTACTCCAACTGTAACTGCTCAGACAGGAAGGCTCTGCAGAGGGTAGTGAGGGGAGCAGAGAGGATCATTGGCATCTCCCTACCCTTGGTACAAGAACTGTTCCAGAGCTGCTGTCTGAAAAAAGCTTTGAGAATAGCTAAGGCCAAACTGCACCCCCTCCACATACACCTGGATCTCCTGCCATCAGGCAAGAGATACCATAGCATCAATGCCTGGACTACCAGACTGCTAAACAGCTTCCTGCCACAGGCTGTGAGGCTGCGAAACAGTCACTTCACCTGATTCTGCGGCTTTGCACTGACAATTTAATAACTCTGGCACTGGCCACTCAAATCAGCTGCCCTGGACATTTTAATGACTGTTTTCACTGTATTTTAATGTTGCTGTTTTGACCTGCTTTTAATTATTTATACTGTTTCATCAGGAACAGGATTGTTTTTACTGTTATTATGTGTGAAGTGTTTAAGTTTTATGTGCAATGCCGGTATTCCCTGGGAAACGTCTTTTGCACTGTACAATTGTTGCTTTGCAAGATGACAATAATGTTTGATTGATTGATCGATCGATCGATCGATCGATTGATTGATTGATACCAGAAAGGGCAAAATTAAGGGGATATATCTCAGGTAGAGAGAGAGAGGGCAGCTAAGCAGACTGTTCTTTCAAAGCACCAGGATGATAGACATGGAATGACCAACTATCTATGTTACACTACATAGCAATGCACTGATTTAGAAATACTTTTAATAGCACAGCTACTTGTGTTGTTATAGTGCAGACTAACTGAAGCCATCCACAAAGCTTTGACATTTACAACACCGAATCTGATCCATTTATGCCTGAAAGCCTAGTTCATTTCCACAGCTGAAAACCCACATGAGAATCTAATCTTTAGACCGGTGAGAAATCAAATCGAGAGCCTCATTTACGTGCAAAATCTAGTTTGATTTCCCCAGTGGAAAATTGTAAGTTTGTAGTTGCAATTATGTAGCCTGCCATTAAGTGTGGCTTTGGTGAAAATCTCCATTCCTTTGCAGAGCAAGATAAAAAAAAAACAAACACCAAACCATATTTACATTAGAAGAGAGACGCTGTGTAATAGTTGTATCAAACATTGGATAAATCACACTTGGGACACTGTGTACACTCTTGTCTACCGTACTAGGAACAGGATATAAATGAGGCACAGGAGAGGGATTATATGCATCAGAAAATGTTATCTAGAGAAAAAAAATAGAAGGCAAATAAAGGAAACAAGAAAAGGTCTTTAAAATTGTCGATAGTTTTCATAAGATAGGGAAAAACAAGTTTGGGAAATCAAAACTAGGAATAAAAGAGTTTCAGCACTAAATCCGAGAAGAAACTCGAGTAAAACTGTTACCTGGAGTGTCATTGGAAGATGGAATTCTCTACCCACAGAAAGACAGTGAATGACTGACTGATTGAATGACTGAAGATAGACACAAAATGCTGGAGTAACTCAGAAGGACAGGCAGCATCCCTGCATAGAAGGAATGGGTGACATTTTGGGTTCAGGCCCTTCTTCAGACTGCGAGTCAGGGGAGTGGGAGACTAGAGATATGTGGAAGTGTCTGGTGTGAAAACAACAAATCAAAGCAGATGATGTTAAGGAAATTTAAAATGGTACTTTGAGGGCTGAGGGGAAGGTGACATGAGGCATACAATTGATAAAATTAATCAGGAGGACAGTGAAACTGGTCAGAGAACTAGGTTTGGAAAGGGAAGGAGAAAGAGGGAAAGCAAGGGTTACTTAAAGTTAGAGAAATCAATTTAATAATGCTAAGTTGTAAGTTGCCCAAGTGAAATATGAGGTGCTATTCCTCCAATTTGTGTTGGGCTTCATTCTGACAGTGGAGGCCCAGGACAGAAAAGTCAGTATGGGAATGGGAAGGGAAGTTTGGCAAATGAGAGATTGCATAGGCATAGGCAGACTGAGTGCAGATGTTCAACAAACGATCGCCAAGCCTACGCTTGGTCTTGCCAATATATAGGAGTCTACACCTGGAACTGCAGATACAGTAGATGAGGTTGGAGGAGGTGAACCTCTGCCTCACCTGAAAGGACTGTCAAGGTTCTTGGGCGGAGTTGAGGGAGGAGGTATAGGGACAGGTGTTGCATCTTCAGCGGTTGCAGAGGAAAGTACCAGGGGGGAGGGTGGTTTGGGTGGAAAGGGATGTTAATCAGGAAATTGTGGAAGGAATGGCCTCTGCGGAAAGCAGAAAGGAGTGGAGATGGGAAGGTGTGGAGATGGGATCCCGTTGGAGGTGGCGAAAATGTTGGAGGATGATGTGTGGTGTGCAACGGCTGATGAGGTGAAAGGCATCAAAGTTTAGTGTCTGTCATTTGGGTAGCTTACAACCCAGCAGTATGAATGTCAAATTCTCATTTTAACTAACTTCTACTTACATTCCCTATTCCGAGGAGTAAATGTCACGGGCAACTTGTCCTGGACCATATTGAAGCAATGGCCAAGAAAGCTCACCAACACCTCTACTTCCTGAGAAGGCTTAGGAATTTCAGTATGTCCCTAACCACTCTCACCAACTTCTACAGATGTGCCATAAAAAGCATTTTATCGGGATGCATCACAGCATGGTTTGGGAACAGCTCCATCCAAGTCCGCAAGAAATTACAGAGAGTTCTGAATGCAGCCCAGACCATCACACAAACCAACCTCCTTTCATCTACACTTCACGCTGCCTCAGCAAGGCCACCAGCATAATCAAGGATGAGTCTCAACCCAGTCACTCCTCGTCTCCCCTCTCCCATCAGGCAAGAGATACAAAAGTCTGAAAACGCAATTCTCCAGATTCAGGGACAGTTTATTCCCAGCTGTAATCAGGCAACTAAACCACCCTGTCATCAACTAGACGAGAGTGGTCCTGAGCTACCATCTACCTCAGTGAAGACCCTCGGACTATCTTTAATTGGACTTTACCGCCTTTTATCTTGCACTCAACGTTATTCTCTTTATTATGTATCTGTACATGGACGGCTTGATTGTAATCATGTATAGTTTTTCCGCTGTCCTGATAGCAAGCAACAAAAGCTTATCACTGTACATGTGAAAATGTGAGAATAAACAAACTACCTAACTAAATGATACGCAAGTGGGAAAATAGGTGCTTTGCAAATGGCAGCTCACATGTGGAAGAAATGTGACCTCTTTCTCTCCATGGTAGTGAGTTAACAGGCGCCCACGTCATCTGAAATGAACACTGTGTAATTGTTGCCATGGTAATGCCGCGTCTGCTCACAACAATATCCACTATCCCTTTTCTTCTTTTAGAACTTGTCCTTAGGAGGAGGAGAATTTGTGTCAGTCGGTGTGAAAGTCCTAAATGGAAAATAACTCAGAAATATTTACAGTAATTAAGTAAGACTGAAAATGTCAGGCCAGTACAGTCAGCAGTGTGTTTCAACGAGAAATGGAGAGGATGGAAGAAAACAAGACATGAATAAATGCAGGAAGTATTCAGCACATTTACTGCATGCCTGCTCTCACACATATAGAACATGGAACAGTGGAGCACAGGAACAGGCCCTTCAGCCCACAACATCTGTGCTGAACATGATACCAAGATAAACCAATCTATTCTGCCTGCACATGATCCATATCCCTCCAATTCCTTCATATCCACTTGCTTATTTAAAAGCCGCTTAAGCACTACTATTGTATCTGCCTCCACCCCCCCCCCCCCCCACCACCACCACCAATCTCTATTTAAAAAACGTACCCTGCAAATCTCCTTCATGTTCATGTCAAAGGGGCAGAATTAAGCCATTAGGTCCATCATGTCCATTCCACCATTCAATCATGGCTGATCTATCTTTCCCTCTGAACCTCATTCTCCTGCCTTCTACCCATAACCTTTGACACCCTCGCTAATCAAGAATCTGTCAATCTCCACTTTTAAAATACCCAATGACGGTCGGCACAGCCATCTGTGGCTATGGATTTCACAGATTCACCACTCCCCGGCTAAAGAAATTCCTCCTCATCTCCTTTCTAAAGGTACGTCCTTTTATTCTGAGGACGTGCCCTCTGGTTGTAGACACTTCCGCAAGTGGAAACATTCACATCTACTCTATCCAGGCCTTTCACTATTCAGTAAGTTTCAATGAGGGACCCCCTCGTCCTTCTAAACGTTAACAAGTACAGGGCCTGAGCCATCAAACACTTACCATACGTGAACTCAATCAACCCCGGGATCATTTTTGTAAACCTCCTCTGGGTAACACCAGCAATGGCTCTCGCCAACAGTCTATCTGTCCTTTGTGTTTTCATAGTATGTGTTAAATGTATGTTTTTAGTGTTCTTCAGCTTGTTTTATGTTGGGAGGGGAGGGGTGAGGGAAATGTTTTCTAATCTCTTACCTCGACGGAGATGCAATTTTTTTCCCTATCGTATCACTGTCCACATTGTGGCCTAACAGGAGTTGATGACCTTTGCTGGAGACCGATTTTGAGCGCCTCACCACTTAGGTGAGGCTCGGTGCCTATGAGAGACTTTAGCATCGTGGGGCCCGCAATCCCTTTGCCAGAGATCGACCCCGGAGCTCCAACCATGGGTGCTTGCAGACTTTAACATCATGGAGCTCGCGATCTCTGGTCAGAGACCGACTTTGGGAACTCCAAGCTGCAGGAGTTTCGACTGCGTCGATGTGGGAATTTCGATCTCCCCGACGCGGCAGCTTCGACTGCCGGCTGCAGGAGCTTTGATCGCCCTGACGGATGGTTCGACTGCCCCGACCGCGGAAGAACAAAGTGGAAGAAGATTGGACTTTTCTGCCTTCCATCACAGTGAGGAATGTGGGGATTCCACTGTGGTGGATGTTTATGTTAACTTTTATGTAGCTGTGTGTCTTGTTGCTTTTTTTTTCATAAGGCCGTATGGTGATTCGCATATTACTGTACATTAATTGGTACACGTGACAACAAAATACCTTTAAGGTCTTTGAAACCTTTGGATCCTCTCCAATCCCAGCACATCCCACCTCAGAGACTCAACAAGGTAGATTAGGACACAAAATGCTGGAGTAACTCAGCACTTCTGGAGAAAAGGAATAGGTGATGTTTCTGGTCGGCACCCTACTTCAGACCCTTTCCTTTTATGTCACCCCACCCCTACGATCAGTCTGAAGAAGGGTTCCGACCTGAAACATCACCGATTCCTTTTCTCCAGAGATGCTGCCTGACCTGCTTAGTTACTGCAGCAATTTGTGTCTATCGATATAAACCAGCATACCCACTACACAAGGCGGGTTGAAAAATTGGGGATTCATTCCTAGCATATAAGAGAACCATTCAAGTTTCTGTTGGACTCGACTGCATCCACAACATTCTGCAGTTTCTTGTGATCTTGAACAGAGCTGTTGCCACGTCTAGTTGTGATGCAGCCCGATAGAATGGTTTCTACGTTGGTTCTAGAAAGGCCAGCGCAGTGGTGCAATGGTAGAGTTGCCACCTTACAGCAGCAGAAACCCGAGTTGAATCCTGTCTATAGGTGCTGTCGGTACGGAATTTGTACATTCTCCTTGTAAATGCGTTGGTTTTCTTCTGGTGATCCAGTTTCCTCTCACAAAGACGTACAGGTTTGTAGGTTATTTGGTTTTGGTAAAATTGTTCCTAGTTTGTAGAATAGTGCAAGTGTACAGGCTGATTGCTCGTCGAGGATGGCTCAGTGGGCCGAAGAACCTGTTTTGTTTCCACGCTGTATCTCCAATGTCTAAAGTCTAAAGTAAAATTGGTAAAACAGCTTGTGAAATAACCATGGCAACATATCAAACCAAATGAAAATTATTTCCACCTTTCCTTATCACATAGGAGGCCATTTGGCCCACTGAGTCTTTGCTGGCTTTCAAAGCATTTCCATTCCCCCTGGGCTTTTCCCTGTAACAATTTGTTCTTGTTCAGTCAGATACAAAGCTGAGATATAATCAAATGATTTTAAATTGTGACACTTTAATAACCTCAGATGGGATTGGGTGGGGGGGGGGGGGGGGGGGGGGGGGGGGGGGGGGGGGTGGGGTGGTCAGTCTACCCCACAAATTAAAAGGGGGAGAAGTTGTACAGTTTGATAGCCACAGGGAAATAGTGCCGTTCTGTGGTGTTCTGTCCTGCATCTTGGTGGAACCAGTCTGTTGCTGAAGGTGCGCCTCAGATTGACCAGTGTGTCATGGAGGGGGTGTGCTCTATTGTCCAAGATGCTGTGCAGTTTGAATAATATCCTGCCCTCCAAGACCATCTCCAATGTATTCATCTCCACCCCCAGGATGGAGCCAACCTTCGTGATGAGCTTGTTAATTCTGTTTGCGTCCACGGCCTCCGCCCTGCTGCCGCAGCACATGACAGAGAACATGGCACTGGCCACCAACTATTGGTATAACATCCATCTTACTGCAGACATTGAAAGAGCGGAGCCTCCTCAGAAAGTACGGATGGATTGAAAATTAGACAGACTATAATATCACTGCGTAAATCTTCAGAAAGCCGACAAATTTGTCTCTCAGTTTTCACTAGGCTTATCAAACACTCAACTACCCTGAGGGCAACTGTACAAAATGGGTGTTAAATCAAGAGAACAGGTTGTATAAACTTGGCTTATGTTCTCTGGAGTTCAGGAGATTGGGAAGTAATATGTTTTAAATTATTGAACTGCTTTGTAAGGTACAGTTTTATAGGGCAACTCTTTCCCCTGGCAAGGAAATGCAGACAAAAACATAGTGCACAATCTTAAAAGAGGAGGCAAATGTTAAAGCAGTAAGCACTTGCAGGATCTAATATAAATATTGAGGTGTTGCTTCCAATACTTTGATTCCAATACTTTGGCAGATCAGTTGAGGTTTTGAAGTTAGAGCAGGTTAAGTCAAGGATTGGTGATTTACTTTTATTTAGAGATCCAACATGGCAACAGGACTTTTGGCCCATCGAGTCCATGCAAAACCTCGATTGCCTGTTTACACTAGTTCTATGTTATTTCACTTTCACATCCTCTCCCTACACACAAGGGATGATTACGGGGGCCAATTAATCCACAAATCTGCATGTCTTTGGGATGTTGGAGGAAACTGGTGCACCTGAAGGAAACCTAGGCAGTTACAGGGAGAACGTGCAAACTCCACACAGACGGAACCCGAGGTCAGGATCAGGCACATGTTTCTGGTGCCGTGAGACAGCAGCTCTGCCAGCTGTGTCAACATGCGAAAAATGAGCAGGAGCCTCAATAAACCACTATATGCTTTGAGATCGAGGAGGAGACACTGTATTGGACAGAAGCATGGATAGGAAAAGTTTAGTGCAATCCGGGCCGCAAACGTGGACAACTGAGATTAGCTTTGATGGGGAATCTTGGTCAGCTTGGGCGAGTTGGGCCTAAGGGCCTGTTTTGTGCAGTACATGGTGTGTAGTCTCATAAATAAACCCTGACCTCCTTGGAAGGTAGACAAAAATACTGGAGAAACTCAGCGGGTGAGGCATCATCTATGGAGAGAAGGAATAGGTGACGTTTCGGGACAAGACCTGAGACTGCCTCAACCGCTGAATTTCTCCAGTATTTTTGTGTATCATCGATTTTTCCAGCATCTGCAGTTCTTTCTTAAACACTTGACCTCCTTGGATATAGGTTTGCTGCATCTCATCTTATTCTGAGGTGATTACAATTCGCCTCAAATTAATTAGCCACTTCAATGAGAAATAATTGGTTCAGCTATTTGACATTCTGACACAATAAACGTTTTAACCTTTAAACCGTTTTCCTGTGAAAAGATAAAGAATTAAGAGAGAGCTGATTTGTTACATCAGTGATTTGTTCAGTTCATTTGAACACCTTTATGTAGCTCCTCTAAAAATAGGCTCACATCTTGCTTTTATTGGGCCATCATTGGCACCATGTCTCTTTTGGTTTAGATTAGAGATACAGCGTGGAAACAGGTCCTTCAGCCCACTGTGTTCGCAGCAACCAGCGATCACCCCATACACTCACACTATCCTACACATTTGTCCCACTCAGGAGAATTTGCATTTTTACCAAAGTCAATTAACCTACAAACCTGCAGGGTTTGATCCTGACTAGAGGTGCTGTCTGTACAGGGTTTGTTCATTCTCCCTGTGACTGTGTGGGTTATCCCTGGGTGCTCCGGTTTCCTCCCACGCTCCAAGTAGTACAGGTTTCTATGCTAATTTCGTTTCTGAAAAAATTGTAAATTGTCCCCAGCGTGTAGTATACGGAGGGGGGGGGAGATCACTGGTCGGCGCGGACTTGATGGGCTGAAGGGCCTGTTTCCGCGCTGAACTAAACTAAACTTATGGTCAAGGCTTGATTTTTTTTAATCCTGGATCAGTGCAGTGGCTTTCCTCATACTTTGGCAAAAATGTATTTTTCTGTTCATCTAAAGAACTTTAAGCAAATTCATCAGTTTATTTAATAAGCTGCTGCCCAGTGGGTTCTAGTGATAATGTTCAAACTGTCCTCAATCACCAGAACTGTATAGCCTATGATTGAATAGCCTGTTGGGTCTTAACAAATCAACCATTTGCAGTGAGATTGGATACACATGTAGGTCATGTGTAAAGTTATTATGATACAGAGTCATTATAAATCATAACAGGTACTTTAATTTGTATAAATACAGAAACCATCCAGATGAGTACTGTGGGGTCCTAATAGTAAGTTAAGACTAAAAACAACATGGCTGCCCGCATGTCACCAGGTGGTGGTGGCCATGGATTATATATCAGGTCATCAGCAACAAAACCAGACACGGATCAAATCAGCAATACAGTTTGATGTACAGGTCAAAATACCTGTAGCTTCAAGAACATTGATAAATCAATTGGTTTGTTGCTATACAAAGTCATGGAATAATGTAGCACAGGAAGATGCCAATCAGCCCATCATATCTATGCCTCCTCTAAAGTAGAGCTTTCCAATTATTACTATAGAAACAAGGAACTGCACATGTTGGTTTCCAACAAAGGCACAGAGTGCTGGAGTAGCTCAGCCAGTCAGGCAGCATCTCAGGAGAACATGGATAGGCAATGTTTTGGGCCCATTCTCCAGGACATCCAGGTCTTCAGTCATTACTCTTCCCTTTTTCCCCAGCCCAACTATTTACCTCCCTTTAAACATTCTCTTTAGAAAGTTACTACAGATTCTGCTTTCACTGTCCTTTCATGGGAACAACTTTTTGTTTAGAAACCTGCTTTCTTATTTCACCTTTGGGCCTTGTACTAATCAGCTTAGTCCATGTCATCCAGTTACAAATTCTTCTGTCATTGGAAGTGATTTTTTCTTGTTATCTCTAAGCCACCTTGTTTCAAATCTCATCCAAACCTGGTCCCCTCTGAGAAAAATCTAGTTTTGTTCCTTTATTCCATTCGAGGCCCTTTAAACCCCCTCCAAGCCACTAACATCGTTTCCAACTGGAAAATAACTGAATTATTGAGCTAAATCTCATCACTTAAACTGTGTGGAATTCAGAGTTTCTGGGTTATTCTGTTTTTGAAAAAAACATATATTGAACATAGAACAGCACAGCAAAGGAACAGGCCCTATGGCCCACAATGTCGGGAGTGGGGTTGGGTTGGAGTTGGTGCTTCTTCTCCACGCTGGATGTGGGCCTGGGGCCACTGGTGTCATCGGTCACAGCCAATGTGGAGAGGAAGCTACAACCTCAGCTCAACTCCCGCGGGCCAATCGACAGGCCCGGACCGACAGCACCAGCGGCCCCAGACCCGCAGCAAGCGCAGAGAAGAAGCGCCAACTCCAGCCCAACCCTGCTCCCCAATGGGCCGGGGACTACCAGCAGCCAAACCCTCCTGTGCCGGAGAAAGCCGAGCAGCAGCCATCAACGGGGATACACACAAAGCACTGCAGGAACTCGGCCTTCTCCCCGCCCGGCCCAACAGCCCCGGACCCGACACCAATCACGGACCAGCACGATCTCGCTCACTCACCAAAGCATAATACAGCAATAAAAAAATAAAATAATCTTAGCTTTTTACAAAAGAATAATAAATAACTATTTCATAATTTGAAAGCAATATTTTCTTACCTAGAAGAATCAAAGCTGGAAAAAACAGAAGAAATGAAGGTCCACTGCTTTCCAGGGCTGTTTATGCATAGTGACCTTTAACCTGGGCTTGCACAGTCGGAATACCGAACTCGCTTATATCCATTGACTTGGCCATTGTAATCCTTAAAGCTTCAACCTCGTCGTCACCTGATGGAAATGGAAACCTTTCTTACAAGTAATATATCAGCCAGCAAATATTATTCAAATTTTCAAGAAAATTGAAGCTGGGTTCTGACAGCTCCTGTTGTATCTGAACACTTACTGTGGCAACATTGAAAGTCACTTGACAAAATTCATGTCTCCAACTTCAAAATAATGTTCAGTTCAATTATGCAATTTGGATGGGGTTGATCAATCTTAGATCAAAGGCTTCTGTGGATTGGGATCAGGCAACTGTAGAAAAGATTGGAGAATTCTAGGTACCTTGCAATGAGCTATGTCATTTCTATAATCTTTAAAAACAGTTAAAAAGCATTGAAATAAATGCTTTAGCAATTTTCTATCAATGCCATTAACATTTTACTCACTGGTTTGAGGCTCATAAAGGATTTAGACTAGAATTTGGAGATACAGTGCGGAAACAGGTTCTTCAGCCCACCGAGACCGCATCAACCAGCGATCACCCCATACACTAGCACTATCCAAGGGACTAGGGACAATTTTACATCTTTTACCAAAGTATACTAACCTAACAACCTGCAGGTCTTTGTAGTGTGGGAGGAAACCGAAGCACCTGGACTAAGCCCATGTGATTACGGAGAGAATGTACAAACTCCATACAGGCAGCACCCATGGTCAGGATTGAACTCAGGTCTCTGGCGCTGTAAGGCAATAACTCTACCACCATGCCACCATGCCGAGTGATATAGCTCAAAAACAAGCCCTTTGGCCCAACTCGTCCATGTTGACCGAGATTCCCTATCTAAGCTGATCCCTTTTGCCTGCGTTTGGCCCATATCAACTGAAACCTTTCTTAACCATGTATCTGTCTTTTAAATGCTGTTTTAGTACCTACCTCAACCACCACCTCTGGACATTGAATTCTCCAGTTTTAGGTGACCTCTAACAGTCCCTCTCCCCCTCCCCTTTCTCCTCCATACCCCCCTTTCTCCCTCCCCCACCACCCATGTGCCCAATCTTGACTAGCACCTATCCCCCCCCATCCCCTCCCCCCCTCCCCTCCCCCCCCCCCCCCCCCCCCGTCTCCCTCCACCCTCATTCCTACCTCTGGCTTCACAAGTCGCAGCTCTTCAAATCTTTTGTCTCACGCCTTCTACTTTAATCACAGGTTGCAACTCAAAACGTCACCTATCCAGATGCTGCCTCTTCCTCGGATTTACTCCAGCAGTGTCCTTTTTTTAACCTCCTCTGATAGTCCGTTCCATATACCCACCACCCCCTTTTTGCAAACTGCCTTGAACAAAATGCATAATGAGGTATATACCGATTTGCATTGGATCATGTATGATCCACGCTTATCTGAGAACCATGCTTATGAACATACAAATTGAAAGGAGACTTGAGCAGCTCTAGCTTGCTCCACCATTCAATACGATTGCATATTATCTGATCTGTAAACTATGCTCCCTATTTTGCCACCTGTAAATTGGGCTGTCCACTGGCTCAGCGGGTCGAGCTACTGCCTCACAGCCCCAGAGACCCGGGTTCGATCCTGACTTCGGGTGCTGTCTGTGTGAAGTTTACACGTTCTCCCCTCTGGGTGCTCTGGTTTCCATCCACATCCCAAAGACGTGCAGATTGTAGGTTAAGCGCCCTTTGTAGGGAATGGATGAGATAGTGGAATAATATAGGACTAGTCTGAACAGGTGATCGATGGTCAGCGCGGACTCAGTGGGCCAAGGGGCCTGTTTCCATGTTGCATTCCTAAACTAAGCTTAAACTGTCATTGTTTCCATTTACATGTCGATGAATCATTCTGACCTTCAGCGAATGGTTAACCAGAACACCTCGATACCTTCATATCTCAAAACTCGACAATCTCTCACCATGTGGATAATATGCTTCTATTTTTAATAAATATAGATTATTTTCCTTTCCAAAATATTCAATTTCGATAATTTCCAAATTCATATTGCATTTACCAGATCCCATTTACTTAATCTGTCCATATCCCCTTGTTTAGGAAGGAACTGCAGATGCTGGTTTATGCAGAAGATATACACAAAATGCTGGAGTAACTCAGCAGGTCAGGCAGAATCTCTGGGGAAAAGGAAGAGGAATTTTCCTTTTCTCCAGAGATGAAGAGGAATCCTATTCTCTGGAGATGACGGCTGAGTTACTCCAGCAGTTTCTGTATATCCCCCTTGCACTATTTTACTACCCTCTTCAGTATTTAAAGTTAAATATTTTCATAGTTACGAGGCTATATTGCAGAGTAGATTTCTACCAGGATACAGGCTAGTGTGAATCATTGATACCAAAACAAGGCACTAAATAGATTATTTGATGTGATTTAAACCCAACGCAGGTTTCTATTAGAATCTTAAGAAGGACCGCAATTCGAAACAGCATCTTTCCATTCCCTCCACAGATGCTGCCTGATCCATTGGGTTCCTCCATCACTTCGTGCATGGCTCAAGTTTCCAGCATCTGCAGTTCCTGTGTCTCGACAGTCTTATTAAACGTGATTGGTTTTTGTGATAATCCCATTTTTAGCTGTAATAAAAAGGCACATATTATCATCCCTCTTAAAATGTTACACCACATTTTAATAAAATTTCACATTCTGCTATACTGTCAAATGCTTGTTTTATGGAGGATCTTACACTGGCGTTAATGAAACCAAGCTTTAGTGGAAATTTGCTCTATAACGTTGCTTTGGAAAAAAAGACAGATCATTTTTATGTATAAATTATCTGCTGTGTCCAAGCATAAAATCTGTCCTTCATGTGCTAATCCTTTGAACAGCAGCCAAAAGATTTGCACATTTGGCAGTTTTAAAGAGAATCTACCATCTTTCTCTTCTGCTTGAACTGAGATTGACTGTTTGGATCAAAAGTCTGCAGAACACCTGTGAAATTCAGCTTGGCACCATCCTGTCAGACACAGTGTTCCTAATGCCTTTATAAGGTACAATGTGCACCTCACACACAGCGCTCTCTGGCAGGGCTGAGCCGTGACCAACTGCCTCGTTTCTGCCTACATTTAATTTATAATAATCACTCCGGGATCGGGAAATGCAGGAAAGGCAAGGATACATGTCTAACCCCATGGGTCCCTGAAAGGCTGATAATAGGCTTTAGATTTTAGAGATACACTACGGAAAGTGGCCCTTTGGCTCAGCAAGTCTGTTCTGGCTAGCGATCAACCCCTGTACTAGCACACAGCTATCCCACACTAGGGACAATTTACAGAAACCAATTAACCTCCAAACCTGTACATCTATGGATTGTGAGAGAAAATCCACGCGGCCGCAGGGATATCATACAAACTCCGTACAGACAGCACCTGTAGACAGGATCAAACCCCAGTGAGATGAGGCAGCAACTCTACTGCTGTGCCACTGTGCCGCCATAATAGATTTTAGTGTATGGTTGTTTGTAATCTGTTTTTTTAAATGGTAAAAACCCCTAAAACATCCCAACAGTACATAGAACAGTACAGCATACGAACAGGCCCTTCAGCCCACAATATCTGTGGTAAACATGATTCCAAGGTAAACTAATCTCATTTGCCTGCCGATGATCCAAATCCCTCCATTCCCCGCATGTCCATGTGCCTATCTACAAGTCTTCGAAACGCCGCTTTTGTATCTGCCTCCACCACCACCAGAGTATACTCTGTGTTAAAAATAATTTGCCCTGCACATCTCTTTTAAACTTTGTCCTTTCATTTTAAAGCTATGCCTTTAGTCTTTGACATGTCCACCCTGGGAAAAGTGTTCCGGGTGTGCCCCTCATAATTGTATACACTTGCATCAGGTCTCTCCTCAGCCTCTGACACTCCTGAGAATGCAATGTACATTTTTACAACATTTCCTTTTAGCTAATACTATCCAATTCAGGCACCATTCTTGTAAACCTCATGCACCCTCTCTAAAGTCTTCACATCCTTCCTGCAATGTGGTGACCAGATCTGCATGGAATACTCCAAATGCAGCCTCATCAAAGCCTTATAAAGATGTGTCATGATTTCTTGACTCTTATACTCAATGCCCTGACCAATGAAATCAAGCATACCATATGGAAATTGACCACTATATCTAGTGGAAGATTCAGGGCCAAATGCGAGGGAGGAATTTAAAGCATTCACTGTGATTAGAGAAGAAGGTGGGGCAAAGCCTGGGAAATGATAGGTGGATACAAGTAAAGGTATTGTGAGGTTCATTGGAAGATGGGTGGAATAAATGACAAAGCCAAGAGATGAAAATTAGACAATAGAGTATCAGATAAGGATAGAAGAGGGTTGAAATTTAAATCTAGAGGGAGGGACATAGGTGGAAGTGTATGGGGTGGGAGTGTGGAAAAGACAGACATGCAAGATATCCACCCAAAGTGGAGATGCCGGTTTACAAGTAAGGACACAAACTGCTGGAGTAACTCCGATAATCAGGCAGCATCTGTGGAGAACATGGAGTGGTCACTTTTCAGATTGTGTCCTTTCTTCAGAGATAAGGAGAGATCTAGATCTGGAGATGCTTCTCAATTTTCTTTTTCTTTTTTCAGATTTCCACAATCCGTGACATTTTATCTTTGTATATAAAATCGTCCATGCACAAGATTTTCCTTTCACCTCTCTAATACGCCTGTTACAATGTTTTTACTCACTTCATTCATGTTCATATGTTATAGGAACAGAATTAAGTCATTCGACCCATCAAGTCTACTCTGCCATTCAATTACAGCTGATCTGTATTTCCCTCTCAACCCCATTCTCCTGCCTTCTCCCAATAACCCCTAACACCTGTACTTGTCAAGAATCTGTCAATCTCCGCCTTACAAATATCCCCACAGCCGAATGTGGCAATGAATTCCACAGAGTTACCACCTCCTCACTAAATAAATTCCGCCTCATCTCCTTTCTAAAGGTATGTTGTACATTGTATAGACGGTAAAGCACGTTAACTCTGAGCTGACTGGCAATGACATGATTGCGTGTAAACTACAGCCAACTCCCACAGGATTCCTTTGGTTTAATTTAGTTAAGTTTAGTTTAGGTTAGAGATACAGCATGGAAACAGACCCTTTGGGTCATCCATAAACTAGTTCTATCCGACACACGTGGAACAATGTTAGAGTAGCCAATTAACCCACAAATTTGCACATCTTTGGAATGTGGGATGGAACGTGATCACAGGGAGAATATACAAACTCCACACAGACAGCATACATAGTCAGGATCGTGGCGTTGTAAGGGAGCAACTCTACCACTGCACCACTGTGCCACTTCTAAGTCATGAGACAAGTCAGTGGATCCCTTGTTACTCTACCAAGCAAAGAAAGAAGGGATTGCCTCTCAGTAGCACCTTTCCTCATCCCAGGATATTTGAAAGTTTCTCACAGCTAATGTAGAACTTTGAAGCATCAATTCTGATGTAAATTAGTGAAACTGACAGACAAAATTAATACAAAGAGATCTAACGATCGGTAATGTGCTGATGTTTTTGGATGTAGAAGAAATGTTGGCCAAACATGAATATTCATGTTCAGTAATGTCCATCTGTTTTATTGCCTCGACCAAGAGATGGATGAGTGTGCAACCAAACTCAGTACTCATATATATTTTTTGTCTGTTTTTTTCCTCTCAGCCAACCATAAAAGTGACAGATCTTTAAGATTATAGTGTAGAAACAATGAATGGCAGATGCTGGTTTATACCAAAGGACCCAAAGTGCTGGAGGAAATAAGCAGGTCAGGCAGCATCACCAGAGAACATGGATAGGCGATGTTTCGGGTCAGAACCCTTCTTCAGGCTGATTGTTGGGGGTGGTAAGAAAACTGGAAGAGAGGAGAGGCTGGACAAAGTTTGGCAGGTGATAGGAGGATACAGGCATGAGGGGTTTTGATAGGCTGATGATTGGAACAAAGACCAGACATAAAAGCCGAAAATGTACGTCAGGATTGAAGAGGTGCGAATTGTGAAGCCAGAGGAAGGAATGTAGGAGGGGGGTGTGTTATAGGTGGGAGTCCAGGTGGGGCAGAAAGAGAAGGGAGTAGTGGAGGTGGAGGGGAGAGGTTGCAAGAGACTGCCTAAAATTGGAGAATTCAATGTGGATATCGTTAGGGTGAGAGCTGCGCAAGAAGGATGAAAGGCTATCTTATAGAAACATAGAGAACTCTTAAGGGATTGGACACTGGTGAGATGCAGGAAAAATATTCCCCCTGTTGGGGGAGTCCATAACCAGGGGTCACAGTTTAAGAATAACGAGTAGGCCATTTTGGACTGAGATGAGAAAAAACTTTTTCACCCGGAGAGTTGTGAATCTGTGGAATTCTATGCCACAGAAGGCATTGGAGGCCAATTCACTGGATGTTTTCATGAGAGAGTTAGATTTAACTCTGAGGGATAACGGAATCAAGGGATATGGGGAAAAAGAAGGAACGGGGTATTGATTTTGGATGATCAGCTGGCACGAAGGGCTGAATGGCGTACTCCTGCACTTATTCTCTATGTTTTTATGTTTCGACACTATGAGGTGTTCTTCCTCCAGTTTGCGTGTGGCCTCACTCAAGCAATGGAAGAGGCCCAGATCAGTATGGGATGGGACGGAGAGTTAAAATGTTTGGCAACCAGGCAATCTACCTTGACAGACCGAGTGCAAGTGTTCAGCGAGACAGTCAGTGCGTCTACGCTTGGGCATTAAGTTGATGGGCACAATGGTATAAATTTTCCACAGAAGATCGATGCCAAGATTGTCAGCCAGAGAGAGTCTCCAGATGTGATGAATATAAAACTCAGCGGGTCAGGCAGCATCTCAGAGAGACCGAGTCTGAAGATGTGGGCGGCACAGTGGTAGTGCTACTGCCTTACAGTGCGAGAGATCCGGGCCCGGGTTCGATCCTGACTGCGGATGCTTGTTTGTACGGAGTTTGCATATTCTCCCCATGATCTGCGTGGGTTTTCTCCTAGATCTTTGGTTTCCTCCCACACTCCAAAGACATACAGATTTGTAGGTTAATTGGCTTGATATCAATGTAAATTGCCCCTAGGGTGTGTAGGGTAGCATTAGTGTGCGGGGATCGCTGGTTGGTGAGGACCAGGTGGGTGAAGAACCTGTTTCCGTGCTGTATCTCTAAACTAAATTAAATTATATAAAAAAGTGTCCTGTTCCGAAACATCCCCTGTCCATGTCCTCCAAAGGTGTTGCCTGAGCTGGTGGGTTAATCCAGCACTCTGTATTCTGGACAAGGTTCCAGCAACAGCAGTTCTTCGGGCCTGCACAAATGTGATGTTGCCTTGCCTGTTCTGATCCCACAAGTGACTGGTGTGAGTTTGAAGCAAAAACATTTGAGTAATGCACGCCAGAACTGTCCAGCATTTACTGCTGCTGATATTTCCATGCATAATGTGTGCAAATGGCAGATCACCTGCTTAGACAAGACATTCATCTATTTCACATAGTGACTCTTGCATTTGTGTTAAACACTGAAGAGTAAGACTGTGGCTGTTGACCGCAAACCTGATATAAGGAAGTCAGATCATCATACAACATACAACATAAAACAGTGCAGCACAGGATCAAGCCCTTAGGCCCACAATGTCTCTGCTGAACATGATGGCAAGACCATCACTTATCAATTTGCACATTTCACTCATACACCGTATCACTCATTCCCTACATGTCCAAGTGCCTATCCAAGCCATCCAGTAACTCGGTCCACCACGGCCTACTGCATCTCCAGGTCAATTCCCATTTTAATTCCCCTTCCCATTCTGACCTCTCTGTCCTGGGTCTCCTCTCCTCACCCTGCAATCACTCTGAAGAATGGTCCCGACCCAAAACGTCACCGAGCCATGTTCTCCAGAGATTCTGCCTGACCTGCTGAGTTCCTCCAGCATCTTGTATCCTCAGATGCCTACCCAAACGTCTTTCAAATGCCACTAATGTATCTGCTTCAACCTCCATCCCCGGTAGTGCCTTCCGGCCTCTTGCCAACCTCTGTGTGAAAAACCTGCCCCACATATCTCCCTTTAACTTTACCTCTCTCACCTTAAAAGTGTGCCCTCTAGTATTTGATTTTTCCATCCTGGGAAAGATATTCTGACTCTTTATGCTATATATGACTCTCAAAATGTTATATCAAGTTTCCCTGCAACCTCCAGCATTCTGAAAAAAACAAACCAAGTCTGTCCAACCATTCCCCATAGCTACTAGCCACTTAGGCACCAGCCATCATTCTGGTAAACCCCGTTTGCACCCTTTACAGAGCCTAAAACATCCTTCTAGTAATGGGGCGACCAGCACTGGACAGAATAGTCCAAATGCAGCCTAAAAAAAGTCTTCTACAGCTGCATCATAACTTCCTGACACTTATAGTTAATGTCCCAACCTATTTCAATTGATTGATACTTTGTTATAACATGTGACATGTCATGGTGAAATTCTTTGTTTTGCATACAATACACAAAGTATGCAAAGAGTCACTACGCATAGGGCACCGACAGGGTTACAAAGTGTCCAATGGTCGCTTTTTGTTCTCGGTGGTTTCCCCCCCGCGTTATGTCCCCCTTTGTTCTCGGTGATTCCTCCTCGACCGACCTCCAGCACCCACCACGTCTTTTCCCATTCTGAGAATTCTGTCCTGGGTCTCCTCCCCTCTCCCTACAATCAATCTAGTCCCAACCTAATGCATCACCTATCCATGTTCTCCAAAGATGCTGTCCAACCTCCAGCACTCACCACCCGCCTTTCCTTGGTTGCCCACAGCCAGATCCTCTCTTGGACGGATCCGTTGTGCTCACCGGGAGCTTCCGATGGCTCACCTCTCTCCTCAATTGCATTCCGCGCTCTTCGATGGCAAGCATACCATATGCCTTCTTTACCATGGATTGTTACACATGCAATCATCTTCCGAGTTGCTAGTGAAATATTTATTGAAACTAATGCAGAAAGAAATGCAAAAGGGATCTGTGTACACTCTGCTGATCAACACTTGTTGTAAATCATTTAGATTTATAGTATCACTTGGAAGGGTTGTAGCTCCAAATAAAAACTGCTTACTAAACCTCTTAAAATTTGTTTTTGCACGATTATTTTACCTGAATAAATATTGCAAGTTTTGCTCCAAGGACTGAATTGTAAGTAGAACCTACTCCCCAAGGCAGCAGAATTCCATAGTGATCAGCTTAACTTGTTGGCTTTTTCAGTGCATAATCCTCGTTTCGACTAACATAATCATTTTTGTTCATTCAAGGGGAATTCAGCTTCCAGTGTGGTTTAACATTTGCAGCACACAACATTGAATGAGCAGCACACAAAGTGGTGAGGAACTCAGAAGGTCAGGCACATCGATGGAGGGGAAGAATAGGCGATGTTTCAGGTCGGGACCATACTGCAGTTTTCCAGCTCTCTCAAGAGATGATTAGCTAAAGCTGACAATCACAGAAAGTGTTTACCCAGTGGGTGGCACAGTGGTGCAGATGGTAGAGCTGCTGCCTCACACTGACGGGGACAATAGGCATATCATAAAATAGGCCAAAGTCAGCATGGTTTTCTAAAGGTGAGATCTTGCTTGACAAATCATTTGAAATTCTTTGAGGAAGTAAATAGCAGGATAGACAAAGGAGAGTCAGAGGATTTTCAAAAGGATTTTGACAAGGTGCCGCACGGTGCAAGGTAGTAACATGGACAGAAGATTGACTGACTGGCAGAAGGCAGAGTGTGAGAGTAAAGGGGGCTCGTTCTGGTTGGCTGCCGGTATCTAGTGGTGTTCCGCAGAGTTTAGTCTTCTGTAGATTATCCCTAGAGTGTAGGGAGTGGATAAGAAAGTGGAATAACATAATGAGAATGGGTTATTGATGGTCTGTGTGGACTCGGTGAGCCGAAGGGCCTGTTTCCATGCTGTATTACTACATTACGCCACACAGATTGTAAACTTGTTGAGTTTCTGGAGGCATGGAGTAGTTATAATGAGCTCTGGAAAAGTAAGTGCTGGAGTTAAGCCCCTGTACCACTTTCACAACCTAATTGGCGACCTCTGCCGAGTTTGCCCTTGACTCAAACTCACAGCATGGTCGCCACGAGGTCGTAGGAGGTCTTCGTAACTGTTCCTCATGCTCGTGAGTGGTCTCCACGTACTCGTGGCCTCAAGTAGGTTGCAGCGTTTTTTCCAGCCTGATAAAAAATGTGCACGAGTAAAAAAAAAGGTTGGCATGGAAAAAATTGATACTTTTTACTCGTAGGTAGGTCGTAGTAGGTCGTGATGGTAGTCGTACGTGGTCGTAGATAGTCGTGGGTAGTCATAGGTCGGTAACTGGCCCGGGAAAAAAAATGCAAACATGACAGGATTTTATCAAGTGTTCATTTCCATTCGTAGCTGGTCGTAGTTGGTCTTAGGTGTGGAAGACTGAGGTCAAGGGAGGTCGTAGGAGGTCATAGACATAGTCGAAGGAGGTCGTAAACATAGTCGTAGGAGGTTGTAGACATAGTTGTAGGAGGTCGTAGGAGGTCTTTTACTTCGGCAAGTCAACAAGACCTTGAGATTTTTTCAACTCGTCTAGGGTCTAATCAACTAGGTCGTCCAAGTGGGACAGGCCCTTAACACGCAGTCAGGAGATATCATCTTTGGAGGACATGGACAAGCAATGTTTAGTGCCCTTAGTCAAACGGAGAAGCTGGATGGGGCAGATGTAAATAATGTGAACACCCTCACCAGCTGGACTGCAGGAATTAGAAACATAGAAAATAAGTGCAGGAGTACATCATTTGGCCCTTCGAGCCAACACCACCATTCAATATGATCATAGCTGATCATCTAAAATCAGTACCCCGTTCCTTCTTTTTCCCCATATTCCTTGATTCCTTTAGCCCGAAGAGCTAACTCCTTCTTGAAAACATCCAGTGAATTGGCCTCCACTGCCTTCTTTGGCAGAAAATGCCACAGATTCACAACTCTGGGTGAAAAAGCTTTTCATCGTCTCAGTCCTAAATGTCCAACCCCTTATTCTTAAACTGTGACCCCTGGTTATGGACTTCTCCAACATCAGGAAACATTTTCCTGCATCTAGCCCATCCAAATTCCAGACGCCGACAACGGGACGGATTTCCCGTAGGGGACAGCTAAATGCAAGCCATTTATTTTACATATAAACGTGCTTCTTAGGATTACCTTAATCCAAGTTTTACATTGCAAAAAGGTGATTTAGGCCCCATACGAACCGGCAGTGTTTTTCCTGCCAATATGCGGTTTAAATTCACCGCAGCCGCAACGTTCCAATCGATCGCATTCCACAAAATCCCACTCGCAAGATGATTTAACTGGGCATTAATTTACAGAAATTAAACACTAAATTCCTTCCATTTGGCCTATAAATTCATGACAATGAGATTTAAAAATCATGTTATATTGTGAATTCTCGTGTTAATGTTATTTGGACACAGGCTATTTAAAAATGTTAACCTTTTCTTAGGAAATGGATAGATGCTGAGATCTAGTAATTGAATTTTGTAATTAGCTACAATTAGGTAACTAACTAATTAGATGCTTTAAATTCAGGTCATCCAAGTAAGATTGTTTCATATTTGTTTCAGAATGCTTCAACCTATAATCTGAAAATGTATTTCAGTTCTCTTAATTTTTAAGAAGGTTATGGGCTTTTGACTGTCCCCGATCACAGCTTTTGTGTTAAGTCAATGGAAAAGCAATAGCGAACAAGAAGCTAATTTCCGAGTATGAAAATGGCCATAACTTTTTTTAATACTGAAAATATGAAAGTGAATTAGGTGTCCAATTAAACTACATTTTATGCTTTATCTGATGGCATAAATTGCAGACTTGAATTTTTAAATCTCAAAATTTTGTAACATTGCTACAACAAGCGTATTCCGCCCTTGGCTATTTCGCAGTTCTACCCATACGACTCTACAGCATCAGAGCTAATGTCTCCCCTTACTATTGCATTAATCTCCTCTTTAACCAGCAATGCTACCCTAACTCCTCTTCCATTCCAGCAATTTGAATATCCCAGCCTTGGTAACCCTGCAGCCATGTCTCCGTAATTCCAACTATATCATAGAAACATAGAAACATAGAAATTAGGTGCAGGAGTAGGCCATTCGGCCCTTCGAGCCTGCACCACCATTCAATATGATCATGGCTGATCATCCAACTCAGTATCCCGTACCTGCCTTCTCTCCATACCCTCTGATCCCCTTAGCCACAAGGGCCACATCTAACTCCCTCTTAAATATAGCCATTGAACTGGCCTCAACTACCCTCTGTGGCAGATAGTCCCAGAGATTCACCACTCTCTGTGTGAAAAAAGTTCTTCTCATCTCGGTTTTAAAGGATTTCCCCCTTATCCTTAAGCTGTGACCCCTTGTCCTGGACTTCCCCAACATCGGGAACAATCTTCCTGCATCTAACCTGTCCAACCCCTTAAGAATTTTGTAAGTTTCTATAAGATCCCCTCTCAATCTCCTAAATTCTAGAGAGTATAAACCAAGTCTATCCAGTCTTTCTTCATAAGACAGTCCTGACATCCCAGGAATCAGTCTGGTGAACCTTCTCTGCACTCCCCCTATGGCAATAATGTCCTTCCTCAGATTTGGAGACCAAAACTGTACGCAATACTCCAGGTGTGGTCTCACCAAGACCCTGTACAACTGCAGTAGAACCTCCCTGCTCCTATACTCAAATCCTTTTGCAATGAAAGCCAACATACCATTCGCTTTCTTTACTGCCTGCTGCACCTGCATGCCTACCTTCAATGACTGGTGTACCATGACACCCAGGTCTCGCTGCATCTCCCCCTTTCCCAATCGGCCACCATTTAGATAATAGTCTGCTTTCCCGTTTTTGCCACCAAAATGGATAACCTCACATTTATCCACATTATACTGCATCTGCCAAACATTTGCCCACTCACCCAGCCTATCCAAGTCACCTTGCAGTCTCCTAGCATCCTCCTCACAGCTAACACTGCCCCCCAGCTTAGTGACATCCGCAAACTTGGAGATATTGCCTTCAATTCCCTCATCCAGATCATTAATATATATTGTAAATAGCTGGGGTCCCAGCACTGAGCCTTGCGGTACCCCACTAGTCACTGCCTGCCATTGTGAAAAGGACCCGTTTATTCCTACTCTTTGCTTCCAGTTTGCCAGCCAGTTCTCTATCCACATCAATACTGTACCCCCAATGACGTGTGCTTTAATATCTTTAATATATCATGTCCCTTAACTACTAACTGCACATTCAATTCATCCAACTTATTACGAATGCTCCTCGCATTAAGGCGCAAAGCTTTCAGGTTTGTTTTTATTTTTTATAAAATCAATATAAAGCACAAACAGGAAGTGGTCAAGATTAGAGTTTTAATTATATAGATGCAAGGCAACTTTAATTAGGCAACACAACTTTAATTAGGCAACACAGCTTTAGCATTTCCACTGCTTAGCATTTCCAAACCAAGGCAACACAGCTTTAGCATTTCCAAACCAAAGGAAGACAGCTTTAGCATTTCCAAGCCAAGGGCGACACAGCTTTAGCATTTCCAAACTATATTTTCAAACACACATTAAGGGCACTGACAGGTCAGTAAAATCACTCACAGTTTAGTAGACATGATCCGTGTTATTCATTGCTCAGACTGAGAGATGTGACCCTCTCTATCTCTCCCATTTTGCAGAGACTGACTGAGGCACTCAACACTTCTGGGTTTTATGGTCCCTCCGGAAAGGGCGTGGCCTTCAGGAGAGAGAATCTCAACATTTTTAAAATACTAATTACTCTTTTATTTTTCACGATGGGAAATATCCTCTTGCCCTGCACAGCGGAGGGGGACTCCGCGTAAGATGGGCAAAAATCACATCCGTAAGTGGCAGCGTTTTTTCTAAAATCAATATACAGAACAACAGGAAGTGGTCAAGATCAGACTTTTAGTAACATAGATAACACATTATAGAGTAACATGAGTAATAAAGCAACACCCACACCCCATCAATTAATAAAAAAACAGTGTCTTCAATTACTAGAGTACAGATATTCAAGAGATTGCAGATGGTGGAATCTGGAACAAATAAGAAATTGCTGAAGGAACATTGCTCAGGCAACATCCGTAGATGGGTGGGAGGGATGAACAGCTAAAGGTTTGGGCCATGACCCTGTTTCAGGTGATGTTAATTATTACTTCAACAATTTGGCTGAGAATGTACAAGGCATAATTAATAAGTGCCTGGATTTAATAATAAGTGCATGATTAATAGGTTTGCTGGTATCGTAGACAGTGGTAAGCAAAAGTTCCTGCGGAATCTTCATCAGCTGGGCGAGTGAGCTGAAAATGGCTAATATAGAGTTGTGAACTTAAATCAGTTCACAAGTTATGGGAGTAGAAGTAGGCCATTCGGCCCATCGAGTCTACACTGCCATTCAATCACAGCTGATTTCTGCCTTCACCCCTTAACCCTTGGCACCCTTTCTAATCAAGAATTTGTATATCTCTGCGGGTTTCTAGCTCTCCACAGAGCGTCAGAGACCCCGGTTCGATCCCAATTACAGGTGCTGTCTATATGGAGTTTATACTTTCTCACTCACTGTGACCACATGGGTTTTCTCCAGATGCTCTGGTTTCTTCAAACATTCCAGAGACATGCAGATTTTTGGGTTAATTGGCATCTTATTTTGTCCCTAGTTTGTCGGACAGTACTAGTGGTATGAGATGATCGCTGGTCGGCATGTACTCGGTGGGGGGCCAAACTAGAACAAATAGATTGGGTGAATGCACAGTCTTTTACCCAGGGTAGGGGAATCAAGAACCAGAGGACGGAGGTTTAACATGAAAGGGGAAAGATTAATGACTTTATGATTTCAACTTTGGAATAGTAGTAGCTCAACACATGTTTTGTAAGCGGTGCTCACATGAAGTTAAAGATAACAAGAGAACTCACAAGTACAAAGTGCTGTGACACTGTTTGCTCTTTTTGTACACAGACGGAAATTGTCCCATTAGCTGAAGGTGGAGCAGTGCAGGCCGGGGACAGGCCCTTCAGCCCACGATGTAGTGCTGACCATTATGCCAACTATGCTGGCTTCTTAAAATTGAATGTAGTGTTTACCATATTTGATCTTATCTTATCTTATCTTATATCTGACCTTTAGCTTTGGACTTTAGGGATATAGAGTGGAAACTGGCCCTTTGGCCCAATGAAACCACGCCGACCAGCGATCACCATCCTACATACTAGGGACAATTTACAATTTACAGAAGTCAATTAACCTAGGAACGTGCTCGTCTTTGGAGTGTGGGAGAAAACCGGAGCACCTGGAGAAAACCCACACAGTCATAGGGAGAACGGACAAACTCCGTATATGCAGCACCTGTAGTCAGGATCGAACCCGGCTTTCTCACAATGTGAGGCAGCAATTCCATCACTGCGCCACTGCGCCAGCCTATGTTAGAGATACAGCATGGGAACGAGCTCTTCGGCCCACCGAGTCCACGCCGACCAACAACCTACATCCTTAACAAAAGCCCATCAATCTCCAAAGCAGAATTTAGAGGCAGCTTCCAACAAGCCAATAAGACATCCTGACTGCATGCAAACTATGATGTATTTAGGTCAACAGAACAATTCTGGCTTCCCTGAGGGAGGACTCTTACGACATGATGCCACCAAACTGTAATATTACATCCAACAGCACAAGACCCAGTCTGTTGTTGATATGTACCTAATGCTTCAGCCAAGATTAATTTATGGCTTTGTGTTTCTAAAGGTCATGTGCCAGTCCAAAGTAGGCCAGGTAGAGAAGCAGCATTCTATTCTTGTCTGGACTACTACAGTCAGATTTATTATGGGGTCACGAGTAATGTGCCTGTCTTTGCTGATCTTGGCCCCATATGTGAGGTCATTAAAGTTTTCCCAGTGTTGGGATCAGATCCCGAAAACATTACTCAGGCCATTTATTTCTTTGGCCACAGTGGTGCAGCAGTACAGTTGCTATCTTACAGCACAGGAGATCTGGGTTTGATCCTGGCTACGGGAGCTGTCTGTATGGAGTTTGTACTTTCTCCCTGTGACCGCATGGGTTTTCCGCGAGTGCTCCGGTTTTCTCCCACACTCCAAAGACATGCAGGTTTGGCTTTGGTAAAATTGTAAATCCCTAGTGTGTAGGATAATGCTAGTGGACAGGTTGATTGGTAGTCGGTGCAGTCTCGGCGTGCCGAAGGACCTGAGTATATGCGCTGTATCTCTAAGGTAAATCTTTGTATGTGCATGGATGGCACTTGTGTGGAAGTGTATGTATATGAATTCAGATAAATGTGAGTATGTGCACATGCATGTAATGCCTATATATGAATGCAAAATTAGCGCATATCTCTGAGGAGGAAGATGGGAGTGCAGATGAGAAAGGAAGATGGATGTTTAAAGAGGAGGAGATGATAATGTCAGAGTTGCTGCAGAATGAGCGGAAAGCTATACATTCAGAGGTGTTGGGGTTAGAGTAGGTAAGGGGGATGATAATGTCTGGATTGCTGCAGAGTGAGCAAGAGTCTGAAGAAGGGTTTGTCCTGAAACGTCAAATATTCCTTTTCTCCAGAGATGCTATCTGACCCGCTGATTTTCACCAGCTTTTTGTGTCTATCTCTGGATGTCTAAAGCCTGTGTCAAAGAGATTAAGATAGAGCAATACAACATGGAAACAGGCCCTTTGGCCCATCGAGTTCACACTGACTGTCAACCACCTATTTACACTAATCCTACACTAATCCAATCCAACTTTACTCCTTCTTGTATCCGAAGAAGGGTCCCAACCCAAAACGCCATCTATCCTTGTTCTCCAAAAATGTTGCCTGATCCGTTGAGCTACTGTACTTCAGCACTATCATTTTTTATTCTCTACTTATTGATTAGTTTAGTTTAGTTTACTTTAGTTTATTTTAGTTATGTTTAGTTTAGTTTATCGTCACATGCACTGACTTCTGGGACCAAGCACGCTGAGAGTCACCTCGCTTGGGTGCCATCAATTATCAATTCCCCCCAGATTTTACTACTCACATACGTACAAGGGGAAATTTATAGAGGTCAATTAACCTACAAACCCACATATCTTTGGGATATGAGAGGAAACCAGAGAACCGGGGTACTAATTGGGGATGATCAGCCATGATCACATTGAATGGCGGTGCTGGCTCGAAGGGTCAAATGGCCTACTCCTGCACCTATTGCCCATTGTCTATTGTCTATAACCATGCAATCACAGGGAGAACATGCAGACTTCACACAAACAGCATCTGATATGTCAGCATTAAACCTGGGTCTCTGACGCTGTGAGACGGTGGCTCTGCCGGTTGTGACTCTGTGCTCCCATTGAGATATTGAGAGCAATACAAAGACAGATACATGTGAAACCAGTTAAGTCTGGCCAATTATATTTCAATTTAGTCCAACGTTTGAATGAAAGTAAAGCTAAAAATATAATCAACGCTAAACCAATAAACCAATAATCACACCTGAAAAACATTTTGATTATTCAATGTGCTTCAGATGTTTATTGACTTATACGTGTTGGAACCTTAAGATTTGTAGTTCAATTAGACATTAGACAAGCATTCTCACTTTCTGCTTAATAAAGATTCCCAATAGGAAGAGATATAGATAACAGTTTAAAATTCCTAGAAGGCTTAGATGAAGCTTTGCTGAATGAATACACATTATGTAAATTTCAAAGGTGTTTATGGTTCAAACTAAGAGCCATAAAAGCATAATTCTACAGAAAAATATTGTTTGATCAGGAGACATAGGGCCTGTCCCACCTGCATGCGACTGCATGCAGAGAGCACGACCTAATGTGGTCGCTTGAGCCGTATGGCCTCGCGCGGTCGGTTCCATTTTGATCGCCGGAGCCGTATGGAGTTGTGCGGGGCTGGTCCCAACTTCGCGCGGGGCTCCGAAAAACTGACACTGCCCAGAAATCCCGCTCGGCAACGGCCTGCAGCTGCATTGAAGCCTTACGCAGCGCCTCGATGGGCGTACGCAGCGTCTCAACACCGTACGCAGAGTCTTGATGCTGTACTCAGCGTCTGGACGCCGTACGCAGCATCTTGACGGCGTACACCTAGTGCATGGCGTTGCGCGATGACGTCACCGCCGGGCTTGCTGTTGCGTGATGACGTAACCGCCCGATGCTGTGCGACTTCCAAATTCAGTTGGCCCGCCTGCTGCCCAGCTGATTGGTGGGTATGATGTCGGGACCAGCTCCAGACGGCTCCGCGGTTGGAAGTGGGACCAGCCCCGCGAGGCTGTACGCCTCAAGCCACCACGTTTGGTTGCGCTCGCCGCATGCAGTCGCATGCTGGTGGGACAGACCATTTAATTATCCTGCAACACAACACAACAGAACTGAATCATCTAGTCTTGCACAGGCTCATAGAGTGATGAAACTCAGAAGATGTCTACTTGACTGTTTTGGCTCTTTGACAGAATGACCAATTAGTTTTACATCTCTCTCTTTGCCCAAAAATCTGTAAATCTTTCTGTTGCAAAGTTACTATTGATCTTGCATCCACCACCTGTTCATAGCATGAGTTACCTGCATGTTAAAAACACACTATCTGCATTTCATTTCTGTTTATTCTTACCAATTACTGAAAATTGAAAGCACGAAGCATCAGATTCAAGAACAGCTTCTTCCCCTCTAATAGCAGATTCTTGAATGGACGTCTCACAAGTTAAGAATGTGTTCCTAATCTACCTCGATGTTATATTCTGCACTACATTTCCTTTCTCGTTCTGCACCACCTTTGTAGTCATGCATGGTTTGATTTTAATCAGGTATGGCTAACCTACCTGGGTAGCACGCAACACTGTTTTCTCCGTGTCTCGCTGCAACTACCAATATCAATTAAATAATGAGTCTTTCCTACTGTTTATTTTTATATGTTCAATCAAAACTTTCCTAATGTTAGCACAGTTCTTTCTGCAAGCAATAAAAAGCCCTCCATTCCCTACATATCTAAGTGTTTATCGAAAAGTCTCTTAAACACCATTATCATATCATCCTCCATCACCACCCCAGGCAGCATGATCGAGGAACTTTAGTTTAGAGATACAAAGTGGAAAAAGGCCTTTCAGCCCATTGTGTCCACACTGACCTTTGATCACCTTTTCTCCAGAGATGCTGCCTGACCCACTGAGTTACTCCAGCATTTTGTACCTATCTTCAGTACAAACCAGCAGCTGCGGTTCCTTCTGACACACAAAGCCTATCAAGTGTTAGACGGAGAAACAAGGAAGTGCAAATGCTGGTTTACACAAAAGGGCACAAAGTGCTGTTGTAACTTAGCGGGTCAGATAGAAGATGAGTGGGAATGAGTGGGGATGGGGGATTGATTGGCAGATGGCTCTAAATGGGCTGTAAACAAGAGACACAGGTTCAGATGAGAGGGGAGATGTTTAAAGGAGAAGGAGATGTGAAGGGTCAGGTCTTCAACACAGAGGATGGTGATTATATGGAATGAGCAGCCAGAGGAGATGTCTGAGCAGATACCATAGATGGCAGTTCCTATTAAGGTGGAAAGAGTGCAGAGATGACTTACGAGGATGTTGCCAGGAATCGAGGGCCTGCACAATAGAGAGAGTTTGGGCAGGCTTAGACTTTATTCTTTGGAGTGCAAAAAGGTGTATAAAATCTTGAGGGGATAGGGTGAATTCATAGAGTCTTTTACCCGAGGTGGTGCAACTAGAGGGCAGATATTTAAGGTGAGAGGGGAGAAATGTAACACCTTAGGGGTCAACATTTTCAAACAAAGGTGGATGGGTGTATGGAACGGCTAACAGAAGAGGCAATTGAGGCAATTACAATAACAACATTTTAAAGAAATTTGAACAGGTACATGGATAGGAAATATTTAGAGGGTTTAGGCCAAATGCAGGCAAATGGGATTAGCTTAGATGGGGCACCTTGATGAGGCAAGGGTGTTTTGGTTCAAAGAGTCTATGACTAAAGAATACAGCATGGAAACAGGCCTTTTGACCCACGAGGTCTCACTGATCTTTGATCACCTGTTCACAGTAGTTCCATGTAATCCCACAATCTCATCCACTTCCTACATATTCAGGGCAATTTTACAGTGGCCAATTCCCCCCACACAGATCTTTGGGGTGTGGGAGGAAATGGGAGCACAGGGAGAACATGCAAACTCCACACAGATAGAAGTAGAGATCAGGATTGAACCTGGGTCTCTGGACCTGTGAGGCAGCATTGCTATCTGCTATGTCACTGTGCCACTAATAATACAATATTAAATACAAATTATAGCTACTTTCACAATTTAAATGTAAAATGTTTTTTCTTGTATATGTATTTTTTTCAAATTGTTTATTTTACAGAGTTAAACACAGGGTCAAAACTTCACATCAGCAAGTAAAGAGATCTTGTAGAACTGTGTGAAAACAACATCATTATTCATTATCTCAGCAAAAAACATTAAAAGAAATTTCCCATAACAGGAGCTTTTCACTGAAACAGTGCCTTCAGAAACTTCAGCTTAGGCCCTCGAGTCCTGGAAACATCCTCATAAATCTTCTCTGCACTCTCTCCAGCTTCATGAGATCTGCCATTAATGGTGTCTGCCTCAGCTATCTCCTCTGTTAACTCATTCAATGTAATCAGAATCACTAGAGCGCAGACTCTAAGATCTAGAGTCTGAAGTCACCACTCTCTGTGTTGAACACTTTCCCCTAAGATCACCTGTAAATTTCTCCCCACTCACCTTAAACCTGTGTTCTTTAGTTTTAGAGCCCCCTGTTCAAATCTATGTCGTTGTTCATAAATGCTGGTGCCAGCTTCTCTTATTTCTACGTCTTCAAATATTGCCTCAAAAAGGCAGCCAATATCATCAAAGACCCACACCTTCCTGGCCATAGTCTCATTTCACTCCGACCATCAGGAAGGAGGTTTAGTTTTAGGTTTACTGTTGTCACATATACCGAGGTACAGTGACAGGCTTTGCTGTCCGAAAAATCAGATACACCATACATAGATACAATCTAGTCAAATTCAAGTGCAATAGATAGAGCAAAGGGGAAGATACTGAGTGCAGAATATAGTTCTCAGCATTGTAGCACATCAGCTCCAATGAACAAAGTCCATTGTCTACAGAGCAGGGGAGAATTGGGCCTAAAAGACATGTTTCTGTGCTGTATGACTTTGTGACTATAACCCTATGGGTGCCAGTCACTGCCCAGTACATCACAGGTACTGAGTTCCCCAACATCAAAAGGATCTACAGGAGGTGCTGCCTCAATTGAGCACACCACCCTGGCCATATTCTCATTTCACTCCTGCCATCGAGAAGAAGGTACAGGAGTCTGAAAATTATGACCACCAGGTTCAAGAACAGCTTTCCCCCAACAACCATCAGGCTCATGAGCACTGCACAGCACTAGCCTGAACTATGAACAATGGAATATGTTTGGTTTCACTAAGGACGGGTTTTGCTTTTGTACTAATATTATAACATTTACCCTGAGTAAGGGAAAGAGGAACTAGAGAAGATAGATTTAAGGTGAGAGTAGAAAGATTTAATGGGAACCTGAGAGGCAACATTTTTACTCACAGGGTACTTGGAAAGATCTGCCAGAGGAGGTAGAAAGGTGCCAGAGCAACATTTGTAGACGATGTGGACAGAAAGGAAAGGGAAATGGGCCAAACACAGTCAATTAGAGTCGTAGAATGATACAGCATGGAAACAGTCCCTTCTACCCAACTTTCCCACATCAGCCAACATCCCAGCTACACTAGTCCCACCTGCCTGCGTTTGGTCCACATCCCTCCAAACCGATCCTATCCATGCACCTGTCTAAATGTTTCTTAAATATTGGGATAGTCCCAGCCTCAACTACCTCCTCTGGCGGCTTGTTCCATGCACCCACCATACTTTATGTGAAAAAGTTGCCCCTCAGATTCCTAATAAATCTTTTCCCTTTCACCTTAAACCTATGTCTTCTGGTCCTCGATTCACCTACTCTGGGCAAGAGACTCTGTGCATCTACCCAATTTATTTCTTCTTCATGATTTTATGCACCTCTTCCTAGGAGTTCCGGCCTACTTAACCTCTCCCTGTAGCTCAGACCCACCAGGCCTGGCAACATCCTCTTCTAAATCTTCTCTGTACCCTTTCCAGCTTGACAACACCTTTCATATAACTTGGTGCTCAGAACTCAACACAATACTCTAAATGCGGCCTCACCAAAATCTTATACAATTGCAGGATGACCTTCCAACTTCTATACTCAATACTGATGAAGGCTAATGGGCCAAAATCCTTTTTGACCACCTTATCTAACTGCGACTCCACCTTCAAGGAACCAGGCACCTGCACTCCTAGATCCCTTTGCTCTACAATAACTCCCCAGAGTCCTACCATTCGCTATATAGACCATGTTAGACTTCCGTAATGCAACACCTCACATTTCTCTGTATTAAATTCCATCAACCATTCCTCAGAGCAAATGGCCAATCGATCAAGATCCTGTCGCAATGTTTCACAACCATCTTCATTATCTGCAAAACCACTCACTTTTGTATCATTTGAGCAAATTTGGGATGTGTAAATAGGGCATCTTAGTTTACATGGGTAAATTGGGCCACTGGGCCTGTTTTCATGCAGTATGACTATGACTGCTAACAAGGAAAAACGGAATATGTAACAAGGAACTGGCATGGCCTGGCCTCAACTTCAAAAGAACAGCACACTCTTTCAGTTTGTGTTCACACTCCAGTGAGCTTCTTGGACTAATTTCACCATGCATTGAGAGCAGTTAGCTTTGCCACTGTTAATTAATTTTCCTTTAAGCACAGTATAGCTTTCTACACTTCTGCTTGGTTCTTCTAAGTTTTGACATGTGACAAGTATCTGGAACTGTGGCGATAATGAGGTTCTACCTGTGACACCAAGCTGCGTGTTGGCTGCTTTTAATAAGCTTCAGACCGGCACAATTGGTTAATTCTCCAATGGATTCCTCAGATACATACTCTTCTGATCACTTGAGCTGGCTTGTCAGAGGTTTGAGCTGCCAGGTTCTGTGTGAGTTTAGAAACCTCAGGGGCATTTCCATGCCAAATCAGAGGATTTTGAGAAAGTTGGAAAACTTTTAATTGATACTGAGCAAGGAACAGTAAGGCAAGATATATTGTCCAAATATTTCAGCGGTGTGTCATATTTTTATCGAATTTTAAGACAATGAACCTACAAATCTGAACGTCTTGTGGATGTGGGAGGAAACCAGAGCACCCGGTGAAAATCCACATGGTCACAGGGAGAACATACAAACTTTGTACCGGCAGCACTCGTAGTCAGGATCAAACCCAGGTCTGTCACTGTTAGGCTGCAACTCTATCGATGTGCCACCTTGCTGCCTGAAAAAAGGTTAAAGCTGTTGTTAAGCAAGTATTTTCAGGTGATTTTCCAGGCAGATGAGAGATGTGGTAAAAGGGGGATGTGAACTTGAGATGCGATTTTGTTACATCTATTTTTCCACAATTTTCCATCAGGACTCTATTGCTGCACTTACGAAATTGGGACATTTTCCAAACTATGGAGATCCTTTTAAAGTCTATTCAAAATCCTCTATTGACACCTGTTGTGGTTCGACATGAAACACTTCAGATTGGAAGTGTTCGAGCAACAAGGGACTGCAGATGCTGGAATCTTAAGCATAAGACAAACTCCTGGAACAACTCTACAGGTCAGGCAGCATCTGTGGACTGAAATAGACAGATGACATTTCAGGTTGAACTGAAACATCACCTGTCTATTTCCCTCCACAGATGCTGCCTGACTCATTGAGTTGCACCAGCTCTTGGAGGTGGTGGTAGCAGATCTGGGAGTTTGTTACAACTTCCATAGGATCTTTAGGACTGTATTGCAATTGGCTTTTTAATGCAGTGATAATAGTGATGGTTAGAATGAAACTGACTGTCTTTTCTATGTCAACCACATCAGTAGCAGAAACAGCAGTAAGTGACTAAGATGGATTTAATGCAGACAATTTGTGTTGGATAGTCATTTATACAATTCACAAACAAACCAGGAGATATAAATGTGCTCTTATGGGAGACATAAAAATATGTTCTCGCAATCTTTAAATGGTGTGTTTATGGAACGATCTTTCAGAGGAGGTAGTTGAGGGTGGTACTATAATAACATTTAAAATAAATTTGGGCAAGATCAGGGATAGGGAAGGTTTAGAGAGACATGGGCCACCCATGGGCATATGGGACAAATGGACATGGGCATCTTGGTCAGCATGGACAATTTATTATGGGGTGCAAGGAAATGGCAGAAGAGTTGAACAGGTACTTTGGATCGGTCTTCACTAAGGAAGACACAAGCAATTTCCCTGATGTACTAGTGGCCAGAGGATCTGGGGTGATGGAGGAACTGAAGGAAATTCATACTAGTTAGGAAATGATGTTGGGTAGACTGATGGGACTGAAGGCTGATAAATCCCCATGGCCTGATCGTCTGCATCCCAGGTTACTTTAAGTGGCTCTAGAAATCAAGGACTCAATGGTGATCATTTTCCAATGTTCTATAGATTCAGGATCAGTTCTTGTGGATTGGAGGGTAGCTAATGTCATCCCACTTTTTAAGAAAGGTGGGAGAGAGAAAACAGAGAATTATTGACCAGTTAGCCTGACATCGGTGGTGGGGAAGATGCTGGAGTCTTATAAAAGATGAAATAGCATCACATTTAGAAAGCTGTAACAGGATCGTTCTGAGTCAGTATGGATTTATAAAGAGGAAATCATGCTTGACTAATCTCCTGGACATTTTTTAAGATGTAACTAGGAAAATGGACAAGGGCGAGCCAGTGGATGTAGTGTACCTGGACTTTCAGAAAGCATTTGATAAGGCCCCACATAGAATATTAGTGTGCAAAATTAGAGCATATGGTATTGGGAGTAGGGTACTGACATGGATAGAAAATTGGTTGGCTAACAAGAAACAAAGAGCTGGGTCCCTTTCAGAATAGCAGGCAGTGATTAGTGAGGTACCGCAAAGCTCGGTGCTGGGACCGCAGCTATATACAATATAAATCAATGATTTAGATGAAGGGATTCAAAGTAACATCAGCAAATTTGCAGATGACACAAAACTGGATGGCAGTATGAACTGTGAGGATGATGCTATGAGGATGCAGGGTGACGTGGACAGGTTGGGTAAGTGGGCAGATGCATGGCAGATGCATGGCAGATGCAGGTTAATGTGGGTAAATGTGAGGTTATCCATTTTGGTAGAAAAAACAGGAAGGCAGATTATTATATAAATGGTTCAAGTTGGAAAAAGGGGAAGTACAACGGGATCTGGGGGTCCTTGTTCATGAGTCAATGAAAATAAGCATGCAGGTACAGCAGGCAGTGAAGAAAGCTAATGGCATGTTGGCCTTCATAACAAGAGGAATTGAGTAGAGGCACAAGGAGGTCCTTCTGCAGTTGTACAGAGCCCTAGTGAGACCGCACCTGGAGTATTTTGTGCAGTTTTGGTAACCAAATTTGATGAAGGACATTCTTGCTATTGATTGGGTGCAGCGTAGGTTCACGAGGTTAATTCTCGGGTTGGCAGGACGGTCATATATTCATAGAATGGAGCGACTGGCCTTGTATACTCTGGAATTTAGAAGAATGAAGGAGATCTTATTGAAACAGATAAGATTATTAAGGGATTGGACACGCTGGAGGCAGGAAACATGTTCAAGACGTTGGGGGAGTCCAGAACCAAGGACCACGGTTTAAGAATAAGGGGGAGGCTATTTAGAACGAAGATGAGGAAAAACTTTTTTAACGCGAATTGTGAATCTGTGGAATTCTCTGCCTCAGAAGGCAGTGGAGGCCAATTCTCTGGATGCTTTCAAGATAATTAGATAAAGCTCTTAAAGGAGGCGGAGAGGAGAGCTACGGAGGCGGAGAGGAGAGCTCTTCAGTGCGTCATCCACAGAGCGCAGAGGATTATTGGGACACAGCTACCAGCCTTGGAGGGCATCTACCACACACGGTGCCTCAGGAAGGCCGTCAGCATCCATAAAGACTCCTCACACCCTTGTAACAGACTGCTCGAACTACTTCCCTCCGGCAGACGTTACAAGGCCTTCTACGCCCGAACCTCCAGACTCAGAAACAGCTTTATTCCCAGAGCTATAGCGGCTCTGAACCGGCCCAGCTGAGTGCCCCCCATCCCCCCTGGACTGTCTCCCTGTCTCACAGCTTATTAATTTATTTTACTTTTCTTTTACATCGGTTGAAAGCTGCATACTAAATCTCGTTGCACTGATGTGCAATGACAATAAAATATATTATTATTATTATATTATTAAAGTTAACGGAATCAGGGGATATGGTGATACGGCTGGAACGGGTTACTGATTGCGGATGATTAGCCATGATCACAGTGAATGGCAGTGCTGGCTCGAAGGGCTGAATGGCCTACTCCTACACCTATTGTATATTGTCTATTGAGTTGCTGGACCGAAGGGCCTGTTTCCATACTGTACAATGTTATAACTCTGTAACTCAATTACGAAACATTACTGCCAAAGTGCGCTCTGATTAACTAATTATTAAAATGGTCTCTGCACTTTCATAGCTTCCAAAACAAGGGAAGGTTTGAAAGCCAATACACTGAAGGAGAATAATTCATGCCTAGCTTGGCATGAAAAGGTTCAACTTGATTTAAAAATGCCTGACTTAATTCTGGTTTAGATGTTTTCAACCAGAACAAGTTATTAATTGGTTCTATTATGAAAAACACGAGATAAAATATTACAGTAAGGACGTACTTAGGAGTTTGATAACATTATAATCACACAATGACGAATGGGTTTGTCCATTGTGTTTAAATGAAGTTGAAAGATAGTGCATCTCCACCACTGACTGTGTTGAAACATCATTGGAACACACTGATATCCAAAGGCAGCATATCAGTGCTGATTCCTGTATCACACTGAATGGGACACAATTTACTGAAGTCAGGCAGCATCTCAGGAGAACATAAATAAGTGATGTTTTGGGTTGGGCCCCTTTTAGACTTTAGACTTTAGAGATATAGCATGTAAAACAGGCCCTTCGGCCCACTGAATTAGCACTGAACAGTAATCACCCTTTACACTAACACACACTCTAAAGGGACAATTAACCTACAAACCTGAATATCTTCAGAGTGTGGGAGGAAACCAGACCAATCGAAGAAAACTCATATTCCCAGACATTTCAAGTGATATCTGAAGAATTTGCACATAAATGAATCAGATAACCAATTGGAGGTTGTACTAAACCCTGGACATTGATGTTCTTCTCTGCTTTGTTGCCGGCAATTTTCCCAGCATAATTATCTTTCTCAAGCATCCCCCAAACTGTGGTGGCACTGAGCAACCTTTAGTTTATTTTGGTTCAATGTTATTGTCACACTAGACTAAGTACAGACCCGTTAGGTCTGCTCTCCCCCAACGCAATATTCCACCATTCACGCATAGCTCCCTACTGCGCAGGAGCAGCTCATTTCCCCTTAACCCACAGCATTCCCTCCCCCTCCACTTCACCCTCTCTCTTCTTTCCCCTCGCCTCCTCCCCTCCCACAATCCTTCCCTCATCCCTCCCTCCCCTTTCTCCTACCCTCATCATTCCCTCCCGCCCTACATAACTCCACTCCCCACCCCCTCCTATCCCACTATTCACCACCTCCCCCACTCCTCACCTCCCCCTATCACACCACTATCCCTTCTCACCTCCACCACTGCCCTCCTCTCTCTCTATTCCCTACTCCCTAGAACCCCCACTCCATTTCCTATATTCTCCCTCCTCTCCCACACTCCCTCCTCACCTTTCCCACTTTCCCCCTTTCCCCCCTCTCCCTCCTTACCCCCTCCTCTACCTCAATCCCCCACTCTCCCTCCTCACCTCCCCAGGATCTTTCCCCTCTCCTCCTCACCTCCCCAATCCCTCTCTGCTTCCTCTCCTTTTCCCTACCCCGAGTCACTCCCTCACTCCCTCCATAACTCCTCACCCCTCCCTGCCCCCCTCCTATCCCTCTATCTGCCACCTCTCCACTCCTCAACTTCCCATATCCCTCCCCAATATCCCACCTCACCTCCCCACTGCCCTCTATTCCCCACTCCCTACCTCCCCACTCCCCCCTCCTCTCCCTCTATTCCCCTTCTTCCCCACCAGACACAAGACAGGAAGAAACTGGCAAAAAAGGAAGAGATTGATTTCTCCGCGGATTATGAATTTCATCAAAGCCCCATCACCGCCGCAAGGCACCACTGCCACCGCGAGGCTCCACCGCCTCCGCGAGGCCCCACCGTCGCGCTTTTGAAGCCTCTTGGATCGCCAAGTAGAAGCTTGGGTCGAACAAAGCGGCCAACGGCACCCGCGGCTGGGCACCACAGAGGCCATGAAATGGGCTCGGTCGCTCGCCTGCTCGCTTGACACCAAGGAGGACCCTTACGATGCAGCTCCAGCCAACAGAGCATTAGTGATGCTCACTCCGCTCCTTCAGCTTTATATTCTCCACGCCGCCCGTGACTGACTGCGGACTCGGCTAATCAGAGACCCTTCTTCAAACTGAGAGTCAAGGGAGAAGGAAACTAGAGGTATGAAGAGGTACAGAACAAATCGGAGCCAATAGCGATAGCCAAGGAGCCCACAATGGTCCAATGTTGGCTGTGGAGGAGGTGATAACAAGGGGATATGTATAGTGAAACTAACAGGACAACTAGGATGGGGATAGAGATAGAGGGAATGCAAGGTTTACTTGAAATTAGATAAATCAATATTCATACCTCTAGATGTAAACTGCCCGTGAAATACGAGGTGCTGTCCCTCCAATGTACATGTGGCCTCACTCTGACAGTGCAAGAGGCCAGTCAGCAGAAACACTATACATGATTACAATCAACCCGTACACAGTGTACAGGTATAGGATAAAGGGAATAACATTTAATGGGAGATAAAGTCCAATTAAATCTGATTAAATTAATCCAAGGGCTTCCAAAGAGGTAGATGGGAGGTCAAGACCGCTCTCTTGTTGGTGATAGGATTACCTATTATTTTGTACCCTGTTAAAGGCACAATCCTACATAATCCAATATTACTAACTGAGAAAGTCCGTCTTAATCTACTTGAGGTAATTAGGCACTGATTCCAACACTAATAGAATTAATGAAACATTTTGATTTCCCACTTCTTTATTATTTGTGACACACAGAACCATTAGCGATGTGCTGTTGAGTGATTTAACCAATGTATAATGTACACCAACTTCAACTTAAAGAGTATAATGTCGTGTATGGTGGATTAAAGCTTACTTAATGCTGCATTTCACTGCAAAATGTAGCAAAATCTATTTTTAGGAGAAAGTGATGCATAATTAACCATATGCATTCTCAATCACTTGATCAGATGCTATAGCACATTTCAATGCAAAATCTTCTTCTGTCTTTTAAATAGGTCCAGTTTTGTCCCTGGATCTGTAATACAATGGGTAATAAGTGTGGTTCGCCCACATTACTATTTGAGACGGCACAATGTCCGTCGCAAGTTATCAAGGGGTCATATTTAACCTTAGTTTTAGTTTAGAGATGCATCATGGAAACACACCCTTCGGCCCATCGAGTCCACACTGACCATCGATCATCGATTAGTTCCAGGTTATCCCATTCTAGTTTAGTTTAGAAATACAGCATGGAAACAGACCATTCGGCCCATTGAGTCCTCGTTGACATTAGCTCTAGGGTATCCAAGTTCAGTTTAGTTTAGTTTAGAATGGTAACTGGCCCTTTAACCCATCTAGTCCATATCGACCATTAATCATCACCCGTCCATGCTAGTTCTATGTTATCCCACTTTCTCATCCACTGCCCACACACTAGGGGAAATTTACTGAACCCAATTAAACTACAAACCTGCATGTGTCCGGAGTGTGGGAGGAAACCGGAGCACCTGGAGAAAACACATGCAGTCACAGGTAGAACATGCAAACTCCACACAGACACACACAAAAAATAAGGAGCCTGGAAACTATAACCTCCAAGTTCAAGAGCAGCTTCATCCCTCCAGCCAAAAGGCTATTAAACACTACAACTTCCAAGTAGGTTCTGAACTACATAGACTTGGGGACATTGGTGTTGTCTTTTTGCACTATTATTATTTGTTTTGTCTGTTTTATGCGTGTTTGTATATATATATATATATATATATATATATATGTATATATATGTGTGTGTATGCATGTGTGTATATATATATATATATATATATATATATGTATGTATGTGTGTATATTGCATAGATACAAGAACCAAGAGAGACCATCAGGACTCTAATGATTACTTTTGTAACTTTGTTGGTGCTAGATACATGGCGACTCTTTGCGTACTTTGTGTATTGAATGCAAAAGCAAAGAGCTTCACTGTACCGAGGTACATGTGACAATAACGTATCATTGAATCATTCAACGGGGTGCTTAAATACTAAGCCACAGAGAACAATGGAACACTTGGCCACTGATTAAAGAGAGCTTCCATTGGCAGCTGCCCAACTACAGTGGGAATATCTGTTATGTTTGTTCATGATCCTTTGTTAAGTTACCCGCAAGTGGTCCTGTCATGCTGGGAGATGGAGTCTGATGCAAGGGATTTGTAGGCATTCTCACTGCTGTGTAGGTCAGTGGGTGTGTTGAGTTCCACGCAACAGGACAGAAAATAGGATGCTGCTTCAGAAGATGAAGTCACATCTGTTTCCATCCTGCCTCCCCCCCCCCAGTGGATGTTAGAATTGGACCCGGAGCAGTCATCACAGCGACGACAGGCATGGTTGATCAGCCTCGTGTATAATGGGAGAACTATTTATTTTGGGTGGCAAAATAAACTATTTATTTTGCTGCTTTACAATGCCAGAGACCGGGGTTCGATCCTGACTGTGCTGTTTGAATGTAGTTTGCACAGTCTCCCTGTGACCGTGTTGGTTTTCCCTGGGTGCACTGTTTCCTCCCACACTCCAAAGATGTACAAGTTTGTAGGTGAATTGGCTTTGATAAAGATCGCAAATTGTTCCTTGCGTGTAAGGTAGTGCTAGTGTATGGGGATCGCTGATCGGATTGGATTGGCCTGTTTCTGTGCTGCATCACTAAACTAAACTAAACTAAACTAAACTAAACTGAGCTCTCTAAACCATGGCCAGACAGTCCACAGTGTCTTGGCCCCGGATTTCAAACACACACAGGGCTCTTCCTCAATGGGAAAGGACCCCGTGGTCAAAGATCACGTTCAAAGGAAACAGCGCAAACCAGAACAGGTGGAGACCTGCCTACCCATACGCCTGCTCTGCTATTCAATTAAAACACAGCTGACCAACAGTTCAGATCCATTTACCCTTGGAAGCACTTCATCAACAAAAATCTGTCGATGTAGCTTCAAATGTTCAATGGAATCTACCTATCTTCAGGGTTTGAGCAATATTTGCCTGTTAATTGTTATCTCCTCTGACATGCATTTCTGGTCATACTAAGTGGAGGGATGATGTGGAAGCTTTGCAGAGGTTTACCACAGCACTAACAATAATATCCTATAGCTAGGATATTAGCTATGCCCTTATTACTAATATAGCTCGTATATTACCTACAAGGAGGGGTAGAACAAGCTTGTGATGATTTCTCTAGAGCACTGGAGGCTGAGGGGAGATTTCTAAAAGTCACAGATAGGGTAGACAGTCACAGTCCTTTCCCCAGGATTGAAAGGGAAAATGCTAGAGAACATAGTTTTAAGGCCAGAGGGGAAAAGTTTAAAGGAGATGCACCAGGCAAGTTTTTTTACACAGAGGGCAGTAAGTGGGGCGGCACAGTGGCATAGAGTTGAAATGAGAGCTGACAAAAACATATAAACATTATGAGAGGCATAGTTAGGGTAGAGAGTCATAACCTTTTTTCCCAGGGTGGTAAATCAAAGGCAAGAGGGAAGAACTGTAAGGTGAGAGGGACACAGATAAAAAGGAGATGTGCTGGACAGTCTATATAACTAAAAGTCTCATCTTGACCACTTCCTGTCTGCCCTGTATATTGATTTTAGAAAAAACGCTACTATATACAACTATGATTTTTGGCCATCTTACTCACAGTCCTCCTCCGCTGAGGTAGTCCTGAGGAATTTTCCGATCGATGAAACATAAAAAAGTTATGAATGTTTAAAAAATCGTGAGATCAGCTGATTGGTCCTCTTGCTTGTCAATCACCACGATGAAGGTAACGCCCCTTCAGGTGGCCAGGAGTATAAAGCCCAAATTGTATGAAATTGCATTTGAATTTGGTGGCCTGCAGTCTGCTTGAAATGGTATGAAATTGCATTTGAATTTGGTGGCCTGCAATCTTCTTGAAATGGTATGAAATTGCATTTGAATTTGGTGGCCTGCACTCTGCTTGAAATGGTATGAAATTGCATTTGAATTTGGTGGCCTGCACTCTGCTTGAAATGGTATGAAATTGCATTTGAATTTTGTGGCCTGCACTCTGCTTGAAATGGTATGAAATTGCATTTGAATTTGGTAGCCTGCACTGCTTGAAATGGTATTTCAAGGAATAGCCATTAGTGAACTGCCAGCCCACCAGCCCTGAGTGACTGAACTGCCAGCCCACCAACCCTGAGTGAGTGAGCTGCCAGCCCACCAGCCCTTAGTGACTGAGCTGCCAACCCACCAGGCCTGAGTGACTGAGCTGCCAGCTCAAGAATCCATTTGGCCCACAATGTCTCTACTAGCCCTCTGGAAACCCATACTAGCGCTCCAGAAAGCCCCCCCCCCCCCCCCCCCCCCACCCCAATGGCCACCAATACTGGAATTGGTGGAGAGGTGGAATATTGCATTGGGGGACCAGCCCTTCCTGTGAACATGGGACCCAACGGGTCCCACTTAGTCTAGTTTCCCTTATATGAAGAATGGTGTATGCATGGAATGTGATGTCAGGGGTGGTGGTGGAGCCAGATACAATAGTAGTGTTGAAGAGACTTTTACATAGGCACAAGGAAGTGCAGGCAGAGGAGATTAGTTTATCTTGGCATGAAGTTTGACACAGACATTGTGCACCAAAGGGCCTGTTCCTGCGATGTACTATATTATATGTTCTAACTCCCAAGTAGATTAGCTGTATTCTTAAGATTGCACTCCTTGTGTAGTTTAGTTTAGTTTGGAGATACAACATGGAAACAGGCACTTTGGCCCACCAAGTCCACGCCGATCATCGATCACCCGTTCACACTAGTTCTATGTTTTTTCCCACTTTCTCACCCATTCCCTGCACACTAGGGGTAATTTACGGAGGAAAATTCACCTACAAACATGTATATCTTTTTGGAATGTGGGAAGAAACCGGAGCACCTGGAGAAAACCCACACGGTCACAGGGAGAACATGCAAACTCCACACTAGTGTGAACAGGTGATTGATCATCGGCGTGAACTCGGTGAACCAAAAGGCCTGTATCCTTGCTGTATCTCTAAACTAAACACCTGTTGTAATGGTGGCTTGACTATGAGAGTGTTCCACATTTTGGAAAGACCAAAAGGCAGCCCAGTGCCATGTGCTAATTTAACTTCCTGATACAAACATGAGCAAGTGCCTTGCTGATCAATTAAAGATTAGCATTAGACATTGGGAAAAGTAGGGGAAAGATTGCAGGACTGGGTGTGTGTACAAGGAACGAGCTACTAGTGAAGGTAGTTGAGGCAGGTACTATAACATTATTTAAAATTTAGAGGATATGGGACAAAGAGGCCAGGTAGGAGTAGTACAGATGAGACAACTTGGTCGGCATGGGCAAGTTTGGCAGAAGGGCCTGTTTCTGTGCTGTATGACTCTTTGATTTCTAGTACAAAGATAACGGGTTGAATGGCCTCATTCTGTAGAGCATCATTCTCTTCATAGTGTCTTTATTTGGTAGCAGCACAAGCAAAGTTTCAATGTTCCACCAATTACTGGTCTTTCTGTAACTTTGCTGAATACATTAACGGGAATCAACACCGTTAGACAAAAATAACAACGTGACATCAGTTGAATTTTATTCCCCTGCAAGTTCCAGAAAAAAAAGTTACGATTTCACTAATCTAAAATAAAGTGACCTTTTCAATTTGGTTCTTGCATCAATAGGCAAACTGTTAGAGAAATCTGTGCTGATTAATTCAGATGCATTGTCACGAAGCAGAAAAATCTGTCGTCTTCTGCAGACAATCTGACAGATAATATCTTGCATCCTGTTCTGCAGCTGTGTGGGCTGGATGGATCCAGGCTCTAACTTCCCAAAACAGCCTTTCAGAAGTTTACCTGCAGAAATAGGTTCGTGGTTGGGGACAAGTAACTTGAAAACTTGAGTGCTGACTAACAACTAGATTGGACTTTGAAAATGGCGCCAAAACATGGTGCCTCTTGCATGCAGGTTCAGTGGACTATTTCTGTACAATTGCTAATCGGGGTTGTGCTTGGGTATGGCAATACTCTACTGGACTGTTTGTAAGAAAAATATTTCACTGCACTTCACACATGCGAAGCATAATAAAAGCACCATTGAACGCCACACAGACCATTGAATGAAACTATTACCCTTGTATAACTACATTCACATAACGGAGTGGCATTATAAGAACACTCCAATTTTAGACAACACAGCACACTGGACCGAATTCCCATTTCTCTTCCCCGTGCCTCCCTCACCCATCCAGCCCACCAACCCAATTTCTCGCCCCACTACAAAGTCTGAAGAAAAGTCCAAACCCAAAATGTCGGCTCTGCATGTCATCTAGAGATGCTGCCTGAACCACTGAGTTCCTCCAGCATTTTGTATTTTACATGGGTGGCAGAGTGGTAGAGATGCTGCCTCACAGCACCAGAGACCGGGTTTGATCCTAGTTTGCGGGGGAGAGAGAGGGAATGCAGAGGTTACTTGAAACTGGAGAAAACAATGTTCACACCGTTGGGTTGTAAGCCATTTCCCTCCACCCTCAACCTAGTCATCCTGCGAGATCCACAGTTCATTTTCCTGTATCTTTTCGTTTTCACCTCTTTACCAGTCTAAAGAAAGCTCCCGATTTGAAACATCACCCATCCCTTTTCTCCAGAGATGCTGCATGAGCTTTTGAGTTACTCCAGCACTTTGTGTCTACCTTTGGTATAAATGAGTTCCTTCCTACACCCCCAGCCTAAAATGTTATCCTCATAACTCAAGCACTTCAGTATCTTTATGCATCTTTTCTGATCCTTCTCCAGTTTATTCGCATTCTTCTTACGTACAGTATATACCTTTGTAATGCACAATGGACAGCTAGTGGTTTCATAGTAATGGAGGATCTACTCCAAATATCAGGTAACTTAGAGTCATATAGCATAGAAACAGGCCCTTCTGCCCAACTTTCCCACACTGACAATCTATAAAAAGACTGGCCATCAGGCTATTAAACTCACTAACAAACAGACTCTGAACTGTAACAGCACTTTATCTGTTTATTTATGTGTATATTGAACTGAACTGTTCTGTATTTATGTTTACAATACTCTGTTGTCCTGCAGCAAGCAAGAATTTCATTGTCCTATCTGGGACACATTACAATAAACTCTCTTGACTTGACATGTCCTGCCTACATTTGGCCCATATCTCTCTAAACTGTCCTACCATGTACCTGTCTAAATGTTCCCTAAACGCTGCAAAAGTATCTGCCTTAAATACCTTCTCCGGCCGCATGTTCCCTACACCCACAACCCGTTTTGTGAAAAAATCATACATTTATTTTTTCCAGTTGTATATTTATATTGTTTAGAGACACAGTGTGGAAACAGACCCTTCAATACTCCAAGTCCACGCTGACCATCAATCACCCATTAACACTAGTTCTAAGTTATTCCATTTTCGCATCCACTCGCTAGACACAAGGGGCAATTTTACAGAGGCCAATTAGCACAAAAATCCACATGTTTTTGGGATGTGGGAGGAATCCAGAGCACATGAAGAACGTGCATACTACACACAGACAGCACCCAGGGTCAGGATTGAACCCAGGTCTCTAATGCTGAGGTAGCAGCTCTATCAGCTGCGCAACTTAACCGCTTATTGCAGCTTGATGGATGTTGACAGCCATCGCCTTCATTCCCAACAAACCCCTCACCTCAATACTACCTCATCTTCCCCACAACTAAAGGGCCTGTCCCATTTGGGCGATTTTTCGGCGGACTGCTGGTGAATGTCAAGTTCGTAGCACTCGCCTGAAAAATTGGGAACTGGAACGGCGAGTGTCAGAGTGAAACACGCACACACAAACACATCGCAAAGGCGGGAGCCAGTGAAAGCGGGGAGCACTGTCTGAAATTCACATGGTGCAAAGCCAAGGTGATACAGACACACACCGCGATGAACAGGAAGGTTAAGACGGCTAGCACAGTGTACGGTAAGTCCTTTAAAAGAGGAGGGGGGAGAAGAGGGGAGAAGGGGGAAGAAGAGAAGGGGGGAGAAGGGGGTAGAAGAGAAGGGGGGAGAAGGGGGATGAAGTGGGGAGAGAAGGAGTGGAGACACTTTTAAGAAGCCAGACATATTTTAATAAGCCAGAGATACACAGCTGTGAAGTTCGGTGGGCATTTAACATTACCGGTCGGTTATGCTTGGTTCTGAAAACTCGTGCTTATGTTTTTTTCCCCCCAATGAGCCTATCAAAACACCCGGTCAGCAAAGGCGATTTACTAAAACTACCAACGAGTACCTAGACTACCCATAACTACATGGCGACCCCACTACAACTGCACCCACGACAACAGGATTATCGATTTTCTCCATGGCGACCTATTTTTGGTTGCAGACAATTTTCAACATGTTGAAAAATTTGCGGCGACCATACTGAGGCCGCGACTTGTTCCCAGAATGTGGGAACTCCTCGCAACCATGAAGGAACATGTGTCGACCATCATGAGGCGAGCGCAGAGTCTCCTGCATTCGCCTAAAAAGTCACCTAAGTGGGACAGGCCCTTAACTCTTTCAACAATCTACTGAACCACAAATATCTTAGTTCTGATTGAATGGCCAATGCTGGACATTTTAGATAGATAGCCTTTTATTGTCATTCAGACCGAAGTCTGAACGAAATTGCAGCAGTCATACATATAATACCATACAATAAAACACCAATAAAACAACATAATACCATACAATAAAACAACAATAAAACAACAATAAACACATATTAATATCCACCACAGTGAGTCCACCCAGCATCTCCTCACTGTGATGGAGGCAAAAGTCTTAGGTCTGCAGTCTCTTCCCTCCTCTTCTCCCTCTGCGCTGGGGCGATACCCGCCACCCCCCCCCGGGCGATGTTAAGAACAGTCCAGCGGCTCAAACACCGCGGCCCGGGGTGGTTGAAGCTGCCGCCCAGCAGTCCTGCAGAAGCAGCTGCTGGCCCGCGGCCGAACCCCGGACTCAGGCCACCGCCGCCAGAACACCGTCCTAGCCACCCTCACGTGAGTACTGTGCCGTCTTCAGCCTCGGGCTGGGCCGCCCCGACATGGGCGCCGAACCTCCCCGGACCGGGCCGCCCCGACTTGGGCGTCGCTTCTTCCCCGGGCCGGGCCGCCCCGACATGGGCGTCGCTTCTCCCCCGGACCGGGCCGCCCCGACATGGGCGTCGTTTCTTCCCCAGGCCGGGCCGCCCCGACTTGGGCGCTGAACCTCCCTCGGGCTGCCAGCGCCGCACCTTCCTGAGCTCGGCCGCTCCGACGGGCGGGAGCCTCATTCCACCCTTGGGCTGGCCGCCCTCACGGGAGCGTCCCAACCTCTTCCAGCCCTGAGCCGGTCCACCCTCACGGGAGCGAGCTCAGAGCGAGTCCTGACGGTGCTCTGCCTCCGGAGCCTCGAGGTCGTCAGCTCCATTAGGCCTCAGCGCAGACGGAGGCAGAGAAGGGGAATACGACAAAGGCCGCATTCCCCCGCAGAGAGAGACTGCAAACCCCGTTTCAACCCCCCCCCCCCCAAAAAACACAAGCTAAAACCAAAAAACTAGATTAACCAAACAAAATAAACAACATAAAAAACACAAAGACAACGGGACCGCCGGTAAGCCGCTGCAGCCAGAGCCGCGCCGCCACTCCGTTTTTAGTTTAGTTTAGAGATACAGCGTGGAAACAGGCTTTCGGCCCTCCAGACTGCACTGACCAGCGATCCCTGCACGTTAACACTATCCAACACCCACTAGGGACGATTTACAATTTTACCAGGCCAATTAGCCTACAAACCTATTACGTCTTTGGAGTGTGGGATGAAACCATAGGTCCCGGAGAAAATCCATGCAGGTCATAGAGAGAGTGAACAAACTCCCTACAGACATCATCCACAGTCAGGATCGAACCCGGATCTCTACCCCTGCAGCATCATGCCACCCAACATCATTGATATATTTTTATCATTGTATTCTGAAATGAATGCATTAAGGAAGGGAGAAACCCATGGGAAAGAACAAAATCACTTTAATCTCACCTTATTATCCCCTCACAAAATGCCAAAGCATTTCTCAAAGCATTAGTGCACATTTGCTGAAGGATTTTATCAATAATTGGACCGCAATTGTGGTAAGATTTTCCATTGCCAGTAAGGATCAAAGGTTTAACAATACATTTTTAGACTAGATTGTACTTTATGCTGATGGGTTCATAATTGGCACAGGGTAAGTGTTTAAATATAATTCGATGGCACCATTTTACATGAGACAAGTTTCAACTAATTGGAAGTAAAAGTGAGAAAACCTTCAACACTCGTGTGACAATCATCACCTTGCTTTAGCTTTGCAGCCTTAATGACCCATGGTTAGTGCTTGGAATTAGCAAGGGGTAAGTTTAGCTGGCATTTCAATAAAGAGCACCAAGTAATATTATTGTTCAGGAGCCTTTTGCACGCCCTAATTAAAACCTCATTTTGGTATTTTCACTCTTAATTTATTAAGAGCGAGATACCACCATTACTTAACTAGATAAGGAAATGATTTAGCATTCTTTCCACAAATTTTCAGGAAACATCACAGTACTTGCATGAAAGATGTGGCCCACGCATTCTTTCAGTTTTAGTGATACAGCGAGGAAACAGGGCGTTCGACCCTCAGGGACTGCGCTGACCGATGATCACCCATTCACACTAGTTCTATGTTATCCCAGTTTCGCAGTTTCTACACACAAGGGCTAAGGGACAATTTACAGAGGGCCAAATAACCAACAAACAGGCACGTCTTTGGAATGTGGGAGGAAACTGGACATCCAAATGAAATGCACGTGGCCACAGGGAGAATGTACAAAGTCCAATACAGATAGCAACCGTAGTCAGGATTGAACCTGGGTCTCTTGCGCGGTAAGGCAGGGAATCTACCAATGCGCCACTGTGCCGCCCCGGCACTCACTTGTTCACACGTCAGTTCCCAATGTCAGCGAGCCAGTTCATTTCCTTCTTCCTCCTGTATTAAACCACCTTCTATGGGTACATTAACCTGAACCACTCCAAGCAGCATCTATTCATTCCAATCATTTCCTGGGTAACATTTCTCCTTGCTTCCGTAGAATAGATACCCAGAGACATTGCCTGACCCGCGGAGTTACTCCAGCACTTGGTGTCTCTCTAAGCTTCAGGTTGAATTACATCTTAGCACTGCTCAAGATTGCAGGAAGTTGTAGAAAGTTTCTATGTTACCCAGTCCCATTAAACAGGCCAGACTCTCACTCCATCAACTCCATCATAACATTTCAGGGTTTGACCCTCCTTCAAGACACTACCTAGACACAAAATGCTGGAGTAACTCAACTGGACAGGCATTATCTCTGGAGAGAAGGAATGGATGATATTTTGAGTCTTGACCCTTCATCAGGCTGAAAAAGTGTCTCGACCCGAAAAGTCACCCATTCCTTCTCTTCAGAGATGCTGCTTATCCTGCTGAGTTTGTCCAGCATTTTGTGTCCATCTTTGATATGAACCAGCATCTGCAGTTTCCTCCGACCCGGGATGTACCTGTCCATTCTCTTGACAGATGCTGCCTGATCTGCTGAGTTCCTCTTGTGCTTTGTGTTTTGCTCAAGATTCCAGCATTTGCAGTTCCTTTTATCTTCAAAATAAGTATCAAGGCAAGAGAGAGACAAGAGACATTTATTATCACATGCACCAATAGGTACAGTGAGATTTGAATTACCATACAGCAATACGAATAAAAAGAACACAATACACGATAGAATTTAAACATGAACATCCCCAAACAGCAGAATCAACGTTTCCCACTGTGAGAGAAGGCATTAAAGTTCAATCATCTTCCTCTATATTCACCCGTGGGCGGAGCCATTTGAACCCTCCGTGTTTGCCGCAACAGCGGCCTGATGTTTCAGGCCCTATCGCCGTTATGATCGGAGTTCCGGCATCGGAACAGAGAACATTCTCAGCGGCTTGCAGTTCCGAATAGGCCACTTCCTACCGGAGACCGCGGCTCCTGAAGTCCACAGGCCGAGCTGGGTGGAGATTCAATGCTGGCGACCCCAGCAAGGATCTCAGGCTCCGCGATGTTAAAAGTCAGCACCGCCCGCGGCTGGAAGCCCCGCAAACCACAGCTCCACGGTGTTAAACAGCAGTCCCAACACTCCGGAGCTCCACACGGCGATCCCCGGTAAGGCATCGCCCGCTATGCGATGGTAACTCAGTGCTGCGCCGTTGCTGAAGCTCTGGCCGGTCTCCGGCAGGAAAGGCCACGCCAATCCAGATGGAAGGGGGGTCGAAGACTCGGAAAAAAGATGCATCATTGACCAGGTAGTGACTGAGAAAACGGTTTCCCCCTTCCTCACCCCCCCCCCCCCCCACCTCCCACATAAAAAAGACTAAAAAACCTCCAAAACTAAACTTTTAGACAGACTAAAAATAATAAAAATGATGAAAGGACGACAGCTACTGGCGAGGCTGCCGCACGTGGCGCCATCCGATGACGTAGATGATGTAGACCCGATGAAACATGTATGGTTCCTCAACAAAGGCAAGTGACACTCAATTTTTCATCCACTCTTGTCACAGAGTCACAGAGCACAGAAACAGGCCCTTTGACCCAACTTGTCCATGTAGTGAGTGTGTTTTGTTTATTGTCCTGTGTACCGAGATACAGTGAAAAGCTTTTGTTGCATACTAACCAGTCAACAGAAAGAAAATACATGATTAACTTTCAGCCACACACAGTGTTGTATATTTATAATAAAGGGAATAATGTTTAGTGCAAGATAAAGTCAGTAAAGTACTATTAACGATAGTTTGAAGGTAATGGGGGATGGTGGGGGGGGGGGGGGGGGGGGGGGCGTGTTTAAGGGTCTCCAATGAAGTAAATAACAGCTCAGGACTGCTCTCTAGTTGTTGATAAAATGGTTCAGTTGCCTGATAACATCAGGAAAGAAATTGTCCCTGAATCTGGAAGTATCTGCTTTCATAGATACATAGATACATACACAATAGGTGCAGGAGTAGGCCATTCAGCCCTTCGAGCCAGAACCACCATTCAATGTGATCTTGGCTGATTATCCACAATCAGTACCCCGTTCCTGCCTTCTCCCCATATCCCTTGATTCCGCTAGCCTTAAGAGTTCTACCTAGCTCTCTTTTGAATGCATCCACTAAATCGTCCTCCACTGCCTTCTGTGGCAGAGAATTCCACAAATTCACAATTCTCTGTGTGAAGAAGTTTTACCTCATATCAGTTCTAAATGGCCTACCCCTTATTCTTAAACTGTGGCCCCTGGTTCTGGACTCCCTAACATCGGGAACATGTATCCTGCATCGGGCGTGCCCAATCCTTCAATAATTTTATATGTTTCTATAAGAACCACTCTCATTGAAATACAAGCCCAGTTGCTCCATTCTTACATCTAATGGCAGTCCCACCATCCCAGAAATTAACCTTGTGAACCTACATTGCACTCCCTCAATAACAAGGATGTCCTTCCTCAAATTAGGAGACCAAATCTGCACACAATACTCCAGGTGTGGTCTCACCAGGGTCCTGTACAACTACAGAAGGACCTCTTTGCTCCTATACTCAACTCCTTTCGTTATGAAGACTAACATGTCATTAGCTTACTTCACTGCCTGCTTTACCTGCATGCTTACTTTCAGTGGCTGATGTACAAGGACACCCAGGTCTTGTTGTACTTCCCCTTTTCCTAACCTGACACCATTCAGATAATAATCTGCCTTCCTATTATTGCCACCAATATTTTCACACTTCTGTACCTCTTGCCCGATGAGAAAGAAGTCTCTCAGAGAGAGATGGCCCCATCTAAGCTAATCCTATTTGCCCATGTTTGGCCCATATCCCTCCAAACTTTCCTGACTGTGTTCCTGTCCAAATGTTTTTTAAATGCTGTTATAGTACCTGCCTCAACTACCTCCTCAGGCAGCTAAATATCAGTCCTAGCCTTTTATCTCGATACACTGATGTGCGCATACTATTTTACTGTAATGACATGCATATGACATTGACACAGCAAGGCACTGTTGGTCCTTCACAGTGACACCACCAACACTGTTACTAGCGAATGCCAAGCATATGGATCTTATGGATTTCATCCAAAGTCCCTGAAGCTGCAGGGAGATCTATTGCAATACATTGAGACCTCATTAATAAAGTGCTGTTTACACCCATCAACAGTATGTATGTGGTGCTTTTCATGTCATTTGCAAATGTTGGTCAGTGCCATTTACTTGAACAGAATAATTTAACTCTATGCAGTGAAGTGTTTCAAAAATGGCATCAGCTTTCCTTTGATATCTGTTTCTTCACACTCGTCAAATCCATCTGCTTTCTAAAAGTAGCACTCAAATTAGAAAATATTAAACTAATTGAATTTCCTTCAAATATCTCCATTTGAGGCATAATATGCCTGTTTTTCATTATTATTATTATTATTATTATTAGAGTTGAAAAGTTCAACTTTTTCCAATATTAAGCTTTAGATTTGTTTAAATCCCTTACTGAATCTGCCATTTTAGTAGTTAATACCTTTACGCTTTGCACTTTTAATTTATTTGCTTCTGAAAATGTCAAGAGCGAGTTTATAGTCAGAAACTGCCTCTATGCACTGGGTTCCTGCAATTTAATCAATCCACAAATGTGTGCTCTCCGAGTCACCTTTATCAGATGTGGTCAATCCAGGCTTGTCCTTCTCCCTGTTGATTACTTTTATGTCGATCAATAAACGAGATGCTATTTTTCTGAAGATAGACATAAAAAGTTGGAGTAATTCAGCGGGACAGGCAGCATCTCTGGAGAGAAGGAATGGGTGCGTTTCAGGTCGAGACCCTTCTTCAGACACTTTTCTTCATTGTTCTGAAGCTTTTCCAAAATGTCAACAGCGGAAAACCTTTCCAACAAAGATAGTGCACTCCATTAAATTTATTCCCTCAATTTTATGCAATACTTTATCATTGATTCTGAGTCAATGAAATATGAATGTTTCTTGAAGAATATCTGAATATGTCACTAAGAGTTAAGCACAGCAGAGGTAGACAAAAATGCTGGAGAAGCTCAGCAGGTGAGGCAGCATTTATGGAGCGAAGGAATAATTACAGCGGGGTTGATTCAAATCGGATCTTTGATTAATTACAAAGCACTTTACTGCTGGGAGGCTTCTCTGGTGCTTTCTTGATAACACTCTTGAGCCCGAGTCAAGGGGTTCCAGGTGCAATTCCGGGGGGGGAGATTGCAACCTTCACGTGATCTGCCCTGTTTTGACGAATGCACTCAACCCGGTGTGCACAATCAAATAAGATCAAATAGAACAAGTTGTCCTACAACTTTAGGCGGTGCACGCCATATGCAAGAATAAGAAGAAGGTGCAATTCCAATACAGTAGCCCTGAGGTTGAGAATCTCAGTTAATATACAGTTTAATCTCAGAGAATTCGGCATTGTCCGAACTTTGGCGCAGCAATGGCAGATTTTGCAGACCAGGAGATCCTTTTAACCCTCCTCCCCAACAACTTTAGAGAGCCCTAAAGTCATAGAGTCATGCAACGCAGAAACAGGCCCTTCGGCCCAACTTACCCATGTCAACCAACATTCCCCATCAACATTAGTCCCACCTGCCGGCATTTGGCCCATATCCCTCTGAACCTATTCTATCCATGTAACTATCCAAACTATCCATAAAGCTTCTTAAACATTACGATAGTACCTCCTCCGGCAGCACGTTCCCCCTCCCTTTGTGTAAAAAGTGTCCTCTTCAGGTTCCTATTAAATCTTTACCCCGTCACCTTAAACCTCCTTTAATTTTTTTTATGTGATATAACATTGTAATAGAATTTCCAGTGAACTTTAAAGGGAGTGTTGGTAACAAAATCTTTAGTCAGATTGTAGTGAATCTGTGGGATTAATTTCCACAGACGTCTATGGAGCCCAAGACATTGTGTATTTTTAAAGTCGAGATTGATAGGTCGTTGATCAGTAAAGCCATCAAAGGTTTTGGGGAGAAGGCAGAGGAATAAGTTTGAGCGGGAGAAAATTGATCCGCCATGATTGAATGGTGGAGTAGATGCGATGGAATTGATGTGGAATTAATGCAAATGGCTGGTGGATAGTCAGACAGTTGGCTGAAGGGCCTATATTGATACTATATTTCTCATGGCCACAGCACAGTGACGCAGCTGGTAGAGTCGCTGCCTCACAGCTTCAGAGTTGCGGATTCGATCCTGACTTGCTGTCTGTGTGGAGTTTGCACATTCGCTCTGCAGGTACATGGGTTCCATCCAGGTACTCCGGTTTCCTTCCCATATCCCAAAGCCATGTGGGTTTGTAGGTTATTTAGCCCTCTGTAAATTGCCCCTGGTATGTGGGCCGTGGATGCAAAAGTGCGATAACATAGAACTAGTGTGAACAGATGATCGGCGGTCAGTATGAATTCGGTGGGGCAAAGGGCCTGTCTCCATGCTGTTTCACAGAACCAAACTTTATGACTCTCAGGGGATCCAATTACCTTAATTTAGAACCTTTACTCTAATTTACTATTGTTTTTTTTCCCATAATGTTCTGGAAATTATTTTTCATAATGTTATGAAAACTTACAATAATAAAATCTCTTCAACTGATATTCTGAATTTAGTTTTAAGGAGTGAAGCTAGGCAACTAATATTCCACCCAGCTTTACTTTATACTTTAGATTTTAGAGATACAGTGCGGAAACAGGCCTTTCGGCCCATTGAGTCTTTGCTGACCAGCAATCACCCTGTCCACTAGCACTATCCTACACACTAGGGACAATTTACAATTTTTACAGAAGCCAATTAACCCACAAACCTCAAAATCTGGAGTGTGTGAAGAAACTGGAGCACCTGGAGAAAACCCTTGTGGTCACAACAGAACGTACAAGCTCCGTACTGGCAGCATTCATAGTCAGGATTGAACCCGGGTCTCTAGCGCTGTAAGGTAACAGCTCTACCGCTCTGCCACTGTGGCGCCTTGAAGTTGCCTAGCTTCATTCTGTGCTATCTCCTGGCCAAGAAAAATTTCCTCATTGAAACTGATAAATTCATTGCCGAGTCCGTGCTGACCAGCGATCCCAGTACCCTAACACTATCCTTCATATTCAGGACTGTTTACAATCTTTACCAAAGCCAAATAACCTACAAACCTGTATGTATATGGTATGTGGGAGGAAACCAGAACACCTTGAGAAAACCCACAGGGCGAATGTACAAACTCCAGAGTCGGGATGAAAGCCGGTCTCTGGCACTGTAAGGCAGCAACTCTACCACTGTGCCACCCTGCCACACTTTGATTGTATTGGTTGCTTTTCCAAGGCAGTGTGAAGTGTAAATGAAGCCAATGGTGAGGAGTCTGGTCTGTGTGATGGACTGGACTACGTCCACAAATCTCCGCATTTTTTTGCAGTCCGTTGCAGAGATGTTCCCAAACCAAGCTGTGACACAACCCGAGAGTGTGCTTTCATTGGTCCATCTGAAGAAGTTTGTTATAATCATTGGAGACATGCCAAATGTCTGCAATCTCCTGTAGAAGGCATGGGTGTGCCTTCTTGGCTCTTACTTCAACATGGTTGGTCCCTGCAGATCATTGATAATATTAATGCCAAGGAACTTGAAATTCTCAACCATTTTCACTTTGGCCCCATTGATGCCGATTGGACCAGGCATTATTGATTGGTCCAAAATGGGAAATGTATAGCTAGGAAAATGTTTGAAAACTCTCCATCTATAATCTAGATTGAACCAATTTTAACTTTGGAAAACGGTGTATAATGTGCAATTTCAGACTGGTTACCTATCATACAGATTGTTCAATATTTATATCTAAGATATGTACTTATGACATAATTGGCATAATTATTTTCATGTCATCATCCACAACTTTATCAATGTGTTTATAAAGTGATTTTATCGCAACAAAATATCCCAAAAATATTATCAGAAAAAAATTGATATTTTAGCCATACAAGGAGATTGGTGCTGGAGAGGATTACAGAGATAGTGATGGACATGCAGAAGGATTTAAATTACAAAAAGTGACTTATTTCAAGAGATCATGAATCTTTGGAATTATCTACCGCATGGAGTCGTGGTGGTGAAGTCATCGAATATATTCTAGACCGAAGTTGATATATTTTGCACCTTAGGTGGTAAATGGGGGAAAGTAGAGGTCAAAATCAGAACAACTAGATCAGATTGTATCATAGAGACATATAGTCTGACAGTGTGGAAACAGGCTCTTCCGCCCAACTTGCCTACACCGACTAACATGCCCCATCTACTCTAGTAGTCCCATCTGCCTGCATTTGGCACATATCCCTCTAAACCTGGCATATCCATGGTATTCTTTTTTTTTTGTTTTGTTTTTTTTTTTTGTTTTTTTTATTAGAAGTTAATACAGCACAAAACAGTACAGTGGAACCTAATTTTAGGTGCCAACTATGTAATACCGTAATCCATTCTATGTACAACCTCTAGTTTTATGTTATAAGAAGGAAGTAAGCAGGACAAGAAAAAATAAAACAATAGAAAGGGGAAAAAGTGGAAAAATAGATGGTAGAGAGTAGAAAAACGTGAAGTGTGTATATAAAAAATAAAAAAAAGGAAGAGAGAAAGTGGAAAGTAGAAATAGAAGAGAAGGCCCCTTAAAAGAGAATTTTTCAAATCTGTATTCGGAGATGTAGATCTATCCGCGTCATGAACTGAAATCAGCAATCCTTACGGTACCGCTGCATCACATGATTCCAAAAAGTCGATGAAAGGAGACCAACTCCTTAAGAATTGGTCATATTTATCTATTAGTCGGAGTCTCATTTCTTCAAGGCGTGCTATGTCCATCATATTCCTAATCCACATTTTAACAGTTGGTGTGGTTGTATTTTTCCAAAATTTAAGTATCAATTTATTTCCAATTATTAACCCATAATTAAAAAAAACATTTTGATCTTTATTTAAATTGGTATCTTCTCCTATTATTCCAAATATAATCCATTCCGTTTTGGGTTCTATTCTTGACTTGAAAATCTTTGTAAATATATCAAATATATCACTCCAAAATTTATTCAACTTTGTACATCCTACAAATGAATGTGTTATATTAGCGTTTTGAAACAAACATTTATTGCATCTGGGAGAGACGTTTGGATAAAATTTATTCAACCTCGTTTTTGAATAATATAGTCTATGTAATAATTTGAATTGAATTAAATTATGTCTTGCATTAATAGAACAGTTATGTGTATTCATCAAATACTTTTCCCATCTATCCTTCGAGATCTTTATCATTAGCTCTTGTTCCCAATCTTCCCTTAATGCTTCTGTTGAGGGTGATTCTCTATTTAATATATTATTATAAAAGTATGATATTAATTTTTGTGAATCAGCCTTAATATTCATTGCTTCTTCTAAAGGATCTAAAAATATAGTTTGAAATCTATGTGTATATTTCTTCATAAAGTCACATACCTGTATATATTTAAAATATTGATTATCCTTCAATTTAAATTTTAATTTTAATTGTTGAAATGATAACAGTTTGCCCACTTCATACATATCCCCTACTTTCCTAATCCCCAGTCTATCCCATTGTTGATATGTGTTGTCGATGAGAGAAGGTTTGAATGCGGGGTTGTTCAATAGTGGAGTTATTACTGCTAAATTATTTAATTTCAAGGATACTTTTATTTGTTTCCAAATTCTTATTATATTGTGAATAATTGGGTTCTTCTTATATATTATACTATTCAATTTTATCGGTGAGAGCAGGATCGTTCCTATATCGTGCGGATAGCACTCCTCTTTCTCCATTCTTATCCACTCCAACTGCTGAGTGGAACTATCCAGCCAGTATATTATGTTCTTAATATGCACTGCCCAGTAGTAATATATAAAGTTAGGTAATGATAAACCCCCAACTTCTTTAGATTTGCACAAATGCTTTCGTTGAATTCTATGTGTTCTGTAGTCCCATATAAAATTAGTGATAGTGGAATCTAATTTTTTGAAAAAATATTTTGGAATATATATTGGGATCGCTTGAAACAAATATATTAATTGTGGTAAGAAAGTCATTTTTATAGCGTTAATTCTACCTATCAATGAGAGCGGAAGCATTTTCCAAAATTTAATTGTATCATTCAGTTTATTTAATAGTGGTATAAAATTGGCACTAAATAATGATTTGTGTCTTCTCGTAATTTGAATACCCAGGTACTTGAATTTTTCTGTTGCAATTTTGAAGAGGAATTTTAGTAATCCTGTGGTTTTAAAGACATAATTTTGCTTTTATTCCAATTTATTCTATATCTTGAAAAAGAGCCGAATTCCTCAAGTAGTGTTAATAAGGTGGGTATACTCGTTTGTGTATTAGTAATATATAAAAGGATATCATCAGCGTATAATGAAATTTTATTCTTTGAGTCCTTGCTGTTATATCCGTGAATATTCGGGTGATTTCTAATCCTTTCGGCCAGCGGTTCTATCATAAGGGCAAATAGCAATGGTGATAAGGCACACCCTTGCCTATTACCCCTTGATAAGTAAAATTTTGGAGATAGCGTATTGTTAGTTAATATTCTTGCCGTAGGTCTATCATAAAGTAGTTTAATCCATCTAATAAAATTCTCTCCCATATTAAATTTTTGGAGTACCTTGTATAAATACTGCCATTCTACTTGATCAAATGCCTTCTCTGCGTCCAACGTGACCACTGAGATATCTTCATTGTCCTCATTATGAGAGTACATTATATTAAAAAGCCTTCTCAAATTATTAAATGATTGTCTTTTGGGTATAAATCCCGTTTGATCCGTATTTATTAAATTGTTAATATAATTATTTAGCCTTCTAGCTAGAATCTTTGCTAAAATTTTCTGATCCGTATTTAGAAGTGATATAGCTCTATAAGAACCAGGTTCATCTAAATCTTTATCTTTTTTGGGTATAAGTGTTATTGTTGCTTCTGCTAGGGTTTCTGGTAGTTTATTTTCAGTATAAGCCTGCGTGTATAAATTAAATAATCTTGGTACAATTGACTCCTGAAATCTTTTATAAAATTCATTACTAAAGCCATCTGGTCCTGGGGTCTTCCCATTTTTCAATGAGTTTATTATTTGTTTTATTTCTTCACTAGTAATCCGTGCTCCTAATTGCTCTTGTTCTAAACTATCCAATTTTGGGAGCTTGCAATTATCTAAAAAATTTGTAATTTTACTTACATCTGTCTTTATTTTGGATGTGTATAAATGATGATAAAATTGGGCAAACCTCTTATTAATATCCTTAGGCAATGTTAGAAACTCACCCCTATCCGATTTAATTTTTGTAATAGTTTTTTCCTTTTCTCGTTGCTTCAGTTGCCTCGCAAGCAGTTTATGTGGCTTATCCCCAAATTCGAAGTGTGCTTGTTTTGTAATTTGGAATAATCTTATTACTCTAGCCGATAGTATTCTATTGACTTTATATTTCAATAAAGTTATCTTATTATGTTTATTTATGGTTGGGTCAGTTGCATTGTCCAGTTCTAGTAATTTTATTTTCTGTTCTATCCGCTGAAGTTCTCTTTTATTTTCCTTATTTTGAAAACTTTGGTAAGAGATTGTGACGCCGCGAATATATGCCTTGAAGGTTTCCCATAATAGCGGTGCAGAAATACCCGGTGTGTCATTTATTTCGAAAAAAAAGTTTTGTTTGTTCTTTTATATACTCATAACCCTGCGGGTTATTTAATATGTGTGCATTGAACCTCCAAAAAGGCTTTATACTCGGCATTCCCTCAATTTTAAGTATAAAAGTCAATGGTGAGTGATCAGAAATAATACTATTATGATATGATGGTTTATTCGTATACGGGATCAATTTTGTGTCCAGTAAGAAATAGTCAATTCGCGAATAAGTTTTGTGAACTGATGAATAAATTGAGTATTCCCTACCACTTGGATTTGCTATTCTCCAAACATCAGCTATGTTATTATTTTTTATATAAGTATTTAAAAATTCACAGGTCTTAGTTTTAACAAGACGCTTCCCTAGCTTTATTGATTTATCTAAGTATGGATCTATAACACAATTGAAATCTCCCCCCATTATTATATTTTGAAAATTATGCTCTGCGATTAAATCTATTATTTTCCTAAAAAATTGTGGGTTATCAAAATTAGGCGCGTAAATATTTATCATTAGTTAATGGTGTATTGTAAATTTCTCCTGTGACTATAACATATCTTCCCTCTTTATCAGATATGGAATTCTTTAATTTAAAAGGTATGCCCTTCCGAATTATAATGGCCGTGCCTCTTGCTTTAGAGGTGAATGAGGAGTAATAGGTTTGACCTATCCAATTTGCCCTTAATCTGATCTGAGTTTGCAGATACCATATCCATGGTATTCTTAATGTGGGCAAAAATGGGATTCATGTAGAAGGGCAAATAGTTGGCATGAATAATTTAATTGTAATTGTAATTGTAAATCTTTATTGTCATTTCCTGAGTATTCGCATACTCAGAGGAAACAAAAAAAACGTTTCTCGACCAGTGTCCATTCAGTTTTCGTTACAAAATAAATAGCAATTAAAGTTAAAATACATGTCATGAACAATTTAACCCTCTAATAACATTCAATAACATTCAACAGCCGTTCCGACTGGCAGCGGGGGTGTTTGTGCGCGATACTTGGCAGGGGGGAAAGTTCATTTAACAGTCTTATAGCCTGTGGGAAGAAGCTGAGGAGCATCCTGCTGGTTTTGCAGCTGATGCTCCTGTACCTCTTCCCAGATGGGAGGATGGTGAAAAAGTCATGCGATGGGTGGTAAGGGTCTTTGATGATGGAGATGGCTCTGTTGATGCATCTCTTCTTGTATATGTCCAGCAGGAAGGGGAGTGGAGCACCAATAATCCTGCTTGCGGTCTTCACTATCCTGTCCAGTTGGTGACGTTCGTACGCCTTGCAGCTCCCGAACCAGGAAGTGATGCCGTATGTCAGTGTGCTCTCAACAGTCCCCCTGTAAAAAGTCCGTAGGTGTGTGGTGGGGAGGCCTGCTTTCCGTAGTCTTCGGAGGGGGTGAAGTCGCTGCTGGGCTCTCTTGACCAGAGCTGTGGTGTTGGCCGTGGACGTCAGGTCATCAGACAGGTGTAGTCCTAGGAACTAACATTATTTATGTTATTTATGAAAGCTCTGTTCCTGTGCAGTATACATTTATAAATCCAATCATGATTCACAAGGCTTCATAGCCAACCCTTAATTATTATAAAGAACATAGAACAATACAGCAGCCACAGGGGCTTTGGCCCAGCATGTCCATGCCGAATAGGATGCCAAGATAAACTAACCTTACCTGACTGCACGTGATCAATATCCCTCCATTCCCTGCATATCGAGTAGCCTCTTAAACACCACTACTCATGGATCTGCCTCCACCACCACCCCTGTCAGCATGTTCCAGACCCCCACTACCTTCTGTGACATCCCCTTTAAATGACATGTACAAAGATTTCAGCAGCAGATGAATATGGTTATTGCCCTGACACGCACATTTTAATCTTTACAGGCCATTGATGATAGCTGCAAATGCAGCCTTCAAACCAACCTTGGGGAGTTAATTCACTGGGATAGAAAATACACTTTAGGAATAATCAAGAGATTAAATAATGTTAGTTTCTAAAGTATTGCTCACAGTTCTGTCCAAACTTATTTCATGATCACAAGTATTAAACCAACCATAAACATGTGCAATTAAGCAGTTTAATTACATTTATTTTTACCATCATGAAAGAATCCACTGATACGTTGAGCAGGAAACTACCACAGTTGTAATCATACATATAAAAATATGTTTATCATTAAATTATTTTTTAAAGAAGAATGTCCTATAGTGGTTGAGTAATCTGAGTCAAAGTCACTGAAAATGATCTAGAAAATCTATATTGTACATTTACCAATATGCAAGAGCATATCAAATAAGTATATTAATGATCTGGATGAGGGAATTGAAGGCAATATCTCCAAGTTTGCGGATGACACTAAGCTGGGGGGCAGTGTTAGGTGTGAGGAGGATGCTAGGAGACTGCAAAGTGACTTGGATAGGCTGGGTGAGTGGGCAAATGTTTGGCAGATGCAGTATAATGTGGATAAATGTGAGGTTATCCATTTTGGTGGCAAAAACGGGGAAAGCAGATTATTATCTAAACGGTGGCCGATTGGGAAAGGGGGAGATGCAGCGAGACCTGGGTGTCATGGTACACCAGTCATTGAAGGTAGGCATGCAGGTGCAGCAGGCAGTAAAGAAAGCGAATGGCATGTTGGCTTTCATAGCAAGAGGATTTGAGTATAGGAGCAGGGAGGTTCTACTGCAGTTGTATAGGGTCTTGGTGAGACCACACCTGGAGTATTGCGTGCAGTTTTGGTCTCCAAATCTGAGGAAGGACATTATTGCCATAGAGGGAGTGCAGAGAAGGTTCACCAGACTGATTCCTGGGATGTCAGGACTGTCTTATGAAGAAAGACTGGATAGACTTGGTTTATACTCTCTAGAGTTTAGGAGATTGAGAGGGGATCTTATAGAAACTTACAAAATTCTTAAGGGGTTGGACAGGCTAGATGCAGGAAGATTGTTTCCGATGTTGGGGAAGTCCAGGACAAGGGGTCACAGCTTAAGGATAAGGGGGAAATCCTTTAAAACCAAGATGAGGAGAACTTTTTTCACACAGAGAGTGGTGAATCTCTGGAACTCTCTGCCACAGAGGGTAGTTGAGGCCAGTTCATTGGCTATATTTAAGAGGGAGTTAGATGTGGCCCTTGTGGCCAAGGGGATCAGAGGGTATGGAGAAAAGGCAGGTACGGGATACTGAGTTGGATGATCAGCCATGATCATATTAAATGGCGGTGCAGGCTCGAAGGGCCGAATGGCCTACTCCTGCACCTAATTTCTATGTTTCTATGTTTCTATGTAAGAGAAGGAATCTACAGTTCAGCACTCTTAGGCTGCACGTTTAGTTGAGAGATACAGCCTAGAAACAGGCCTTTCGGCCCACCGAGCCCATGCTGACCCATTCACACTAGTTTTATATTATGCCACTTCCTCATCCACTCCAAAAACACAAGGGGCAATTTACAGAGGCCAATAAACCCACAAACCCGCGCATCTTTGGGTGTGGGAGGAAACCGGAGCATCCGGTTCACATTGAGAACATGCAAGCTCCACACAGACAGGATCCAAAGTTAAGGGCTTGTCCCACCATCATGCAATAGCATGCGTCTAGTGCGACCAAACGTGGTCGCTTGAGGCGTACGGCCTCGTAGGGCCGGTCCCACTTCAATCAGCGAAGGAGTATGGAGTTGTGCAGGGCTGATCCCGACATTGCGCGGGGCTCCAAAAATTTTGCACTGTATGAAAATCCCGCGTGCCAATGGCCTGTCGGCCCCCAGCCACATTGAGGCTGTACACAGCACCTCATCGGGCGTACGCAGCGTCTTGACGTCGTATGCAGCATCTTGATGTCATACGCAGCGTCTTGATGTCGTACGCAGCGTCTTCACGTCGTACGCAGCATCGTCGTACGCAGTGTCATCGTACGCCTAGCGCGTGGCATTGCACGATGACGTCACTGCCCGGCATGCCGTTGCGTGATGATGTAACTGCCCGACGCCGTGCGATGTCCAAATTCAATCGGCCCACCTCCTGCCCAGCTGATTGGTGAGTATGGTGTCAGGACCAGCCCCGCACAACTCCATAGCCTCCGCGGTTCGAATTGGGTCTGGCCCCACACGGCCGTACGCCTCAAGCGACCACGTTTGGTCGTGCTAGATGCATGCAATCGCATGCTGGTGGGACAGACCCTTTAGGATTGAACTTGGGTCTTTGGCACTATCTCTATCAACTGCGCTGCTGTGCCACACAATAATACTTTCTTCAACAATATCATGGGTGATCTGATCTTACCATTAACTCCACTTTCCTGCCTGTTCCCCATAATTTATGGCTCCCCTATAGACTAAAAAATACATCTATCTCAAACCTGAATATATTTAAAGCCTCCACCACCTTGTTTCTTCGGAAAAGTCATTATCCATTTCCTCCGTGCCCGAGTTCCTCCAACAGTTTGTTTACTGCAGCAATTATTTATTTATGTTTTTGCTCATCTTGTATTAAATTTTACCAACTGCAAACATTCATCCATAGCTTCATGGTCAAGGCTGTTCATGAGTTTAATCAGGCCACTTCAATAATTAAATAAACTTGAAATGAATGTCTAGCATTAATAAAATAATCAAAAGCATAGCATCAGTAACAGTGACCATGAAACTACTAAACATGTTTTTAAACTCTTTTTGATTTACTAACATCGACCAAGGATGGAAATCTGCCAACTTACTTGGTGAGGTTTAAATGAGATACTTAATATAAAAATATTCAGGATGATACCCGACCTGTTCTTCTCTTTAAAGATGCTGTCTGACCTGCTATTATTTCCCCAATGATCTGCTTTTATTTCAGATTTCCAGTATGTGCGAGAAATCTGAAGTATGAACTGCTTCTTCCCCACTATTATCAGGCTACCTAATGATCCTCCGATAAGCTAAAGTATGGACCCGATCTTCCATCCTACCTATGTCAGAGGGAACTGCAGATGTTCTCGAGATCTTGAGATTTATCTAATTTCAAGTAACCCTTGCATTCCCTCCCTCCCCGTCCCTTCCTCACCCTAGTCATCTTGCTAGTTTGCCTGTTTGTATCATCTCTTGATATGGACCATTGTGGGCTCCACTTTTCCTATTTCATCGGTGCTGGCTGGAATTTGTCTGTACCTTTTCAGAGGGGCAGGTAAGGTATCATCCTGAATCTTTTTATATCAGATATCTCATTTAAACCTCACCAAATAAGTTGGCAGATTTCGATCATTGCTGGATTGTAGAGAATCAAAAAGGGTTTAAGAAAAATATGATTTGTCCAGTACTTTTCATACCTCTAGTTTTCCTCTCCCCGATTCTCAGTCTGAAGAAGAGTCTCGACCTGAAACATCACCTATTCCTTTTCGCCAGAGATGCTGCCTGACCCACTGAGTTATTGCAGCATTTTATATCTACCTTCCAACCAACCTCATTGCACAACCCTGCACTTTCTTTGTAACTATAATGCTATAATGTTGTAAAAATTTATGCTGCACCCTGATATTTTTCTCTTTGCACTACTTGTATTAGCACTGGTATTCTACTTGTATATTGGTTGACTGTGCTCATGTATAATATAATGGTTCAATACTTACTTTATTGTCACCAGATGCATACAATTCAGTTAAAAAAAGTCTTACTTTACCTTGACACAGTCATACTCAAGTACAAGAGTGTAAGAATAGTAGGTTATACTGAGACAACACCCAAGAATTGCCACAATTCCAGTGACATTTTGCATGGTTCAAGTTTTACAAATTGATGATTTGATTTGATTGGGTAGCACATAAACAAATGTTTTTCACTGTACCTTGGGGAACATGACAAGAATGAATCAATATCAGGACAGTAAACCCTCACATTGACAGACCTCTATATATGGATTTCAAGACTCCCATAGCATTGCTCCCCCACTTCCGCCAGTTACCCAACGACCTGGAACCAAGTGGCAGGAGTTTCTGGTTGCGGGAGCGGAGAGAGCGAGCAGCATGAAGGCAGCGCGACTGCAGGTCCCGTCCACGGCGCACTGCGTCCTTTGGTTAAACTTTATCCTCCTCGATCGGTAATAGCAGACAATCTGTAATAGCAGACAATTGGCAATAACAGATGCCATCCTCCCTCCCCTCCTCCTGGTCCGTTATTGCGAGGGTTTACTTGCATGTCCATTTGCACGTGAGCCAAAGACTCACCAATTTGGGTGAATCAAACTGCCTTCTAAATAATCCCATCAGGTCACTTGGATTTAAGGCAATTAGTGAATGGGAATAAATCCAGCCTCCCCATCAATCCCACGAGTGGAAAAAAACAAAATCCAAAATCAGCAGTATTTTCCTGCTGCAACATTGTTGTTGAATGATTGGAGGAAGCAGCAAATAATTCCATGTCTAATGAATGCCAAGATGAAAGCAAAAATGAAACCTAATTAAATTAATTGGATGAAAAGTTGATGAGGCCCCACCAGTAAATGTACTCATCAAAACAAAGAAATAATTATGCAAAGAAAGTTAAGTTTGTACTTTCACTTGCAGCGTGGCACAGTCAGACACTCCATTATAGAAGTAATTAAACTCAACTTTGTCTTAAGTGGCACACTAATCAATGTGATAAATGATGTTTGTGCGGTCCAACTCCACTGGTTTAGCATTAGCAGTTAATTAACTTCAAGGATCTGCTAAATGAAGTCTCTAAGCTTAATTGTTATTTTGTACATAAATGAGATAAACCTGGAAGGACATCCAACGGAAAAGACATAAATTACGCAATTTAAATTTGCAGATGGATTAAAATGAAAATAAATCAATATCAGGTTAGTATATGGCATTATGAGAGGCATAGGCTAGAAGTCAGAACATTTTTCCCAGTGAGAACTAAAGCGCATAGCTTTAAGATTAGAGGGGTAAACATTAAAGGAGATGTACAGGGCAAGTAATTTTGCATAGAGAGTTATGAGTGCCTGGGACTGTTACCAGTGGTGGTAACAAAGAATGAGATCAGTACAATTATGAGAAAAGGTCTCAAGAGTCGAGTCCAAACTGTTTAATTGTGATATTCACTGTCAACGGAACAATGATATTCTTACTTGCGCAGCTTAAGTTTTCTTTTACAGAGTTGTGGGTGCCCGGAACAGAGGTGATGGTGGAGGAGGAAATAATAAGGATATTTTAGATAGGCTCATGGATAGGCCCAGGTGATTCTTTCCATGCCTGTCCCAGAAGTGGGTCTGTTATCATTCATTAAAATCACTCTGCTCTTTAAAAACAGCAGCATTTCTTACACTAACTATGCTCTTTATTGTGCACTCACCCTTATTCCCTTTATCGTATATCTGTACACTATGAAATGTAATCATGTACAGCCTTTTTGCTGAATGGATAGCACACAGCTTTGCAGTGTTCCTTGGTACACATGACAATAAACTAAACTAAAACTAATGAATCATGTGCAGGCAGAGGAGACTAGTTTAAATTGGCATCATATTCTGTGTGAGCATTACGGGGTGAATGGCATGTTCACGTGCCGTACGGCTCTATGTTTTATGTTCCATGTTCCTTATAATAAGAAATAGGATCAAGGGTTAGCCTCGTGAAACATGTTTGACATGGACATTGTCGACTTACCAGGTGGCGCCGCCGATGGCTTACTCGCCAACCGTCTGTCTCGTCTATTTCCTTCTTTGTTGTTTTTAGTTAGTTGTAAAATGTATGTTTCAGTGTACTTTTAGTTTCGTATTATCTGGGGGGGGAGAATTTTTTAAAATCTCTTTCCTCGATGGAGATGCGACTTTTTCCATATCTAATCTCCGTCTGCACTGCGGCCTAACAGCATTAGCTGGGGACTGACATTGGGAGCTCCAACTGCAGGAGCCTGCGGACTTAATATCGTGGAGCCGGCGGTGTCTTTGTCAGGGATTGACTTTGGGAGCTGCAACCGCGGGAGTCTGTGGACTTTAACATTGTGGAGCTCGGGGTCCCTGGTTAGGGACTGACTTCCAGAGCTCCAGGCCGCAGGAGCTTCAATGACCCCGATGTGGGAGCTTCAATCGCCCTGACGCAGGAGTGTCAATCGCCGGCTGCGGGAGTATCGATTGTCCTGACTGTGGATGGTTCAACTCCCCCGACCGCGGGAGAAAGAAGATAAGACTTTATTGCCTTCTATCACAGTGGGGAATGTGGAGGAGCCACTGTGGTGGATTTTTATGTCAAATATTATATAGTTGTGTGTCTTGTTGCTTTTTTGGTATGACTGCATGGTAAGTTAAATTCACCGAATGTTGCAAAACATACTTGGCTAATAAATTACGATTACGATTATGATTATAATTATTATGATGTATGGCTTGCCACAAATTACCGGAGTAACTCAGCAGGTCAGGCAGCATCTGTGGAGGGAATGGACAGACGATGTTTTGAGTTGGGACTCCACTTCATTCTTTAGGGAAAAGAAGCAGCCCCTTTCGCTATTTCTGCCATTCGATAAGTTCATTGTTGGTATTTTTGTTCCTGCAACCTTATAACCATATAACAATTACAGCACGGAAACAGGCCATCTCGGCCCTACAAGTCCGTGCCGAACAACTTTTTTTCCCTTAGTCCCACCTGCCTGCACTCATACCATAACCCCCCATTCCCTTCTCATCCATATGCCTATCCAATTTATTTTTAAATGATACCAACGAACCTGCCTCCACCACTTCCACTGGAAGCTCATTCCACACCGCTACCACTCTCTGAGTAAAGAAGTTCCCCCTCATGTTACCCCTAAACGTCTGTCCCTTAATTCTGAAGTCATGTCCTTTTGTTTGAATCTTTCCTATTCTCAAAGGGAAAAGCAGATCCACATCAACTCTGTCTATCCCTCTCATCATTTTAAAGACCTCTATCAAGTCCCCCCTTAACCTTCTGCGCTCCAGAGAATAAAGACCTAACTTATTCAACCTTTCTCTGTAACTTAGTTGTTGAAACCCAGGCAACATTCTAGTAAATCTCCTCTGTACTCTCTCTATTTTGTTGACATCCTTCCTATAATTGGGCGACCAAAATTGTACACCATACTCCAGATTTGGTCTCACCAATGTCTTGTACAATTTTAACATTACATCCCAGCTTCTATACTCATCCCAGCTTATATCCTCGTTACTGAGTTTACAAGGTCCCTTGGTTAATGAATACTCTTGATTTATACTCTTAGTTCTGGTGTCACCATGCTGCCAGTCCTGTTCCGGTCCTCTGTAATTTTGCTTTTGTGCACATTGCTTCTCCACAGTACAGGTTCACGCGTCTTAACTAACAGCAGGGGATTAATTATTGAAACCAAAAGAAACCCACATTCATTTGCTGTTTGTGCTTAGAGTCAGTTCTGTTGTATAGGCCAAAAAATGAGAAACACCATAACAGGGCCATGATCACGTGAGGAGTTGCACAGTCATTTGGGAGAAGGCGTGAAGTAAAACTGGGTTTAACCAGTCTACCTGTAAATCTAAAAGGACACAAATCGCTGGAGTAACTCAACGGGTCAGGCAGCATCTCTGGTGATTGCGGATTGGTGACATTCCTCAAAACTCCCTAAATTGTCTTTGCAGGGCCTCATGTCCATTCCAGCCTCTGCCATTGCTACCAATGTGGACCGTGACCGCTGCTGATCACCATTCCCTCAAAATGTTCTGTGCCCATTATCTGTGCCTGGTATCTGGATCTGATGCAGGGTCATGACCTGAAACATCACCTAACCATGTTCTCCAGAGATGTTACCTAACAGTTGAGTTATTCCAACTCCTTGTTGTCCTTTTGTGTAAACCAGCATCTGCAGTTCCTTGCTTTAACTTGTAAATAGGTTGCACTGAGTCAAGGAGACATGTAGTGATAGAGCTAGAGAGAATGGAGACAAGCCTTTCGACTCAACTCGTCGAAAGAGATAGTTAAGGCAGGTGCTTTTGCAATGTTCAAGCATGTACCTACATGAATAGGACAGATTTAGAGCAATATGGGCCAAACACAGGCAGGTTGGACTAGGGTAGATGGGGCATGTTGGTTGGTGTGGACAAGTTGGGCTGCCTGGCCCGTTTCCATGGTCTTATCACTCTATGACTATGATTTTATATCCATACTACGTCTATTTTCCCCACATTTGACCCCTATCTCTCTAAACTTTTCCAATCCTTGTACCTGTCCAAGTGTCTTTTAAATGTTGTTTCAGCACCTGCTTTAACTACCTCCTTTGACAGTTCGATTCATTTACCCACCACCCTCTGAGTGAAAATGTTGCCCATCAGGTTCCGATTAAATCTTGCTCCTCTCACCCTAAACCTGTGTCCCTTGGTTCTTAATTCCCATACTCTGGATAAAAGACTGAGTACATTCACCTTATATTTGACAAAGACAAAGTACAATCCAGTTACTGAGAATTGCAGCTACACATAAACACTTAACCTCCGGAAGTTCTCAATAGATAATGAAATACTTCAGAGATTTGATATGTAGGAAACACGACAGCCAATTTTCAATTATTACTTTTGCCTGCATTTTTTTGTTTCAGTTCAGCATTTCTTCCCGATTATTATAGTCAGCATTCTGAGGCAGTCCAAGCGTAAATTATTTGTAATATCAGAAGACAAATTTAAAGCAAAACCTGTCGCATATGTGCGGCATAGAGCAATAATTTATTCATAACAATAAAGCTGCAACTTAGTTCAGCAACATTGTGGAGTTTAATGCCTGTGGGAGCACAGAATTTCAGTTCTCTTTGTTGCTCCTCTCCTTCACATGACTTTCCCAAAGAGTGCCTAAAGGATGCAGTTTTGCCCTCAACCATCTTGCTTCATTTGTTTTCCTAAATGGGACCCTTGGTATCAATGCTCAATCGCTGGGGGGGAAGGGAGTTTTGTTGGAACGGTGCCTCTCACATCCTTAGGACATCCCAATGCCTTTCACGGATGTAGAACATACAATAGCACAGGAACAGGCCCTTCGGCCCACAATGTCCATGACAACCATGATGCCAAGATAAACTAATCTCCTGCCTGATTGTGATCCAAATCCTTCCATTCACTGCATATCCAGGTGCCTATCTAAAATGCCACTATCATATCTAGATCCACCACCATCCTGGCAGAGTGTTCCAGGCACCCTCTACCCTCTATGTTAAAACATTTGCCTGACATCTGCTTTTAAACTTTGCCCCTCTCACCTTAAAGCCATGCCCTCTAGTTTTTGATATTTCCACTCTGAAAAAAAATATTCTGATTGTCTACCCTATCTATGCCTCATAATTTTATATTCTTCCCTCGGGTCTTCCCTTAGTCTCTAACACTACAAAGAAAACAAACTAACTTTGTCCATCCCCTCCTTAATGCTAATACCCTCCAATCCTGGCAGCATTCTGGTAAACCTGCAGCCTCTCCAAAGCCTCCACACCCTTCCTTTAATGGGACAACCAGAACTGCATGCAGTATTCCAAATGCTGCAAGGAGATATGGAACACATGGAATATTAAAATATACCTTTGCGATTGAAGTGATTCCATACCTATGTATCGAATGAACTGCTGGAGGAGGTAGTTGAGGCAGGTACTATTGCAACATTCAAGAAACATTTGGACAGGTACATGGATATGATAGCTTTAGAGGGATATGGGCTAAATGCAGGCTGGTGGGACTAGTGTAGATGGGACATATTGGCAAGTGTGGGCAAATTGGGTTGAAGGAGCTGTTTCCATGCTGTAAGACTCTATGAGAGGGAGAAGCTAATTTGTGGCACAAATATATATCTTGAGAAAAGTCATGAAATTATGATTATTTATTTTCAGTAAAGAAGATTTGCTGCATACATTGGATGGTAAACCATGGGAAACCTCTCACGATGCAGACTTGCAGTGAGTGGTGGGCCCATTACCTGATTCAGCACTTGATACTGATATCTCCACCACCCTGGCCACACTTTAATCTCGCTGTTACCGTTGTGATGAAGGTATAGAAGTCTGAGAACCAGGTTCAAGAACCGCTTCTTCCCATCAAGTTCATAAGTTCATAAGTTACAGGAGCAGAATTAGGCCATTTTGCCCATCAAGTCTACTCCATCACTCAATCATGGCTGATCTATCTTTCCCTCTCAACCCCATTCTTCTGCCTTCTCCCCATAACTCCTGACACCTGTACTTATCAAGAATCTCCTGGCTGAATACATGGCACCACTGCCAGTGCTGTGCCTCCCCCATTGTTGTTCAGGGAATGTCTTCCTGCATTGTGTGCTTGCAACCTTTTGACTTGGAAGTTGAATTTCATCACTGAATCATCATCATTGGTGCAACGAGGTGGGGCAGTGATATAGTTTGGATTAGCACCACTGTGTTCCTCCAGCACTTTGTGGTTTGCGCAAGAATCCAGCACCTGCAGTTCCATTTGTTTCCCTTCTCCATTGGGTCAGACGTTGACCATTAATGACGAGGCACACCTAAGGGCCATTGGCCAACAGGATTTGCAGCATGGTGGTGCAGTGGTAGAGTTGCTGCACCGTACCAGAGACCTGGGTTCGATTCTGACTACAGGTGTTGTCTCTAAGGTGTTTGTATGTTCTCCCTGTGACTGCGTGGGTTTTCTCCGGGTGTTCTGGTTTCCTCCCACATTCCAAAGATGTACAGGTTTGTAGGCTAATTCGCTTCAGTAAAAAAATTATAAGCTGTCCTTTATCTGTAAGATAGTATGAGTGTGCAGGGTGATCGCTGGTCGGAGAGGAATCGGTGGGCCAAAGGGTCTGTTTCCACGCTGTATCTCTGAAGTCAAAAGTAAAGAATACAAAATCATAGGGTAAATGTAGGATCCCAACCACTTTCCAAACTTAGTCAAGACCCCCATACTCTGTTCTTTTTTGAAAGCAGAGAGCGGCACAATGGTACAGCTGGTAGAGCCTCACTGCGCCAGAGATCCCGGTTCGATCCTGACCTCGGGTGCTGTCCTTGCAGGGTTTGTACATTCTTTCTGTGACCACAAGGGTTTCCTCTGGGTGCTCCCTGGTTTCCACTCTCATCCCATAGACGTGCGGGAATGTAGGATAATTGTCCCTCTGTAAATTGTCCCTAGTTTGTAAGGGAGTGGATGAGAAAGTGAGATAACATAGAATTAATGTGAACGGGTGATTGATGGTATACATGGAATCTGTGGGCCGAAGGGTATGTTTTCACGCTGTGTCTTTCAATCAATCAGTCAACCAGTGGAAAGTTCCATGGATGGATTTGAATGGTTGCAGTTCGCTGGCTTCGTGACAGATTTCTTGGTTTCTGATTTTTCAATCGCACAAATAAAAAAAACCCTGTGTATTGTACATGCAAAGGAGCTGGAGTGTAGGTAAGCATTGAGTGTTTCTGAACTATCAATCTCCCCAGGGAAAGTGTTCTGCAAAGATCGTTATTTACCACACTTTCAGCAACAATTCCTTCCCCTCTGACCTCCACGGCAATGAACTGGGAGCGTCAAAGACAAAGCAACTGCTGCTCAATCTTGAACCGATGCTTTGTGATACATCTTGTCGATATTCCCATCAGGTAATGCATCGAGAACATGCTTTATTCATTCTAGTTCTAACCGAACTGTCTGTGGCTTTTCAAACCTGCACAGGGCTGTGTGGAGAGTATTCTCTCAGTCACTAGGCTTCTGATCCAAAGTCCCAGGTTAATGATCTACAGATGTTTGAATCAAATCCTACTGCTACACTGGGGGATTTTAAATCCAGATAGAAGGGACGGCAGATGCTGGTTTGCAATAAAAGACACTGGAGTGCTGGAGTAACTCAGTGGTATAGGCAGCATCGATCGGGTCGGGATCTTTCTTCAGTCTCGATCCAAAATGCCATCTACACGATGCTGAAACAAGGAGCTGCAGATGCAGGTTTACAAAAAAAGTGCTGGAGTAACTCAGCGGGTCAAGCAGCATCTCAGAAGAACACGGATAGGTGACGTTTCAAGTCCTGATCTATGTTCTCCTGAGATGCTGCCTGACCTGCCGAGTTACTCCAGGACTTTGTGTCTTTTTTTGTAAACCAGCATCTGCAGTTCTTTTATTTCAGCATCTTATAGGTGACTTTTCAGGTCGAGATTGAATAAGTTTCCAAACTTGAAATGTTGCCAATCCGTGCACTCCAGATATGTCGCCAAATCCACTGAGATATTCCAGCACGTTGTGTCATTTTCTGAGCTTAAATTCATTTACTGAAGTGGAACTAAAATTGATCATGAAACTGTCAACTACAATAAAATTATACGCTGCTCACTGATGTTATTTTGTTTCAGCCAGTGGTGTCCATATCACAATAGAGAATTAAAAAACAAAATCCAGAATATGCAGACAGATCATCGTATAACAAATCAATGGCAATTTTCAAGAGTCAAGAGCATTTTATTGTCATATGTCCCATGACATATGACATGTATCCCACAGAACAATTACATTCTTACACTGTAAAGCAGTACCACAGAATATGTAAACATAGTACTCTGTAAACAATAATAAAAAATTAAAAATAATTCTATATACTGAAGTATATATATATATGTATATGTATATATATATATATGTATATATATATAGTCTATCTTCAGTATTTTTCTATATATATATATGTGTGTGTGTATATATATATATATATATGTTCACCTCCCCATATGCCCTCCTCTCCCTCTATCCTTCACTATATTCCTATACCCACCTCTCCTATCCCTGTATGTCCCTATGTATATATATATGTGTATATCACTGTGTGTAACTCCTTCTCCCCTATGTTCCGCTTTCCCCACCCTCCCTCTCTCTATCCCTTCCTGCTCCCCCACTCCTCTCCCTCCCCTCACTTCCCCACTCCCCACAATGACAATTGCCCCACCCTCTCTCTTTGTTAATGAAACCTCTCCCCTATCCCGCTCCCTGAAAAATGAAAATTGCGATGTTATTTTTGTAAGTGAAACGTCTCCCCTATTCCAACCCCCACAATAAAAATTGCGATATTTTTGTAAATTAAACCTCTCCCCTATCCCACCCCCCCACAATGAAAATATATATTTTTTGTAAATGAAACCTCCCGCAAGAATTTGATTAAAACTGAGTTGGTTTTTTTTTTAAATCACGATTTTTTAAATGTAAATGGGTATCAGGATCTCATTGTGACATCATTGTGAATGAAAATGGAAGAATTTGAATAAAACAGATTTTTTCATTTAAATAGCAGTTTTTTATGTAAATGTGTAGCAGCACACCACATGACAATGGTTAGTAAGGGGGGCCACAAATTGTTGTGCTATCGTGTACCGTTTTGACACACACACACACACATTTTAGCAATATATAGATACATAATAATAATTGACACTCCACTAACATTCCTTCTAATGCCTCAATGTTCTGTTCTTTATTCCCTCTTCCTTTTAAAAGATTCATAGATTCACCACAATTTCTCCAGTTGACAACAAGCCCCACCCACCTAGAACACAGAGCATAGAACAGTACAGCACAAGGAACAGGCCCTTTGGCCCACAATGTTTATGCCTAACATGTAGTCAAGTTTCATGAATCTCCTCTACCTGCACATGATCCATATCCCTCCATTCCCTTCGGATCCATGTGCCTATCTAAAATCCTCTTAATTGTCCCTATCATATCTGTTTTTATCACCATCCCTGGTGTATGTTCCTGGTACACACTCACCTTGTGTAAATAAACTTACCCTGAACATCTCCTTTAAACTTTGCCCTTCTCACCTTAATGCGATGCCCTTTAAAATTTGACATTTTAATCCTCTGGAAAAAGTTCTGACTGTCCACCATATCTATGCTTCTTGTAGTTTTATATTATCAGGTTTCCAATCCACCTCTAACGTTCCAAAGAAAACAATCCATGTTTGTTCTACTTCTTTTCAAACCTAATACCCTCTAATCCAGGCAGCATTCTGGGAAACCTTCTCTGCACACTTTCCAAAGCCTCCACATCTTTCCCATAATGATTAGAACTGCTCACAATAGTCCCAATGCGGCCTAACCAAAGTCCTATAAAGCTGCAACATAACTCCTTGACACTTATACTCAATGCTCCATATACCTTATGCCTTCTCTACTACTCCATGTGCAAAAATCCCTTACAGTATACAAGTCAAATCAAGTTGAGTTTATTGACAGGTTTCAACATTTAAAACACATTTGAACAGGTACATGGATAGGGTAGGTTTAGAGGACTATGGGCCAAATGCAGGCAGGTGGGACCAATGTAGATGGGGCATTTTGAACAGCATGGGCATGCTGTGAACAGTTCTTTGCCCCACGTCTGAGGAAGGATGTGCTGGCGTTGGAGAGCGCCCGGAAGAGGTTTACGAAAATGATCCCTGTGATTATTGAGTTAACACACGGTGATCATTTAATGGCTCTCTCCCTTTACTCACTGAAGTTTAGAAGAATGAGGAAGGACCTCATTGATATTACAGAAAAGTGAAAAGCCTGGTTGGAGTCCATGGCAGTGGAAGAATGTTGTGTACTTTTCCGCGTCAAGGTAGAATGACGAATTAAGTGAATCCCTAAATCCACCTCTCCAGAATAGAATGTCTGTTTTAGAAGTCTCATGTCAGACGTAAACATCGTAGCCAGCTCGAGTAAGGAGACTGAGGTCCCAACGCTGAGATGGTGGCCTGGGAGAGGCCACTGATGTTACTTCACTCTAACCTTCCACTGAATGTGGAGGATTGGAGAGATGATGTTGGTGGTATCTTTCCGGACCCCTGTAGTATTAGCTGAGGACCGGAGAACACTGCTGTCCAGAAAATCTTCAGTTTGGTTCCAGGTCTGAGGATCTTGAGATATCTTTCCTCAACTGATCAACTGACAAATACAGCATTGTGAGCAGTTTTGGGCTCCATATCTGAAGAGGGATGGCTGGCATTGGAGGAAGTTCTTATACCTCGCGTACCATGACAGACACTGAGCAGTGCTATGCACAAATCGAGAAGGAGCTTCTTGCGGTTGTATTCGCCTGCTCCAAGTTCAAGGACTTCCTTTTCGGTACCAGGTTCACCGTCGAGACGGATCATCAACCCTTGGTGACCACCCTCAATAAGCCTATCCACATCGCTCCAGCCAGACTCCAACGCATGATGCTACAGCTCCAGCGGTTCGACTTTCTGATCGTGTACAAGAGGGGCACTGAGATGCATGTGGCCGACGCGCTGTCCCGGGGCCCCCCGCTCCTCCTGTGACAGGCACCCCTACGAGCAGGAGGATCTACAGGTAATCAATGTCAACTTTGTTCCCTCTAAGCAGCTGCAGTGCTTGGTTGAGCACACCACCAACAACCCCGACCTGCAACAGCTCGCAGCTGTTATCCAGCAGGGGTGGCCCAGCAGACGCACCTCACTGCCTGCGGGTGCCCACCCTTTCTTTCTGGTCTGCAACGAGCTTGTGCTCCGGGACGGTATCATCATCAAGGGTCACAAGGTGGTCGTCCCTGCCTCACTATACGACTTGTACTACAACGCTGCCCACATGGGGCATCCCGGAGCCGATGCCACCGTCTCACATGCCCAAGAACAATACTATTGGCCCGGCATGGCCAAGTACATTAAAGCCCGAGTAGCCTCCTGTCCTGATTGCAACACCCTGGCCCCACATCAGCAGCGCCAGCCACTTCTGCAGCAGCCTGCGCCTGCTATGCTGCTGGCTGCTGACATATTCGAATGGCGAGGCAAGTACTGTCTGGTGTTGGTTGATTCATACTCCAACCGGTTCGAGGTGGACCTTCTCCCTGCTATCACCTCTGAAATGGTTATCAGTAAGCTGCACAGACACTTTGCTACCTTTGGGTCCCCGGTCCGCTTACAGACCGACAACGGCCGTCAGTTCACCAGCGCAGAATTCTGGGCTTTCGCTGTGAAGTGGAAATTCACTCACTAAACCAGCAGCCTCGAATACCCGCAGAGCAACGGCCTGGCCAAGTGAGCTGTCCGCAGTGCCAAGAATTTGCTCGAGCAGTCTCGTCTCTCCAATGATGACTTCTACCTGGGTCTACTCAACCTTCGCAACATCTCACGGGACCCTACCATGCGATCCCCTGCCCAGCGTCTGATGTCCCGCATGCTTCGCCCACTGATGCCGATCGCCCAACAATCCCTGGTGCCCAAGGTCCTCCAGCCTGCCGCCGTCCAGCAACGGATTGCTCACAAGAATGAGGTACAGCGCCGCTCCCACAACAAGTCCTGCCGCCCGCTCTCACCACTACTGCCTGGCCAGGTCGTCCGCATGCAGACAGCCACCGGATTCTCCCGACTCGCAACCGTTGTTGGTGTGGACAACTCCCCTAGATCTTACCTGGTGGACTTTGATGGAACTGTCTACCGTCGGAGCCGCCAGCACCTGTTGGCCGTTAACGAGCCGCAGCCTCCTCCCGCGGTTCCTTACGCTCCTCCGTTGCGCTTCAAGCCTGTCATTACTAATTACCCCACAGCTCGCTGCATGCACCGGTCAGTTCGCTTGCCGCGTTCTCCTCCTTCTGTGCTTCCTGGTTTCGGCAAGATGATTTCCTCCCCTGCTCGTTCTCCTTCTCCTCCTTCTCCTCCGTCTCCTCCTCCTGGATCACCCGTGCCGGCTGGGTCACCTCCCGCATTCCCGGTTGGGTCTCCGCCTGCTTCCTCCTTTCCGGCTGCTGCTGCTCCGCCTCCTCTTCTATCTGGTGGGGAGGGTGATGGTGCTATACGCACACGCTCGGGTCGGGTTGTCAAACTTCCTGTTTGCTACGGTGATTTTGCTTAAATTTGCATGTGTTGTATAATCACACTGCCACTGTTATAACTTCAATTTTAAGTTTCTAAGGGAAAGGATGTAGATGGTTTATGCATGCAACCTATAATGTAGCTACCTCAATACCACTAACCACGCCTTAGTCATCTCAGTATAACTGTGATATCTTCCCCTTGCTCCTCCCTTGGTTCCAGTACACCTGAAGACTAGATGCAGTCAGTACTGGGACGTGCTTCATATGTGCCTTTATTAAATACTCAGTAAAGTTACAATGCGTCAGACTTAACTTCTTTACAGGAGGTTTACGAGAATAATCCCAGGGATAGTTGGGTTAACATATGAGCCTGAATAATGAGGGTGGACTTCATTGAAACTTGCTGAGTAGTGAAAGGCCTGGATAGAATGGAAATTCTTTAATCAGAATGTGGTGAATTTGTGGAATTAATTGCCATTGACAGCAGTGGAGGCCAGGTCAATTGGGTATTTTTAAAGCAGAGATCTAGAGATTCTTGATTAGTATTGGTGTCAAAGGTTACGAGAAGAAGGCAGGAGAACGGGGTTGAGAGGGAAAGATAGATCAGCAATGACTGAAGGGCGGATTAGCCTCGATGGGAAAAAATAGCTAATTCTGGTCCTATAATTTATGAACTTATGAACACCTACACACCCACTAAAATATGTACTTGCAAAACAGATTATGGCTGACAAATTCAGCAAAACTTAATTGATTAATTTTTATCTCTGAAAGATTAATGAATTCACAAGTATGAATGTTGGCATCTTGCTTGTGCTTTGTGTCAGATCAAGAGCTGTGAATAATTACGGATTAACTTGCAATTCTGTGTAAGAAGCAAGCTACACACACAGCATCAGTAAAACAAATGCCTATTCCAGGTGGTCACTTCACCAGTGCCATATGGGAGAATGGTGACAAATTGGCAACATTATCATCTTCATTTGGCATCCACAGATTGGCAGAATGTACAGTGACTGCAATTAATGAACATTTTCAGAGATTCAAATCACCAAATCAACAGGCAAAAAAAAAAATTAAAGATTAAATTAAGGACTAAATGACTTGAGTTTCCCATTATAAAGTGAGTGTGATCTATGCTGTTGCTAATTAATTTTTAGTTTTGCTTTAATTTATTTGAATTCAATGGATGAGATGAATGTTATACTTTTTCCACTAAAAATAGAGACTTTGGAGAAATGCTTCAAATCACACTTTAATTTTGGGTTTCTTTTTATTTTTGTATAAGTTGATAGGATTTGACAGAGGTGCTTAATAACGTGCTTCATTTAGACAGAGACACAGGACCATACAGCATGTGAGCAGAAGTAAAGGAAAGGTTTGGAGGGATATAGATCAATACAGGTAAATGGGACTAGTCTAATGTTGGTCAGCCTAGATGAGTTGGGCCAAAGGGCTGTATGACTCTGTGGGTCACAAGGTAGCTCCAGCATCAGCCCGATCATTTACAAGTACCCTATTCCCACCTTTTTTCCATTTACCTTGATTGCGTTAGACTTGGTCTCTGAAACTGTTGCTTTACAATGCTGAGAACTATATTCTGCCCTTGTATTTTCCCCTTTATGAGTAGGGACATCGTTGATTATGGCTGCCCTGCCTGCAGCTGTTCGTCTTTCACCCCTTTTTTAACTTTTAGTGTGTTAAAAAGTTTTCGTTTTGGAGGTCTAGCCTTTTTATGTGGGGGGGGGGGGTGAAGGGGGAAACTGTATTTTTCAGTCCCTATCTGGTCGGAGATGCGGCTTTCCTCCGTGCTGCATCTTTGCCCCTTCCTCGCGGCCTACCAACGGGACTGGAGCGGAGTTTCCTGCCAGGACCGGCCAGAACTTCAGCGGAGGCACGGCGGAGTGGGCGATGCTTTACCCAGGTCGCCATGTGGTAAGCTCCGGAGCGCTGAGACTGCCGACTCCAACATCGCAGAGCTGTGTTTGCGGAGCGTTCAGCTGCGGGCACCGCTGAGTTTAAACACCACAGAGCCTGGGATCTTTCGTCGAGATCGCCAGTGTAGCCTGTGGACTACAGGAGCCACGACTGTGGAGGCTTCAATAGGCCCGACCATGCGTGAACAAGAAGAAGAGGACTGGACTTTGGTGCCTTCCCTCACAGTGGGAACCATTGTTGGGGATGTTTTTATGTTTTATGTTAAATTCTTTAATGTTGTGATCTTTCTTATTAGTGTGCTACAAATGGCTACTCAAATTTTACTACACCAATTGGTGTATGTGACAATAAATGTCCCTTGTCCATTTCTATTTGGGTTTGACTTGATTGTATTTATGTATGGTTTAGTTTAGTTTAGAGATACAGTGCAGAACCAGGCCCTCTGGCCCAGGCCAACTGGTGATCTCCGTACACTAACACTATCCTACACACCAGGGACAACTTACATTTGTTGCAAAAGCCAAATAACCTACAAACCTGCATGTCTTTGGGAGGAAACCAGAGCACCCGAAGAAAACCCACACAGTCACAGGGAGAACATACAAACTCCGTACAGACAGCACCCATAGTCAGGATTAAACACGGGTCTCTGGCGCTGTAAGGCAGCAACTCTACCAATCTGCCACTGTGCTGCCCTTGAATTGTTGAATTATATGATTTACTTTGAATATGCAAAGGGTTGGGATGTTCAGAAGTGCAAACACTGTACAGACTGCACCCGCTGTCAGAATCGAACCTGGGTCGCTGCCGCTGTAAGGCAGTAACTCTACCACAGCGCTACCATGCCACAGCAGTAGTTGTTACCTTCCTGGAAATACAAAGGGTAGAGTTGTTACCTTCCTGTATATACAAAGAACTGCAGATGCTGTAATCTTGCGCAAAACACAAAATTACTGGAAAAACTCAGCGGGTCAGGCAGTCTGAAGAATGGTCTTGACACAAAACAATGTATGTCGATTTCCTCCACTGATGTTGCATGACCCGGTTAATTCCTCCAGCATGTCCTACCTGGTGCTGCAGCTGACCGTTGTACACAAGTATTTTTAGGCTGTTACTTTTCCCAGGTATATGGAGAAATTCTGCTTCCGTTACTTATGGTTAGAAGACAGGACCTCAAATTTAAAATGGAAGGATTTAGTATTCACAGTGGATGTGTGAAAAATATTCTTTTACACTACGTTAGTTAGTTAAGTTAATTATCACGTGAACCGAGCTACAGTGAAAAGCTTTTGTTTTCAACTGAGCTTTTGTGAGTGCTAACCAGTCAGTGGAAATAAAATACATAATTATAATCAAGCCATCCACAGTGTACAGATACATGGTAAAAAAAAATAATGTGAATAATGTTTAACGCAAGATAAAGTCCAGTAAAGTTTGTTTAAAGATAGTCCGGGCATTTCCAATGAAGTCCGAGGGTCCAATGGTCTGGATCAGAGAATGTCTCTTATGATCTGGATTCACAACCTACAAAATAGAATCAATTAAGGTTTTTTTTTTATTTTTTACTATTTTTATTATATGTACAATAAAATACAGTAATACACATCACATATATCTTGTTGTACCATATATTTGTTGTACCACTACATTTTTTGCTTTAAGAAATAAAAGAAGTAAGGAAAGTGCAAAAGAGTTGTGAAGGTGCAGGAAAGTGTTGGGAAAAGAAAGCCCCTTCGAAAAGAAGTTAGAGAAGGAAGTAAAGAAAGGAAATAGACCCTAGAAAAGAAAGAAAGAAAAACAAGAGAAACAATCCCTCTATTATAACACAAAACTCTGCAAAAAAGGATATACCAACCGTATTTTATTACCCCCCGTTACCAGATCCTGGCACCATTTATTTTATAAATTACTTTTGCACCTTATGCTTGTAATAGTTCCATAAATGCAGACGACGTCTTTTGGAAGTGGTCTGCTTTGCCTGCTAGGAGGAGTCTCATCTCTTCCAGGTGTAATGTTTTGAACATGTTTGAAATCCACTTTTTATTGTTGGTATAGGAGCATTTTTCCAGAATTTGAGTATAAGCTATTTTTCCATTATTAGCCCGTAATTAAGTAGGAGCTTTTAAAACACGTTTAGTTCGGGGCTACCTTCCGTTATTCCAAAAATAATCCATTCTGCTTTTGGTACAAGTTTTATTTAAAATAATTTTGTGAAGATTTCAAATATTTTGTTCCAGAATCTTTGGATTGTTATACAAAAAACAAAAGAGTGCGCTATGGTACCTTCTTGAGTGACATTTATCACAAATGGGTGAGACATTGGGGAAAAGTTTATTTATTTTGGTTTTTGAATAATATAGTCTATATAATGTTTTGAATTGAATTAGAGTATGTTGTACGTTGATCGAGCATTTGTGCACATATAGTAAGTGTTTATCCCAGCTCTCATTTGAAATTTTTATAGCTAGTTCTTGTTTCCAGTCTCTTCTAATACCATCAGTTGTAGGTATTTCTATATTTAAAATAGTGTTGTATAAGTATGATATTAGGTTTTGCTGATTCAGCCTTTGTCTTCATAGCTTCAACCAGTAAATCTGGAGGCATGTTATGATAGTCTTTTGTGTATTTTTTCAGATAGTCACGGAGTTGAAGATATTTAAAATATTGATTATTTCTCAAATTATATTTCAGTTGTAATTGTTGTAATTATAATAATTTTCCAAATTCATACAAATGTCCGAGCATTTTGATTCCCATTCTTTCCCATTGTGTAAATGATTTATCTATAATTGAAGGTTTAAACGACGGATTATTGACTATTGGCATTAAAAGAGATAGATTTCTTAATTTTAGATTCTGTTTTATTTGTTTCCAAGTTCTAATTGTGCTATGTATAATTGGATTTTTATTGTAATTTTTGTTATTCAGATTCATTGGTGAGAGGAGAGTCGCTCCTGTATTACACGGAGAGCAGTTCTCTCTCTCCATTACAATCCAGTCCACCTGCTGGGCAGAGTTGTCCAGCAGGTGAATCATATTTTTAATATTTACTGCCCAATTATAGTACATAAAGTTAGGGAGCGCTAGACCACCCATCTCTTTTGGTTTACTAAGGTGTGTTCTTTGTATTCTGTGGGATTTATAATCTCATACAAAATTTGTAATGTCTGAGCAATTTTTTGAAAAACTTTTTTGGAAGATATATAGGTATTGATTGAAATAAATATAGGATTTGTGGTAAAAAGATCATTTTTATAGCATTTATTCGACCTATTAAAGACATCGGGAGCGTTTTCCAGAATTTGATTAGATTATTTAGTTTCTTATATATAGTTTCTTTATTGTCATTGTAACATGGGCCATGTACAACGAAATTTAAAATGTCAGCCAGTCAGTGCAGCATTCAAACATTTCTAAAGCTAACGAAACATCCACGGTAAAATAATAAAGATAAGCAAATAAATAAAAATCACAGACAAAGCACGCATACACACCCAACCCTCCATCCTTCTGTCGATTTCACCGTTACCACAGTCCCTTAGTCTGTATCGCCCCTGCGTTCCTTGGCGGCCACATTTAGTACTTTTATAGCAGTGGGGTAAAAACTGTTTTTTAGTCTATTTGTCCTTGTCCTTGTGGATCTGTACCGTCTGCCTGACGGCAACAGTTCAAACAGGGAGTGTCCGGGGTGGGAGATGTCCTTTATTATATTCTGGGTTTTTTTATTGCAGCGGGAACTGTGTAGGTCCTCCAAGGTAAGGAGAGGGCAGCCGACAATCCTCTGGGCGTTGTCAATGGCCATCTGGAGCGCTTTCCTCTGAGCCGCTGTGCAGCTGGTGTACCACACGCATACACAGTATGTTAGTATGCTCTCAATGGAGCACCGATAAAAGGACAGCAGCAGCCTCTGAGTGATGTTGTTCTTCCTGAGCACCCTCAGGAAGTGCAGTCTCTGCTGGACCTTTTTCAGCAGCGCAGTGGTGTTCACGCTCCACGTCAGGTCCTCCTCAATGTGGATTCCCAGGAAGCGGAAATCCGCCACCCTCTCTACACAGTCCCCTCTGATGGTCAGTGGTACCATGTCCGTTTTGTTTTTCCTGAAGTCTATTATTACCTCCTTCGTCTTTGAGGTGTTGAGGAGCAGGTTATTTTCTTCGCACCACACTGTCTTCTTAAGTAAGGGACTTTAATTGGCATTAAACATAGCGTGATAGTTTCTAGTAATTTCAATTCCCAAATATTTGAATTTTTCTGTGACTATTTTAAAGGGGAATTTTAAGAGATGTGTTGAGTCTTTCGGTTTTATCGACATAATTTCACTTTTGTTCCAGTTTATTCTGTATCCTGAGAAAGATCCAAAGTCCTCAATTAGATTTAATATGTTTGGTATACTGATTTGCGGTTTTGTGATGTACAGTAGTACATCGTCTGCATATAAAGATATTATGTTATTTGAATATTTTGTATTATAACCGTAAATATCCGGGTGTGTTCTGATTTTTTCAGCTAAAGGTTCAATTACCAGAGCAAATAACAGCGGTGATAATGAACATCCTTGTCTATTGCCCCTTGATAATTGGAATTTCGTAGATAGTATATTATTAGTTAATATTCTAGCCGTAGGTTTGTTATATAATAATTTAATCCATGCGATGAAGTTCTCTCCCATTTGAAATTTTTGCAATACTTTAATCATATAATCCCATTCTACTTGATCAAACGCTTTTTCTGCGTCCAATGAAATGATAGATAACTCTTGTTCTTGAGGTTTGTGTGAATGCATTATGTTAAGCAGACGTCTCAGGTTATTAAATGAGTGTCAATCCCGTTTGATCCTCGTTTATTAATTTACTAACATATTTACTTAGTCTTCTAGCTAGTGTTTTCGCTAATATTTTTTGATCCGTATTTAACGAAGCAATAGCTCCATATGAGCCTGGTTCTTCTATATCTTTATCTTTTTTAAGTATTAATGTAATCATTGATTCTACTAGTGTTTCAGGTAAGATTTGTTCTTTAAAAGCATATGCATACATTTTCTGTAAACGTGGTGTAACTATGTCGTAAAAACATTTATAAAATTCATTACTGAATCCGTCTGGTCCTGGTGTTTTTCCATTCTTTAGTGTGTTTATTGTGTCTTCTATTTCCTTAGATGTAATTTGTGCTCCCAGTTCCTCTTGTTCCTTCAATTCTTGTTTTGGAAGGTTACAATTGTCCAGGAATTCTGAAACTTTATTATTGTTTATTAGCATTTTGGATGTGTATAAATTCTGGTAAAATTGAGCAAATCTTTTATTGATATCATTAGGTATTGTTAATAATTCCCCTCTATCTGATTTAATCTTTAGAAACACATGATCTTTTTCCCGTATTTTCAGTTGGCGTGCCAAACGTTTATGGGGTTTATCCTCAAATTCAAAATGTTCTTGTTTTGTAATTTGGAATAGTCTTATAACTTTCTCTGACAATAATTTATTTAGTTTAAATTACAGTATTAAAATTTTATTATGTTTATCCATAGTTGGATCTTTAGCATTATCTATATCTAGTTGTCTGATTTGTTCTTCTAATTGTCTTTGTTCGTTCTTATTCTTTTTGTTTTGAAAAGCTTGATACGAGATAATGACTCCTCTAATAAATGCTTTGAAGGATTCCCATAGTAAGGTGGGCGATATATCTGGTGTATCGTTTGTCTCAAAAAATAGGTCCATCTGTTTTTTTAGATATATACTCCCTTGTGGGTCTTTTAGAATTTGCGAGTTAAACCTCCTGAACGATTTGTTCGTAGACATTCCTTCTAATTTTAAAACGAAAGTTAGCGGGGAGTGATCTGAAATTGTATTGGTGTGATATTTAGGGTTCATAGTATAAGGGATTAGTTTTGTGTCCACTAGAAAATAATCTATACGTGAATATGTTTTGTGTACCATTGAGTAAAACGTGTATTCCTTTCCAGTCAGATTCGCGATCTGCTATGTTTGTATTTTTTATATATGTATTTAAAAGTTCACTAGTTTTAGATTGCATATTATCTCTTTGTATTTGCATCGATTTATCTAAGTACAGGTCTAAAACACAGTTGAAGTCTCCTCCAATTATAACATTTTGATAGTTAATTTCTGCGATTGTATTCAGGATTTTATTGAAAAATTGAGGATTATCAAAATTGGGTGCATATATATTACCAACGTGATTGGCATAGCATGGATCTCTGTAACTGTAAGATATCTCCCATCCTTATCTGATATAATGTTCTTTGATTTAAATGATATTCCTTTGCAAATATTGGTACATATAGGTACCAATGACATAGGAAAAAAGAGGGAAGAGGTCCTGAAGGGAGGATTTAGGGAGTTGGGAGGAGAGTTAAGAAAAAGGACCAAAAAGGTAACAATCTCAGGATTACTGCCTGTGCCACGCGACAGTGAGAGTAGGAATGGAGCGAGGTGGAGGATAAATGCGTGGCTGAAAGACTGGTGCAGAGGGCAGGGATTCAAGTTCCTGGATCATTGGGACTTCTTTTGGGGAAGGTGGGACCTGTACAGAAAGGATGGGTTGCACTTGAACCCGAGGGGGACCAATATCCTAGCGGGGAAATTTGCAAAGGCAGCTGGGGAGACTTTAAACTAGAATGGTTGGGGCGAGGGACTCAAATAGCGAAAGGTAGTAGACAAAATGGGAGGCAGGAAGCAGAAATGGGAAGCACTCGGACACAAGAGGAGAAAGAAAAAAAAGGAAATAAACAGAGAATAAGAGACGGGGTTTTTCTTAAATGTGCATATTTTAATGCTAGGAGCATTGTAAGAAAGGTGGATGAGCTTAGAGTCTGGATAGACACCTGGAAGTATGATGTTGTGGCGATCAGTGAAATGTGGTTGCAGGAGGGCTGTGATTGGAAACTAAATATTCCAGGATTTCGTTGCTTCAGGTGTGATAGAATTGGAGGGGCAAGAGGTGGAGGTGTTGCATTGCTAGTCAGGGAAGATATTACAGCAGTGCTTTGGCAGGATAGATTGGAGGGCTCATCTAGGGAGGCTATTTGGGTGGAATTGAGAAGTGGGAAAGGTGTAGCAACACTTATAGGGGTGTATTATAGACCGCCAAACGGGGAACGAGAATTGGAAGAGCAAATATGTAAGGAGATAGCAGAGATTAGTAGTAAGCACAAGGTAGTGATTGTGGGAGATTTCAACTTTCCACACATAGACTGGGAAACACATTCTGTAAATGGGCTGGATGGGTTGGAGTTTGTAAAATGTGTGCAGGATAGTTTTTTGCAGCAATACATAGAGGTACCTACTAGAGGAGGGGCCGTGCTGGACCTCCTGTTAGGAAATGAGACTGGACAGGTGGCGGAGGTATGCGTTGGGGAGCACTTCGGGTCCAGTGATCACAATACCATTAGTTTCAATATAATTATGGAGAGGGTCAGAACTGGACCTAGGGTTGAGATTTTTGATTGGAGAAAGGCTAACTTTGATGCGATGCGAGATGATTTAAAAGGAGTGAACTGGGACATTTTGTTTTATGGGAAAGATGTAGAAGAGAAATGGAGGACATTTAAAGGGGAAATTTTAAGAGTACAGAATCTTTATGTTCCTGTTCGGTTGAAAGGAAACAGTAAAAATTGGAAAGAGCCCTGGTTTTCAAGGGAAATTGGACATCTTGTTCGGAAAAAGAGGGAGATCTACAATAATTATAGGCAGCATGAAGTAAATGAGGTGCTTGAGGAGTATAAGGAATGTAAAAATAATCTTAAGAAAGAAATTAGAAAAGCTAAAAGAAGATATGAGGTTGCTTTGGCAAGTAAGGTGAAAGTCAATCCAAAGGGTTTCTACAGCTATATTAATAGCAAAAGGATAAGGAGGGATAAAATTGGTCCATTGGAGAGACAGAGTGGACAGCTATCTGCAGAGCCAAAAGAGATGGGGGGAGATATTGAACAATTTTTTTTCTTCGGTATTCACCAAGGAGAAGGATATTGAATTATGTGAGGTAAGGGAAACTAGTAGAGTAGCTATGGATACTATGAGGTTCAAAGTACAAGAAGTACTGATACTTTTGAAAAATATAAAAGTGGATAAGTCTCCAGGTCCTGACATGATATACCCTAGGACATTGAGGGAAGTTAGTGTAGAAATAGCCGGGGCTATGACAGAAATATTTCAAATGTCATTAGAAACGGGAATAGTCCCCGAGGATTGGCGTACTGCGCATGTTGTTCCATTGTTTAAAAAGGGTTCTAAGAGTAAACCTAGCAATTATAGACCTGTTAGTTTGACTTCAGTGGTGGGCAAATTAATGGAAAAGATACTTAGAGATAATATATATAAGCATCTAGATAAACAGGGCTGGATTAGGAACAGTCAACATGGATTTGTGCCTGGAAGGTCATGTTTGACTAATCTTCTTGAATTTTTTGAAGAGGTTACTAGGGAAATTGACGAGGGTAAAGCAGTGGATGTTGTCTATATGGACTTTAGTAAGGCCTTTGACAAGGTTCCTCATGGAAGGTTGGTTAAGAAGGTTCAACTGTTGGGTATAAATGCAGGAATAGCAAGATGGATTCAACAGTGGTTGAATGGGAGAAGCCAGAGGGTAATGGTGGATGGTTGTTTATCAGGTTGGAGGCAGGTGACTAGTGGGGTGCCTCAGGGATCTGTGTTGGGTCCTTTGTTGTTTGTCATGTACATCAATGATCTGGATGAAGGTGTGGTAAATTGGATTAGTAAGTATGCAGATGATACCAAGATAGGGGGTGTTGTGGATAATGAAGAGGATTTCCAAAGGTCTACAGAGTGATTTAGGCCATTTGGAAAAAATGGGCTGAAAGATGGCAGATGGAGTTTAATGCTGATAAATGTGAGGTGCTACACCTTGGCAGGACAAATCAAAATAGGACGTACATGGTAAATGGTAGGGAATTGAAGAATACAGTTGAACAGAGGGATCTGGGTATAACCGTGCATAGTTCCTTGAAGGTGGAATCTCATATAGATAGGGTGGTAAAGAAAGCTTTTGGTATGCTAGCCTTTATAAATCAGAGCATTGAGTATAGAAGCTGGGATGTAATGTTAAAATTGTACAAGGCATTGGTGAGACCAAATCTGGAGTATGGTGTACAATTTTTGGTCGCCCAATTATAGGAAGGATGTCAACAAAATAGAGAGAGTACAGAGGAGATTTACTAGAATGTTGCCTGGGTTTCAACAACTAAGTTACAGAGATAGGTTGAATAAGTTAGGTCTTTATTCTCTGGAGCGCAGAAGGTTTAGGGGGGACCTGATAGAGGTCTTTAAAATGATGAGAGGGATAGACAGAGTTGATGTGGAGAAGCTTTTCCCTTTGAGAATAGGGAAGATTCAAACAAGAGGACATGACTTCAGAATTAAGGGACAGAAGTTTAGGGGTAATATGAGGGGGAACTTCTTTACGCAGAGAGTGGTGGCGGTGTGGAATGAGCTCCCAGTGGAAGTGGTGGAGGCAGGTTCATTGGTATCATTTAAAAATAAATTGGATAGGCATATGGATGAGAAGGGAATGGAGGGTTATGGTATGAGTGCAGGCAGGTGGGACTAAGGGAAAAAAAAAAATTGTTCGGCATGGACTTGTAGGGCCGAGATGGCCTGTTTCCGTGCTGTAGTTGTTATATGGTTATAATAATTGCGGTGCCTCTGGATTTCGAAGTATGTGAAGAGTGATATGTTTGGCGTATCCAATTCGCCCTCAATCTAATCTGATCTTGGTGTTTAAGATGCGTTTCTTGTAGAAAAGTAATGTCCGTGTTGTATGATTTCAACTGAGCTTGTATCTTGCCCCTTTTAATTGGTTCATTAATACCCCTTATACTCCAGCTACAAAGTGTGATTCCTCCCATTTTCTTTTGTTTATCGTCTTGCATTTTCGCTGATTTTAATACCCTTATTTATTATGGTGCATCCATACCTCAGGACACTGGATATTTGGGGGGCGTTTATATTACTGACTGACTTTGGTAGATCCCTTTTGCGATTGTCCTTGAAAAAAAAAAACACATAGTTGTGGCATATTGTGATAAACAAAAAATTGAACAAGTAAAATTACAGTGTCTGGAGTATTCTACACTGTAGTGAGTCCCACAGTCTGTGGGGTTCAACATCTATTCGACTTCTGATGTTGATGTTATACAATTAGCTCCACTCCCTTTATTACTCTTAACCTATGAGGGCGGTACCATTTCAAAACCAGTTATATTTCACCCAATTACACTATATATATATTTCATTAAGACTCATCAAATCGTATGTTCAGTTACTGTGAAATTTATATATCTAACACTTTTATCCACTAATTATTTATAGTTAGTTATACCTTTGATAATAGTAAGCTGTCGGCTGAAAGGGTTAACCTGAATCAGGCTCCTGGAACTATGCCAGGTGCCTGAGTCTCCTCCCTTCCCCACATGAAATACATAGCACTTAAACTTTCAATAGTATCTACGTTAGTTCTAAAATTTGTTATTTATTATTTATTTATCCCTACTTAACTGTCTCGCTCTATATACGGGATAGTCAGTCTTTTTAACACATTATTACATTTTGCCCATTATATAGTTCAAGTAAGTTTCCATTTCTATTTCTATATTAGTATTGTTAATTATTGTTAATTCTCTATATTTTGTAAAACTATTTTAAGATCTTAAACACGCCATTTGTCCTTGTGATGTGTTCCACATTCGGCTCTCCTGTTCATCACTCCGTTGTTTATCAGTCTTTCCTTCATTTTGAACAAAGAATGTCTTTGAGTTAAATTCCAAAGCGTCCGAAGGAGATAAGGTGTCTAGACCAGCACACGTGGAGATGCTCTTCCATTTTAAACTTTTAGAAAATGGTGTTTCTTTCCTTATCTTCGGGTGTTCTCTGTGAACTAATAAAAGGAAATAATTTGTCCATACCGTCCCGCTGCCTTCATTAATCCTCTATTTCTGCCACAATCTCTTGGGCATATTTATAAGGTGCCCAATTAAGGTTTTTAAAAGAGAATTGGATAAGTACTAGAGAAACTAATGTACGGAGATGGAGGTAGATTGTCCAAAAATGGGATAGAATGGGATGCTCCACAATAAGATTGATTGGCCCAATGGCTTCTTTCTACGCCATCATGATTCTAGTGGAGGTTACGGTCAACAGTTTTGTTCTTCCTCCACTGCAACTTTGTATCATTGATTTATTGCTTTCTAATCAGCACCGATAAAAACTAGTCACCTGGGAGTCAAGATTTGTATATATATATATATATGTGTATTATGTGCATGTGTGTAGTAAAGTTACAGGGGTGTGGGGTTGGAGCTGTGGTGGAAGGATTTGTGAGGTGAGAAGAAAAGCAAAGACCACAGATTGAAACGTTTCCAGAAAAAAACATCTCTGGTGTATTTTTTGCGCTCAGGGCAGCGCACTGCGGTACAACGCTCCTGGATTCTGGCCTTTTGCTCAGTCTTGTTTCGCCCGAGGCAGAACAGGAGATATGGAAATAGCCAATAAAACTGAGTGATACAACTACCAAGAACTGTCTCCTTTGTTTGTCAAGAAGCAGTAACTGGGCATCTGATGAATTCCACCTCTTGACACAAAGGGTGGCCCCGTCCGTCGTTGAGAGTTTGTGAAACAGAAAGTACTTTTGCTCCCACTCCAGATATATTCCCAGTGTAAAGCACAACATTGCAAAGTTGGCCTGTCACAGTCAGAATTTAAAGCAAGCACACACGGTGCTGGTGTGGAAAGGTGTCATATATATCTCTCTCTCACTCTCACCTCTCTCTGTTGCTCTCTCTCTCCATCTCTCATAGATACATAGAAAATAGGTGCAGGAGGAGGCCATACGACCCTTCGAGCCAGCACCCCCATTAATTGCGATCATGGCTGATCATCCCCTATCAATAACCCGTGCCTGCCTTCTCCCCATATCCCTTGACTCCACTAGCCCCTAGAGCTCTATCTAACTCTCTTAAATCCATCCAGTGATTTGGCCTCCACTGCCCTCTGTGACAGTGAATTCCACAAATTCACAACTCTCTGGGTGAAAAAAGTTTTTTCTCACCTCAGTCTTAAATGGCTTCCTCTTTATTCTAAGACTGTGGCCCCTGGTTCTGGACTCGCCCAACATTGGGAACATTTTTCCTGCATCTAGTTTGTCCAGTCCTTTTATAATTTTATGTTTCTATACGATCTCCCCTCATCCTTCTAAACTCCAGTGAATACAAGCCTAGTCTTTTCAATCTTACCTCGTATGACAGTCCCGCAATCCCAGGGATCAATCTCCTGAACCTACGCTGCACTGCCTCAATCACATGGATGTCCTTCCTCAAATTAGGAGACCAAAACTGTACACAATACTCCAGATGTGGTCTTACCAGAGCCCTATACAACTGCAGAAGAACCTCTCTACTCCTATACTGAAATCCTCTTGTTATGAAGGCCAACATTCCATTAGCTTTCTTCACTGCCTGCTGTAACTGCATGCCAACTTTCAGTGACCGGTGTACAAGGACACCCAGGTCTCACTGTACCTCCCCCTTACCTAACCTAACCCCATTGAGATAATAATTTGCCCCCTTGTTTTTGCCGCCTAAGTGGATAACCTCACATTTACCTATCTTAAACTGCAACTGCCACGCATCTGCCCAGGGATCAATCTCCTGAACCTACGCTGCACTGCCTCAATCACATGGATGTCCTTCCTCAAATTAGGAGACCAAAACTGTACACAATACTCCAAATGTGGTCTTACCAGAGCCCTATACAACTGCAGAAGAACCTCTCTACTCCTATACTGAAATCCTCTTGTTATGAAGGCCAACATTCCATTAGCTTTCTTCACTGCCTGCTGTAACTGCATGCCAACTTTCAGTGACCGGTGTACAAGGACACCCAGGTCTCACTGTACCTCCCCCTTACCTAACCTAACCCCATTGAGATAATAATTTGCCCCCTTGTTTTTGCCACCTAAGTGGATAACCTCACATTTACCTATCTTAAACTGCATCTGCCACGCATCTGCCCACTCACTCAACCTGTCCAGGTCACATTGCAACCTCCTAACATTCTCTTCACAGTTCACAGGGCCACCCAGCTTTGTGCCATCCATAAACTTGCTAGTGTTGCTCCTAATTCCCTCTTCCAAATCACTAATATATATGGTAAACAGTTGCGGCCCCAACACCGAGCCTTGCGGCACTTCACTCGCCACTGCCTGCCAATCTAAAAGTCAAGTCAAGTTTAGTTGTCACATACACATACGAGATGTGCAGTGAAATGAAAGTGGCAATGCTCGCGGACTTTTGTGCAAAAGACAAACAACCAAAAAACCAAACAAACTATAAACACAATCATAACACACATATTCTTTTACATAATAAATAATGGAAGGAAAAACGTTCAGTAGAGTTAGTCCCTGGTGAGATAAGCGTTTACAGTCCGAATGGCCTCTGGGAAGAAACTCCTTCTCAACCTCTCCGTTCTCACCGCATGGCAACAGAGGCGTTTGCCTGACCGTAGCAGCTGGTACAGTCCGTTGCAGGGGTGGAAGGGGTCTCTCATGATATTGTTGGTTCTGGAGTTGCACCTCCTGATGTATAGTTCCTGCAGGGGGGCAAATGAAGTTCCCATAGTGCGTTCGGCCGAATGCACTACTCTCTGCAGAGCCTTCTTGTCCTTGGCAGAGCAATTCCCAAACAAGATGGTAATGTTCCCGGACAAGATTTTTTCCACCGCCGCTGCGTAGAAGTATTGGAGGATCCTCGGAGACACTCTGAATTTCCTCAATTGCCTGAGGTGGTAAAGGCTGCCTTGCCTTACTCACGAGTGCTGAGGCGTGTGATGCCCATGTCATATCCTTGGAGATGTGGACTCCCAGATATTTAAAACAGTTCACCCTATCCACAGGATCCCCATTTATCCTCAATGGAGTGTACGTCCTCGGATGATGTGCCCTCGTAAAGTCCATGATCAGCTCCTTCGTTTTTTTGATGTTCAAAAGGAGGCTGTTATCCTGGCACCAGAGTGCTAGACCAGCCACCTCCTCCCGGTAGGACACGTTCACTCCTACTCTTTGCTTCCTGTGTGCCAACCAATTTTATATCCAGGTCAACACCCAACCCCCAATACCATGTGCTCTAATTTTAGTCACCAGTCTCCCGTGCGGGACATTATCAAAGGCTTTCTGAAAGTCTAGATACACATCCACTGGCTCCCCTTCATCCATTTTACTTGTCACATCCTCAAACAATTCCAGAAGATTAGTCAAGCATGATTTCCCGTTCATAAATCCATGCTGACTTGGACTAATCCTTTTACTGCTATCCAAATGCCCCAATATTACCTCTTTAATAATTGACTCCAGCATCTTTCCCACCACCGAAGTTAGGCTAACTGTTCTGTAATTCCCGGTTTTCTCTCTCACTCCTTTCTTGAAAAGTGGGATAACATTAGCTATCCTCCAATCCACAGGAACTGATCCTGAATCTATTGAACATTGGAAAATGATCACCAATGCGTCCAATATTTCTAGAGCCACCTCCCTGAGGACCCTTGGATGCAGTCCATCATGCCCAGGGGATTTATCATCCTTCAGTCCCATTAGCCTACCCAATACTATTTCTCGCCTAATGAAAATTTCTTTCAGTTCCTCGACCCCCTTAGATCCTCTGTCCTCCAGTACTTCTGGGAGATTGTTCATATCCTCTTTAGTGAAGACAGATTTGAAGTACCTGTTCAACTCTTCTGCCATTTCCTTGTTCCACCATATTCATTTCACCCATGTCTGCCTTCAAGGGACCCACATTTGACTTTGCTACTCTTTTTCCCTTAACATATCTAAAGAATCTTTTACTGTCCTTCTTTATATTCCTGGCCAGCTTCCCTTCGTACTTCATCTTTTCAGCCCATATTGCCCGTTTTGTTTCCTTCTGTTGTCCTATGAAAGTTTCCCAATCCTCTGGCTTCCGACTACTCTTTGCTGAGTTATACATCTTTCCTTTTACTTTTATTCTATCCCTAATTTCACTTGTCAGCCACTGTTGCCTCCTACTCCCCTTAGAATCTTTCTTCCTTTTTGGAATGAAATAACCCTGCGTCTGCTGGATTATGCACAGAAATTTCTCGCCTAATGAAAATTTCATTGCTGTTCCACTGCATTCCTGTTAGTATCCCTTTCCAATCTACCTTGGCCAGCTCCTTTCTCATGCCTTCATAATCCCCTTTGTTCAGCTGCATCACTGCCATTTCCAATTTAACCTTCTCCTTCTCAAATTGCAGATTAAAACTAATCATATTATGACCACTACAACCAAGCAGTTCCTTTACCTCGAGTTCTCTTATCAGATTTGGTTAATTGGACAACACTAAATCCAGAATTGCCTTTTCTCTGGTCGGCTCCTTTACAAGCTGCTCTAAGAATCCATCTCGGAGGTACTCTACAAACTCTCTTTCTTGGGGTTCTGAACCAACCTGATTTTCCCAGTCTACCTGCATATTAAAATCCCCCATCACCACAGTGGCATTACCTTTGTTACATGCCAGTTTTAACTCTTGCTGCAACTTACACCTGGGCTACTAACCTACTTCCGGGCTACTATTTGGGGTCTGTAGAAAACACCAATTAGTGTCTTTTTGCCTTTGCAATTCCTCAACTCAATCCCCAGTGACTCTACCTCATCAGTACCTATGTTTTCCCTCGCAAGGGACTGAATTCCATTCCACACCAGAAGAGCTACCCCTCCTCCTCTGCCCACCTGCCTGTCCTTTCTATAGGATATATAACCCTGAATATCAAGATCCCAGACCCGATCCTCCTGCAGCCACATCTCGGTAATTCGGGAGTTATTAGCTATCCCTTTACTCCCTTTCCCTTTAACTCTGTCGTTGACAATCCCATTTGACACCCCCCACCCATTTATTTAGCTTAAAACCACCTGTGGCACACCTGCCTGCCAGAATGCCGGTCCCCCACCTGTTAAGGTGCAATCCGTCCCTTTTGTACAGTTCCCCCTTACTCCAAAATAGATCCTAGTGGTATAAGAATCTAAATGCCTGCCCCCTGCACCAGTTCCCTAGCCGCACATTCAGGTCCTGTATGTCCCTGTTCCTGCTCTCACCAGCACGAGGAACCGGAAGCAACCGGAGATAACCACCCTTCTCTCCAGAGATGCTGCCTGACTCACCCACTGAGTAACTCCAGCTTTCTCTCTTTCTCTCTCTGTTCCTACTGCGGAATCTAAAACATTTCTCGCCTAGTCCCCGGCGGTGTGTGGTTTACAAGTGTGAATGTAACCGGGTTGGGGACGGCAGCGAGCAACACAAGCGTGGAACAAATTGTTAATTTGGAAAGGCATGTTGTACTCTCTCTCTCTCCGCTGCGATCGTCTCTCTTGGGGGCAGGGATGGAGGATAGGGGGAGCAAGACGCTCCCCTTAAAGTGGAGGGGGAATCATGTGATCAATTTTACACTTGTGGGTACTCATAGTTGGTTGAAGAGTACCTCGGGAGAGGAACGTAGGAGATCGTAGTATGAGAAGTCAACGGAATACATAGACAAACTCGTAGGAGTTTGTGAACATACTCATGGAAGGTCGTAGGAGTTCTTATAATACCGCGAGTTTGATTTTTTTTTAAACTCGGGAGAGCTCTTGGGTAAACTCGCATCGTGGGACAGGGCCATAATTGCTAGAAGACCTCAGTGGGTCAGGCAGCTTCTGCAGAGAAAAGGGGCAGAGCTCATTTTGGGTCTGAAGAAGAGTCCCAACCCGGAATGTCATTTGTTCATTTCCTCCCACAGATACTGCCTGGTCCTACTGAGTTCCTCCAGCACTCTGTTTTTGCTCAAGATTCCAACATCTGCATTTTCTTTTTTTTTTTAGTTGTTAGTTTTTAAAATTTTAGAGATACACATGGAAACAGGCCCTTCGGCCCATCGTGTCCACGCCGACCATCAATCACCCATTCACACTAGTTCTATGTTATCTCACTTTTCGCATCCACACTCTACACACTAGGGACAACTTACAGAAGCCAATGAACCGACAAACCCGTACACCTTTGGGATGTGGGAGGAAACTGGAGCACCTGGAGAAAACCCACACGGTAATAGGGAGAACATATAAATTCCACACTGGCAGCACCCATAGTTGGGATCAATCCCAGGTCTTTGGTGCTATAATATAGCAACTCTACCACTGCGCCACTGTGCCATCACAAATATGTATTTGCGCAGTCTTCATAGCTACCGCAGTGTGGTTGAAACACATCCGCTACTGGTAAATAAACACCCATTTACCAATTTGGATACAGCACACCTATAAACAACAATGTGACAATGTGTGATGTTGTTTAAGATATAGAAGTAATACAGAAAATGCCGCCTTTGCTATTCACCTGCCCAAATATCTACTGTATAAATTTAGTACAATGTCAGTGAATGTTCCATAATAGGTGACCTTGCCTTTGAGAAATAAATAGTGGCTTCAAGTTCCAACCAGAAACTAATTCTTCAGTTGAATACTGAGGGCTGATACACTGATAGAAGGATGATGTGGAGTCTATGACCTATATATCAGTCAAGGGCATAAGCAATTGAACATTATTATTGGAAATAAAATGAAGGGAGTTCTTCAAGGAGATAACATTTATCTCTCAAGCTACAGTATAAGTTGAAAGATTACCTACTGAGTTATCTTTTTTCACTCCGAAAACCTTAGTAATGTGCATGTTTGGTTGTATTATATCAGTACATTCAAGGATTTCACATCAATTCTGTTCTTGGGCTTGGAACCAGAACAGAATGGATGATATAAAGTATACTTTGAAGGTCCTGGTGCTGAAACAAACACGGATTTTCCCCATTTACACGACAGATGCGCCGTAGAAAGCATTTTATCAGGATGCCTCATAGCAAAGTTTGGGAACAGCTCCATCCAAGACTTCAAGACATTTCAGGGAATAGTGGATGCAGCCCAGACCATCATGCAAACCAACCTCCCTTCCATTGACTTAATTTACACCTCACGCTACCTCAGAAAGGCTACCAGCATAATCAAGGATGAGTTGCACCCCGGCCACTCACTCTTCTCCCCTCTCCCAGCAGTCAAAATGTGTAGAAATGTGAAAATGCACTGCTCCTGATTCAGGGACAGTTTCTTCCCACCTGCTAGCAGGCAACTGAACCATCCTATCAATCACAAGAGAGCAGTCCTGAACCACTATCTACCTCATTGGACACCGTTGGACTATTTTTGATCAGAGTGTATAAGAAGAAACTGCAGATGCTGGAAAATCGAAGGTACACAAAAATGCTGGAGAAACTCAGCGGGTGCAACAGCATCTATGGGGCAAAGGAAATAGGCAGCATTTCGGGCTGAAACGTCTGAAGAAGGGTTTTGGCCCGAAACATTGCCCATTTCCTTCGCTCCATAGATGCTGCTGCAGCCGCTGAGTTTCTCCAGCATTTTTGTGTACCTATCTTTGATCAGACCTCACTTGCTCTATCTTGCACAAAACGTTATTCATGATATTCCCCTTTATTATGTATCTGTACACTATGGTGGCTCGACTGTCTTTCCAATGACTGGTAGTATGCAACAAAAGCTTTTCACTGTACCTCAGTACACATGGCAATTAACTACATTCAAATCAACACAAACTCAACTCAGATGAGTTATAATTCATCGCATTACTATGCAACAGTAAAGAAGATGTGCATGACAATTTGTTTGCACAGAGTGGTGGGTGCATGTAACAAGCTGCCAGGGTTGATGGTGAAGGCAAGTACGATAGTGGTATTTCAGAGGCTTTTAGATAGGCACATGGATCTGCAGGAATGGAGGGAGATTGATCAAATGAAGGCAGATGAGATAACTTTACATTGCAGAAACAAAAAACCACTGATGCTAATTAATACATAAAAGGACACAAAGTGCTGGAGTAATTCAGCAGGTCAGGTAGCATCAGATTGAGACCTGAAGTGTCAGCTATCCATGTTCTCCAGGGATGCTGCCTGACCTGCAGAGTTACTCCAGCACTTTGTTAACTTTACATTAGTCTGCTTTATGTCAGTCTGAAGAAGGGTCTCCACTCAAAACATCACCTATCCATGTTCTCCAGGGATGTTGCCTGACTCGTTGAGTTACTCCATCATTTTATGCCTTTTTTGTGAACCAGCATTGCCAGTTCCTTGTTCCTACACTGAGGTAAGTTTAACTTGTTCTTAGACTCGGAGGGAGTACTTTTCTATACTCTAACTTACATAGATGCATTAATGGCTTGAAAAATACATATTATTTACTGAATAATCGAAGAGTTTACGAGAGGTTATTATGCTAATGTTGCTTAGTATATATATTTAAGTTTGCAAAACTAAAAAAAAATGAGCAATTCATTAGCCTTATTTCCACGTAATGATGTAGGAATTTATGACTTCCACAAAATATTTAGACATTTTACTGACTATTTGGGATGTCAAGCAGTTCCTGCTCACCGCCCCCCAGGCTACAGGAGAATCCTCTCTCTAACATTCATAAAGCAATGACAGACACCAACAATAATGATTGTGAATATTGTTGGCCAGTTATTGTCCAGATGCCTACATTTGCATGCTTAAACACATCGTCTTGCATCCTCGTTTTGATAGATCATGGCTGGTCAAGTAAATATAATTTGTCAACAAATCTATCTGGTACATTATAACAGAGGAAGCCTCTTAAGGAACAGGGGCAGCTGATCTCTGCACAATACAGAAGGCGGCATGGTGGCACAGCAGCAGAGTTGCTGCCTTACAGTGCCAGAGACCCGGGTTCAATCCTGATCACGGGTGTGCAGTTTATACATTTTGATATTTTATCTTGAAGATTATGGGATAAGCCTCCCTCACACTCCCAACCCTTTCACAGTGCATTTATATTGAGTCATACATCATGGAAACAAGCTCATAAGGAACATATTTGGTCAAATAACTAGGTTTCAAGTGTCTTCAGGAAGAAACAAGAGGCGGACTGAAAGAAAGATTTAAGATGTGAATTCCTGGTCTTGTGAAAGACTGTCAATGGTGAAATATACAGCGCAAGACAATAGACAATAGGTGCAGGAGTAGGCCATTTGGCCCTTCGAGCCAGCACCGCCATTCAATGTGATCATGGCTGATCATCCCCAATCAGTACCCCGTTCCTGCCTTCTCCCCATATCCCCTGACTCCGCTATTTTTAATAGACAATAGACAATTGGTGCAGAGGCCTGGGTTTGATCCTAACTTTGGGTGATTTGTACAGAATTTGTACATTCTCCCTGTGACCGCATGGGTTTCTTCCAGGTGCTCCAGTTTCTTCCCACACTACAAAGACATTGGGGTTTGTAGATTAATTGGCCCTCTGTAAATTGTAGGGACTTTAGACTTTACTTTAGGCTTTAAAGATGCAGTGTGTAAACAGGCCCTTTGGCCCACTGAGTCTATGCCAACCACCGATCACCCCATACACTAGCACAATCCTGTATGCTAGGGACAATTTGCAATTTCCAAAGGCCAATTAACCTACAAACATGTACATCTTTAGCGTGTGGGAGGAAACTGGAGTACCCGTAGAAAACCCACATGTTCACTAGGAGAATGTACAAACTCAGTACAGAGATGGTAAATAAAGTTCCTTGTATGTTTTTTACATACTTGGCTAATAAATAAATTCCAATACAATACAATTACAATGAGTGTAGGAAGGAACTGTAGATACTGGTTTACACTGAAAATAGACACAGAATGCTGGAGTAACTCTGGAGGGAATGAGTGGGTGACGTTTCGGGTGGAAACCCTTCTCCAGATTCAACAGAAGGGTCTCGACCTGAAACATCACCCATTCCCTCTTTCCTTCTCTCCAGTGATGCTACCTGTCCCACTGCATTACCCCAGCATTTAATGTCTATCTGCTAGTTCCATGAGTTGTTCACAACCCCCCAGCTGTGGATGTGGTGATCCTGGGAAAGGGAGATTACATGTATCGGGATGATTCCAAGAGAGAAATGATCAAATCTAAGGAAGTATTGTCTGCAACTTTGCAGGATTGGTAGTTATAGAGTTGTAGAGTCTTTAGATTTTTAGAATTGAGACTGTAGAGATACAGTGTGGAAACAGGCCCTTTGATCCACCAAATCCATGCCAACCAGCGACCCCCTTATACACTAGAACTACAGTATTTACACACTAGGGACAATTTACAATTTTTCTGATGCCAATTAACCTACAAACCCGCATGTCTGTGGAGTGTGAGAGGAAACCTGAGCACCTGGAGAAAATGCACACGGTTACAGGGAGAACGTACAAACTCCGTACAGACAGTACACGTAATCAGAATCAAATCCGGGTCTCTAGTACTATAAGGCAGCAACTCTACCGCTGTGCTACCCAGCTGCAGTTATACTCATGTATGGCATGATAGTGCTCATGTATGTATAAATCATGTATAATTTATATGGATCGCACACAAAATAATGATTTTCACTCTATCTCGCGAGATGTAATGATAATAAACCAAGACCAAGACTACTGGAGACACAAGGAATTGCAGATGCTCCAATCTTGAGCAGAACACAAGTGCTGGTGGAGCTCAGTGGCTTTGGAAGCATATATGGAGGGAATGGACAGGCAACATTTTGGGCCGCGACCCTTCTCCAGTCAATGCAATTGGATTCATTTTGTTCGATCAAAGTCCCGCAGACACCAATGAGATAAAAATCTGATTCTAGGTCATCATGGTGGCCCAACAATTAATGATGCTGCCACACAGCTCCAGAAACTTAGGTTCGATCCTGACCTGTGCATATGTCTGTGTGGAGTTGGCATGTTCTTCCTGAGACTGTGTGTGTTTCCTTGACATGCTTTAGTTTTCTCCCATGTGTTGGTAGATTTATTGGCTACCGCAAAGCACCCCTTTGTGTGGGTTAATGGCAACAGAATCAAAGGGGAGCTGATGGCATGTGAGATACAGGGTTGCAGGGAAATAAAGATGGGACGGCTAGGAGCAGCATGGAGCCGACGGGTTGAATGTCCTACTGCTGTGTCATCAGTAGCTAACACATGCAGATATCAGCAAGCTATTCATGTAGTCATGCAGGGAATTGAGGGGTATGGATCACGAGAATGCAGACAAAGAACCGCTGGCCCTGTGGCTCATGGACCATTAGGCCTTGGCCATACCCCGGGCAGCAGGCCTGGCTTGTCCAACGCAGAACTGGGAACCTGCCTGTAGAGGGAGTCACTGAGCTCATCCCTGAGGACCAGGAACCGGAGAGGTGGAGGGATTCGGAGATGGCGGTGGATGCTAGAGCAAAGGGCCGGTGAGAAGAACCAGGGGAGTGGGGGGGGGGGGGGGGGGGGGGGGGGGGGGTGAAAAGCTGAAAGAATGAAAGTGGCCAAGCAAGGAGGGAGACGATGGTTCACTGGACGATCTTTATGGCCAGCTGCAACTGGGACTTTGAAAATAGCTGAAAAATCCTGGTGATTCTTGCATATGGAATCAGTGGGCTATCTCCTTACATTTTGTGCATAATCTAGGATTGTGCTTATGTATAGCAATAATTTACTTAACGGTATGAAAAAAAAGAATTTAACTACCTTGGTATATTGAACCATGGAGGAGATTAGTTTAACGGCATTATGTTCAGCACAGAAATTGTGGGATGAACGGCCTGTTCATATGCTGTACCTTTCCACATTCTATGTTCTATTCTTGGCAATTTTTCTTTCAGAGGTGGAGTGAAAAGATTCAAGTGAAGGAAACACAGCAAGAAGTAACATGAAGATTCTTCTGCTGTAATCAAAAATCCTGACTTTAATACTTCAGAATTGAAAATACACTCCTGTGTGGCAGGAACTGTTAATACTTGTGCATTTCTGCACTGCCTCCAAAATAATCACCACCTCTGTGTTCCCACGACACAGCTATAATCATGCTGTCCTGCCCCACTTGCTTCTTAATGGGAGTGCTTGTGACACCCTCCTGCAGACTCTGACAAAGTGCAAAACATAAAATATTTTCAAGTGAAACCTGCTTCCTGAAAGTGGCAGCACAAGTAGACAGACGGCTAAAGGGGACGAATGGACGAAATTGGGATACCTTGCTTTTCTCAGGATGCAGCTCCATAAGATTTAGGTTATGCTGCATTTGGAATTGTGTGCAATGTTGGTCCCCCGTTACAGGAAGGATGAAGAGGCTTTGGAAAGTGTGCAGGAGATGTTCACCAGAATACTTTGACAAGGAACTGCAGGTGTTGGTTTGCAAAGAAAAGATGCCAAGTGCTGGAGTAACTCCACATTTCAGGCAGCATCTCTGGATCTCTGGAGTACATGGATAGATGGCATTGGGAGTCGAGACCCCTCTTCAGATTGATGGTAGCTGGGTGGAAACAAAGTTAGATGAGTGGAGAGGCAGGACAAAGCATGGCAGGTAACAAGTAGACACAGGTGAGGGATTTATTTGAATAGCAGATGATTGGAACAAAGGCTGGTGATTAGCACAGGAGTGTGATTAATAGATTGAAAAGTGGTGAATTGTGAAGCCAGGGGAAGGAATGATGGAGGAGGTGGAGGGGGAGAATAGAATTAGGTGTGTTCAGGTGGGGAACAAGGGAGGGGGTGGGAAAAGGGGGTTGTGGAAGAAGGAGGGGAGGGGGGGAGGGGAGGGAGGGGGGGCTGGAGGCGTTGTTAGTGGGTACCTAAAAATGGAAGATTGAATCTTCATACCATTGGGTTGTAAGCTACCAAAGTGGAACATACAAGTTGCCGAGTGGCCTCACTCTGGCAATGGAGGAGGCCCAGGACAGAAAGATCAGTGTGGGAATGGGAAGGGAAATTACAATGGTTAGTAACTGGGAGATCCAGTAGGCCTGTGGAGGGAAACGATTACTGGGTCTATGCTTGGTCTCGTCAATGAACAGGAGGTCACATCAGGAAATATGGATGTCCTCTTGGATGTAATCGTATGGAAAAGTTTATCCAGGGAGCACAAATGCAGTGCAGATGGAGGAATTGAGAGTAGGGTATAGCATATTTGCAAGATGCAGAGTGGGAGGAAATGTAGTTCAAACAACTGTGGGAATCAGTAGGTTTGTGGTAAACGTTCATTGATAGTCTGTCTCATGTGATGGAGACAGAGAGATTAAGAAAGGGCAAAGAAGTGTGTGTCAGAGATAAGCCAGGTGAAGGGTTGAAGTTAGTGGTAAAGTTAACAAAGTCTACAAGTTTTGCATGGGTGCAGGAGGCAGCCCTGATGCAGTCATCGATGCAGTGGAGAACGAGTTGGGGATGGTGTCATTGTAGGCCTTGAACAAGCACTTTTCTATGTAACTGACAAAAGGCAGGCATAGCTGGGGCCCATGCGAGTGCCCATGGCTATACCTTAAGCCTGGACAAAGTGAGAGGAGTCAATAAAGAAGTTGTTGAGGGTCAGAACACGTTTGGCCAGGTGGAGGAGTCTCAGCAGAGGAAATTGGTTGGGTCACACTAGGTCTATGTTATCCCAATGTTATTGGGGGGCAATTAACCTACAAACCCACATATATTTTTGGACGTGGAAAGAAACTGGAGCACCCAGGAGAAACCCATGGGATAACATACAAATTCTACATAGACAGTACCTGAGGTCAGAATCATTAGATAGAGGGTTTAGAGGGATATGCCTCTCTACATTAGATAGAGAGTTATAGTCATACAGTATGGAAACAGGCCTATCGGCCCAACTTGCCCACACCAACCAACATGTCCCATCTACACGAGTTCCACTTGCCTGCCATTGGCCTGTATACCTTGAAAAGTATTCTATCCACGTGCCTGTCTAAATTGTTCTTAAACATTGCATTACTACCTGCCTCAACCACCTCCTCTGGCAGCTTGTTCCATACACCCACCTCTCTTTGTGTTAAAAAGAGTTGTGAAAAAACATAATTAGAATATTGTTTCAGTGTTTAAAGCAAATAAGAATTTTTTGGTATTTTTAGTTCAGTCACACTCAGACAAATTATTTCAATTTTTGTTAACCATCTCCAAAGAATTCACTGCTTTGTGTTTGAACTCTCTGAAACTAAGAGACGGTGCAACCTTTTGCTGTTGCCCACCTTTGAATATGTCAGTCACATTATAAGGCAGAAATACCTTCAAGTGTGAAAGAAATAATTAATGAGGCAATTAGCCATCCTTAATATGCACAATCGCACCTGGCAAATAGGGAGCCGCATTATGCAAAACAAGAGATGGTTTCACACTGTTGCCAAAACACATCATTATCTGCTCAGTCAGTCCCGGTGCAGTGTACATGCAAGCAGTGAAATTAATTATCCATTTAAAGCGGAATGTGAACCAGTACTTCAACAATAATGAGTTGAAAATTCCAATTCGACAAGAAAATTCATGAAGTGAAGCAAAAGCTCTCGGATGGATATTGATCATTTATAGACGATAGACTTTAGAGATACAGCGCAGAAATAGATCCTTCAGCCCACCAAGTCCATGCCGACCCATTCACTAGTTCTGTCCCACACAGCAAGGACAATTTACAGAAACCAATTAACCTACAAACCTGCACGTCTTTGGAGTGTGGGAGGAAACCGGAGCGCCCAGAGAACCCCCACATGGTCTCAGGAAGAAAGTACAAACTCCATACGGACAGCACCCATAGTTAGGATCAAACCCTGTTCTCTGGTGCTGTAAGGCAGCAACTCTACCGCAGTGCCACCGTGCTGCTTGAGCTGAGATCTGTCAGTATGGATGGGTTTCAACCAATTGTCAGTTCTGAACTCAGTTTATTCTGTGGACCTCATTGATCCAGACACAAAGACCTCTACAAGTTATGGGTTTCATAAATAATAGCAGCAATGGTAGGCCATTCGACCCATTGAGTCTACTCTGCCATTCAATCATGGCTGATCTATTTTTTCCTCTAACCCTATTCTCCTGGCTTCTCCCTGTAACCATTGACACCCTTATTATCAGTAACATGTCAATCTCTGCCTTAAAAATACCCAATGACTTAGCCTCAACAGCCGTTTGTGGCAATAAATTCCGCAGATTCACCATCCTCTGACTAAATAAATTCCTCCTCATATTCATTCTAAATGTACATCCTTTTATTTGAAGACTGTCCCGTCAGGTCATAGACTCTCCCACTACTGGAAACAGCCTCTCTACATCCATTCTATGCATAGGCTGGAATCTTGAACAAAACACACAGTGCTGGAGGAACTCAGAGGGTCAGACAACAGCTGCGGAGGGAATTGATTGGCAACATTTCAGGTGGGGACCCTTCTTCAGACTGATTGTAGCAGGGGGGAGAATGCTAGAAATGAGAGGAGGGGACAGGACAAAGCCTGGCAAGTGATAGGTAGATACAGGATAAAAGTGAGTGGAGGGAGGGGAGGGGAGGGGAGTTAATAGGCAGATGGGTGGAGTGAGGGGCAAAGGCTAGAGATGAAAAGGAGACAAAAGGGTGTCAGGTAAGGAGAGAAGAGGATTGAAATGTAAAACCAGAGGGAGGGATATAGGTGGAAGAGGACAAGCGGTGGGAAAGGGGCAGGATAATAGTAGACACAAAATGCTGGAGTAACAGCGGGCCAGGCAGCATCTCTGGAGAGAAGGAATGGGTGATGTTTCGGGTCGAAACCCTTCTTCAGCTATATGGGGAGTTGATTTTGATGTTTGAATTAACTCCCCATATAAATGCAATTTCAGTTTGGTTTGAGACAAAAGTGTAGTTATGGTCAGTCTTTCAACTAACAGATACAGAAGAATGAGGGGGCACATCATTGAAACTTACTGAATAGTGAAAGGCCTGGGTAGAGTGAATGTGGAGAGGATGTTTCCTCTTGTGGGAGAGTCTAGGACCAGAAGGCACAGACTCAGAATAAAAGGGCCTACCTTTAGAATGGATATCCGGAGGAATTTCTTCAGCCAGAGGGTGGTGAATCTGTTGGATTAATTGTCACAGATGACTCTGGAGGCCGTCATTGGGTACTTTATGATCATAAGATTGTTGGAAAGGAGTGCAGGATAAAGTAATGTTTAAGAAAGCGCTCCAGATGCTGGAAAAACGAAGGTAAACAAAAATGCTGGAGAAACTCAGAGGGTGAGGCAGCATCTATGGAGTGATGGAATGGGTGATGTATTGGGTCGAGACGTCACCTATTCCATTGCTCCATAAATGCTGCCTCACCCGCTGAGTTTCTCTAGCATTTTTGTCTCCGCAGCATAAAGTAAGTTCTGTTGACTCAATGATTTAAAAAAATTGGTTCTCTTGGTTCCTCAATAACTTGGATTGTGGTGACATCCACTGACAGTCCCATTTCCATCTCCCAAATTCCATCCTCGCTCACTCACGATACTTGACTAGCAGGCCTGGCTCCATTTTGAAAGTGGTGAGCATAAAATAGTAAGAATAAACGAGAACTTACCAGTTTGAAGTTTGATCTTTATTTTATGAGGAGTTACGATGAGCGATTACGTGAAGAACCCCACCAGTCTGCATGCGCGTCAATCTTCAAAGCAGCGGTGTGAAATCACAGATAACAGTAACTGAAGTAACATAGTAAGATTATAAACCAGCCATACCTGATGACCTTTATGATATGAGGGCCGGGAGCGGTGGGCACGTAATCGCTCATCGTAACTCCTCATAAAATAAAGATCAAACTTCAAACTGGTAAGTTCTTGTTTAATCTTACTATTTTACTTCGGAGTCACGTGAGTGATTCCATGAAGATTTCAAAGCTCTGTGATTTCATGCCGTAGATACGAATCCAGGCGTCTCGCACTGCATCAGTTGACTCGGGATGAGTGAATAATGAGCAATGCATTGAAACATTAATTCACAAAAAGAAAACACAATAGCGACCCCCCTCTCCCAGGGGGAAGCTATAAAACAGAATTTTAAATGGAATGGGCGAATACCCCGGGTTCGATAAGTGGTTTGTTATAAAACCTCTGAAATGTCAGTTCATTTGACCATCCTGCGGCCACGAGGATATGGTCTAGAGGGACGTCCATTGCCCTCGCTGCTGACGTTGATGCCGCCCTGGTGGAGAGAGATTTAAAATTGTCCGTATTAACTCTTGCACAAACCAGCACTTGTTTCAGCCATCTTGAAATACTCTGAACTGACACTTTCATATGTGGCTTTTTGTGGCTAATAAACAATACTATTTATGAACCTCTGAGGCTCTTGGTGACCTTGATATAATATTGCAAGTGCGCCATTACACACAGTCATAAATCCATGGGATATGCTGACAGTACAAGCTTGAATCCTGACACCCCTGGTCTGCTCTGTTTAATTAAATCATAGATGTAAAAGTGAACGTCATTCCCAGATGGCACCATCCTGTCCAGTCGCAGCTTCTGCAAAGTCTGAACCCGTTGCGCTGAAACCAGCGCCATGAGCATGACCACCTTAAGGGTAATTTTGACCAAATACAGGGATGTGGCTGGCCCCCACTGTCGAAGCAGCGTGAGTACCACACTCACTTCCCAGATTTCAGAGTATCTGGGCCTGGGGGGATTGGAATTAAAAACACCCTTCATAAACTGGGATATTAACGGATAAAATCCTACAGCCTGTTGTTCCGACCCCAGCCATAAGTAAGATGACAGGGCACTCCTGGCACTATTGATGGCACTATATCTCAACCCTTACTCAAAATACAGCATGGACAGAAATTCTAGCACATCTGAGATGCATGCTGTGTGATATGTAATGTTCCCATGTAAACAAAACTCCTCCCATTTCCTGACATGAGAGATGTACTGCTTTTTGGTACACAGGATGATGTGATGATATCCACGGTCCGATTGGATAGTCCCAGACCCAGGTATGACCTCCTCAGAATCTGCAAATTAACAGATTAATACGATCATACAACGGGTGTTGATCCCCAGTTACAGGGTGCACCAATAGGTCATTACGTTTCGGGACCGCGATAATAGGCTGTGTTATTATCTCCGAAATGAGAGGGAAACATGTCGCCAGGCCAGTCAGGTACCACCAAAACTCCTGAGGTGGAGTCCTGCTTGATCTTGAGCAAGCACCGACTGATGAGGCAGAATGGGGGAAATGCATATAAAAACACTCCGCCCCAGTGCAGCAAGAACACATCTACCGCTACTGCCCCTGGATCTGGTTCCCATGAAACATATTCGGTAACTGGCGATTGAGTCTGGATGCAAACAAATCGATATCTGGCATCCCATACCGAAAAACAATATCATTAAATACATCATGATTCAACATCCATTCTGTGTTGTCATTGAATTTGCGTGACCTGGTGTCTGCCACTATGTTGAATTTGCCTGGCAAGTAGATAGCTGAAACCCAAATGTTTCTTTTAATGCACCAGTGCCAAATAAGGTTAGCCAATCTATCACAAGATTCCCACTTGATTCCACCCGTGTGATTAACATACGGCACTGCCATGGTGTTGTCAATCTGAAGCTGAACATGTAAGTGATGCTTGGTGGTACAATAAGCCTTAAGCCCATAAAATGCTCCCAATAGCTCTAAATAATTAATCCCATGTGATTGGAGAATAAATGCCTCATGCATATTCCATCTGCCTCCACAGCTAGAAATTGTATCAGTAGCACCCCAACCCAGGGCACTAACATCAGTCTGTAAAACAACTGAAGGTTCTCCAACCAGAATTTTGCTGGAGCAATTTGAAATGTTCCTTATCCACTTCAGCAACAGCTTCAGCTGGTAATTGCACGGGTCTGTCAAAATCACCTGCATGTATCCTCAGTGCCTGTACCTTTGCCCGTTGTAAATTTTGGTAATGCAAAGGTCCATACTGTGCAGCTGGAATGGCAGCCACTAATTTGCCAATCAAGCTGGCCACGTCTAATTGAAGGTTGTTGCTCCCCCATGAGCTAGTTACAGCCTTCAATTAAATCTAATCTCTTGCCCTTGGGCAGAGTCACTGGCATGTGAGTTGAATTAACAGTGATTCCCAAATAATTAATAACTTTAACTGGTATCAATTTTGATTTAGCTGGATGAATGAGAAACCCCAATCTCTCAACCATGAGTTTAACAGCTGAAACAGATAATTCAGCTGCCTCCCGGGTCTTCCCAATTATTAAGATATCATCCAAATAAGCCATTACAATATGACACTGAACCCGGAGTAGCCCCAGTGCTGGTTTTTTTTAGCTGCTTTGTAAATAATTTGGGGGCTGGTGTTAAACTATTAGGCAGTGTTTTAAATTGCCATCATTGCCTCATCCAGCTAAATTTCAAATATCTCCGATGATCCTTATGAACAGGCACTGAGTAATATGCATCCTTTAGATCTATACATGCCATATAACACCCTTTGAAACCAATTGCTTGGTAGTAGCAAATGTTTCCATTTTGAAATGTTTATACTGCACAAAAGGATTAAGACTTGGCAGGTCCAGGATAATTTGACTCCCACCATCCTTCTTTGGCCTAGGAAAATATTGGACACGAATTGGAGAGGTTGATAAATTGTCTTCTCAATTACCCCTTTTAGATATAATATTTCAATTTCAGCTTGAACCTCCAAATTCTATTTTTGTGAGAAAATGAGCCTTGGTGGATGCTGTGTGGGTGGACACAAATTGGGAAGGAATTCAATTCAAAACTCTTGTATACTGTGCAGTATAAACAACTCTGACGTTATCCCATACCATTCTTTCAGAAACCAGTGTAATCTTCCCCCAACTGGTAGGTGATTCTCACTCAATAAGTTTCGACAAGAACCAGAGCCACCTACCTCCATGGTGGAATTCTCTGTCCCCTGGTGCTGGTGGGAAAAGGCATGTTTGCCCGTGCTCCTGCTGGAGTGCGCCAGCTGCGCACATTGAATGGCCGGCTTGGTCCTTGACCGGACCCGGTTTCAGCAAACTGCTTGTAGGTGTACTGCCTCTGAAGAGTTCTGCTGGCCATTGGGTTCCTTAATGAGCCCGACGGTTCTTGCCTCCTCGTCCAGATCCTTCACCCGTTTTGCGAAGTCTTCCCCAAACAGCAGATTCGGAGGCTGGATGTTACTAGGCTTACACAGAGCAGCGAACTTCGGGTTGATGGTTGGGCGGATGGCGCTCTTTCTCAGGCAGTTTATCTCGAAGTGCGCATTGCACATGAAAGCCAGGGCATCCTGCTGAACATCAGACAGGTGACCACCATCCACCGACCTGCCGAATGCCGTAATGCCTGAAGCTATCAGCACCCTTTGCAGCCTCATTTCCTGCGCCCTGATGCCTACACCCATATGGCCCCAGATGGTGGGGTTGATTGCTGGCACTTTAAGCAGGATACAATTAGCCGGGGTGTCGTACTTTTTGGCCGTTTCATCCATGGTCAGCTCCTGAAGCTGGTGTGAGGCCAAGTAATTAATACTCGCAGCCAACTCTTCACCCAGTGGCTCTCCTGAGCCTGATTGGATGGCAAATATTGCTGCCAGGAATGGTACCTCTGACTGGTGCCCTTCATCCCTTGGGGTAGCCTCCACTGCTAAACCCACAGACTCGGCGTCAGAATCATACTGACCCTTTATGCTCTCCTCCTCCAAGAGGGGGACATTAAGCAGCCCTGTAGTAAGTGCTGCTGGCGCGGGCTCATGGAGAGGCCGGGGCTGACACAACTCCTCCTCCTGCTGGAGTGTATCTTGGTGGAGCATCCTCTCCATTAGGAGCTCCATCCTGGATAACCAAACAAATACGGCATCCATTCCCGGAGGGGAACTCTCCCGGCCCAACTCGTCCGAGTCTATCGCCCGTGCAGACTTTCTAGTGGCTTTGCGCCCCAAAGGTGCAGCTGGCGAGGGCTTTTTTAGCTATTTTCGCGATGGCTCGCCTTGCTCTCAATGCTTTCTCCATGCTTGGACTTGCCTCCTGAAAACAAGAATTAGCAAGTGTAGAAAACGTAATGAGGCGCATGCGGACTGGCAGGGTTCTTCACGGAATCACTCACGTGACTCCGAAGTAAAATGAAGCCTGCTTTTAACTGGTGCAATTCAGAGGAAGCAATTTATCCACTTTGTGTTGGATAGTGTTAGTGTACGGGTATCACTGGTTGGCGTGTACTCGGTGAGCCGAAGGGCCTGTTTCTGCGCTGTGTCTCCAAACTAAACTAAACTAAACACATTACCAAAGTGTCTAATTAAACAGATGGAGTCTTCGCTATACTGGATCATATCCCAAACCAGACCGTCCAAAATCACCGATGTTACATTTCATCCTCTGTTCATTTGTTAAATGTTTATGATTTTAATTTCCAGTGATTCAAGTTAACTTGACCAAGTTTCCACGTTACATCCATACGCTGCGTGACTTGGGCACGGAACAAATTGCTGATCTTCTGATCTTTTACTTCCCCTATGTGTTACAAGAAGTGTTAACAAGTTTTTTTCCAATTTAAAATCCAAGTCCTTTGCAATTTAACTATATCCAGAGGCACTCTGCAGCTAATGAAGCAGCTTTGAAGTTCAGGCACTAAATAATGAAGGAAAAGTGATGTCCAAAATATGCACATCATTATTCTAGAAACCACAATGGGATGAAGCACAAATAATCTGCTTTACTGATGTTGACTATGTATTGGTTAGGACACCAAAGAGATTGCTCTGCTTCTCTTGAAAACCATGCTGTAGAATGTTCTATCTCAGGGTGTTGACCAGAATTTGATTAAGCATTTTGAGCTGAAATACAGTAAACCCTTGTTACAATGGACCATAGGGGGAGGAATGGTGTCCATAACTGCCAATTGTCTGCTACAGTATAACTGAGTGTAATATGTGGCATTTCATGTGTAGAGACCCAATAGAAAAGTTTAGACTGTACAAGAACTGTACCGACAGATGTGTCCTTTTTCAGCTAAAACATTAAACCAAAGCCATACCTGCCCAAAGCTACAAAGCTCTAAGTTCTCAAAACGGCAATATAGGTGGTGGCAGCAGAAGGCGCGACCAATTGAGGGTGGCACCAGCAGCCTGGTCTGTAGGTCTGTCCGTTAAAACCAAAATCCATTTTAAAGAGTCCGTAATAGCGAGGAATTACTGTATAACACTTCAGACAGTGAGGTGGAATGGCATTGCAGCGGAGATCTGGGTTTGATCCTGACTGCGGGTTCTGTCTGGGTGGAGTTTGTATGCTCTCCCTGTGACCGTGTGGGTTTTCTCTGGGTGCTCCGGATTCTCCATACACTCCAAAGATGTACAGGTGTGTAGGTTAATTGGCTTCTGTAAATTGTTCCTAGTGCATAGGATAGTGCAAATGTACGGGATGATTGCTGGTCGCCATGGACTCGATGGGCTGAAAAGCCTGTTTCCGTGCTGTATCTCTGAAAATAACAGTGCAGGACAGTGTTTCCTCAACACAACACTGGAGCGTTAGTCTCGAGTTTAGTGTTGAGATATCTGGAAAATGTTTAAACTCAAAATATGTTTAATTTCAAAAGTGGGTGTGCGAACAATTGAGCCATGTGGGATAAATATTATTTTATTGATACCAGTCCAGTTTGAACAATGAAAGCCATAAAATGGTGGAGTAACTCATTGGGTCAGGCAGGATCCCTGGAGAGCAAGACAAACCAGCATATGTAGTTTCTGATTTCATATATCCACGCTCTCCAGGGATGCTGCCTGACCCATTGAGTTACTCCAGCACTTTGCATTGATTCTTGGTAAACCAACATCTGCAGTTCCTTATTTCATCTATCCATGTTCTTCAGAGATGCTGCCTGACCAGATGAGTTGTTCCAGCACTTTGTATCTTTCCTTGGTAAACCAGCATCTGCAGTTTCTACTGTTCTAACAGTACCTGTCCTGACATTACTGCAACAGAAAAAGAGCTCCTGCCTCACGGCGCCGGAGACCAGGGTTCAATCCTGACCTTGGGTGTCATCTGTGTGGAGTTTGTACGTTCTCCCTGTGACTGCGTGGATTTTCTCCGGGTGCTCCAGTTTCCTCCCACATCCCAAAGACCCACTGGTTTGTAGGTCAATTGTCCCTCTGTAAATTGTCTCTAGTGAACAGAGAGTGCATGGGAAAGCGGGAATACATAGAACTAGTGTGAATCAGTGGTTGATAGTCAGCATGGACTAGGCGGGCTGAAGGGCCTGTTTCCACACCGTATCTCTAAACTAAACAATCGAATGCCCACTCAATTTGATACTGATGCCTTGTGAAGTATTTACATTGCTGAATTTCTTTCCTTCATGAACATGCTTTTATTAATGAACTAGAATCAACTAGATTTACCCTTCACTGAACATGTTATTTGTTCACTGTTTGGTCGTATTTTCTTCATTATGAATTGAAATACAATCTGAAAGCCTAACGAGGCATTTTAAAGATAAAGCACAATCAAACTCTTTGAGAATTTATTTGCGAGTTTTAATGTCAAAAAGATGAACCACCTTGATCTGCTCCAGATCCCAAAATAAGTTCAAATGTAGAAATTCATCAACTTCTGTAAATTCAGTTCCTAGTGATAGGTTGATCGGTCTCGTGTGTCACATCTTAGTTTAGTTTAGTTTAGTATTGTCAGGTGTACAGTGAAAAGTTTAGAAGTTCAGAAGTTCTAGGAGTGGAATTAGGCCATTCGGCCCATCAAGTCTACTCTGCCATTCATTCATGGCTGATCTATCTTTCCCTCTAAATCCCATTATCTTGCTTTCCCCCCATAACCTCTGACACCAGAACTTCTCAACATAAGCTTTTGTTACATGCTATCCAAACAAAGAAAGGACACTTCTTTCTTAAGGGGCATCACAGTGGCACAGCGGTAAAATTGCTGCCTTACAGCCCCAGAGACCTGGGTATGTATCCTGACTATGGGTGCTGTCCGTACGGAGTTTGTACATTCTCCTTGTGTATGCACATGTTTCCTTCTGTGCTCCGGTTTTGTCGACACTCCAAAGACATACATGTTTGTCGGTTAATTGGTTGCTGTAAATTGTAAATTGTCCCTAGTGTGTACGATAGTGCTAGTGTGCGGGGGGAGGATCACTGGTCAGTACAGACTCAGTAGGTCGAATGGCCCGCTTCCACGCTGTATCTCTAAAGCCTAAACACGATATCTGATTCCAATGATGCAGTCCACAGTGTGCAGATAAAGGATAAAGGGCACAAGATAAAGTCCGATGAAAGATAGTTTGAAGGTCTCCAATGTAGATGGGAGGTCATGACCACATACTAGTTGGTGAGAGGACAGCTCAGTTGCCTGATAACAGCTGGGAAAAGATTATCGCTGCAGGCTACGTCTGATCCATGTGCTTGGTCTCTTGGAATGGTATCCATTCCAGTTGAGTCCCAGGCTGCCGCAGGACCTGAGATCAAACCTAAATGAGTACACCTTGCAGCACGCTGGAGTAAAATTACCATTACCTCCAACATTCCACAGTATTGGTGTATGTAGAAACAACCCAATTAGTGGTCAAATCTTTGCAGTGCTGCTCTGTAAAACTCTCCCTATTCTTCAAACTCTTGACACTTCACAAACTCAACAGCAATCAGCGAGCAGGAGCTTGATAATTTTCATCCGAAAAGTCGGCATCAGATTCCAACGTAGGTCCCAGAAGAGAATTCCAACAGTGTTACCTCCATACTCCTACCCATCGATAACTGCATCAAACCAATTATCAGACGCGGGATAAAATACAAACAGCATCTGTCAATGGCTCTAAGTTGCAGCTGGTTATTGTCCAAAAATTCCTACTGGCCAAAAATAATGCACTTTATACTCTCCTGAAACAGGGGTGGCACAGTGGCGCAGCAGTAGAGTTGCTGCCTTACAGCGCCAGAGGCCCAGCTTCGATCCTGACTGCAGCTGCTGTCTACACGGAGTTTGCACGTTCTCCCTGTGACGTGCAGGTTTTCTCCGGGTGCTGCAATTTCCTCCCACACTACAAAGACATACAGGTTTGTCAGTTAATTGGCTTTGGTAACAATTATAAATTGTCCCCCCCAGTGTGGGTAGGGTAGTGCTGGTTGGTACAGACCTGGTGGGCCAAAGAGCCTGTTACCATGCAATATCTATAAAGTCTAAAGTTGGGACCTTTCTGTATATGTTGAGGTGTCACAGCAAGATAAGTGTTGTCTTGCCCGATACTAATGATGAACCCATGGTCAAGCAAAGATTTTTAGAAACACTCAGAGAGAACGGATATACACAGGCCTGTGAAGCATTAACGTCTTTGAAATACAACCAATACAGTTTGTATTTCAGAAATAATTCAGCATAAATGATTTTCTGCCATTTTATTCACCGTAAGTGCTTTTTTCTTCCCTGCATTTTTAGTTTCTTCTAACAGCAAAGGCTGGTGTTAATAAAATTTCAACAACCTTCAGCAAAATTATTTCTGGGCTGTGGGAGGAAATCAGAGCTCCCAGTGGAAACCCACACTGTAAACAGGGAGAATGAGCAAACTCCACGATTTCTAATTTGATCATGTTACTGTGCTGGAGCAATGGTTTTTTGGGGGATACAGAGTGGAAACAGACTCTTCGGACCAACTTGTCCATGCCGATGAAGATATCCCATCTCACCTAATCTCACTAATCTCACCTGCCCAGATTTGGCCCATATCCTCTAAACCTATCCTTTCCATGTAAAAGTCCAAATGTCTTTTAAGTGTTGTTATAGTATCTGCCTCAATTACCTCCTCTGGCATCTTATTCTATATATCCACCCCTTACCCCCACCTTCAATTTAGTTTAGTTTAGCTATACAGCATGGAAACAGGCTCTTCGGCACAACACCAACAATCGATCACATGTACTCTAGTTCTATGTTATCCCACTTTTGCATCTTAGACACTAGTAATTTACAGAATCCAATTAACCAATTAACCACAAACCTCCATGTCTTTGGAATGTATGAGGAAACCGGAGCACCTGGAGAAAAACCCACGCAATCGCAGAGAGAACGTACAAACTCCACCTAGACAGCACCCGTAGTCACGATTGAACCCGGGTCTCTTGCGCCGGGAGGTAGCAACTATACCACTATGCCACTGTGCCACCCCTTTCCCTTTTTCCTTTGTATTAATCTTATTTGCTTGCCGGCTTGATATTTCTGTTGATTGCAGTAGAACTTATACCTGGTGTTATATCAAAATAATAATGAAACAAGGTACAATCTGGTCAAAAATCCAATCTAAATTACTTTGATTTTTTCTGAATTGAATACAATTTCACGCCGTGAGCAACAACTTATAATTATGTGGCTTATTTAACATGAAAAAAATCACAAAGCACATAATCGTTCAACAATCATATCTTGCCTACAGTTGATGGTAATCATCCATGCAAGTGTTAGCAAGTTTCAGTCTCCAGCCTCTTTGGTTTCTCCACACAGACAGCACCCAAGATCACGCACAAACCCGTGTTTCTGTTGCTATGAGGCAGCAACTCTACAAGCTGTGCCATTGTGAGAGAATGCTCTTGCAATAAGAAACTGGGCATCATTGAGATGAGGAGAAATAACTTCACTTAGAAGGCTGGGAAATATTGGAATTCTCTGTCTTCCAAAGTTTGTGGACACTCAGTCAATGAGTGAAGATAGGAGCACACAATACACTGCCACAGTACTGTTGGAATTAACTTGGTCTATGCAGAATAATTGCTGCATTTACAATAGTATCAAGAATTCAAAACTACTTTGCTTGCTCCAACTCCCTGAGTGTGAGAGATGCTATTTCATTGATGATCAGAAACAATTGTGGTATTTAACAGGCTTTTAGATAGGCACATGGATATGCAGAGAATGGAGGAATATGGATCATGTGCAGGCAAAGGAGAGATCAGCTTGTACCAGTTTAGACTTAGTTTAGGTTCAAACTAGTAAGAAGAAGGGTCCTGACCCGAAACATCACCTATCCATTTTCCCATAGAATTGGTGCCTGACCCTCTGAATTACTCCAGCATTTTATGCTTATCTTTGGAGATTAGTTTAACTAGGCATCATGTTTGGCACAGACATCGTGGGCTAAAGGGCTTGTTCCACTGTTGTACATTCCAATATTCAATGTTCTTTTAAATCATGAGAGACAACAGGGATGGGCCGAGATGCCAAGAGCAACAAAAGAGGATCAGAGAGAGACACAGAGACAGAAAGTCAGTGGTGTGGGAATAAGGATGAAATGTGAACCAACAAAAACTGCATTGGTGCTTGCAATATAATCCCCTGCGTGCCTTTGCTCAATTTAATAACACTAAACAGTCAATGCATTTCATTTGGAGTAAACCAAGATCAAATTAAGCAATGTGGACAAATTTCCAAGATGACAAAATTTGTCAGTAAATCTAAACCTAAATCACGGAGCAGTCATTTGCGCAGCCATCTGACACGCAGTGCCAATTATTTTGAACCCTGTAGTTGAAGAGCTGTCAGTGGCTGAGCAAATTGGTACGTAGAGGCAACGCATCCTCCTGCTATTTAATGAAGCCAACATGCAGACCAATTACTGTGCCATAATGTATAAATAATTCAGAGCAAACACAAAGGCACTGTTCAAACTCGACCTCAGGGAAATATTTGACTGCCTCTCCTTCGATTTGTCACCTGGTAAACAATTGGGATATTAGGGGATGGAACAGAGTTCTGATTAACTCAGCAGGTCAGGCAACATCTCTGGAGAATTTGGATAGGTGATGTTTCGGGTCGGGCCCTTTCCTCAGAGGGCATCAGGTCTGAAGAAGTGGTCCACACCTGAAACATCACCTATCCATGCTCTCATTCTTCCAAACTCTAGTAACCTCAGGCCTACCCTGCTCAATCCTTCTTTGAGTCACAGAGTCAAAGGCACAGAAACAGGCCACTCGGCCCCATGTTGACCAAGATGCCCCATACCTACCTGTGTATGGCACATATCCCTTTAAACCATTCCTATCCATGTATCTGTTCCAATGATTTTAAACTGCTCTCATGGAACTTGCCTCACCTACCTCCTCTGACATTGTGTTCTATACCCACACACTCGAGAGAAAATGTTGTCACTCAGGTTCCTATTAATTTTTTCCCCTCTCAGCTTAAGCTTATGTTCTCTGGTTCTTTATTCCAAGTATGAAATAAACCCACCATCCCATGAATCATGATCACTATACAACTTGTTAAAATGTCCAGGTTTTTCTGCTTTGAATTTTGAATTTTTAAAGATACAGCATCAGAATCACACTTTATTCGCCAAGTATGTTTTGCAACATACGAAGAATTTCATTGGACAGATCAGTCATACAATTAAAAGCAGCAGATCACTCAAAAACATATTTTAACATGAACATCTACCACAGTGACTCCTCCACATTTCTCATTGTGATAGAAGGCAAAATAAAGTTCAAGTCCTTTCCTTAGTTCTTTCTCAGTCGTGGGCATCGAGCCCCCATTGACGGGACGATCTTGACTCCCGTGGCCAACAGCGTTCGGGCCCTCCGCGTCGAGGCGATCAGCTCTCGCATCAGGATGATGTCAGCTCCCCCGCGCTGGACAAACGAACCTCGCATCAGGGCTGGTCGAACCTTCCGCGACATTGGAGCTTCCCGACTAGCCTCTCCCGACTGCGAGCTCTTGATGGTAAAGTCCGCGGTGGCCACGGTGGGAGCGATCCCAGGCAAGGGATCAGCTCCAATGTTAAGTCCGCACCCCGTGATAGGGCTCAAAGTCAGTTCAAGGAGGCTTTCAGCTCCATCGATGGAAGGCCACAGAGAGCCCGGGGAATGCGATCCAAAAATTAATCACATCTCCGGCAAGATAAGAACTTGAAAAAAAGTTTCCCCCGATCCCCTCCCCCCTCCCCCCACATAAAACAAACCAAAGAACATTAAAACAAACTTTTAACACACTAAAAATTAACAAAAGGTATGAAAAAATGAACAGACTGCCGGCAGGGCAGCCATCACTCCGGCGCCCCTGGTGGTTTTGGATGGAGACAGGATCTTTGGCCCACCGAGTTTACTCCGACCATCGATAGCCCATTCACACAAGAAGTGTCCAGACCCGAAACATCACCTGTGCATATCCTCCAGAGATGCTGCCTGACCCAAAGAGTTACTCCAGCACTTTTACGCAAGATTCCAGCATCCGCATGTGCCCATCCTAGTTCTACATTATCCCATTTTTTGCATCTACTCCCTGCACACCAGGAGCAATTTACAGAGGCCAATTAACCTACAAACACATGTCTTTGGGACATGGAAGGAAGCCGGAGCTCCTGGATGAAACCCATTCGGTCACGGGGAGAGCATGCAAACTCCACGAATAGCACCCGAATCAAGTACACAGTACAAGATGTTAAGAAGTCCCTTGTGCCAATAGGTGGGGAGCATTTCATGACATTCGTTGATTGTTGAGAGTGGTAGATGCTCAACATCGGTGGGGGGGCGGGGGGGGGGATACGTATATCTTGGCCTGGGTAACCTTCAGGACAGTTGGGCACAAGACACATCATCAGTAGTGTACCCTTGCATCACTGGGTGTTTCGGCCTTTTAACACTATACACCATCCACAAGGGCGGCCCGCTGCAGGATGATCAGCCCTCAGCGCGTGTCCCATGTCAAACCATCCCAAAGATTCACCCTGACGTACTTGGGGCCCAGCATGGGTCGTTCCGCTTGAGCCAAATCCCGCGGCTGCTTCTTTCAGCCACCTCTGAGAGTGATCTTATGGTCTTCCGCAGAGCCTGACCATGGATTCCAAGCTCCTTCAGCAGTCTGATGGTAGATGGCGCAACAAATCCTCTGCATCCCACTTCAACTGGATAGACTTTGGTGTTCCAGCCATGCTGCGTTGCCTCTGCTGCAAGCTCTGCGCAGCGCAGCTTCTTACGCTCATAGGCCCACTCAACAGAGTTCTCCCATGGAACTGTGAGCTCTATGATGTAAACAGTCTTCTGTGAAGGGGACCAGAACACCAAGTCTGGCCTGAGGTTGGTGGAAGCAATTTCAGATGGAAAAATTAGTTGTCGGCCGATGTCCGCCAGCATCCTCCAGTCACAGGCCCTGCATCGGTTTCCTTCTTCTGATCTGGTGGTAGGATGTTTAGATATTTTCTGTCCTTCTCGGACAAAGGTTGTTGCCCTTAGGCGGGGGGGGTTGCTTGCTCTCGGATGCAAGGAGTTGGTCGTACACCGCCTGTTTTCAAGGGCTGATGCCAGGACAGAATCGAATCTGGGTCTCTGGCACTGTGAGGCAGGAACTCTACCGCTGCACCACTTTCATTTTATTTACCAACTGCAGCAAGGATCTGTAGACGTTGCTATACACCAAAGATAGACACAAAATGCTGGCGTAACTCAATGGGTCAGGCAGCATCTCTGGAGAAAAGGAATAGGTGATGTTTTGGGTTGAGACCCTCCTTTAGACTGAGAGGTCTTCCCTCCCCACTGATTCGCAGTCTAAAGAAGGATCTTAACCCAAAACATCACCTATTCCTTTTTCCCTGAGATGCTTTTGTTTAGTTTTGTTTAGAGATACAGTGCTTGTTTCTGCATTAGGGAACAAGCCCTTCAGCCCACCAAGTCCACGCCAACCAATGATAGGGATAATTGACAATCTTTACCTAGATCAATTAACCCTACAGACCTGTGTAGGACAGAGCTGCAGATGCTGGTTTAAACTGCTGAGTTACTCCAGCTTTTTGTGTCTAACCTACAAACCTGTAGGTCTTTAGAGTGTGGGAGGAAACCGGAGCACCTGAGGAAAATCCTCGCGGTCACAGGGAGAACGGACAAACTCCAAAAAGACAGCACCCATAGTCAGGAATGAACTCGGGTCTCCGTCTTTGTAAGGAAGCAGCCCTACCACCGGGCCACCGTGCTGTTTGACCCATTGAGTTATTGCAGAAGTTTGTGTCCATCTGCTGAGGTAGTATCCCCTTTTCTCCAACAATGCATCAACTTATTTTAGTGACTTTAAACTCCAACTAAAGCAAAACTGTCTTTGGCTTTCAAGATCCTTCTGTGCTTGCGCAGGCAGCAAAGAGACAAAACACCTTGACAATTATTAATGCGCTCTAATCGTCAAATCCTTCATAAGCTGTAAGGACGAGAAATTTTCTCAGTAACTATACTTGCAAGGGAGAGAAGCGTTCCAGATTATCTGCCATTGAACAGATGTCTAACGTGATATTATCTGCACAAAATTAGGAGCTGACATTTAGAAAGTGATGGCAGCTTAACTCCATCAATAAAATTAGATAGTGCATCAAATAATGAAGGAACTTCACAGTCTCGGAGCCAATGGCACATACACAATAGCAAAAGGAAAAATGAAAAGAGCAATGGAAAGCTCTCACATTACATTAAGGCAGAACCTGTCTTCTTTGCATTCATGCTTCTTTCTCGACACCTAGTTTCGTAGTAACAACCAGACTTGTGAGAGATTAGCTTTATCGCCAAGAATGTTAAACGAAGCACATTATTATCCTTTTCAACCCGATGTGCTGACACTTCCATTTGAGTATGCGGGATTCATACTGAAGAGCCAACTGCAAGACTTGAGATAATGCTGATTCAAAGCAGACGGAATTAATGAAAATATTTAACAACCATTGTCCTTGCATGCAAAAAGCTGATGGATGCATGCAAGCAGGAAAGCTGAGCTGGAGATGGTCAACTGGCACTCCTAGCGGGCGAGGTCCAGAAGGCCTCATGCAAACTGGAGGCACAGCATGAACATTGGATTCTCCAATTTCACGCCTAATACTGACCTATCTGTCTTGGGCCTCCTCCATTGCCAGTGAAGCCACAGGCAAACTGGTGGAATAACACCTCATATTCCACTTGAATGAATGAATAAATGATTAAATATGTAAATGAATGAATGATTGAATGAATGGATGAATGTATGATTGAATGAATGAATGAATGAATGAATGAATGATGATTCTTTATTATCACCTGTGACTTGTCACAGTGAAATTCTTTGTTTTTGCATACCAAAAATAAAGTATGCAAAGAGTCGCCATGTGCAGGGCCTGACAAAGTTACAAAGTGTTCAATGTGGTCCCAGTGATCTTCATCGTTCTTGGCACACCCCCACGTTGGGTCCACGTTTGGATAGTTTACAACATTGAATTATCCAATTTTAAGTAATGTCACTGCTGTAAGTGCATGGGTATCCTCCATGGGCTGTCTTTGGTTGTGAGATTTTGCCCTAGTATTGTGGATATTAATTTATTGACTTTCCATGTATTATATATTATTTGTGCTCATTGTGTTTACAGACCTGCTGCGCTGTTCCGTTTTAAGACCAGACTTTAGAGATACAGCACGGAAACAGGCCCATCGGCCCACTGGGTCCCTGCTGACCAGCGATCACCCCATACACGAACACTACCCGGCACACGAGGGACAATTTAAAATTTTACCAAAGTCAATTAATCTATAAACCTGCACGTCTTTGGAGTGTGGGAGTCAATTGGAGCACCCAGCCAAAGCCCATGCAGTCTCGGGGAGAACATACAAACTCCATACAGATAACACCTGTAGTCAAGATCGAACCCTGATCTCTTGGTACTGTAAAGCAGAAGCTCTACCTGCTCTGTGCCAGCCCACTATGGCTGTTACAAGGAAGGATTCCATTGTACCGTTGTCGAAACATATGACAATTAAACAATTTTGACTCTTATTAGTTCAAACCCTTAAACAGATGGTTCAGCAGCATCTGTAGAAAGTTCTGGCCCTATGTTCACTGTTTCTCCTTCCACAGAAGCTATTGTTTATTTCCAGTTTTATTTCAGATTTTCAGAATCCACAGTTTATTCCTCTAAATTACCTGTCTGAGAACATAAGTGCCATGCTATTGTTCTTTCTAATTACAACTTTTACCAGCAGATCCTTATCTCTCTCTCGAGCTCTCATCTGCATTGAACACTTTGCAATGATCTACTGTAACTTAACAGATTGAAGAATGAAGAGCCTTTACAGATAAAGAATTTACACAAGATTTATATTGCATAATTATATTGCCTACTGGACACAATCATTATGCAATTGCTAAGATTGAAAGTTGCGGTATTAGGTTGGTGTAAGCACTTGAAATGAAATGAAAGAGTTGCACAGTAGTGCAGCTGGTGGAGCAGCTGCCTCACAGCTCCAGAGGCCCTGGTTCCACCCTGATCTCGGGTGCTGTCTGTTCGGAGTTTGCATGTTCTCTCGGTGATCCTGTGGATATCCTCCGGGTGCTCTGATTTCCTCCCATATCCAGGTGGGGCAGCATGGTAGTGCAGTGGTAGAGCTGTTGCCTCACAGGGACAGAGACCCAGGTTCGACCCTGACTGTGGGTGCTGTGTGTACGGAGTTTGTTCATTCTCCCCGTGACCACATGAGTTTTCTCCGGGTGCTCCGGTTTCCTCACGCACTCCACAGTCGTGCAGGTTTGTAGGTTAATTTGCTTCTATAAAGTGTGTAGGATAGTGCTAGTATGAGCTGGTCGGCGTGATCTCGGTAGGCTGAAGGGCCTGTTTTCATGCTGTATCTCTAAAATCTAAAGCAAAAGTCTAAAAATTACAAATTCATGTGGATTTGTAGGTTAATCTGTAAAAATTATCCCAATGTGTAGGGGGTGAATGTAATAGTGGCATGACACAGAACAAGTCTGAATGGGTGATAGATGGTCGGTGTGGACTTGATCAGTCAAACGGCTTGTTTCTATGCTGTATCTCTAAACTCCAAAATCACATGGCATTTGAGAAAAAAAATCCAATTGTTGTAAGATTAATTGGGACCTAAATACACAATGCATTAAAAAATGTGGCTCCTTTAAATCTGCTTCAAGAAAAACTTGTGCACAAATAATAGCTTATCATTAATGAATTAACATCTTTTTTCATTAATTGCAGTTGTTCCAATTGCAATATATATTCAGACTCTGGCTTCATTATGTAAATCCCACGATTAAGAGACTCGCTCAACAGGAACTTAGAGCAGATAATGCGGGATGAATGGAGACACAAGAGACTGCAGATGCTTGAATCTTGATCAGAATGAAGAAAGAATGTGAAATATTGTCTGTCCATTTCCCTCCTAAGATGCAGCATGATGGCTGAGACCCTTCGGCAGTTTGTTTCTTGATCTTGGGATAAAGGTCAGTGCATCCCATTCACAGATTTCCTAATTTTCAAGGATTGACAGGACCTGACTGGAACGTCACCCTCCTTTTCCTCCAGAGGTGCTGCCTGACCTGCTGAGTTACCACAACTGAAGTATTGTGTACAGTTTTTGTCTCCTAGTTTGAGGAAGGACATCCTTGTGATTTAAGCAGTGCAGCGTAGGTTCACGAGATTGATCCCTGGGATGGCGGGACTGTCATATGAGGAAAGATTGAAAAGACTAGGCTTTTATTCACTGGAGTTTAGAAGGATGAGGGGGCATCTTATAGAAACTTATAGAAAATTATACAAGGACTGGACAAGCTAGATGCAGGAAAAAATGTTCCCAATGTTGGATGAGTCCAGAACCTGGGGGCCACAGTCTTAGAATCAAGGGGAGGTCATTTAAGACTGAGGTGAGAAAAAACTTTTTCACCCAGAGAGTTGTGAATTTATGGAATTCCCTGCCACAGAGGGCAGTGGAGGCCAAGCCAATGGATGGATTTAAGAGAGAGTTAGATAGAGCTCCAGGGGCTAGTGGAGTCAAGGGATATGGGGAGAAGGCAGGCACGGGTTATTGATAGGGGATGATCAGCCATGTTCACAATGAATGGCGGTGCTGGCTCAAAGGGCCAAATGGCCTCCTCCTGCACTTATTTTCTATGTTTCTATGTTTCTAACACTTTGCGACTATCGTTCAAAGACAGTAGTCTGGATCCAAATTAGGCCTCCATCCATTTGTCTGATCCTTGGCCAAGTTAGTAATGGGATGCGATTATGACTTTATACTTTATTTTAGAATTTAAAGATATAGTGGGGAAGCAGGCCCACCGAGTGCATGCCGTAGCCAATTTCCCTATAAACATAGAAACATAGAAACATAGAAAATAGGTGCAGGAGTAGGCCATTCGGCCCTTCGAGCCTGCACCACCATTCAATATGATCATGGCTGATCATCCAACTCAGTATCATGTACCTGCCTTCTCTCCTGATCCTTTTAGCCACAAGGGCCACATCTAACTCCCTCTTAAATATAACCAATGAACTGGCCTCAACGACCTTCTGTGGCAGAGAATTTCAGAGATTCACCACTCTCTGTGTGAAAAATGTTTTCCTCATCTTGGTCCTAAAAGATTTCCTCCTTATCCTTAAACTGTGACCCCTAGTTCTGAATTTCCCCAACATCGGGAACAATCTTCCTGCATTTAGCCTGTCCAACCCCTTAAGAATTTTGTATGTTTCTATAAGATCCCCCCTCAATCTTCTAAATTCTAGTGAGTGCAAGCCAAGTCTATCCAGTCTTGCTTCATATGAAAGTCCTGACATTCCATGAATCAGTCTGGTGAACCTTCTCTCTACTCCCCCTATGGGAACTTGTAAGTCTTTGGAATTTGGGAAGAAACAGGAGCCCCCAGGAATGAGTAGGTTAACATGTGATGTGCGTTTGATGGCAATGGGCCTCCACTTATTATAGGATGAGGGGACACCTCATTAAAACCTACCGAACAGTGAAAGGTCTGGACAGAGTAGATGTGAAGAGGATGTTTTCACTAGTGGGAGAGTGTAGGTTGTAGCCTCACAATAAAGGAATGTTCTTTTAGGAAGGAGATGAGGTGGAATTTCTTCAGTCAGAGGGTGGTGAATCTGTGGAATTAATTGCCACAGAACACTGTGGAGGCCGTCAATGGATATTTTTAAGGCAGAGATAGATTTTTGACTAGTACAGGTATCAGGGGTTATGGGGAGAAGGCAGAAGAATGGGTATAAGAGGGGAAGATAAATCAGCCATAATTAAATGGCAGAGTAGATTTGATGGGCCAAATGACCTGATTCTGCTCCTATTACTTACGAATTTATGAACACGAATACCCGGCGAAAACCCACGCCGACACAGGGAGAACGTACAAATTCCTACAGACAGCACCCGTAGTCAGGATCGAACCCGGGTCTCTGGCGCTGTAGGGCAGCAATTCTACCACTGCGCCACTGTGCCACCCTATTTTAAAATCATTAAATACTTGTGGCGAAACACGGAACAACAGATGCAGGTTTACAAAATAAAGACCCAGGTGCTGGAATAACTCAGCAGGTCAGGCAGCATCTCTGGAGAACACAGATGGGTGATGCTGTGCGTCAGGACCCTTGTTCAGACTCAAGACTTCAGAAAACAAGATTTTATGAATGTTAATGCAGCTACCAATGTATTAAGGTTTCTTTTATATCAACATAGGGATTTAAACTATAATGTATTGTTAACAATAACAGTCTTAATTAATTTGTGCATTAACAAGAGGCCAACAAACAATTCCTTTCATTCAAACATCCATCTGCAGAAAAGATTATTTACTTATGAATAAGATGATATTTTATGATATTTTCCCGAGGCACTGTCGCACCAAAGGAGGAGACAATTATGACAAAGATCCAGTGTTATTCTGAACTGGAGTCTTAATTTGTACCTTAGTTTAGTTTATTTTTGTCACATGTACCAAGTAAAAAGCTTTTTCTTGCATACTATCCAGTCAGCAAAAGGACTAAACATGATTACTCTCAAGTCAACCACATTGTACAGATACAGGTTGAAGGGAATAACCTGTAATGTAAGATAAAGTCTCTTGCCTGATGGGAGATGGGGTGGGATGAAATGAGAGACGGAGTGTCCAGGGCAAGACTGGTCCTTGATTATGCTGATGGAGTCAATGGAAGTCAATGGAAGGGATGGTTGGTTTGTGTGATGGTCTGTGCCTCGTCCACAACTTTCTGCAATTTCTTGTGGTCTTGAGTGGAGCTGTTCCCAAACCATGTATTTTGAACATTGAAAAAAACTGCCGATGCTGGGAATCCATCACACAGCCCACACTTCCCAACATCCATCTACACTCCCAGAGTCCATCTACATTTCCTGCTGCTGCAGAAAATTAGCCAACATAAGGCATGACCCACCATGATCAATCCTTGTCCCTGTTCGCTTTTGGCAAAAGGTACAGAAAATTGAAAGCGTGCATCACCAAACTCAAGAACAGCTTCCCCTCTGTTATTATTCTGAACGGTCCTTCCATAAGCTAGGATACCGTATGATTCATCTCCACCTCATTGAAGACATTAGATCTTGTCTCTGGAACTAATGCACTACAATGCTGAGAACTATATTCTGCACTCTGTATTTTCCCCATTGCTCTATATATTGTAATTGAATTAGACTTGATTGTGTTTATGTGTATTATTACCTGATTTGATTTGATAGCATGCTTTTCACTGTACCTTGGTACACGTGACAATAATAAATCGAAATTTAAACCTAAACTTAATTCAAAATAAATGCAACAAAAATAGGGAACACCCAGTGGATCAGGCAGTGTCTGTGGAACGAGAAATAGAGGTAATGTTTCAGGGTCAATGAACACCATTGATGTGAACATTAATCTGAATACACTCATAATTATCTTCAGCACAAAACAGATCCTTCGACTTAAATATTACGACACATTCTCTCTCCACACTCTCTGCCTGATCTGCTGAGTATTTGAAGGATTTTCCCTGTATGTTAATTGCCTGGTACCCCATGGCATGTTTACAAAGTTTGTAAATGGCATCAATCTCTGATATGTACTGATTATAAATGGATCATCTTGAGGTGGATTTGGAAATGCTACTGAAGATTTTGGACACACTGCCAATGAGAAATATCACAGAGAAAGACACAGAGTGCCAGAGTAACTCAATGGGTCAGGCAACATGAATGAATGAATGTACAAATGAATGAATGAATAAATACTTTATTCCCACATGTCAGAAGTCACAGTGAAATTCTTTATTTGCATACCCAAGTTATGCAAATAGTAGCCACATAAAGGGTGCTGATAAAAAAGTTACAATGTATCCTGCACCAGATTATCCTTTGTTCTTCTTCCTCCGCTCATAGCGGTCCCCCCACTCCGAGTCCTCCTTTGTTCCCAGCAGTGCATCAACCGACTCACATTGGCCCTTCCTCGACCGCCTACCCCCTCAACGACCACCACCCCTGACTGGTGTCTTCATCGACTGTTGCACCGACCACCTCCACAACCACCACCAGGTCCTGCCACCTCTGTGGAGAACACGGATAGGTGATGTTTCTGCTCCCAATCCATGTTCTCCAGTGACGCTGCCCGACCCACTGAGTTACTCCAGCACTTTGCATCATTTTTTGTAAACCAGCCTCTACAGTTCCATTTTTCTACTCGTAAGATTACCACCGAATTGTAGATTCATTTGGTGTGAGAAAATAGAGATGCAATGTAAAAAAAATGGTTCCATTTGAAAAGTGGTTTGCTTTTTGGCTTTCAATTGCTTTAGCAATAGATTTATTTTCAATAATGTTACCTGAATATTGATGTAAGAAACTGTAGATGCTGGTTTATCCGCAGAACATGGATACATGACGTTTCGGGTCAAGACCCTTCTTCACACTAACCTATTATCTGAATGTTGTAGTTTGATTGATTTGCAATGAATCACCAATATCCTTTTTCCACACCCACCTCTAAGGGTGCAATGACTATTGGGCGGTACAGTGGCGCAACGGTAGAGTTGCTGCCTTAGAACGCCAAAGGCCCGGGTTTGATCCTGACTACAGGTGCTGTCTGTACAGAGTTTGCATGTTCTCCCCGTGACTGAGTGGGTTTCCTTCTGGTCCACCAGTTTCCTCCCACACTCCAATGCATGTTTGAAGGTTAATTGGCTGTGTTAAAATTGTAAATTGTCCCTAGTGTGCAGGAGAGTGCTCGGGTACGGGGTGAGCGCTGGTCAGCACGGTCTCGGTGGGCCGAAGGGCCTCTTTCTATGCTGTATCTCTAAAGTCTAAAGACTATTTTGCAAACATCTGTACACCGACCAGACCAGCTCAGTTACAGGCTAAGTTGCCTTTATCCTGAGTGCTTATTTGCCCACACACTGTGGTGTCATCTTCACCCACAGCTTTTAGACCGCACAAATCGCAGGGAACCCAGGGCACGTCTCCCTGGGTCTCGTGTTCTACTGTTGTCTCATTGGAAATGCACTCACTGATAATTACCTTCACATTCCTGCTATTCAGCCAATTTATTATCCAGCATAAAATTATTTCAATCTTTTCTCATGGGCCTTTGCTGCAAATCTCTTCCCAGGCACCTCTCTGAAAGTCAAAGTATGCATTATCACTGTATGGCCCTGTCCCGCAAATGCAGTTATACCCTGAAGAGATGAAATGATGAAGAGTCTCTTTCTTTTTACAATGCCATGTGGGCTTAACCCTTAACCTTGTGCACCATTCCAAATGCTCCTGACATGTTTCTCTTTTTCCAGCACACTATTGTTTCTGACACCTGCATAATGACTTATAAATCATTGCACCATGCCACGACAATAATGGCACGGCATGACCCAATAGCACAGAAAACAAATAATCTGGTCATTACCAGAGTGACCAGCTGGGCTGTGAATGTCTGAGATTCAGTTAGTGTCTGCTGAGAAAGATTATTTAATCTACTGTATGAGGGGGAATAGATAGGGTGAAAATACAGAGTCTTTCACCCAAGGTAGGGGAATCAAGAACCAGAAGACATAGGTTTAAGGTGAGAGAGAAAAGATTTAATAGTAACCTGAGAGGCAACCTTTTCACGCAGAAGGTGGTGGGTATATGGTAAACAGCATCTAAAAGACACTTAGACATGTACATGGATAGGAAATGTTTAGAGAGATATGGGCCAAATGCAGGCAAATGGCTGGCCTGGATGTGATGGACTGAAGGGTCTGTGTTTATGCTGTGTGACTTATGTCTCTATGATCATTCCACAATTCAAGCCGGTGTGGTATTGCAGCCGATAACGTTCTTTCATAGTGTGGCGTCTGTTTAATGCACGGTGGTCAATTTTTGCATGATGCAATCTCACAGGCAGCACTTTGTCAAACACAATTATAAGTACAGTGAGCAGTTGCAGCCGGTGGGCTGTTGACAATGTGGGAAAAATAAAATGGTAGAAGTGTAAAGGGTCATTTGATGATCGGTGTGGTCTCGTTGATCCATAGGGTCTGTTTTAGTGCTGTATTGGTCAATGACACTGTGCCACTTCAACAGTTTGAGTGATTTAGTCTTTAGGCTTTAGAGATACAGCACAGAAACAAGCCCTTCAGTCCACTACGTCCACCCTGATCAGCGATCACCCCATATACATTAGGGACAATTTACAATTTTATCAAAGCCAATAGTAAGATTAAACGAGAACTTACCAGATTGAAGTTTGATCTTTATTTTATGAGCAGTTACGATGAGGGATTACGTGAAGACCCCGCCAGCACGCATGCGCGACATTCTTCAAAGCAGCCGTGTGGAATCACAGAACACAGTAATTGAAATAAACATAGTAAAGATAAGAAGAACTAGGATACCAGTTGACCTTTATAATTGAGGGCGGGAGCGAAGGGCACGTAATCCCTCATCGTAACTCCTCATAAAATAAAGATCAAACTTCAAACTGGTAAGTTCTCGTTTAATCTTACTATTTTACTTCGGAGTCACGTGAGTGACTACGTGAAGATTTTAAAGCTCTGTGATTTCAAGCCGTGTAACAGTCCATGCTTCACTCACTGCCGAAGTCATCCAAGGGAGGAAGTATGTTATCGTAATTAAACATGAATCAGTTTTTTAAAAAACAATAACAATATTTATTTTAAACAAAGAAAATAACGCTCCCCCGGGCTTAAATTATATATTTGCAGAATTTAAAATCCTTTCTGCAAACAATGCAGGTTTGGCAATTGGCTTGTTATAAAACGTTTGGAAAGTCCTTTCCGTGGACCATCCCGCTGTTGCCAGGATATGGTCCATTGGCACCTCCATATTTCTGGCCGCCGATGTTGCTGCTGCCCTGGTGGAGTGAGATTTAGAAATGTCAGTATCCACCCCAGCAGCTCCCAATACCTGTCTGAGCCATCTTGAGATGGTTTGTACCGACACCCGACCATGTGGTTTTTTTAAGGTGACCCATAGTGCCTTTTCGCTCCCTCGGAATGCTTTGGTTGTGCTAAGGTATAGCAGCAGATGTGACATGACACATAAACGGGGGTCAGGTGGGTACGCCCGGAATTCCATTGTTAGTCCTGAAGTTCCCAGTCTGCTCTGCTTGACCAGCTCCCAGATTGTGAATGTAATTTGGTCAGCTGATGTGACCATATTGTCCAGTCTTAGATAGTGTAGGGACTGGACCCTTTGGGCTGAGACTAAAGCCATCAGCATTACAGTTTTCAGAGTGAGCTGTTCCAGAGTCAGGGATCTGGCTGGTGACCAACCCCTTAGAAATGACAGGACGACACTGACATCCCAGATCTGGGTGTACCTTGGTCTAGGGGGGGTTGGTATTAAAAATAACTTTCATTAGTTTGGCCACCAGTGGATGTGATCCTATGGACTGTTGGCCTGGTGCCTGTCATAGATAGGCTGACAGAGCACTCCTAGCACAATTAATTGTGCTGTAACTCAGACCTTCATCGTAGTGAAGGCTGGACAAGAACTCCAGTACGTTCGTTATTGTCGCTGTTCTATATGTCGCCCCAGTCCTCGAGCAGTATGCTTCCCACTTCCTGATGCTGGAGAGGTACTGTTTCTTGGTGGATTGTTGGTAAGATGCCGTCATCATGTCCATGGTCCTGTTTGATAGTCCCAGATCCAATAGTGGTCTTTTTAAATTCTGCAACCCAACAGATTTATTCTGTCATGGCACGGATGACTCTCGCCCGTGACAGGGTGGACCAACAGATCTGGTCTTCTGGGAATGGTCATGGGTGGTTCAGTGACCATGTCAAGGACCACAGGGAACCATGGCTGTGTAGGCCAGTCGGGTACTACCAAAATACCTGAAGCAGAGTCCATTTGTATTTTTTTGCGTAGGACCCAACTGATGAGGCAGAAGGGGGGAAAAGCATAGAAAAACAATTTTCCCCAATTCAGCGAGAACGCATCCATCGCTGCTGCCTCAGGGTCTGGTTCCCAAGCGACATATGTTGATAACTGGTGATTCAGTTGGGATGCGAAGAGATCGATATCTGGTGTTCCATATCGCTTTGTAATTTCAGCAAATATTTTGGGGTTCAGCATCCATTCGGTGTTGTCGTTGAATTTTCGTGACCTGATGTCTGCCACTGTATTAAGCTTACCTGGTAGGTAAGCTGCTGATAGCCAAATACGTCTGTCGACACACCTTTGCCAGATTGTGTTGACCAGATTGTCACATGATATCAATTTTATTCCACCCATATGGTTAATATAGGCCACCACTGTGGTATTGTCAATTTGTAGGCAGACATGCAAATGGTGCATAGCTGAACAGTATGCTTTTAGCCCATAAAACACACCCAACATTTCTAAATAATTTATACCCAGTGTCTGTAGTAGTGATGATTCTTGTTTATTCCATCTATCATCAGTACTAGATATAGTGTTAGTTGCTCCCCAGCCTTGAGCACTAGCATCCATTTGTATCGTGATTGTTGGGTTATTGATAATGATGGGGCTGGAACTATGCCAAATGTTTACTTTCCACCATTGTAATTCTGAGAGTGCTTTAGCTGGTAATTTCATGGGTCAATCAAAATGACCTGCATGTTGTTTTAGCGCTTGCACCTTTGCTCTTTGGCAGTTTTGGTAATGCAAAGGTCCAAGCTGGGTAGCTGGAAATGCTGTTACTAATTTCCCAATTACTCTTGCTACCTGTCGAATAGTTGGTTGATTGGTAACCATCAATTTGTTGCAGGCTTGTAACCAATTCTGCTGCTTTCTCTTTTGGCAACGTTACAGACATATGGACTGAGTTAATTGTGAATCCCAGATAGGTGATAGTTGTGGATGGTGTCTTGAAGTTATCTGGAAGGTATACAAACCCCATTGATGTCAAACAATATTTAGTATAAATAGGTCTGCAGACCTTTAGCTAAAACACTATAAAATGTCATGAGTAGCCATGAAGGGAACTAATGATAAAAAATCACGAAGGTTACTGGGAAAAATCTTGAGTATATGCAAATGTTCAATATAATGTGAGAATAATTTTTAATCTTAAAATTGATGTTTAGGTTTTAATATTTGGCAAACGCTTTTATTAGGTCATTTGCCACGCCTTGATACTGCCATTGTTGCCCCATCCAGTTAAAGTTAGGTATCTACGATGATCCTTATGAATAGGTACTGAATAGTATGCATCTCTGAAGTATTGGAAGAAGCAATGATTATATTGAAGAAGGGAATCACAAAAGTTAATATCATATTAACTTAGTTATAATAGTATTCTACTTATTTTGGACCTACCATCGACAGAGGTACTTAGAGAAGAGTGTGAAAGGGAACTAATGATTCCTCCTATAAAAATCCGAAGGTTACATGGGGAATACTTGATTTTTTTGGAATCATATGTGCAACAAATGTAAAAGAACTGTTTAATGACGGGAAGAGGGAATCTAATGAATTTAAAATTGTAAATAATGATTGTTTTTCAAAAACAAGAACAAATTTTATCCAAAATTTTCCACCACTTGTGATAAATGTCTAGCCCAAAATGCAACTATAACACACTCCTTAGTTTCCTGCATACAACTTTATAGATTTTGAAATGATATTTTAAAAATATTTACAAAATTATTCAAGACAAGAATGGAACCTAATACTGAAATGATTATATTTGGCGTAATGAAGGGAATAAATTGAACACATCTCAAAATCTATTCTTTAACTATAGTTTAATAATAGCAAAAAAATTTAATACTTAAATTTTGGAAGGGTACATCAATACCAACGCTTAAAATGTGGTTTGCAAGTATGTTGGGCAACACTCATCTTGAGGAAATGCGATTCCTCCTAATGGATAAATCAGACCAATTCATAACGAGTTGGTCTCCATTCGTCATTTTTTTGGAATCATATGGTGCAACACAATTGTAAAAGAACTGTTTCAGGACGGGACGAGGGTTGGTCAAGATTATAAATAATGATCTCCTTTTTTTCTTTAATTTTATTTTCTTTTTTCTATTTTCTCTTTCTCAACTTTCTTCATTTACTCGTTTTCTTTCTTCACACACTATATATTTCACATCTTTCTATCCTTTACTATCTAACTTATTTTTCTTATTCTATTATTTTTTCAATGTAACAAAAAAAAAAGAAGTTGTACATAAAATGTATTATGAAAATATATATTAGGCACTTTGGTGCCATATGACTGTACTTACTTCTAATAAAATAAAAAATAAAAAAATAAAATAAAAATATCTTGGTAAATTATCTTGGGGCTGATGTTAGATAATTGGCAACGCTTTATACTGCCATAGTTGCCCCATCCAGTTAAAAGTTAGGTATCTACGATGATCCTTATGAATGGGTACTGAATAGTATGCATCTTTTAGATCGATGCATGCCATGAAGTATCCTCTGGAAATCAATTGTTTGGCAGTAACAAATGTTTCCATTTTGAAATGTATATACTGGACAAAAATATTCAGTGTCATCAAGTCAATGATGATGCGACATCCACCATCTTTCTTGGTTTTTGTAAAGATATATGATACAAATTCCAAAGGGTCATGTTCCTTTTTTTCTATGACTCCTTTTGTATGTAATTTTTGTATGTAATCTCACCAGTTCTGCCTGTCCCTCGTATTTGTTTGTATTTGTGAGAGGGTAAACACCCTGTGGGGTGCATGCTGAACTGGTGGCATTCTTTTTGAATGAATTCAATTTTGTATCCCTGAATGCTTTGTAGTATATAATTATCAAGAGTGATAGTCCTCCATGCTTCCCAAAACAGGTGTAACCTTCCCCCTGTTAGTACAGGTGCTGCACCTTTTATGTTCTGGAAGGAACCAGACCCACCTACCTCCATGGTTACCGGTAGAGTGTTCATTTCTTGGGTTTCTGTTTCACCAGTCGAGGTGTTGCTGTGTGGGGTTGGCGCATCTTCCATGGGGTCTGCTCTGGGTCCTGTCCTAAAAAAGACCTCCGGGGATGATATGCGGGCCCCATGCTTTCACCAGCACCATGATGTTGACGCCTGCTGGTGGTTGCGTAGGGGTGCTGCCGTCTGGGTTGTGTGGCTTTGCTCGTTCCGAGGCCTGCCCTCATGAGTCCAAGCGTGCTCGACTACTCATCCAGATCTTTTACCTGTTTCGACAGGTCCTTTCCAAATAGCAGGATTTGAGGTTGTGAGGTCGCAGATTTGCACAACCCTGTAAATTTGGGATTGAGGGCAGGTCTGATGGCATCTTTCTGCAGGATATTTATCTCGTACTGTGTGTTGCACAGTAGAGCCAGGGTGTCCTGCTGGTTGTCGGTCATTTTGACCCCATCCACAGGACGAACATATGATGTAATGGCTGATGTCAGGAGCTTCAGAATTTTTTGGAGCTTTACCTCTTGGGATTGTATGCCCAACCCAATTTACCCCCAGATTTGGCTGTTGACGGCCGGTACATTGAGTGAGATGCAGTTCTCTGGGGGCGTGTATCTGTCCAATGCCTCATTTACTACGTGTTCTTGTAGTGGGTTGAAGGACAGGTAGTCAATAGACTGCAACGGCTGCCCCAGCTCTTGGTGTTACCGCATAGTGGTTGATCACTCCCAGCAGCTCTTCCTGTTCCTGTACCCCCAGCACACTGCTGGTGTCTTCAGCCATGGACCCCTCTTCTTGACCAGCCCAGCCCTGGTCACCAATGCTCCCCTCTGCTGAGGGAGATGCGATGGACAGTGCATGCACTACCATGGCAGGCTTGCCCCATTTCCCGGAGCAAGTCCCGCTGGAGCATTTGCTCCATCAACCGCTCCATGCGGGACAAACGGTCACCTTTGCCGCTCTCGGGCGGCGTGTCTTCCTGGCCGGACTCATCGGAGTCTACCGGCCGGACCGACTTCTGCTTTGTCTTGCCTCCAACCCGCTGCGGTGGTTCAAGCTGAGCAGCTTGCGGCGTTGGGCTTGGCTCAGCAGAAATTGCGTCAGTGACTGTGGACTGCAGTGAGTGCAGTCCAGGTGCCGCCGGTCGCTCCCCACTGCTGGAACCCTCCTGGGCCATCACAGTCGGACGGGGTGCGACCTTCTTTGTTTTTCTGCCCTTGTCCATGTTCTCTATAAAACAGAGCACAACAAGGGTTTCACGAAAATGCGACCTCAGAGTAAGTTTTACTTACCTGGAGGTCCCATTTTAAACTCTCTTGCGGGAGAACTCGTTCCCCCGCCCATCGCTGTTGCACTGCGTGAGACGCTATGTCGCGCATGCGTACTGGCGGGGTCTTCACGTAGTCACTCACATGACTCTGAAGTAAAATAACCAGCAAACCTGCACACATTTGGAGTGTTGGAGGAAACCTGAGAAAACCCATGAGGAGACAGAGAGAACGTAGAAACTCCATACAGACAGCACCCGTAGTCAGATTGACAGATACATAAATATTGGCAAGAATAGCAGCAACTCTATCACTGTGTCACTACGCCACTGCTGTTACTTTGTTGTTATTGAGTCCATACCCCAGACCTCCCTACAAAACAACAACATGGGAACATCCACACCAGAATGACTACAATGGATCAAGAAGGCAGCTCACCCCAATCTTCTGAGGGGCAATTAGGACTGGACAAGGAATGCAATGCCAACATCCTGAAAACTGAATTGGAAATAAATCAGCAGTTTAGGATCAATAACACCCACTGCACTTCATATACTGACTTTCTCCATTGTATTCTTATGCAGTCAAAGTTTCAATTCTGATTATTATCCATAACTCGGCTCAGCTCCTTGAAAATATCCAAAACAATTGTTGTGTTTCCCTGGTGGGTTTCTTCACAATTATTCATGTTCAATCTTCTGCGATCAAACATTCTCCGAAGATAGAATTGTGACTGTTTCCCCACTGAGGATAAGGCTAACAATAATTCCACATTACTCTTGACAATTGTAGCTACATTCTCATCCCTTCGGAACCTTCTAGCTCAAAGGAACCAGGTTTTACACCTTTGCATTCTGCACCTGACTTTCAAACTGCACCGGTTAGATGTAAAGAAGTGCAGATGTTGGGTTCTTGCCTAGAACACAAAGTGCTGGAGTAACTCAGTGGGTCAGGCAGCATCTCAAGAAGACATGGATAGGTGAGGTTGTCCAGTGATGCACTCCACCAAAATGCCGTCTGTCCACTTCCTCTACAAATGCTGCCTGACCCGCTGAGTTCAAGAGTCATGAGAGTCAATGATCATCAGCGTTTATCAAGATTCAAGAGAGTCAAGGGTCATCGGTATCATATATATGCAAAATGTAAAAATGAAATTCTTACTTGCAGCAACGTACAGGTCTGTAAACAGAGCACTCATAGATAACACAATGGTTTGGAGCAAGGGTTCCCCCAGGGAGTATATTTCACCTACTGAGGCGATAAATTTGATGATTCTGGATTTGTACATTTTTTTCTCATACACTGACTGTGTTTGATCTGTTCATCATTAGTTGTTCATAAATAAGTGAACTAATATTATTATGCAATTCAAGATGGCGGATGTGCAGGAGTGGGCGCCGTCTGTGTATCGCAGTCTGCCCGCAGTCCGTCTCTACACCTTTTTAAAATTTTAAGTCCTGTTAAAAAATGTTAGTGGAGGTCTTCTATGTGGGGGTAGGGGTGGGGGTGGGGGGGAAGGGGGAAACTTTATTTCTTAGTCACCTACCTGGTCGGAGAGGCAGCATCCCTCCAAGCTGCTTCTTCGCCCCGTCCACGCAGCCTACCATCGAGAGTGGAGCGGCGTTTCCTGTCGGGACCGGCCGGGACTACAGCGCTGGGATACCAACAGGGAGCGGGCGATGCCTTACCAGGTCGCCGTGCGGTAAGCTCCGGAGTGCTGTGGCCGTCGATCCCAACATCGCGGAGCTGTGGCTGCGGCTGCGGGCGTCCGGCCATGGGCGGCGCTGGATTTGGAGCGCTGCGGAGCCAGGGATCGAGTTCACCAGGGTCGGAGCTCCAACCGGAGCGGCCTGAGTGCTACGAGTGCCCCGGGCTCTGGTCTCCGGGGAGGAGGCAGCCGCTCCACACTTTCCACGCCACTTGAGGAATTGTTTCACCCAACGCCGAAGTTCTATCTTCACAGCAAGAGGGCCCTGAAAATCATCGGACTGGCTGCACGGCCACAAATGGGCCTCGACCTCGGGTGTTTCAGAGGAAGAGGACTTAACCTTTTGGTGCCTTTCCCCACAGTGGAAAGTTTTGTTTCTGCTTTGGGGGGATGTTTGTGTTGAACTCTATAATCTGTTGTGTCCATTTTATTCTTTTTTTTTCCATTTTTTTTATAACCTTTTTCTATGGTTTGTAATGGAACTTATTATTTAATTTATGTAAAGCACTTTGGTGTCAATGCAAGTTGACTTAAAACGTGCTTTATAAATAAAACTTACTTACTTACTTACTTACTATGTGCTATTAAAGTTGCCAGGGGTAAACGGGACAAAAAGGTTTGGGAACCCCTGGTTTAGAGATACAACCTGGAAACAGGCCCTTTGACCCACTGAGTCCAAACTGTCCAATGATCACCCATACACTAGTTCTGTCATACACATTACGGACAATTTATAGAAGCCAATAAACGCACAAACTCGCACATCTTTGGAATGTGGTAGGAAACCAGAGTACCCAGAGTAAACTTTGGACTTTAGAGATACAGTGTTGAACTGGCCCTTCGGCCCACTGAGTCCATGCACTCCAACTATCACCCCATGCACTAGCACTATCCTACACTCCGGAAACAATTTACACTTTACAATTTACAGAAGCCAATCATGCACATCTTTGGAGTGTGGGAGGGAACTGGTGCACCTGGAAAAACCCCATGCGGTCACAGGGAGAACGTACAAACTCCGCACAGACAGCATCCGTAGTCTGCAGGTCTCGGGCGCTGTTAGGCAGCAGCTCTACCGCTACTCCACTGTGCCATGCATAATAAATAAAATTAAATTCAATAAATAAATAAACAGGCAATATTAGTCCTTATTGTAACCAAAACAGTTCATAGTTCTCTGTTTATTTAGTGTTTGTAGTGTTCCAGAACTAATGATGACAGAGAACAAACTGTTCCTGAACCTGGACGTCATAGTTTTATGAGTTCCTCCAGCACTATGTTTTGCTCAAGATTCCAGCAACTGAGGTTGCTTGTGTCAACAAAGCAGAGTGACAGAAATGACAGCCAATGTCATTTGGCAAGTTCTGACTTACTTCACATCTAGATCGGAGAGATGCACAGATTCCCCTGCCCAGAGTAGGGGATTCCAGAACCAGAGGACATAGCTTTAAGGTGTAGAGGGAAAGCTTTAAGGTGTGGAGGGAAAGATTTAATATGAACCTGAGGGGCAACTGTTTCACACAAAGGGCAGTGAGTGTATGGAACAAACAGCTCAAGGAGGTAGTTCAGGCAGGTACTATCACATTATTTAAAAAACATTTAGATAGATCCATGGATAGGACAGGTTTAGAGGGACATGGGCCAAGCACAGGCAAGTGAAACTATTGGAAATGGGACATGTAGGCTGATGTTGGGCTGCTAGGCCTGTTTCCATGAGTCTGTGACTCTATGACTATCTGTGTTAGGCTGGAACATAGATCAGTATTCAGTATTCAGTATATCTTTATTGTTATTTCCTGAGTACTCACATCAATGCGGATGTGACAATTGCAGCCAGCTTGCTTCAGATCATTGATAAAGGCTGCTGCGTAAAATTTGTCAGCCGATTACTCATTGCCATTGCGATTATCAGGATGGTGGAAGATTATAGATCTTGGCTTTCTCTTCCACTAGCAATTTCAATGCTCTTCAAAAGATGTTAAGCATCTTTTGTGATGCCAACTCTACACATTTTATGCCAAATGTGCAGCACAATGAATGACACAAAGTGCTGGAGTAACTCAGCAGGTTCAGGCTGTATCTCTGGGGATGTTTCGGGTTCGGACTCTTCTTCAGACTGCACAGTGTCTTTCATTCTCAAAACCTTTGTTCTATTATTGAGAGAAATTGAAGCCATTCATTCATTAAAGACAATCACAAGCATTTCAGTACCTATGCAAGATGCGAATAAGACAACGTGCTGGAGTAACATAGCAGGTCAGGCAGCATCCTTCGAGAGCACAGATATATGATATTTCAGGTCAAGATCCTTCTTCAGACTAAAGAAGGGTCTTGACTCTAAAGATCATTTATCCATGTTCTCCAGAGATGCTGCCTGACCTGCTGATTTACTCCAGCACTTTGTTTCTTTTGTGTTTTAACTAGCATCTGCAGTTCTTTTTTTTCTAGTTAATGGGGGATCCTGATTGAAGAATTTCAATTGTGGAAGGGTATCAATGGGAGTTAACATTGAGAGTGGTTCTTCTTGTGATGGCTAAGGCCATAGCTACAAAACAGTCAATTGAAAGAAAGGGTTGCACATCAACCCAGAGTACCGGAGGTGAACAACAGCAGTTGAGAGAGATATAAAGAAATGCAGATGCTGGAATCTTGAGCAAAACACAAATTTTTGAAGAAACTCAGTGGGTCAGGCAGTATCTGTGATCTGAAACCGCTTAGCCATTCCCTCCACAGATGCTGCCTGAGCCACAAGAGCAAGAACTGGCATTAGTCACCAATTAATTTTTCTTCGGAGTCACATGAGTGACTACGTGAAGAACCCGTCCAGCACGCATGCGCGACATGAGCGTTCACGCAGTGCAACAGTGACGATTGGAGTACAGGGCGCTCCCGCTACAAGCTTTAAAAAAGACGGACCGTCAGGTAAGTTTACTCTGAGGTCGTATTAGAAAACTTTGCTTTGCTTTGTGTACACCAGATTGAGACAACTGGGAAAAATGAACAAAGCAAGACAAGCAAAAAAGACCGTCCCCCATTCGACTCCAACAGAGGAGCGTTCCATCAGTGGGGGGCGAGAGGCTGCACGACCGCACACGCTGCGGTCCGCAATTTCTGATACTGAGCTGAGCCCAGTACCGCTAGCACAGCCTGAGCAGCGGACTGGAGGTAAATCAAGACGGAAGACCAACCGGCCGGTAACATCTGACAACTCCAACGAGGAAGTCTCGCCGCCCAAGGGAACATCAATGAATTCTACTGGTATTGGGATGAGTTTATTATGGTCACATGTAGCAAGGTACAGTGAAAAGCTTTTGTATGCATGCTATTCAGTCAATCATACTACACAAGAGTACAATCTAGCCATGCACAGGTACAGAAGTGGCATTTAGGAGGCTTATGGATAGGCACATGAATATGCAGAAAATAGTGGGACATGGATCATGGGCAGGCAGAGGAGATTAGTTTAACCAGGCCATGTTTGCCATGGACATCGAGGGCTGAAGGGCCTGTTACTATGCTTACATGAGAAAAAAACATATATTCTGTTACCCATACTCTATACAAGTTATGCCATGATTCTGTGTACCATAATAATATTCTGTTAAAATATTCTGGCCTCTTCGCTGGAATGTGGTGATTGCAGTTTTGAATGAGATACTTGGTCTAGTGATCTGGAGATTCAAGTTCAAATCCCATTGTGGCACTTGATGAATTTAAGTTTGAGCTATTAAAAGGAATCTGGAACAAGAAGCTCATATCACCAACAATGGCTGCAAAGCAGCTTTGGCACTAAACCAAGCCCAAGTGAGCAGTTGCCCTTGGCGCAAGTCACCTGGCATTAACATCTACACCATGTCTGCTTGCTGAGATTCCCTGGTGTTGCTGACAAGGTGTCAAGGCCAAGTATAGTGAAGCAGGATCAGAACCTGAAAAATAAATGAGGCAGAGAGCATAACTACAGTGCTGCTGAATAGATATTAACTCCTTCATTCCTTCTTCCCATGCTCCCGTTGGGCAGGTACAGAAGCTTGAAAGCACTCATCTACATTCAGGAACAGCTTTTCCCTGCTGTTATCAGGCTTCTGAACAGTCCTTCCACAAGCCAGGGTACTGTCCGATTCACCTCTACCTCATTGCGGACTTAGGACTTTGGCTTTGAAACTGATGCGCTACTGGTGCTCTTGGGGTGGCACGGTGATGCAGGCTTGTAGGTTAATTGGCTTCAGTAAAGATTGTAAATTGTTCCTAGTGCATAGGATCCTGCTAGTGTATAGAGAGGGATATGGGCCAAACACAGGCCGAAGAGAATAGCTTATTTAGGACATCGTGATTGGTATGGACGAGCTAGACCAAAATATGAAATCTTTGCCTTCAAATTCTCTCTTCACTTATTTCCTGATAATTACTTGGGAAATTAATGGATATAACATTTAAGTTTGACTCTGCTACAGAAAAGTTAGTAGCAAGATTGAATGTATGAATTATCTGCTAAGCCTTGCTGTAAATACATAAATGAGCTATGCCTATATTATGTTGCAGGGTGAAGATTAGTCTGACAGTTCTAGGCTGCATTAATTTGTTATTGAGCGTTATGAGATTACATAGCCATCTTCCTTGCAATTTACCAATTCGATGTATCATTCATTGTCAATGCCAGAGAGGCAACAAGGAGAATAGCAAGCAACATTTAGAGTTATCAAATTGAAATCCTAATAGGCTTCTGTGAAGTTCTGAGCAATGACATTTAGGATAAGATTACATATTTACGTCTGTTTGAACAGAGATCTTGGTACATAAATTATTTTGTATTTCTCCGATGTGTTCAGTAGTAAATGTTGTAATGTACCTTGCAACTCACCCTACAAAGTTGACTCTGCCAGAAGAATATTAAGTGAGAATCCTGAGGAGATTGGTTTAAGGTGAAGGGGGAAAGATTTAACAGGAATCTGGGAGGCAACTTTTTCATACAGAGTAGTGGATGCATGGAACAAGCTGCCGGAGGAGGTAATTGAGGCAGATACTTTTTCAATGTTCAAGAAACAATTAGACAGGTACATGAATAGGATAGGTTTAGCAGGATACAGCCCAAATGCAGGCAGGTGGGCCTAATGTAGATGGGACACATTGCTCGGTGTGGGCAAGTTGGGCAGAAGGGCCTGTTTCCATGCTGTATGATTCAATGAATATGACTTTATTGTAACACATCAGTTTCAGAGACAAAGTCCAATGTCCGCAATGGGGTAGTGGTGAATCAAACAGTACCCAAGTTTATGAAATGACCATTTAGAAGCTTCTGTATCTTCCCCGAATGAATCAGGAAAAAGAGGTAATGAATAGGTAAATGTTTTAATCATGGAGACATTGCAAGCTTTAGTGATGGATTCACTTTCCACAGATGCTGCCTGACCTGCCGACAAATTCCAGCATTTCCAACGGGTATTTACAGCATTATCATCTTTAAAAAATAGTAATTTTCATTTTCTCCGTGCTCTACATTGCCTTCCGGAGCATCCGGAGGAAACCCACTTGATCACAGGGAGAATGTGCAAACTCCACACAGACAGCACCCAAGATCAGGATCGAACCCGGGACTCTTGTGCTGTGAGGCAATAACTTTACTAGCAACGCCACTGCGTTGCCCAATTTGTTAATAGAATTCAATCAAGAACATGACAATAAGGGATAGAATTCCCTGTCTTATGAATATGCTTGAGACTCCAATGCATAATATTTAAAATCTAACAATATGATAACCTGTTAATTGAATTCACAACTCATTAAAATAACAGATGGATATTATTTGTCATCAATCTGTTACCATCACCAGAAACAATTTATAGGTTAGTTTTCTTTCAATGATCATTCAGTTCATAAACTACAGCAACAGGAATTCTTCTGAATGTCAACATTTGCATGTTAATATTGGTTATTAATTGCCAACAAACGTTGAAATTAAATTTAATGTGAAAGTTAGGCAGATTCTCTTGGACTCATTAACTGGGAGCACATTCATGTTCATTAATAATTCCAACATAAGGATTTGATTTATTGTACTGCAAAAAGAAAAATGGTGTTCAGCAAAAAACATCTTTAAAAAGTGTCAGAGTTACAGAGGCATATAGCACCGATACAGGCCCTGCAGCCCAACTTGCCCATGCCAATCAATATACCCCATCTACACTAGTTCCACTTGGCCCATATCCCTCTAAACCTTTCCTATCCATGTACCTGTCCATCGTCACAGAGCCGTGCAGCATTTGCCTGAATTTGGCCTATATCCCATTTAGCCCACTGAGTATAGAAGTTGGGAGATTATGTTGCAGTTGTATAAGACGTTGGTAAGGCCACATTTAGAGTATTGCGTTCAGTTCTGAGGAGCGTGTTATAGGAAAGATGTTGTCAAGCTGGAAAGGGTGCAGAGAAGATTTACGAGGATGTTGCCAGGACGAGAGGGTCTGACCTAAAGACAGTGGTTGAGTAGGCTGGGACTCTATTCCTTGGAATTCCGGGTGATCTTATAGAGGTGTATAAGATCATGAGAGGAATAGATTGGGTACATGCACAGAGTCCCTTGCCTAGAGTAGGTGATTTGAGGAACAGAGGTCATAGGTTAAGGTGAAAGGGTAAAAATTTAATAGGAACCTGAGGGGTAACTTTTTCACCCAAAGGTGGTGGATGTATGGAACAAGCTGCCAGAGGAGGTAGTTAAGGCAGGGACTATCCCAACATTTAAGAAGCAGTTAGACAGGACAGATTTTGAGGTATATGAACCAAATGTTGGCAGGTGGGAATCGTGTAGCTGGGACATGTTGGCCGAGGTAGGTAAGTTGAGTCGAAGGGCCTGTTTCCACACTATATGACTATCATTTTCGAGTGGTGGCAGCCTCGCCTGCAGCTGTTTGTTCTTCACCCTTTTTTTATTTTTAGTTTGTTAAAAGGTTTTGTTCAGGAGGCCTTTTAGTCTTTTTTTATGTGGGGGATGGAGGGGAACCCGTTTTTTTCCAGTTCCTACTTGGGCGAGTATGCATCCTTCCTCCGAGCCGCATCTTCACCCCCTCCTCGCAGACTACCATTTGGATTGGCGCGGCCTTTCCTGTTGGAGACCGGCCAGAGCTTCGAACTGCAGCTTCAGCACTGAGGTACCATCGCGGAGCGGGGCGATGACTTACCCAGGTCACCGTGTTGGAGCTCCGGAGTGCTGGGCAGGGCCTGCTGACTTCAACATCGTAGATCTATGGTCTGCGGAGCTTTCAGCCATGGCGGCGCTGACTTTAACATCACGGAGCCTGGGATCTCTCGCCAAGGTCGCCAGTGTTGCAGCTCCGCCCAGTGGACCGGGAGCCGCAGTCTCCTGGAGGAAGCGGCCGTTTTGGAACTCCAAGCCGCTGAGAGTGTTCTGGAGTTCCATCATCCCGGCGAGAGGGCCTGAAACATCGGGCCGCCGTAGCGGCGACTGCAAAGGCCTCAATAGGCCCCAACCACGGGTGAACATTGAGAAAGTGGACTGATCATTGCTGTCTTCCCTCACTGTGGGAAACGTTGATTTTGCTGTGAGGAGATGTTTTTCATTTTAATGTTAAATTCTATAATGTTGTGTTTATTTTGTTTGTGTGCTGCAATGGCAACTCAAATTTCACTGCACCAATTGGTGTATGTGACAATAAATGTCCTTTGTCCTTTGTCCTTATCACTCTGTATTCCTCTAAACCTTTCCTATCCATGTGCCTGTACAAATGACTTTTGAATTAATAACATTTTTAATAACATTTTTCAATATATTGAATAAAATCTCAAAGTATTAAAAATTGGTGTGAATTTCCTAATTGAAATTAAAATAAGTCACTCAAGCACATTTTCAATACAACTCATAAAAATCTCAAATTATCAAGTGCAGATGAAGGAAATTAAATCCTCTACATCATTATCTCGAAAATCTGTTGGTTTTAATCTCATTGTACATGGTCACACCCTGGGCAAAATACTTTTGTTCTGTTGGCTGTAAAGTACATTAGGATATCCCAAATTCATGAAAGATGTTATATATGTACCTTTATGGCCTCTTTTCTCAATATTTCTTATCACACGCAGCAGTATCCAGGTAAAGGCTTAAACATGGACAATGAACAGGCATAAGACACCGCATTTGGTTTCTTACATAGTTCCAATCCCCATAATGATTGTTTAAGTGGTATTAAATATTCTGTCTTTCAGAAACAATGAAACATTCATATGTCTTTGCCAAAAGTCCAAGTGACATTCCTTCCCCGCGGCTGTCAGATTAATCTGTGGTGCAGTAAAAATGTTATGGCAGCAAACAGCTACTGTAACTTCTGTGCTTGGAAATCATTCCCTTGGACAAAGACATTGATGGCCCCTTCCTTTCTCTCTTCACACTCACTGTTAACACAGGTTACATTTTGGAATGCAATAAGACCAGAACAAGGTTGTACAGTGGTAGAACCAGAGACCCGGTTTATATCCTGATCTTGACTGCTATATGTATGGAGTTTTCCCTGTGACCAAGTGGATTTTTTCCGGGCACTCCAGTTTTTTCCCACATCCCAACATAGGTTAATTGGCTTCTGTAACTTGCCTCTAGTATGTAGGTGAGTGAATAAGAAATTGCAATAACATAGTTTTGTTTAGTTTAGTTTATTATCATGTGTACCGAGGTACAGTGAAAATCTTTTTTGTTGCATGCTATTCAGTCAGAGGAAAGACTATAGAAACATAGAAACTAGGTGCAGGAGGAGGCCATTTGGCCCTTCGAGACAGCACCGCCATTCATTGAGATCATGGCTGATCGTCCCCAATCAATAACCCGTGCCTGCATTCTCCCCATATCCCTTGACTCCACTAGCCCTTAGAGCTCTATCTAACTCGCTCTTAAATCCATTCAGTGATTTGGCCTCCACTGCCATCTGTGGCAGGGAATTCCACAAATTCACAACTCTGGGTGAAAACGTTTTTTCTCACCTAGGTCTTAAATGACCTCCCCTTTATTCTAAGACTGTGGGCCCTGGTTCTGGACTCGCCCAACATTGGGGAAAATGTTCCTGCAGCTTGTCCAGTCCTTTTATAATTTTATATAAGATCCCCCTCATCCTTCTAAACTCCAGTGAATACAAGCCTAGTCTTTTCAATCTTTCCTCATATGACAGTCCCGCAATCCCAGGGATCCATCTCGTGAACCTACGCTGCACTGCCTCAATCACAGGATGTCCTTCCTCAAATTAGGAGACCAAATCTGTACACAATACTCCAGATGTGGTCTCACCAGAGCCCTATACAAATGCAGAAGAACCTCTTTACTCCTATACTGAAATCCTCTTGTTATGAAGGCCAACATTCCATTAGCTTTCTTCATTGCCTGCTGTACCTGTAAGCCAACTTTCAATGACCGGTGTACAAGGACGCCCAGGTCTCGCTGCACCTCCCACTTCCCTAACCTAACACCATTGAGATAATAATCTGCTCCCTTGTTTTTACCACTAAAGTGGATAACCTCACATTTATCTATATTATACTGCATCTGCCACACATTTGCCCACTCACTCAACCTGTCCAGGTCACCCTGCAACCTCCTAACATCCTTTTCGCAGTTCACACTGCCATCCAGCTTTGTGTCATCTGCAAACTTGCTAGTGTTACTCCTAATTCCCTCTTCCAAATCATTAATATATATGGTAAACAGTTGCAACCCCAACACTGAGCCTTGCGGCACTCCACTCCACTGCCTGCCATTCTGAAAAGGAACCATTCACTCCCACTCTTTGCTTCCGGTCTGCCAACCAATTTTCTATCCGTGTCAACACCCTACCCCCAATACCATGTGCTCTCATTTTAGTCACTAGACTCCCTTGCAGGACCATATCAAAGGCTTTCTGAAAGTCTAGATACACTACATCCACTGGCACCCCTTCATCCATTTTACTTGTCACATCCTCAAAAAATTCCAGATGATTAGTCAAGCATGATTTCCCTTTCATAAATCCATGCTGACTTGGACTAATCCTTTTACTGCTATCCAAATGCCCCATTATTACCTCTTTAATAATTGACTCCAGCTTCTTTCCCACCACCGAAGTCAGGCTAACTGGTCTGTAATTCCCCGTTTTCTCTCTCGCTCCTTTCTTGAAAAGTGGGATAACATTAGCTATCCTCCAATCCACAGGAACTGATCCTCATTCTATTGCCATTGGAAAATGATCACCAATGCGTCCACTATTTCTAGAACCCTGGGATGCAGATCATCAGGTCCAGGGGATTTAGCATCCTTCAGTCCCATTAGCCTACCTAATACTATTTCTCGCCTAATGAAAATTTATTTCACTTCCTCTACCCCTTTAGATGCTCTGTCCTCCAGTACATCTGATACATTGTTTGTGTCTTCCTTAGTGAAGCCAGATCCGAAGTACCTATTCAACTCTTCTGCCAATTCCTTGCTGCCCATAATAATTTCACCCGTGTCTACCTTCAAAGGACCCACATTTGACTTTGCTACTCTTTTTCCCATAACATATCTAAATAAGCTTTTAGTCTTTCTTTATATTCCTGGCCAGCTTCCCTTTGTACTTCATCTTTTCAGCCCGTTTTGTTTCCTTCTGTTGTCCTATGAAAGTTTCCCAATCCTCTGGCTTCCGGCTACTCTTTGCAGTGTTATACATCTTTTCTTTTAGTTTTATTCTATCCCTAACTTCTCTTGTCAGCCACGGTTGCCTCCTACTCCCCTTAGAATCATTCTTCCTATTTGGAATGAAATGATCTTGCGTCTTCCGGATTATGTCCAGAAATTCCTGCCATTGCTGTTCCACCATCATTCCTGCTAAGATCCCTTTCCAGTCTACCTTGGCCAGCTCCCCTCTCATGCCTTCATAGTCCCCTTTGTTCAACTGCATCACTGAAACTTCTGATTTATGAGCTTATAACCATATAGCCATGCAACAATTACAGCATGGAAACAGGCCATCTCGGCCCTTCTAGTCCGTGCCGAACACTTACTTTCACCTAGTCCCATCTACCTGCACTCAGACCATAACCCTCCATTCCTTTCCCGTCCATATACCTATCCAATTTATTTTTAAATTATAAAAACGAACCTGCCTCCACCACTTCCACTGGAAGCTCATTCCACACAGCTACAACTCTCTGAGTAAAGAAGTTCTCCCTCATGTTGCCCCTAAACCTTTGTCCCTTAATTTTCGAATCATGTCTTCTTGTTTGAATCTTCCCTACTCTCAATGGAAAAACCATGTCAACTCTGTCTATCCCTCTCATAATTTTAAAGTCCTCTATCAAGTCTCCCCTTAACCTTCTGCGCTCCAAAGAATAAAGACCTATCTTGTTGAACCTTTCTCTGTAACTTAGGTGCTAAAACCCAGGCAACATTCTAGTAAATCTCCTCAGTACTCTCCCTATTTTGTTGACATCTTTCCTATAATTTGGCAACCAAAATTGTACAAAATTCCAGAATTGGCCTCACCAATGCCTTGTACAATTTTATCATTACATCCCAACTTCTATACGCAATGTTCTGATTTATAAAGGCCAGCACACCAAAAGCTTTCTTTACCACCATATCTACATGAGATTCCACCTTCAGGGAACTATGCACAGTTATTCCTAGATCCCTCTGTTCAACTGCATTCCTCAATTCGCTGTTAAATCCATCTTGCTACTCCACTATTAATACCCAACAATTGAACCTTCTTAACCAACCTTCCATGTGGAACCTTGTCAAAGGCTTACTGAAGTCCATATAGACAACATCCACTGCTTTACCCTCATTAATTTCCCTAGTAACCTCTTCAAAAAATTCAAGAAGATTAGTCAAACATGACCTTCCAGGCACAAATCCATGTTGACTGTTCCTAAACAGACCCTGTTTATCCAGATGATTATATATATTATCTCTAAGTATCCTTTCCATTAATTTGTCCTTCACTGACGTCAAACTAACAGGTCTATAATTGCTAGGTTTACTCTTAGAACACTTTTTAAACAATGGAACAACATGCTCAGTACGCCAATCCTCCGGCACCATTCACATTTCTAATGACATTTGAAATATTTCTGTCATAGACCCTGCTTTTTCTACACCAACTTCCCTCAATGTCCTAAGGAATATCCTGTCAGGACCTGGAGACTTATCCACTTTTATATTTTTGAAAAGTGTCAGTACTTCCTCTTCTTTGATCCTCATAGTTTCCATAGCTACCCTACTTGGATTTAACGTTCTCCTTCTCAAATTGCAGATTAAAACTAATCTTATTATGATCACTATCTCCAAGTGGTTCCTTTACCTCGAGTTATCTTATCATATCTGGTTCATTGGACAAAACTAAATCCAGAATTGCCTTTACTCTGGTCGGCTCCATTACAAGCTGCTCTAAGAACCCATCTCGGAGGCATTCTACAAACTCTCTTTCTTGGGGTCCTGAACCAACCTGATTTTCCCAGTCTACCTGCATATTGAAATCCCCCATCACCACAGTGGCATTACCTTTGTTACATGCCAGTTTTAACTCCTGCTGCAACTTACACCTTACATCCGGGCTACTATTTGGGGGTCTGTAAATAACACCAATTAGTGTCTTCTTGCCTTTACAATTCCTCAACTCAATCCACAGAGACTCTAACTCGTCAGTCCCTATGTAACCATATAACCACATAACCATATAACAATTACAGCACGGAAACAGGCCATCTCGACCCTTCTAGTCCGTGCCGAACACGTATTCTCCCCTAGTCCCATACACCTGCGTTCAGACCATAACCCTCCATACCTTTCCCGTCCATATAACTATCCAATTTATTTATTTACTTATCATTTTTTTGTATTGTTTATTTATTTATTTATTTGGGGGGGGGTTATGTCTTCCCTTGCAAGGGACTGAATTCCATCCATCACCAGCAGAGCTACCCCCCCCCCCCCCCCCCCTCCTCTGCCCACCTGCTTGTCCTTTCTATGTATAACCCTGAATATGAAGTTCCCAGGCCCAATCCTCCTGCAGCCACGTCTCAGTAATCCCCACAATTACATATCTACCAATCTCCAACTGAGCCTCAAGCTCATCTACTTTACTTCTTATACTTTGCACATTCATATACAATACTTTTAATTCCTTACGCATATCACCTTTCACATCGATCCCTATTACACTTGGCCATACTCATCTATCCCTTTGTGAGCTTCCTTTCCCATTAATTCTGGGATCATTAACCATCCCTTTACTCTCTTTCCCTTTAACTCCATCCTCGACTATCCCATTTGACACCCCACCCCCCTTATTCACGATTACAATCAAACCATCCACATACAGATACACGATAAAGGGAATAATGTTTAGTGCTAGATCAAGTCCAACAATGTCCAATTAAAGATAGCTGCACCCCGGCCTTCTCTGCTTCAGCTAAAACAAACCCAGTCTATCTAATCTTGCCTTATTATTAAATTGGTCCACCCACGACAGCTGGGTGAATGTTCTTTGCGATCACATCCTTCTCATAGTGTGGAGCTCAGAAGTGTACATGCTTAGCTTAGAGATACAGCATGGATAAGGATCCTTCGGCCCATCAAGTCCATGCCACCCATCAATCTCCCATTCACACTAGTTCCATGTTATCCCACTTTCTCAATCACTGGAGGTAACTTACAGAGGGGCAATAACACGTGTTTGGATGTGAGAGAAAACGGGAGCACCCAGAGGAAACCTATGCAGTCCCAGGGACAACGTGCAAACTCCACACAGACAGCACCCAATGTCAGCATCAAACCCACTTCTCTGGCATATGAGGCAGCTGCGCCACTAGAATATACGGAAGACATCAAAAAATATCCCAACTACAAGCCACAAGTCTAATTCAGGAAAAGGAACTAAGTTCTGAGTTGTAGCATTTTCAATGACAGCAGCCAAGATAAGATTTATAATGATTCAAGCATTACCCTACAAATATTCTCCTTTACAGCAACATTCATGTGTATGATAACAAAGCTTAAATTGATAAACAGCCTTTTTATCAGCTTGGTGTCAGATACTGAAAGCAACGTAGAGTTTTGATTAATTCCTTTCATGTTACTGACACCTAAATTTGACAAGAAGATTTATAAAATGAGGCCTAAAGTGAAATTTTCATTCATGAATAATAGCCGTTGTGATTAATGGTCAGTACCGACTGAGGAAAACAGACATATCCTCTCTCACCTTCATTGTTCTTGCATAGCATCATAAAATCACAATGCCGTTGAGTCAGACAATATCCAGGGAATGGAGGGAGGCACAGTGGAGCGGTGGTAGAGATGCTGCCTCACAGAGTTTATACATTCTCCCTGTGACCGCATGGGTTTTCTCCAGGTGCTCCAGTATCCGATCATAGGTTAATCGACTTCTTTAAATTGTCCCTAGTGTGTCGGATAGAATTAATGTACGGGTGATTGATGGTCTGTACAGACCGAGTGGGCTGAAAGACTGGGTTTCACACTGTATCGCTAAACTAAATTCAACCCACTATGCATCTGCCGTCTTCATTGGGATTTTCTACTTTTGGAGATACAAGGAAACAAAATCTTTACTTGTCTTTTGGGGACAGTCTGAGGAAGGGTCCCAACCTGTAATGTTGCCTATGCATTCCCTCCGCAGATGGTGCTAAATCCAATGAGGTACTCTGTCACTTCATGTTTTATTTTGGAGGCCATAGCTTGTAGGGTGGTGGGGGGCTGGAACATGCTGCCAGGGGTGGTGGTAAAGGCAGATACAATAGCGTTGTTTAAGAGACTTAAGGGCCTGTCCCACTGTACGAGCTGTTTCAAGAGTTCTCCCGCGTTTCCCTTGATTCGAACTCGGAGAATGACGGTAATAGCCGCTCGTAGGTACTCGGGGCTCTCGTGGACAATTTTCAACGTTGAAAAATCTTCACGAGTCTTCACGAGCTTACCATGTTTCCCGAGTACCTGCCATTAGCGTTACGAGCCGACAAGAGACGTCCTGAGCTCCGACGTACCCGCTACGTACATTCTACGTATTTACCACGAGCTTGATTTTTTTTTAAACTCAGGAGAGCTCTTGAATTACCTCGTACAGTGGGACAGCCCCTTTAAGGATAGCCACATGGATATGCAGAAAATGGAGGGATATGGATCATGGGCACGCACATAATAATTGGTCGGCATCATATTCAGCACAAATATTGTGGGCCAGAGGGCCAGTTCCTATACTGTTCTCTTCTATGTTCGATGTTGCGACTAAATTTTCTTCTACTATCCTTTCAGATGGTGCATTCCAGGTGACAACTCACCAAGCAAATAAAGAAGTTTCCTTCTGTTAGGTATAGGCAGCACAGTGGCACAGCAGTAGAGCTGCAACCTCACAGCGCTAGAGACACGGGTTCAATCCTGACTACGGGTGCTGTCTGTTTGGAATGTATAAGTTCTCCCTGTGACCACATGGGTTTTCTCCAAATGCTCCGGTTTCTTCCCATATTCCAAGGACTTGCAGGTTTGTAAGTTAGCTCCGGTAACATTGTAAAATTATCCCTCGTTAGTAGGATCGTGCTAGCATACGGGATGATCTCTGGTCAGCTCAGTCTTGGTGGGCCAAAGGGCCTATTTCCGTGCTATATCTCTAAAGTCTAAAGTAGAGTCTATGCATTTTTTGTCATTTCATCCTGAGCCTGACCCTCCTGCACGCTGGGAACAGCTTATCAACAGTGCCAAACATGTTTTCACCTCCGGGATGAAAGAGAGAATTTAAGTTTCTTTTGCTTCCTGGTTCAATGTTACAGAAGGTGAATGGCTCCTGTCATCGTGACGTATCATTTCTCTAAGTCACTGTGACCACTGCACTGGGAATTTACCCGGCAGAGCTTTAAGATGAATGGTTGAACCTGTGAGACACTCCTGATCAATAACGCAGCAATACTTCGAGAAGGGCATTCCTCTCTAGATTGCATTTATGGGTGAAGTCCTATAAACAATTACAATGAATCAGAAGTGATAAATAATCATAGCACTTTGCCCAGAATCATGGGATTAGATAAAAGAGTCTCCAGTGCTATTATTACATGCAGGAATGTTGCTATATATAATCTTCCTGTCTTGTAATTCGAAAAAATATATATTTCACGCTGAACAATTTTCCTCTGAAATAGACTTCAATTTTTAGGGCAATCATTTTAAAAACGGATTATTTTTTAAAAGCGATCAATCCAAATCTCTGACTACGAGATTATAAGGCTCTACATTTAAAAAAATCCCTGACACAGTGACCTGTGTTGTGAAAATAATCCATCAAAAACATTGTGCTGAATTCCTGCTGAGCTACACTGCGATCATTTGATGCACTTTTATCTTGCATTGAGCGACATTTGCTTTTCCTATCTAGCACAGAGAGATTTTAATTAGTGGTTTTTGCCTCAAAAATACTTTATACTGTAGCAACTAAACACCCTCTATAGTCACTACAATGCATTGTGCTCTGCGCTTCCGTCCATTGAGTTTAATTCAGTGACAGAGTGTTAGTTAAGCACTATTGGACAGTCCAGACTAGACATGTGCTGCTCAAATGAGTCGTCGGCAACACAACCAGAATGCTGCCTGACCAGCTGAGTTACTTCAGCACTTTGTGCCATTTTTGTAAACCAGCCTCTGTTGTCTAGGTGATCTTGGTGTCTAAAAAATTAGCTCACACTTCCTTCAGGTCTCAACCCAAAATGTCATCTATTCATGTTCTCCAGAGATGTTTAGTTTAGTTTTGTTTAGTTTAGTTTATAGTCACGTGTACTAAGGTACAGTGAAAAGCTTTTGATGCTTGCTAACCAGTCAGTGGAAAAACTACACATGATTGCAATCGATCCATCCACATTGTACAGATTCAGGATAAAGAGAATAACTTTTTACATTACATTACATTACATTACATTAAGTGGCTTTCACTCCAACCGAGGTTGAGTGGTTCCATCTCCATTTTGCAGTTTTGCTCAGGGGTTAAGCTGGGCAGATGAGCAGTTCTTTTATTGCAAGATAAAGTGCAGTAAAGTCCAATTAAAGATAATCCAAGGGTCTTCAATGAGGTAGTAGTTCAGGACTGTTCTCTACATGTTGATAGGATGGTTCTTGGTTGATTGCTGATTCAATTGTCCCTGAATCTGGAGCTGTGCGCTTTCACACACCTCCAGATCCACGGACAGTTTCTTCCCAGCTATTATCAGGCAACTGATAACTGATATCAAGCAATCAGATGCTCTCTGACCTGTTGTGTTATTGCAGTACTTTTTGTCCTTTCATGTATTAACTAGCATCTGCAGTTACTTGTTTCTGCAATTTTCCTTGTGCTTTGTTACATTTATTTGGGAAGTGCCTTGAAGTCTGCCAGCCCTTGCTAACGTTCACCATCCTGAGACCAACCACAAGCCTTCTTGAATACATCATATAGTTACCTCCTTTAAACTAACCCTGGTGTACATAGAACAAAAAATAATAGAGCACGGGAACAGGTCTTTTGGCCCATAATGTCCGCGCCGAACATCATGTCAAGCCCAACTCTTAATCTGCCTGCACGTAATACATACCCCTCCATTCCCAACAGTTACAGTTTAGTTTATTGTTATGACTACCAAGGTACAGTGTTGTTATGTCTACCAAGGTACAGCTTTTGTTGCATGCTATCCAGTGCGGTTTCTAAATTTCTCCCACCCCGACCAAAATCACACCACCTTCTCAGAGAGCTGGAAGTTTAATGAAACAATATCTCTTGCTATTTCCTCTCCAGAGCGATCCAATGATTCAATGATTCAATGATTCAATAATACTTTATTGTCACATGTACCTAGGTACATTTTTAACAGTACAAGATCCAAGATACATTTATTTGTCACATGTGCCAGTTGGCACAGTGAGATGGGTGACCACCATACAGCCATACAATAAAAATAAAGAACACTACACAGGATAGAGTTCAACATAAAACATCACCCACACAGCAGAATCAAAAGTTTCCCACTGTGAGGGAAGGCACCAATGTCAGTCATCTTCCTCTAATGTTCCTGATGTTCACCCGTGGTCGGGGCCTCCGGAGCCCTCCACAGTCGCCGCTACGGGCAGCCCGTTGTTCAGGCCCGCTCTCCGGGATGTTGGAACTCCGACGTCGGAACGGGAGGCCAACCTCGGCGGGTTGGACCTCCAAATCGGCTGCTTCCCACCTGAGTCCGCGGCTCCCGAAGTACCAAGGCCCGCAGAGCGGAGATTCACGCTGGCGGCCCTCGGCAAAGGGCCCCAGAACTCCGCGATGTCGGTCAGCGCCGCCCGCGCTGGGAGTTCCGCCTACCACAGCCCCGCGATGTTGGAACAGTGGCCCAACACTCTGGACCTTCAAAGGGCGATCCAGGTAGGCATCGCCTGCTCCGCGGTGAATCCAGTGCCAAGCCACCACTGCCGAAGCTCTGGTCCGGTCCCTGGTCTGCGGTAGGAAAGGCCGCTCCGATCCAGTGGGAGACTGCGAGGAGGGGGGCGAGGACGCGACAAGGAGAAATAGTCGCATTCTCGCCAGGAAGTGACTGGGAAACGTTTCCACCCTTACCCCCTACCCCCCCCCCCCCCCCTCCCCCACAGAGAAAGACTAAAGAATCCCCAAAACTAACTGTTTAGACAAACTAAAATTTAAAAAAGATAGAAAAAAACAGACAGACTTCAATGCGACGCCCCTAGTGGAATGAATGTATAATCTTTCCGCTGACTGGTTAGCACGTAACAAAAGCCTTTCACTGTACCTCGGTACATGTGACAAGAAACTAAACTAAACTAACTAAATGCCTTTGTAAATAAAGATCATTAGCTATTCTCTTGCCTCTGGTACATTGTCTGTGGCCAAAATACAAAACTCACTGTCTTGACCCCTGCAATCTCCTCTCTTATCTCTCTCAATTATCTGGAGTAGATTCCATCAGGATCTGGGGACACCTCCAAAATACTCACAAATTATCCCTTTTTGATAACAACATGTCCTAAATATCAGAATACCCCTCCCTGATCTTGAAATCTCCATAGCCTTCTTCTTCATGAATCCTTTACAGGAAGCACTCTAGCATTTGCTTTGTGAAGGACATTCCAAGTTAATCTTTAGACTTTAGACTTTACTTTAGAGATACAGCGTCGAAACAGTCACTTCGGCCCACTGAGTTCACGCTGATCAGTGATTACCCCTACACTAGCACTATCCTACACACTAGGATAATTTACAATTTACAGAATCCAAACAACATACAAATCTGTACATCTTTAGAATGTTGAAGGAAACCGGAGCATCCAGAGAAAACCCACGCAGTCAGAGGAAGGACATGCAGACTGTGTAAAGACAACACCCGCAGTCAGGATTAAACCTGGGTCTCTGGCACTGTGAGGCAGCAACTCTACTGCTGTGCCACTCTCCCACCCTGAATAAAAAGTCAATAAATGTCAACCTTGCCAACATTCGCATCCAGTAACAGAATAAAAATCGTGTTTGACTTGATGGAATCATTCCCAGTCTTTTATGGTTCATGTACATTGAAGCTTTAGAGACAAGCTCCAAGCAGACCCTGTCTTAGGCTATTATATGGTTCACTTCACTGAGCAATCTTATCTTGTCACCAACATTCCTGTGGGATATAACTGGCGGCACACACGCTGACTTTCCCACTGTCCCCAAGGGTGGTTTGGGTTTGTGGGACCTCTCCTAATGCTGACATAACTTAGTAATTTGCCCTGAATTTGTCAACAGCTCAGCTTTGACACCTTGACCTCACAGCCCTCTCTCCTGTTGTCCCGCTGTTCATTGTTATTGGAAGAATATGTCAAACAAAGTTAACAGCATGAATGGAGATGGAAGGAACTGCAGATGCTGGTTTACAAAAAACGACACAAAGTGCTATCGTAAAAGCCCTGTCTCACGGTGCTAGTCGACCCACGAGTGACCCCGAGTTGAAAGCAAATTAAACTTGTGGTAATCACGTATGATTAACGTAGCGGGAACGTCGGAACTTGTGGACGCAACTTAGCGACTCGTGGCGCTAACAGCAGGTACCCATGAAACTTGTTAACTCTTGAAAAATTTCAAACATGTTTAAAGTTTTCCACGAGCCAAATTTACTGTTGAAGTTAAAAATTGAAACATTCAAACTCGTTGTAAGAACTTGGTGGCCTGTGAGTTTACCTTAGTGACTCTTGAGTTTACCGTGTTAACCCGTGGGCACTCTGAACTCGGCAGATGGACAGAGAACAGTGACCTGGGAGGTTAGTTCCATTATCCCTCTGATGTTGATTCTTATCTGTATGTTTTAGTTTCTTTTGGATACTCCCACTTTTTCTAAAAGCTTAACGTGTCGAAAATCTTTTTACTAATCTGTTTGATTCTCACTGTTTGTTTAATTCATTGCACAATAAAAGAAAGTTATTTGTTATCAAGATCAAATTGATGTCTGGAAGTCTTCATTTCAATATCACTACAAAGTCTCATAACTTGAATGTAATATTCCTTTCATCATACAACACAAAATTGAGGAAGTGGCACAATATATTCACATCTTGATTCTCACAATCATTTGTCAGATTTAAGGACTCAGGTGCATCATATGCTGTGCTTTTTAAATGTTAAAAATTGTCCCCTCTCAGTAGATCAGAAAATAAGCAAACAGCACGGTGAATGTGAAACAAAGTCTTTATTCATCTTGTTCAATATAAAAAACACTTTTTTTGCACATATTGAGAAAAGGAGCGCCACAGCAAATAGCACAGATGTCTTAAAAAGGGTTTCTCAAACATGCAAGTCAACAAATGAAGCACAAATAAGTATTTCCAGTATATACTCTCATTCAGCTGAGAAATGGAGCACAAGACTAAATTCAGGCAATAAAAGAGACAATGCAAAGCACTCAATGGCAAGTTTTGAGATCTACCATCAGACAAGCAGATGCATGATAACCACTTCTTAAAGAAAAGACAGATGCAATGAAATTACTTACACTAAAATGAAAAAAGAAATCCAAGTTAAATAAAACAAAGTCATTTTTACCATGTGATGATTTTTCAACACGTCGGTAGACGTTGTTGGCTCAAGAGCAACTCGGTAGATGAACTTGGAACATCGCAGAAATGACAAGTAAACGGCAAACGTAGTCATACCCGTGGGAACTCGGTTAAACTCTTGATCATAAACCTGGAATCTCGGACACACCCATGAGTCTTTCACTCGGGGTCACTCGTGGGTCAACTCGCAACGTGAGACAGGGCCATAACTCAGTTACTGGCAGATGGGACAAGTGTGAGGTGTTGCCTTTTGGTAAGTTCAACCAATGGTAGGGCCTTGGGGAGTGTTGAAAAACTGGGAGGATCAGCTATGCAGGCACAGGGTACCTGAAAGTAGTGATACAGGTAGACAGGGTGATGAAGAAAGTACTAAGTGCTGGAATAACCTGCTGAGTTACTCCAGCACTGTGTATCCTTTTTAACAGTATGAATATTGAATGTAGATATCTATCCTACCCCCTCCTTTATCATCCCCTTTGTTGATGTAGCGCAGATCACCACACAACCTACCTCCCTTCCATTGACTCCATCTACACTTCACACTGCCTCGGCAAGGCCACCAGCATAATTAAGGACTAGTCTCATCCCGCTCACTTCCTCTTCTCCCCTCTCCCATTAGGCAAGAGGTACAGAAGTACAAAAATGCATGCCTCCAGATTCAGGGAGAGTTTCTTCCCAGCTGTTATCAGGCAATTGAACCATCCTACCAACTATTAGATGTTCTGAGCTACTATCTACCTCATTGCAGACCCCCGAACTACCTTTAATCGGACTTTACTGGAGTTTAACTTTCACTAAACATTATTCCCTTTATCTTGTATAGTATCTGTACACTGTGGACGGTTTGATTGTAATCATGTATGATCTTTCTACCATCTGGATAACATGCAATAAAAAAAACGTTTCACACTACCTCAGTACACGAGACACTAAACTAAACTAAACTCAACTGAACTTTCTTCCCCCACCTGGATGAACACCCATTCTCCCTTTCCCTTCTCCCCATCCCATATGCAGATGATGCAACGGTGATTGGCCTCATCAGCAACAACGATGAGCTGGCCTACAGGGAGGGGGTCCAGCACTTAGCAGCATGGTGTGCTGACAACAACCTGGCCCTTAACTCCAAGAAGACCAAGGAGCTCATTGTAGACTTCAGGAAGCCCAGAGGTGGCACGCACACCCCCATCCACATTAACGGGACGGAGGTGGAACGTGTTTCTAGCTTCAGGTTCCTGGGGGTCAACATCTCCGATGACCTCTCTTGGACCCACAATACCTCTACTCTGATCAAGAAGGCTCATCAGCGTCTCTTCTTCCTGAGGAGACTGAAGAAGGTCCATCTGTCTCCTCAGATCCTGGTGAACTTCTACTGCTGCACCATCGAGAGCATCCTTACCAACTGCATCACAGTATGGTATGGCAACTGCTCTGTCTCCGACCGGAAGGCATTGCAGAGGGTGGTGAAAATTGCCCAACGCATCACCGGTTCCTCGCTCCCCTCCATTGAGTCTGTCCAAAGCAAGCGCTGTCTGCGGAGGGCGCTCAGCATCGCCAAGGACTACTCTCACCCCAACCATGGACTGTTTACCCTCCTACCATCCGGGAGGCGCTACAGGTCTCTCCGTTGCCGAACCAGCAGGTCGAGGAACAGCTTCTTTCCGGCAGCTGTCACTCCACTCAACAACGTACCTCGGTGACTGCCAATCACCACACCCCCCCCCGGACACTTATTATTATTTATTCAAATCGTTTGCTATGTCGCTCTTCCAGGGAGATGCTAAATGCATTTTGTTGTCTCTGTACTGTACACTGACAATGACAAGTAACATTGAATCTGAATCTGAATCTGAATCTGATCCCCTTCTATCTGTATTCCTTCCTCTGGCTTCACATTTCATGCCACTTCTATCCTTATCTCCTCATCTCACCCGTTTTGGCATTTCATCTCTGGCCTTTGTAAATCATCTGCCAATCAAAAACTCCTCTCACCTTTAACCCCCTATCACTCACCATGCTTTGTTGCACCCCCACCTCTCTTCCCTCTTTGTCACCCCACTACAGTCAGTCTGAAGAAGTGTCCCAACCCAAAACATTGCCTATCCATATTCTCCAGAGATGCTGCCTGGCTGAAGAGTTACTCAAGCATTGTGTGTCTTTTTTAGGTAGCTAGCATCTCCAGTTCTTTAGATTAAACATTTGCCATCAGATCCTTTCTTAGGTCCTATCAAATGCAGGCCTTTGGGCTTCTGGCAAATTTAATTCTTACTATTTACATCCTGCAAAGAACAAATTTTATTTTATCTGAAATCATATCAACCTGAGGTTTTTGAGCAAGGAAATAAATCTGTATTGAATTCATCATTCTGCTTTCTGCCTGTCAGCTTGGCAAGGTTAGATACACAATTCAAAAGGTTATAAATACTGTTTTTGAGCAAACACCTTCGGCTAACACCTCAGTACAGCTCTGCGGAATTAATTAGATGGTCCGACTTCAAGTCTTAAAATGAGGTCCTGACCCACAGGGGCAGATCTGGACTTTACTTGAAAAATCAGGGTTAGCCCAGTTCACTTTTTTTCCTTCAATCAACATCACTGTGGGATAAATTATTTGAACGTTTGACAGCTCTGGGCCTGTACTCACTGGAGTTACGAAGGCTGAGGGGGAAACCTCATTGAATTTTCTTCCCCCTCCGTCAAGAATATACGTTATACAAGACCAGGAACTGGAAGGGGGAGAGTTGGTGAACGTGGAGGGAGGACCTCACTGAATCTTACTAAATAGTGAAAGGCCTGGAAAGAGTGGATGTGGAGAGGATGTTTCCACTAGTGGGAGAGTCTAGGACCTGAGGGCACTGCCTCAGAATAACTGTATGTGCCTTAAGAACGGAGATGATGAGGAATTTTGTCCATTTAAATTCATCATCTCCTTTCCAAAGAAATGCCCTGTTATTCTGAGGCTGTGCCCTCTGGTCCTAGACTCTGTCCAGAGGGTGGTGAATCTGTAGGATTCATTGCCACAGATGGCTGTTAAGGCCCAGTCACTGGGTATCTTTAAAGCAGAGATTGGCAGGTTCCTGATTAGTAAGGGTGTGAAAGGTTACGGGGAGAAGGCAAGAAATTGTGGCTGATTGGGAAAGATGGATCAGCCATGATTGAATGACATAGTACAATGGATGGCCTGATTCTATTCCTATGACTTATATGACTATGACTGTGTGAGTCATGGCACATGGTTACACAAACAAGAGGGTATGTACACATTATAAATGAGAGGAAGGAGGGATAAAGAGTTTCTGAGAGGTAGGTTTTTACACAGCTAGTGGTTGATATCAGGAATCACATTTCACTCCTACTATCAAGAAGAAGGAACAAGAAACTGAAAATCGTGACCAGCAGGTTCAGGAACAGCTGCTTTCCAGCTACCACCTCTACTTCCAGAGAAGATTGCAGAGATTTGGTATGTCAACGAATGCTCTCTTGATCTTGTACAGGTGTACAGTAGAGAGCATATTGACTAGTTGCATCATGGCCTGTAGTGCAAAATGTAGTGAGCACTGCCTTGTCCATCATAGGTACTGACCTTCTCACCATCAAATGGTTCTTTAAATGAGTTATTGCCTCAAATAAGCAGCTAGCATCATCAGAAACACACATCACCTCATTTCACTCCTGCCATCGGGAAGAAGGTATAAGAGCCTGAATACTGAAAGGTCCAGATTCAGGAACAAATTCTTCCCTACAACCATCAAACTATTTTACATATATATACATACACATGCTTATGTAGTATACTGTATATATATATATATATATATATATATATATATATATATATATATATATATATATATATATATATATATATATATCCCATTGTCACATGGGAGGCCTGGTCCCCCAATGCAAACCGTTCCCCAACGTGATATTCCACCACTCACCCGTTCCCCCAACGCAATATTCCACCACTCATCCATAGCCCCTAACTACACAGGTGCGACTCGTTTCCCCACATCCCCAAGCTTTCCCTCCCCTTCTCTTCATCCTCCCTCTTCCCCTCTCCTCCTCCCCTCCCCAATCCCTTCCTCACCTCACCTTTTCCTTTCCCCGACCCTCAGTCACTCTCTCCCTCTCTCCATAACTCATCTCCCCTCCCTACCCCCCTTCTTATCCCTCTATCCCCCACCTCTCCTGCTCCTCCATTCCCCCTATCCCCCCACTATGCCTCCTGACCTCCCCTACTGCCCTCCTCACCCTCTATATCCCACTCCCTACCTCCCCCACTCCCCTCCTCTCCAGCCACGCTCCAGCTAGAGGTGATGCACTAACTCTGCTCGCTCCGCTCCTTCAATTCTCCATGCCAGTGAATCACAGAGGACCCGGCCAATCAGTGTGGCGATGTTGCTCCGGAAGTGGCGTCATTGACCCGGCCTGAGCTTCACCATCCTGGGTGATTGACAGGAGAGGAAACCAATCTGCGTGGCAGCGACTGGCAGGAGAGGAGACCAATCTGCGCATGCGCGGTTTTTATGATTTTTAAACCTTAAATAATAACTTTTAAACTATACCATCAATTAGAACAAAACTTGTAACAGTTGAGCACAGGACAATGGTGAGTAAGGTGGCAAAAAAAATCACAGTGCTATCGTGTACCATTTTGCGCAAATAGAAAAACCATGCAAACCGGAAAAACACAATATTAGAGTTTGAGTTATGTAAAAATATATATATATATATATATATAGTTTTGTTACTGTTAGTGTGGGTTTTACAGAGTACTATGTTTTTCTCTGTTTTGCTGTTGCAAGTAAGAATTTCATTGTTCTGTTTTGAGACACATGACAATAAAACACTCTTAAATTTTGACTTGCTCTCCAGAATTTGACATTTCCATCCTGGGAAACATGTTCTGGCTGCCTACTCTATCATGCCTCTCATAATTTTACATACTTCTCTCAGGCCCCAAACTCCTTTCCTCAAATCTATCCATCTGTCAGCGTCTCTTCCTTTTAGACAGTCTCCAAAACCTCCAACTGCTGCCCAGTGTTGGGTTGTCCGATACAATATATTCTTGGGTGGGTCGGTGTCAGATTGTGTTTGATGCTGCTGCTGTCATGCGCCTTGAGATAGTCTTGTTAAATTAATGGTGCTGTATAAATATTTTAATTGTTGTTGAATGGATGGGAGCCGCTCACCAACTCAATACCAGATTAATAAACTTTAAAACGAGCAATTATATTGCAAATGCTTGAATGGTTTACAGATCACACAATGGTTGACAGCAACAGTTTCAGCTGACCCAACGCAATAACATATCACGGCTTCTAAATTTCTTCCACCCCGACCAAAATCACCGCCTTCTCAGAGAGCTGGAAGGTTAATGAAACAAAATCTGTTACTCTATCCTCTCCAGGGTGATCGAATGATTCAATAATTCAATGATTTAATGATTCAATGATACTTTTGGCACATGTACCTGGGTACAGTGAAATTCTTTGTTTCTGCATACAATACACAAAGTAATCAAAGAGTATCTGGCATCAACAAAGTTATAAAAGTAATCATTAGAGTCCCAATTGTTCCTCTTGGTTCTCTTCACCACCCTCTGACTAAAGAAATTTCTAGATTTCCCCCCTGGAGTCCAAAATCGCCTTATCTGAAAAATTCATGCTTTATTTTTTCAGTTGTTAATTCTGGCCAAATTGGGGATGCCAGGGCACTAAAATTGAGTAAAGGCTTCTGAGCTGCTAGGCCATTTGGTCAATTTAAATGTACCTTCTGCAGAAATGGGACAAGCTGCAGCATGGTGCCAGCTTGTCTAGAGCCCAGATAAGAGCTGCAGGGAAAGAATGGGACATCTGCAGATTCTTACAATTAGGTGTAAATTGCATGAAACGGATTGGGTGAATGCAAACCAGACATACACATTGTAAATATTATTGCAAAACTTTACTTTGCCCAGCCTTGCTAACCTCAGTGGCTGTTCCACTGACTCTCCCCCATCCCCCTCCAACTATGTCACCCCCCCGCTCTTCCCCACCCACATTACAGCCCTCTCACCCCCCCACCCCCTGACCACCCACCACCCCTCCAACACCCACAACCCCCCTCCCCACCCACTACACATCGCCCCGTCCCCAGTCCACCCACCTGCCTTCCTCTGGCCTCAACTCCCAACCCTGCCGGGTGTTCACCAACCCCCCGACCTCCCCCTCTCCCACACAAAATGGTCTGTCCTCAGCAGAGGTCTTACCTTTGTCCCCCTCCGTCCCCATCTCAATGAGTTCCGCGCCCACCGTGACTTGGAGCGCTTCTACCGTCGCCTCTGCCTCACAGCACACTTCCATGGGAAGGAGTCCTCGCCCCCCCAATGACGACCCTTTTTCCCGTCTCCAACGCACCCCCTCCTTGTGAAACCCCTCTCGTAACGTCCCGGCTCTGGAACTCTTTATCCAGAACTGCCGCCGCGACGTCAACCGCCTCACTTCTCACTCCCCAAAAACCCAGATTGGGTTATCAAACCAGACGACATGGGAGGTGCCGTAGTAGTCTGGCGCGTTGATCTCTACAAAGCTGAGGCCACGCGCCAACTCTCGGACACCTCCTCCTACTTACCCTTGGACCATGACCCCACTGATGAGCACCAGGCCACCATAACTAGCACCATCATCGACTTCATCAATTCCCACGCCCTGCCCGACCAAGCTTCCAACCTCATCGTTCCCCAGCCCCATATAGCCCGTTTTTACCTTCTCCCCAAAATCCACAAACCCGGCTCTCCCGGCAGACCCATTGTCTCTGCTTGTTTGTGCCCCACCGAACTCATCTCCACATACCTTGACTCCATACTATCCCCCTTGGCCAAATCTCTTCTCACCTATGTTCTAGACACCTCAGACACCCTCCGCCGCCTCCACGCATTCCATTCTCTAGGCCCTCACCCCCTCATCTTCACCATGGATGTCCAGTCACTCTACACCTCCATCCCCCACCAGGATGGCCTCAAAGCCCTCCAGTTCTTTTTCGACCAGAGGAGCAACCTATACCCAGCCACTGACACTCTCCTCCACCTAGCGGAGTTGGTCCTCACCCTCAACAACTTTACGTTTGACTCCTCCCATTTCCTCCAAACACAAGGCGTAGCTATGGGCACACGCGTGGGCCCCAGCTACGCCTGCCTCTTTGTCGGGTACGTTGAACAATCCTTGTTCAATATGTACCAGGGCCCCATCCCCGACCTCTACCTCCATTACATTGACGACTGCTTTGGGGCCACCTCCTGCATCCACACACAACTGACTGACTTCATCCACTTCACCACCAACTTCCATCCGGCACTCCAATACACCTGGACCATTTCCGACACTTCCCTACCATTCCTTGACCTCACCATCTCCATCGCAAGGGGACAGACTTCTGACCAACATACACTACAAACCAACTGACTCACATGGCTTTCTGGACTACACGTCTTCCCACCCTGCCCCCTGTAAAGACTCCATCCCCTACTCCCAATTCCTCTGCCTACGCCGCATCTGTTCCCAGGATGAGACGTTCCACACCAGGGCATCGGAAATGTCCTCATTCTTCAGGGAACGGGGATTCCCCTCCACCATCATAGATGAGGCTCGCACCAGGGTCTCATCCATACCCCGCAACACTGCTCTCTCTCCCCATCCCCGCACTCGCAACAAGGGCAGAGTCCCCCTATTCCTCACCTTTCAACCCACCAGCCGGCAAATACAACAAATAATCCTCCCCCATTTCTGCCACCTCCAACGTGACCCCACCACTCGCCACATCTTCCCATCTCCCCCTATGTTTGCCTTCCGCAAAGACTGCTCCCTCCGCAACTCCCTTGTCAATTCTTCCCTTCCCTCCCGTACCACACACTCCCCGGGCACTTTCCGTTGCAGCTGCAAGAAATGCAACACCTGTCCCTTCACCTCCCCCTCGACTCCATTCAAGGACCCAAGCAGTCGTTCCAGGTGCGACAGCGGTTTACCTGCATCTCCTCCAACCTCATCTACTGCATCCGCTGCTCTAGATGTCAGCTGATTTACATCGGGGTGACTAAGCGGAGGTTGGGCGATCGTTTCGCCGAACACCTCCGCTCAATCCGCAATAACCTACCTGAACTCCCGGTGGCTCAGCACTTCAACTCCCCCTCCCATTCCCAATCTGAGCTCTCTGTCCTGGGTCTCTTCCATTGCCAGAGTGAGCAACACCGGAAATTGGAGGAACAGCACCCCATATTCCGCTGGGTTGCTTGCGTTCGGATGGCATGAACATTGAATTCTCCCAATTTTGCTAGCCCTTGCTGTCTCCTCCCCTTCCTTAACCCTTGAGCAGTCTCCTCCCATCCCCCCGCCCTCGGGCTCCTCCTCCTCCCTTTTTCCTTCCTTCTCTCCCCCCTACCCCCCATCAGTCTGAAGAAGGGTTTCGACCCGAAACGTCGCCTATTTCCTTCGCTCCATAGATGCTGCTGCACCCGCTGAGTTTCTCCAGCATTTTTGTGTACCTTTACTTTGCAGGATGTTGATTGGGTTGAGTGTTGAGCCTTGTCTGGGTTTCTTGAATATCCAGGCACATGTTGATATGTTTACTTCCTTCCAGAAGCTCCGTTTGAATACATTGTATTAGTTACTGTATTATTGGATTGGGGAAATGTCTATCATGCACTGTGTTATCGCTATCTGTTATTGGACTGTATAGAGACCACCCCCATGTGGTTCAGCCCCTTAAGGTTCGGGGACCTATAAAAGGCCGCTCCCACGAGGTCCTGTGTCGATCTTCTGGAAGAACGCTTGGGACTGCGTGACCTTTTGGAGTGTCTCTGTTTGCACGTGGCTAGGAGGGCTTGGCCAAACAGATACAATGATCGAACCCGCAGTGGTTAGGTACAGTAGAGGGGAACTGTTATTGTGTCTTTCCAAAATAAAGTTTAGATGCTTGTAGACTAGTGCATGTTCCTTTAACATAGTGACCTCACCACTACTAACCACTCCCCATATCACTAGTATAATTGTAACCTCCACACCTCTAGATTGCTCTCTAGCTCCGGTGACAGACCACGGACAACTAGGGCAGTAATGTGTATGAGTAGTGTGATTAGTAATAAAACAGTAGTGAAGACATAGCGCGTTTTGACCCGTCTTTACCATGCTCAAGTGATTGACTCAGTATCTTAATGACTGAAACTAGACGGGGGGGGGGGGGGGGGGGGGAGCTTAGAACGACCTATTTACACAGTTATTAATGAAAATGTTCACAAATCTGAAAAGACTTTGAAAAAAACCCCGCTCTCCTCGCTCACGTTGCGAGCAACGTCACCCTCTGACCATGCCCCCCCCCCCGTACTCGGGCCCTGCCTGGAGCCTGGAGCCGGCCTCCCATGGAGGCTACAGATAGGGGACGGGCGCGTTGGGGGGAGCCAGGAGCTGCGAGTGAGGGAGTATTGCGTTTGGAAACCAGCCCTTCCCTATGTCGACAAGCCCCAGTTCAAACTGTACCCCCCTCCCTATCTGTCCCCCCCCCCCGCTCCCTCTCTGCCCCCCTCCTGCTCCCTCTGCCCCCCACGCCTCCCTTGGCGGTTACGATAGGGGACGGCTGCACTGGGGGAGCATTCCCAATGGATCTGCCCTTGGTCTAGTGTACCTAAATAAATGTCTTTAGACTTTATATTTTAGACTTTAGTGTGTGTAGTGTGGGGGGAAACAAGAGCACTGGAGGCAACCCATGTGCTCACAGGGAGAACATACAAACTCCATACAGACAGCACCCATAGTCAGGATCAAACCTGGATCCCTGGCACTGTAAAAGGTCTGTCCCACTGTGGCGACCTAATCCGCGAGTTAAGAAGAGTGTCTTCGACCTTCAAGCTCGAGGGCACTCGCCTGAAAAACCTTGAGCTGGATTGACCGTCAGCGATGAAACTGCGAGCCGGATCGACCGACCACACACACACACACACACACACAAACACATCGCAAAGGTGGGGGCCAGGGAAAGCGGGGGATCGCTGTCTGAAATTCACACCTGCGATGAAGAGGAAGGTAAAAGACGGCAGCAAAAACGGTAAGTCCTTTAGAGAGCGCGGAGTGGGAGGGGAGGAGAGAAGGGGAGAGAAGGAGAGAGAGGGGGAGAGAGGGGGAGAGAAGGAGAGAGAAGGGGAGAGAAGGGGAACGAAAGGGAGAGAAGGGGGGAGAAAGGGGGAGAAGTGGGGGAGAAGGAGTGGAGACACTTTTAAGAAGTATAATAAAGTTTAGCGGGCATTTAACCTACCGGTCGGTTTTCCTTCATCCTGAAAACTCCAATGAGCCAATTAAAATACCCGGTCAGCGAAGGAGATTACCTACGGTAGCCCTCGACTGCCTGTAACTAAATAGCGACCCCACTCCACTGCACCATCAGTTGAAAAGAACCATTGCAACCAATTTTTACTCGCAGAAAATTTTTCAACATGCTGAAAAATTTTCCACAACATAACTCACTTTCCTCGAGCATGAAGGAGAGTTCCAGTTACCTTATAGGCCCTCCTAGGACCACATGTTGCCCATGCTGCGAGTTTGAGTCGAGGGCAAACTCTTCTAAACTCGCAGATTAGGTCGCCGCAGTGGGACAGCCCCTTTCGGCAACTACTCTACTGCTGCTCCACTGTGCCAACCTGTTGATATTGTACCTGCCTCAACTGCTTCCACAGTCTAATTGAAGCTACAGCAAGATTGTCCACAAGGATAAAGTAGTCCATTTCAATGTCAGGCACAGGGGACAAAATGTGCTGATTGCTTTTGTCAGAGAATTGAATGTTTTATTCAGCTGGGACTTGAACTGTTTATCCTGTTACTCCTCGTCTCTAAATCCCATTTACTTCAATTGCATTGATTACACTGGATCCGATTTAATAATGCCTCTTGCATGACTGTGCCTAAAGCTAGCCATTCTGAGGATATAAGTGGTTTGCGTTCTGTGGAAGGGGCTCAATCTTTGCCAGTCATTTATGAGATAAAGTGAACCAAGAATGTTACATTAAAGGGAATATAGGGGCTGCACAGTGCACAGTTGCCGAACAGCGCCAGAGCCCCGGGTTCAATCCTGACGATGGCTGCTCACTGTATGGAGTTTATACACCCTCCCTGTGACCATGTGGGTTTTCTCCAGGTGTTCCAGTTTCCTCCCACACTCCAAAGACATACAGGTTTGAAGGTTAATTGGTAGCGGGAAAATTCTAAATGGCCTCAAGGTGAGTGTGTAGGATAGTGCTAGTGTATGGGGTGATTGTTGGTCAATTTGGACTCGATGTGCCGAAGGTCCTGTTTCCACTCTGTATCTCTAATATCTAAAGTAAAGGAAATCTCAAATGCTGGTGGCAAATATTTTAGTTATCTACATTTTTGCTTCAGATACTAAAGGATTTTGATAAGGTTTTTCATGTCTAAGTAACCTTGCTTAGTTTTGGTGCATGTCCTTTTATTTATTTAATCGGAACCCGAGGGGTAACTTTTTCACTCAGAGGATGGTGGGTATATGGAATGAGCTGCCAGAGGAGATAGTTAAGGCAGGGGTATGGGCCAAACAAAGGTGGGACTGGTATAAACAGGACATGTTGGTTGGCATGTAAAGTCGGGCCAAAGGGGAAGGGTCTGTTTCTGTGCGGTATTATTCTATAACTCTCTGACATTAAACCATTTCAGAGCAGGAGGAGATAAATAAAAATTGCAATTGATAGTCTCCATTACCCTCTTGGACAGTGAAATCGAAGGGTCATGAACATCCACTTAAGACCTCATTTTGACCCTTGAGGGCATAGATTCAGGAGAATGAGGAAAAGGGGACATAAGAAGCTACTTTTTCACACAAAGGGTGGTGGGTGTATGGAACGAACTACCAGAGGAAGTGGGAGCACCAAGTACAATTACAATGTTTAAAACACAATTGGACAGTTACATGGATAGGATCCACCCCAACCCCTCCCTCACCCCCACCTCCCCTTAATCCAGCCAAAACACCTCCTGGAACTTGCCACAAGAATGTAGCACCTAGGCCGGGTGAGGTAGCCAATCTCAATCTCAACAGGACTTCCACTGTCGATCGGCGGGTTGAATTTGCTGGCTACGACCAGGACTCTGGAACTCTGGCACAGCTGGAGCCAGCAGATCCATTCCTATAGCCAACTTTGGCGGTCGACTTTGCCTGCTGGTATCTCAACCCCCCCCCCTCAAGGCCATGACCTCTGTTGTCCGGCAAAATGGATAATCCAGAAAGGCTCTGGAAGGAAGGGTGCTGGAAAATCGGTGGTGGACCTGTCTGCTCGTTCTTTTGCTTATTATAATACATCATGCACAGTTGAAAAATCACTCAAACACATGCCTGGTAAGTATAATCAGGTACTGTTTCTAACTGTTCATCGGCACTGGAAGTGATAGACAAAGCCCAAAGCCATTACTGTAAGTATTTTATGCAACCTAACATTCACAGTGTATTTTCTAATTAAAACATCTGACGTTTCTTCCTAAATTCCACTTAACTGAAAGCACAACATAAACTCTGCCAATGTGCAAGCTCATCAGAGTAATGACACCCACAATAGTGTAAGAAGGGACAGCAGATGCGGGTTTATACCAAAGGTAGACACAAAATGCTGGAGTATCTCAGTGGGTCAGGCAGCATCTCTGAAGAGAAGGAAAAGGGGACATTTTGGGTTGAGACCCTTCTTCAGACCACAATAATGACTGGAGTCACCATAAAAGTGAATTTATTTCAACATTTTGTTTGGATACTGAGTTTAAAGTTCTCCCCTCTGCATATTAGTTACTAGGAGAGATTGAACAGACTTGGGTTGTATTCTCTGGTATGACAAAAGCTGATGGCAAACCTAATGGAAGTATATAAAATTATGAGAGGCATAGATAGGGTAGACAGTCAGAATCTTTTACCAAGAGTAAATATGTCAAAGACTAGAGGGCATGGCTTTAAGATGAGAGAGGAAAACTTCAAAGGAGATGTGTGGGGCAAGATTTTCACACAGTGCTGGGTGCCTGGAACGTGCTGCTTGTTATGGTGGTGGAGGCAGATATGATGGTGATGTTTAAGAGGCTTGCAGATAGGCACATGGATATGCATGGGATGGAGGGACATGGATCATATGCCGGCTGAGGAGATTAGTTTATCCTGGCATCATGTTCGGCACACACATTGAGTCAAAAGCCTGCTCCTGTGCTGCATTTTTCTATGTGTATGAAGGAACTGCAGATGCTGGTTTATACCAAAGATAGATGCAAAATGCTGGAGTAACTCAGCGGGTCAGTCAGCATCACTGCAGAAAAAGAATAGATTATGTTTCAGGTTGGGACCTCTCTTCAGGCTCATAGTTAAAGTGGGGGGGGGGAATTAACTGGAGGCAAGAAAAGGCCAGAACAAATCAGGGCCGGCAACAGATGGCCTCAGGAAGGATGGAACCCATAATGGCCCATTGTTGGCTGGGGAAGGTGTGATAACAAGAGTGTTTCAAGGATGCGACCAGTGAAACTAGTAGGATGACTAGGGTTGGCAAGGTGGGTGAGGGGGGGAGACGGGGTGGGAGGGGAGGGGAGGAAATGCAGGATTTACTTGAAATTAGAGAAATCAGTTCAAATCAATGAAATTAGAGAAATAATGCTGAGTTATAAGGTGCCCAAGTGAAAAACTCTATATTCAATGTTCTATGTGAACCTCTCATATTTTCATCCCACCTTATCTCTCTAACCTGCTTCAAATGCACAGTGGTCCAGTTTTGGCAACAAAGCATCTCATTATCTTTATTTGCGACACTCCTGCCTTTGTCACACAGAGGCATCGGCCTTGGAACAATAACTCCTTTTTTTCCATTTGCACAGATGCTGACTGACATGCTGTGCTTTTCCAGCATTTCCAATTACCTTTTTATTTCAGGTTTCCAGCATCTGCGATTTTTTTGTTGAGTTTCTTTTGCTCCACTGTGCCTTCAAGTTCTAGGCCTCCCCTAAATACATCATTCCAAAACTATGCCATTCCCTTTTCAAAAACGTATGTCAGTAACCAAGCCTCTAATTACATGGTCTAATATTCCTTTTTCAAGTCAAGTCAAATCAACTTTATTTGTCACATACACATACAATATGTACAGTGACATGAAAGTGGCAATGCTTGTGGGATTGTGCAAAACAACAGAACAGAACAGAACCAGTATTTACATTTAACAAAGAAGACACAACAGTATTTACGACCTGGTGAGATCAGAGTTTACAGTCCTGATGACCTGTGAGGAGAAACTCCGTCTCATCCTCTCTGTTTTCGCAGCATGACAGTGGAGGCGTTTGACTGACCGCAGCAGCTGGAACAGTCTGTTGCTAGGGTGGTAGGAGTCCTTCATGATCTTGCTGCTGTGGATCTGCACCTCCTAGTGTATAGGTCCAGGAAGGGGGGGGGGGGGGGGGGGGGGGGGGGGGGGGGGGGGGGGGGGGGGGTAGGGGAGTGTAGTTCCTTTGGTGCGTTCGGCCAAATACACTACTCTCTGCAGAGCCTTCCTGTCCTGGCCAAACCAGATCGAGATGTTACCGGTCAGGATACTTTCTAGAGCACTATAGAAGGATTGAAGGATCCTCAGAGACACTCTGAATTTCCTCAGCTGCCTGAGGTGGTAAAGGCACTGCCTTGCCTTTCTCACCAGTGCGGCAGTGTGTGTTGTCCATGTCAGATCCTCTGTGATATCGACTTCCAGGTATTTAAAGCTGCTCACCCTATCAATACTAGTCCCATTTATCCCCAGTGGCGTGTACGTCCTCGGTTGTTGTGCCCTTCTAAAGTTCACAATCAGTTTCTTAGTTTTAGTGACATTCAAGAGGAGGCTGTTGTTCTGACACCAGAGTGCCAGGTCAGATTTGGTGCAGTCTCAACATTTTCAACATTTGATTACATTCCTATGCAATTTATTCAACTTTAATGCAAGTTATTAAATTACTGAACATTCCCAAAGGCTGTATAGTTTTATTAAATAATCAAGCTATGAAGATTTTACTTCTCAAATGTGTTACATCTCCTGAACTATTTCAAAACTCTTCTTAAACCCAGAACATAGAATAGTACAGCACAGGAACAGGCCCTTTGGCCCATCAAGCTGTGCCATACATGATGCCAAGACTAACTCTTATCTGCCTGCACATAATCCATATCCTTCCATTCCCTGCATATCCATGTGCCTATCTAAAAAAGTATCTTGAATGCTACTATAATATCTGCCTCCACCACCACCCCTGGTAACATGTCCATGCACTCAACACCCTATGTGTAAAAAAAATGCCCCACACATCTCCTTTAAACTTAGCCTCTCTCACCTTACAGTTATAAGATCATAAGGAATTTGGCCATTCGGCCAATCGTATCTACTCCGCCATTCAATCATTTCTGATCTATCTCTCCCTCCTAACCCCATTTTCCAGCCTTCTCCCCATAACCTCTGACACCTGTACTAATCAAGAATCTATCTATCTCTGCCTTAAAAATATCCTCTTGATTTGGGCTCCACAGCCTTCTTGTGTCAAAGAATTCCACAGATTCACCACACTATGACTAAAGACATTTCTCCTCATCTCCTTCCTAAAAGAACGTTCTTTAATTCTGAGGCTATAACCTCTATTCTTAGACTCTCCCACTAGTGAAAACGTCCTCTCCACATCTACTCTATCCAAGCCTTTCACTATTCTGTACATTTCAATTAGGTCCCACCTCATTCTCTTCATTCTTCTAAACTCCAGCGAATACAGGCTCATTGCCGACAGGGCCCTCTAGTTATGCCCTCTAGTATTTGATACTTCCATCCTGGGAAAAAGATTTGCAAGGTCTTGAGGTCAAGAACTTTCAAATAATTAATACATTTTAAATTGGTAGGTTTAGAGTTGTCTAACTAAAACCAAATTGATTATTAAGCATTGGATTGGATCTGCAATTGGATCCTCGACTTCTTCATCCACAGACCACAGTCTGTTCGAATTAGAGGAGCCACTTCATCCTCATTAACAATTAGTACAGGAGCACCTCAAGGCTGCGTGCTCAGCCCCCAGCTTTACTCACTCTATACCCATGACTGCGTAGCCGGTCATAGTGCGAACTCCATCTTCAAGTTCGCCGATGACACCACTGTGGTTGGACGAATCACAGATGGGGATGAGTCAGAGTATAGAAATGAGATCGATCGACTGACCAAATGGTGCCAGCACAACAACCTGGCTCTCAACATCAGTAAGACCAAGGAACTGATTGTGGACTTTAGTAGGGAAAGGATGAGGACCCACAATCCTGTTTATATCAATGGGACGATGGTGGGGAGGGTCATTAACTTCAAATTCCAGGGCGTGCATACATCAGAAGATCTTTCCTGGACCCAGCGTACCGATGCAATTGTAAAGAAGGCACATCAGTGACTTCCTGAAAAAATTATGGCGATTTGGCATGTTGAAGAGGAATCTCCTAAACTTCTACAGGTGCACGGTAGAGAGCATTCTGACTGGTTACATCATGGCCGGGTTCGGCAACATGAATGTCCAGGAGCGAAAAAGACTACAAAAAGTTGTGACCACTGCCCATCTCCGTCCATCACCGGCTTTGACCTCCCCACCGTCGAAGTGATCTATCATAGTTGCTGCCTCAAAAAGGCAGCCAAATTCATCAAGGACCTACACCATCCTGGCCACACACTTATCTCACCACTGCCATCAGGGAGAAGGTACAGGAGCCTGAAGACTGTATTGTCTAGGTTCAGGAACAGCTTCTTCCCCACAGCCATCAGGCTATTGAACACAACAAATAAGCTATGAGCTCTGAACTGCAAAAGACTATATTATCATTTGTTATTTGCACTCTATTTGTTATTTATTGAACTTTTTCTTTTTTTTCCTTTTATATACAATGTTTACTTATTCACATATTCTGTTTTGCTGCAGCAAGTAAGAATGTCATTGTCCTGTGCAGAACATATGACAATAAAACACTCTTGATTCTTGACTCTTGACTCTTGGTGCTGAAGTGACCTATGTTATGGCGCGTACAAAAATTGACCTACTAATGGACAGCTAATCAGATCAAGAACTGCTTCTGAGGGATATAATGAAATAAGTCAAGGCAGTCAAATGCTCAGTGATATTAAGAACTTCCTCCTTGAATCATGGAGAAAGTTTTCTCCTGAGTGGCTGTGGAGATGCAGAATCTAATTATTCAGCTGTGGTTTTATGGTAACTTTCAGAATGAAAAGGGATGAGAAAAGAGCATAAGCACTGGCAGCACAGTGGTGCAGTGGTAGAGCTGCTGCCTTACAGCGCCAGAGACCCGGGTTCGATCTTGTCTATGGATGCTGTCTTTCCGGTGTTTGTACATCCTCCCTATGATCACATGGGATTTCTCCGGGTGCTCTGGTTTTTTCCCCACAGTTCAAAGACGTACAGGTTTGTAGGCCAATTGGCTTTGATAAAAATATTATAAATTGTCCCTAGTGTAGGATCATGCTAGAGTATGGGGTGATCGCTGGTTGACACGTACTCAGTTGGAGAAAGGGCTGCTTCCACACTGTTTCTCTCAAGTGCAATGTGCAAAGTAAAGTCTAAAGGTAAGGATTAAGGGCCTGTCCCACTTAGGTGCTTTTTCGGCGGACTGCCGTCGATTGTCAATTTCGCAGCACTTGCCTGAAACACTGGGAACTGGAACGGCGACTGTCAGAGTGGAACACACACAAACACATCGCAAAAGCGGGGGCCAGAGAAAGTGGGGAAGCTCTGTCTGAAATTCACATGGTGCAAAGCCAAGGTGATACAGACACACACCGCGATGAACAGGAAGGTTTAGATGGCTAGCACAGTGTATGGTAAGTCCTTTAAGAGAGGGGGAGGAGGGGAGAAGGGGGGGAGAAGGGGGCAGAGAAGAGGGGGGAGAAGGGGGGGGAGAAGGGGGAGAAGGGGGGGAGAAGGGGGGGAGAAGGAGTGGAGACACTTTTAAGAAGCCAGACAACTTTTAAGAAGCCAGAGATACACAGCTGTTAAGTATGTCGGACATTTAACATTACCGGTCGGTTATCCTTGGTTCTCATGCTTATGCTCATGCTTACTTTTTTTTCCCCCAATGAGCCAACGAAAATGACTGGTCAGCAAAGGCGATTAACTAAAACTACGACTACCTCGACTACATACAGTTACATGGCGGCCCCACTACAACTGCACCTACGACAACAGGATTATCAATTTTCTCCATGGCGACCAATTTTCAACACGTTGAAAAATTTGCGGCAACCATACTGATTCTGCGGCAAGTTTCCAGAATGCGGGAACTCCTCGCGACCATGAGGAAGACTCACCAGAGACCACCAGCGAACATGTGGTGACCATGTGGCGATCATGAGGCGAACACAGAGTCTCCTGCACTCGCCTAAAATGCCGGCTAAGTGGGATAGGGCCTTCAACCTGAAGATCTGGACATATTTATTTCTCTATCGCACTTTGTGTAAGGTTCCTGTTGACAATTGGCTCCTATGTTATCTGCATGACTAGAACATAAAACATAGAACAGTACAGCACATGAACAGGTCCTTCAGCCCACAATGTCTGCCTGCACATAACTCATAACCCTCCATTCCCTGCATATTCAGATGCCTATCCAAAAGTCTTTCAAATGCTATTAAAGTATCTGCTTCAAACAGCACCCCTGGCAGTGTGTTCCAGGCGCTTATTACCTCTGAAAGAATTAGACTTAACACACATGAAATGCATTTCATTCGAATTTCTTGTGCCAAGATCAGAGGTCTTCCACAGAAGCTAAAGAATCTTGCTACGCAACCTAAAAATGCAAGTATCAATTGAAAAAACTCAGAGGCACAAGGAAATGAGATGTGACAGTGACGTTTTTAAAATATGCACATGGGTGTGGGGTATGGAGGGATATGGATCATGTGCAGACACTTTAACTTGGCATCATGTTCGACACAAACATTATGGGTTGGAGGGCCAGTTGCTTGGCTGTATTGTTCTGTGAAAAAACTGCAGATGCTGCTTCACAATCAAAGACACAAATTGCTGGAGTAACTCAATGGGTCAGGCAGCATCTCTCATCCCTTCTTCAGACCTGAACAGACATTGCATTTATGTCAATGAGTCAATATTGGCTATAGGGATTGTTTCAGAATTATATTTTTCTTTTCGGAGCGCATTCATCGCAAAGTAACATTAAAATCTGGGTAGATGTGTAGGCCAAGAAATCCCTTTATGTAGAGCAATGTTTTTGTGTGCTGTGCCAAGGAAATTAAACTTCAACCCCATGGTTAAATTCAACTGCTCTACCCTTCAAAGATAGAGCAGTTTGCCAAAGGTGCTCCAAATACTCTGGATGTAAGATTTGTGCCCACTGGGAAAGTGTGTCTCTAACTTACAATTCTTTGGCATAACCACAGCCACTCATATTGAAGCAGCCCCTCCAGGATACTTAAAGCTAATTTCTACACTGTTTAAACGGGATCTGTCACTGAATATAGTGGCATTCATCTCCCAGGTGTGAATGCTTTAAGCGTTCTACTTACCACTTGATTGCATCAGCTATGCCTATTCATTGCTAATGAAATCAAGGGATGCGGGGGAAAAAACAGGAACAGGGTACTGATTTTGGATGATCAGCCATGATCATATTGAACGGCAATGCTGGCTTGAATGGCCAAATAGCCTCCTGCACCTATTTTCTATGTTTGCTAATGCCAACAGGAAGTCCACACTGATTGAAACATACAGTGCTGGAGTAACTCAGCAGGTCACACAGCATATGTGGTGGGAATTGTAAGGAGTCCAGACTCACACAGGTTGAAACACAAGCATCTTTATTGTTCAGGTCATTAGCTAATAAGCAGGTCATTACACGTTCACACTGCAGCTCTAACTGCTAGACAGTGGGTTGGATCTTCATCACTATGAATGTTATAATTAGACGGGATTATAATTACTAAGCATTCTAATTGGCTAACATGCTATAGCCAATCTACAGGAATGTTTAGTTTAGTTTAGAGAAACAGCAGGGAAACAGGTCCTTCGGCCCCATGTCCACTCTGACAAGCAGTCACCCATACACTAGTTCTATCCTACACAACGTGGACAATTTACAGAAACCAATTAACCTACAAAACCACACGTCTTGGATTGTGGGAAGAAACCGGAGCACCCAGAGAAAACTCACATGCTCACAAAGAGAACGCAAGCTCCATGTAGACAGCAGTCGTACTCAGGATCCATCCCAGATCTCTGGCCTTGTAGGGCAGCAACTATACCGCTGTGCCACTGTGCCGCTCTATAAGGACAGATGATGTTTCAGGTTGGTACTCTTTTTCAGATCCGTAGGAATGTTACTGATCCACAAAGGCACCTATCCATTCCCTCCACAGATGCTGCCTGACCTATTGAGTTACATTGTGTTTGGTCAAGATTCCAGCAACTGCAGGTTTTTGTATGTCCACATTGATTATATGTGGACACGCTCCCTAATTGTAGACAGGACAGTTCAGTTGCTTGATAATACCTGGGAAGAAACTGTCCCTGAATCTGGAGGTTTGTGTGAGACAGTCTTCATCTGCTGAACCATCAGATCACCATGCAAGGGTTTTATGTGTAAGACTTGGCCATCAGCGATGACATCTCGGGGTTTTTTTTTTTTTTCGATTAATTGAAAGATACAGCATTGAAATAGATGCTTCGACCATCAAATCTACGCCAACCATCGTTCAGACATTCACATTAGTTCTACGTTATCCTACTTTTGCATCCATTCCCTGCACACCAGGGGAAATATGCAGAAGCCAATTAACCTACAAACCTTGACGTCTTTGCGAGGTGGGAGGAAACCAGAGCACTTGGAGGGAGCCTGTGCAGTCACAGGGAGAGTAATGCAAATGCCACACAAACAGCACCCAAGGTCAGGATCGGGCACGTGTCTCAGATGTTGTCTCTGATCGGACACGTGTCTCTGAGGCACCTGCGCCACAGTGTCGCCCAATATCAGTTCATAAGTGGAATGCAGGTCATAAGATTTCAGTGCAAAATCTCACCTGCTTAAACTCATTTGAATTGCAGGACCATGCTGACAATTGATGAGAAATGTTCATATTATGAATAAATTTAGGAACTAAAAATAGGAATTGCTTTTAGCACATTAAAAAAAATGCAATTATCTTAATTTGTCAACTTATTTCTACCAGCAATATATACCCAGAATGAGTTGTTGAAATATAATTTCCCATGATGCCACTGCACACAAATGGTTCAATGACTTTCATTGACTTTGTTGTCACATGTGCCAAGGTATAGTGAAATTCATTGTGCATACAGTTCAGTACAAGTAACACTATACATAAGCACATCTTAGTTACAGTACAAGTGTTTGTTAGTAGGACACTGAGGCAATATACAGAATTGCCAGGTTTGGCACCATTTTCTTGAACATAGAACAGAACAGCTCAAGAACAGGGCCTTCAGCACACAATATCTGGACTGGACATGATATCAAGACCCAGACCAAGATGATATCAAGTCTGAAGAAGGATCTCAATCCGAAATTTCACCTATCCTTTTCTCCGGAGATGCCGCCTGACACGCTGAGTTATTCCAGCATTTTGTGTCTATCTCTGGTGTAAATCAGCATCTGCAGTTCCTTCGTACACCAAGTCTCATCTACCTGTACAGGTTCCATTCACAGTGTCTATACAAACGTCTCTTAAGTGCACAAATGTATCTGCCTCAACCACCATTTCCAGCAATGTGTTCCAGGCACTCACCACCCTCTTGTGTAAAAAAAAGCTTACTTCGCACATCTCCTTTAAACTTTGCCCCTTTCACCTTAAAGGTATTTCCTCTAGTATTTGATTTTTCCATCCTGGGAAATAGGTTCTGGATCTATGCCTATCTATAGTAATTTTATATATTTTTATATACTTCTGCCATTTTATATACTCATCATAGATATGCTGCCATTTAATTTGACTGAATAAGATGTCCATGAAGCTAGCCATGGTCCTGATTCAGTTGCTGCTTCACTTGAGAGGATCTGACGATTTTAACTTTATGAAAGGAATGCAGGAGCTTGCAATTTTCAGTGTCCCCTGCTGTTCAAAGAACTTCATCAGGAATTCTCTGTGTTGCACTGTTGGCAAAGTTGCAATGTGGAAAAATGTGTAGACTAATTGCTTAGAGCAAACTACCACAATCAGCAAATGTAGAAATGTAGATCATTTACAACACAGAAGGAGGTTGTTCGACCCATTGTGGCGATTTCAGTGGAAAAGTGTTACCTGGTCCAACCTTGCCCTCCAGCATTTGCTCCTCTTCCTGCATCTCACAGCTCCTTAAAGGCTCATTGATCTGCTTTTCAAATTGTGATGCTTATTTCTACCCTCACTACTCCTCAGAGATGAGTTAAATATCTCACTGATCTGAATGTCATGTTACAGTAGCTCAAGATAGTCACAAAATGCTGGAGTAACTCGGCGGTTCAGGCAGCATCGTTGGAAAAAAGGAATATGTGACATTTTGGGTCGGAACCCTTCTTCAGACTGAAAGTATAGTTTAGTTTGGTTTAGACATACAATGCAGAAATCGGCCCTTCGGCCCACTGAGTCAGCGTCAAACAGCAATCCCCATAAGCTAGCACTATCCTACACACTAGGGACAATTTACAATATTACCAATCCAATTAGCCTACAAACCAGTACGTCTTTGGAGTGCGGGAGAAAATCAGGGCTCCCAAAGAAAACCCATGCAGGTCACGGGGCGAATGTAGAAACACTGTACAGACAACACCCGTGGTCAGGATCTGTGAATAAAGGAGCAAAAATGTCCTACTGCAGTTGTACAGGGCCCTGTTGAGACCACATCTGGAGTATTGTGTGCAATGTTGGTCTCTTACTTTGAGGAAGGACATTCTTGCTATTGAGGGAGTGCATGGTAGGTTCACCAGGTTAATTCAGAGATGGCAGGACTGACATATAATGAAATAATTGATCGACTGGGCTTATATTCACTGGAATTTAGAAGGATAAGAGGGGATCTTATAGAAACATATAAAATTCTTAAAGGATTGGACAGTCTAGATGCAGGTAAAATGACCCTGATGTTGGGGGTCCAGAACCAGAAGTCACAGTTTAAGAATAAGGGGTAGGACATTTAGAACTGAGATGAGGAAAACCCTTTTCACCCAGAGAGCTGTGAATCTGTGGAATTCCCTCACAGAGGGCAGCGGAGGCCAATTCACTGGATGTGTTCAAGAGAGAGTTAGATATAACTCTTGGGGCTAACAAAATCGAGATGATATGGGGTGAACGCAGGAACAGGGTATTGAGTTTGGATATTAACTTGGATGAATTGTCTTCTCCTGCACCTATTTTCTATGTTTCTGTTTCTATGTTTCTTTCCAGTCAGAAAGATAGACCTTGTCTATCTTTCAGTCTGAAGAAGGGTTCCGACCTGAAACACCACCTATTCCTTTTCTCCAGAGATACTGCCTGGCCCGCTGAGCTACTCCTGCATTTTGTGACTATCTTAGGTATAAACCAGCATCTGCAGTTCCTTCCTACAGTTGCACAAGACATTGACGAGGCTGCATTTGAAACATTGTGTTCAATTTTGGTTACCCATCTGTAGGAAGGATGTTTTTAAGCTGGAAAGAGAGAAAAGATATATACGAGCTCCACGCCAATCATCAATCATCCATTCACATGAGAGACATAGATAGAGTAGACAGTCAAAATCTTTTTTCCAGGGTGGAAATGTCAATAATTAGAGGGCATAGCTTTAAGGACCTGTCCCACTTAGCTGAGTTTTTAGGCGAGTGCAGAAGACTCATGATCGTCACATAGTCGCCACAAGTTCGCTGGTGGTCTCTGGTGAGTCTCCTTCATGGTCGCGAGGAGTTCCCGCATTCTGGGAACTAGTTGCAGTCTCAGTATGATCGCCACAAATTTTCCAACTTGTTGAAAAATTTTCTGCGACCTAAAATTGGGCGCCAAGGAGAAAATTGATACTTTTGTAGTCATAGGTGCAGTTATAGTGGGGTTGCCATGTAGTTATAGGTAGTCGAGCTAGACGTAGGTAGTTTTAGTTAATCGCATTTGCTGACCGGGCATTTTCATTTGCTCATTGCGGGATAAAAAACGTAAGCACAAGTTTTCAGAACCAGGGAGAACCGACCGATAATGTTAAATGCTCGCCGAACTTCACAGCTGTGTATCTCTCGCTTATTAAAAGTTGTCTGACTTCATAAAGTGTCTCCCCCCCCTCCCCCCCTCACCCCCCCTTCTCCCCTCCCCCCACTTCTCCCCCCTCATCTTCCCCCTCTTCTCCCCCCCTCTTTTAAAAGGCTTACCGTACATAGGCTAGCCGTCTTAACCTTCCTGTTCATCGTGGTGTGTGTCTATGTCATCTTGGCTTTGCACCGTGTGAATTTTAAACAGCGCTCCACCCGCTTGCCCCCGCCTTTGCGATGTGTGTGTGTGTGTGTGTGTGTGTGTGTGTGTGTGTGTGTGTGTGTGTGTGTGTGTGTGTGTGTGTGTGTGTGTGTGTGTGTGTGTGTGTGTGTGTGTGTGTGTGTGTGTGTGTGTGTGTGTGTGTGTGTGTGTGTGTTCCATTCTGACAGTCCCCGTTCCAGTTCCCGGTTTTCCAGGCAAGTGCCACGAGCTTGACAGTCACCGGCAGTCCGCTGAAAAATCACCTAAGTGGGACAGGCCCTTGAAGATGAAAGGAGCTAAGTTTAAAGGAGATGTGTGGGGCATATTTTTTTTTTGCAGCGAGGGTGATAGGTGCCTGGACATGCTGCCTTTACATGTAGTTTAGTTGAGAAAATCAACATGTAAAAACAGGCCCTTCACCCACTGAGTCTATGCCGACCAGCATTCACCCATACACTGGTTCCATCCTACACACTGGGGACAATTCACAGAGGGCCAATTTACTTACAAACCTGCATGTCTTTGGAGAAACCCTCATGGTCAAAGGGGAAACAGCAGACAGCACGCAAAGTCAGGATTGAACCTGGGTCTCTGACTTTGTGAGGCAGGAACTCTACAACTGCACCACCATGTCTCCCAGATTCAGCACAGATGTTCAACACAGATATTGTGAGCCAGGGGGCCTGTTGGAGTGTTGT